>NC_081364.1:15502285-16102285 GCF_030684315.1 Stegostoma tigrinum
TGCACCTTCCAAATGTTGGCAGCGATAATGCCTGAAAAAAATGGATGCTTTAAAGTTTTCAGTTGAGATCCTCTATCAGATCAGAAATAAACCTGAAATATTAACACATTCCTGTCCCTCAGACACTGTTCAAGCCGTACTCCCTCCAAAAACTGTATCTTTTCAGTTTTGTGCTTTTTAAAGTTGTGGACTGAAATAAGAAAGGAAACTTCTAAAAAAAAAACAAGAATTGCTGCATGTTATGAAAAGCAAGTAACCCGACATTCATGGCAAGCTTTGTTTAAGTAGCTGCTTGAACATGTCGCAATTGAAGTGTCTTGTAGATAAACTAGAGCCAAGTGATTTTACAGATGGAGCTTTGATTGGCAACAAGAAGTTGCTTGATCCATGGAGTAATGACTAGTTATCAGTGACAAAGGCTTTTTGCCTATCAACAACCGTATGATTGGGTTTTGGGTAACTGAACAGTGTGGAGCTGGGCACAAGATATAAAGAGAAAGGATCAGATGCTCATCAACTCAAGAGCTCTTTCTGTATTCTCGCCAATAAAATCCAACTTTAAGCCTGAAGAAAACCTGTTTATCTTTCCTCCAGCAGTTGTAAGCTATGACTTTTAATTAATGTCAGAGACCTTTTATAAGTGAACTAGCTACCCTCTGCCTCTTTCAAACCAGTGGAAGTTTTTGGAAAAGGAAGCTGAAGAGAAGCTTGAGCAGCAAAAGCCAACTCATTAGATCTTGTGAGCAAAGATGACTGAACTGCTTTTCCCCTGTTCCCTCTGTCCATGTTTTTTTTTGCCTCCTGACAATGTATGTACAATTGGTGAGTTTATAAGAGGATTAGAATTTTAATTAGTAGTTTCTATGCTGACAGTTTAGAACTGTTCACCTGTAGCTAGAGCCTAACTGCTTGTAATAAATAGTAATTCTTGTTAAATACAGAAACCTCACCCGTGCTTTCGATCAACCTTGATTTGAAAATCAGGAAAATTGGGGATTTTATGTACTTTCTAAAATGTACATTTTTGTGAAGACTCGAGGATAGCTGGTTTGATTTCCAATCTGCTTCCCTAGTGACTTGTGACCCTTCTACTACAATACCTCATGACCATTTGCAACCACATTTGCCGTTTGTAAGGCCAAAAGCTAATGGAATGCTGGCCTTTATACCTAGTGGACTGGAGCACAAGGATGCAGAAATTATACTGCAGTTGTATAAAACCCTCGTTAGACCGCACATGGACTACAATGAACAGATCCCTGAGAAGGACATATTGGCCTTGGAATGACTACAACACAAGTTTAAGAGGCCTGTTTTCGTGAGAATTTAGCAGGTTAGGGCAAACTGATTAAGACTTCGAGATATTAACCAGAAAAGACAGGGTAGTTAAAAGTAAAACATGCTGGAGATCTGAAAGAAAAATAGAAGTCATGGGAGAGATTCAGCAGGTCTGGCAGTGTCTGTGGGGAGAAAGCAAAGTGCATGCTTCAAGTCTGTTGACTCTTCATCAGAACTGATCCTTTGACATTAACTCTGCTTTTTCTCCACAGTTGCTGCCAGACCTGCTGATTTGCTCTGGCAATTTCTGGTTTTGTAGTTAAAGATAAAATATTTCCACTGGTTGGGAATTCTAGAACTAGGCGGCATAGTCTGAGAATTAGGGCTAGACCATTCAGGAGAGATGTTGCCACAAGGGGTGGTAAATGTTTGGAACTCTCTTCTATAAATGGCAGAGGATGCAGGATCAGTTGTGTTAAATCTGCGACAGTCAATTTTTGGTGGAGCAAAGATTTTAAGGGATACAGCCCAAAGGTATGTATATGGAGTTAGCCCACTGATCAACCATGATCTGATTGAATTGCGGAACAGGCTCAAGTGGTTGTATGGCTTACTCCTATTCCTATGATCCTAAGAGCTCTGACTTTTCCTCTCTGTCTTGTTTTCTTCCATTAAGATACTTCTTAAAACCTATCTCTATCACTAAGCTTCCGGTCATCTGATCCAATGTTTCCATGTGTGACTTAGTATCAATTTTATTTCACAATATCCCTATGAGGAAGGTCTAGGAATGCACTGGGTGATGTTTCATTGTCAGGGCTAGAAGTTTCAAGTTTGAATCCCACTGCAGAACTTATTGACAAAGGAAGGCACACTTGTCATGTGTCCAAGCAGGTTGATTGTCAGCCTGTAAATCCTTCCAATAAGCCTACTGGCAAGGGTTAAGGCAGGGAGGAGAGTTCCCTGGTCAGCATACTGCAGAAGACGTTGCCATACTTTACCATGGGCATGGACCAATCTAATGGAAGTCTAGGCCCAACACTTGGAAATGCAGACAGCAGATAAGGCAGGCAGGCTGAACAGTCCTGAGAAGCATCTAAGCGTGTCTTATTATTTTGGTGACACTCAACCAGTAGGAGTTGTTGTTTCACTGTTAAGTCACTCTAGACCAAACATTGACATTTCTAGGTTATTGGTTGCTGGTAATTTTCTTATCGTTCTCTTATCTTACACACATTCAGAACAACCGTGCAGTACCTAATACTCTTACAGAGCTATAGCATAACCTAACAAAGTGTTTTGAATTAATTGTAAAATACAAATGCATCCTAACTTTGGAATCACAGTCCAATCAAACAAAGCAGCAGATAAGAGTTTGATCTCTTTGAGAGAATTGTCTCTGTCCACTTCGCTTTCAAGTTAATCGATTTACACAATTGCACACCGTCAGGGTAACTCAATGATGAAGCACCCATCCATTCTGAATCAGTAGGTTGTGTTTTCAAACCCCACTCCAATGTCTTCAGTGCATAGTAGAAACAAGCACGTCTGTACAGGAACAAGGGAATGCTGCAGTGTCAAAGGCACAGTCTGTAAAATGAGTTATTAAATCAAGGCCTCATCTGCCCTCTTTGGACTATCAAAGATTTTGTGACATAATTTGAATAACGCCAGGGTGCATTCCTGAAGACCTGGCCAACAATGATCCCTTGGTCTGAAAAGATTTACTAGGGGGGTACCTGGATTGGAAGGCTTGAGTTATAAGGATAGGCAGGGACGTTTTTCCCTGGAGCATAGGAGACCGAGGGCTGACCTTTGTAGAGGTCTATAGAATCATGGGAGGCGAAGATAAAGTAGATAGGCAATAGCTTCTCCCCAGGGTAGTAGGGTCTAAACCTAGAGAGCATAGGTTTAAAGATGAGAGGAGAATGATACAAAAGGGCCCAGGGAGGCATTTTTTTCACACAGAGGACAGTGAGCATCTGGAACAGGCTGCCAGAGATAATGGTGGAAGCGTGTACAATTTTGCCATTTAGGACACATTTAGTCAGATGCATGGATGGATATGGACCAAACCCAGTTAAGTGGGACTCGTTTAAATTGTGAAAACTGGGCAGCATGGGCAATTTGGGCCTGAGGGCCTGTTTCCATGCTGGAGACATCTATGACTCTGTAATCCAAAGGAGATGATCGGGTGTTTTTCTTCAGAGCTGCTGGTAGCATTGTGTTGTATGTACCTTTACTGCGGCATGTTTTATGTCGACAATGGGATCTGTGATGGTATGCGTGAAATCTAAAACTGGTCATGGTAAATCAAAACAGTTCATTTTACATCAACTATTGAAGTCCATGCAACTGAAAATGGGAAGAGATGTAAAACAAGCTTCAAATCTACTCCTACATTTCAAAAAAATTTCATTTTCTCTAAGGCAGTCTGGATGTTTTGTTGTTGTGAAATGCATGATATAAACACAACCTCTTTCCTGAGTCATCAGATTGCACACTGCAACAGAGGTAGAATATGGTTTCTTTGTACAGAGAGCGCAATGAGCAAGGATTTGTGTTCAGTTATTCATTCCCAAATAAAAGAAACAAACTTAGTGAGTCAAAATGAACTCTCTGTGTAAGTCATTGTTTCATAGCAACATGACAAAGAGCCCTTTATGTTACAATTAATTGTTCATGTCCTGCCATCTCAATTATCTCATGATCCCACCATCCAGTGAGACCTCCAGATACATTCTAATTGTTGGATTATAATATTGAGGAGGAGTTTGAGGGAAAATAAATCAACCTTTTCTCAGGAGAATGAATTGAGCAGGATTTTCCATTTTCATTGAACAGAAAATCGTTGATTCCCACAATTTCTCAAAATCAAATCTTCTGTCACTTTTCAATGTGGCTTTGAATTATAATATGCAAATCTGTAGAGGAGGCAATGCTTTATCCCCCAGTCATGTGAACCAAGGAAAGAAACGTGACCCTTACTCCCCCTTTACCTTGTTTGCCAACCGTGTTTTCTGTCTAAAGGTTCAGTGACCTGGTTCAAATAAGATAACTCCATTGGGGTCTGTGTGAAATAGGCAGAAAAACATCAACAATAAAATGCAGCCTTCGTTACAAATCGTAAAAAGGTGCTTTCAAGTAGTTTGTTTTTTTAAAAAGGCGTACTGCTAGAAATGTCCTCATTGATGCCCTTACTCAAGCTTTAGGATTACAGAATGCCAATTGAGGAAATAAACAGATGTCGGAGTTTATTTTAGTATGAGGAATAAAGATCAACTTATGAAATGTAAACATTCTTGAAATAATTGATTTTATGCTATGGTGGCCACATCAGACAGTATTGTTAATCAATCATTCAAGAAGCACTGAACTAAATGCATTTTGAAACAATCTGTAATTTATGGATGATTTTTCCTGCAAAACCACTGGTTACATTCGGGGAAAGGAACTCATCACCTAGTGCTTGCTCCCAACCCTGCAAAGTACCTCATCATTGAAATTTGTATTAACAGTGGCTGTAACTCAGGAATTACTGTTTGAACTTCGGAATTTGTAAAGGAAAAGTTGCAAGAAATATGAGCAGGCATATATGTTATAGTTAGTTTTCATATGGCTGTGTTACATTGTTGTGGTTGCTCTCCTCAATAGGAACAGTACTATGTGCTGCCCAACAAATGACGTTCATTTACCAAGATCAAAAGTTACTGGTAGCCCATGTTTTTTCAACTGCATTGTGTAATAGCATGTAATTGTTTAGCTTGTGCGAATGTATGTTGTAATGAGATGGTCTTATGCCTTTTTGTTGCCTTGGTTTGTATTTATGTTGTCGGGTGTAGACCAACCTGTAGTTGGCTTTAACTTGCATACTGTGTGTTTTTGGCTTGTGTGTACTGCATAGCAAGGTGTTGTGTCATGTGATAATGTATCATATCTGTGCAAAATTGTCTTCTGTGGTGACAGGTAGCCTTGTTTGTGAATGAATAATTTTCTGTGACAGTATTTCAATGGACACTACTGAAAAAGACACATTCTGTCAAATCTTGTACTAATCAGGATATTTACAAGAATAGCAATACAAAAAGGAATAACATTTTTTACTGAAAAGGTCACTGGATCCAAAATATTAACTCTGATTTCTCTCCAAAGATATTGCCAGTCCTGCTGAGCTTTTCCAGCAATTTCTGTTCATGTAACATTTTACTACTTTGAGAAGACAGAGCTTTTACAGTATAAATTGTTCTGCCTTTTAACATTGCTAATCATGAAAAGGTTCTAATGAGCACAAGATGAATACCTTTGTAAAATGTGTCTTTTAAAGTAATACTCAAATATTATACCACCATTTCAATAATTTAGACATTGTTGTCTTAATGAGGAGCATGGACAGGATGAGTAGAAGATAGCTATTCCCCTGAGCTGATGAGTCAATCACAAGGGAGGCTTTGAAGATAAAAGGTTGGTGGTTTGAGAGGAGTTGAGGGAAAACTTTTTCACCCAGAGGCTGGTGGGTGTCTGGAACTATCTTGGTGGTTATCAGAGGTGGGTAACTTCATAATCTTTAAAAAGAACTTGGATGAGCAATTGAAATGTCACACAATTCATGGCTATGGGCCAAGCGCTAGAAAGTGGGAGTCGTGTAGATTTATCGTAGTTTTCATGGTGCAGATTCAGTGGGTCAAAGGGCCTCTTCTGTACTGTAAGATTCTATAATTTGATGATTAATTGTTGTCCAACATGTAATCTTGCATTGTTTTTATTGGTTAAAAAAAATATGAGCAAAAGTGACTGGGTCAGATTGGGATGTCTGGTCAGTGTGGACAATTTGGACCAAACAGCCTGTTTCCATGCAGAATGACTCTATGACTCTATCTCATGATTACACGTGGATGTATGTTTTAGTGTCACTTTATATGCAATGTTGTACCCATTGCCTTGTACACAAAGTAATAAATGAAGTATTTGCGTCTAGTTCTTGTGGGAGATGTGGAAGTCATTCTTGTAAGATGTGAAAGAGAGAACACATGTGACTCTAGCATCCATCCTCATTTCATCTGAGTGATTTCTGTGGTTTGGCTACAATTTGGATGGCTTTGTGATATTGGCAATTAGAATTGCGAGTACTTCAGTTAAATCTATTTCTTATTCAAAATGGAATTCCATTGGAACAAATTAGTTTCCACACAGATCACAAAGCAACAATGTTAACTACTAATCCAGCTATAACTTTTCACATTGAACATTGCCAGTTCTAGTTTCAAAGTTAATTTCAGTGTCTGTAGAGTTATATTTTTTCATCACAGGTTCTGTTCTTTCAACCATTTCAGTTCCTTTTGAAGCAGTTCACTTGAATGATGCTATGGGAAGTTACATCACTTTACATTTTGCCTTTCGTGGGTATTTTTTGTCAGTAGAGGTTAGCTGTGTGCAAGTCTAAAATCTATCTATATTCATAGGTAAACTCTTGCATCTAGTGAATGCCACTCCTGTTGTAGCGATCAAAGATGTTGCCTCAGAACAGACAACCTTTGGGGGTCACCTCAGTATCACCCAGTAAGATATCACATCTCAACAAAACAAAGAAATGAGGATTGGTAATAATCCTTGATAGCTGTCATTAGAAAGTATGCAAATATGAAGGAACGAGGCACCACTGTTGGCCGCTCAGTATTCTGCATGCAAACAGCAAATAAGAACTCAATCTTGTACAAGATTACTAATTATGTTCCTGCTAATACTACAAGGTATACTAAGAAAGTTATCGAATAATTTCTCCAAGATAACAAAGTGTGGAGCTGGATTAACACAGCAGGCCAAGCAGCATCTTAGGAGCACAAAAGCTGACGTTTCGGGCCTGGAACCTTCATCAGAAAAGCTTTGTTATCTCGGATTCTCCAGCATTTGCAGTTCCCATTAGTTCTGAATAATTTCTCCATACTATTTTCAGTCAGTATTTTTGTGTCTCACTTAGATCTGTGTGTAGAGCTAGAAAATAAATTATCATGTGACATTAAAAAATGATCAAATTAACCATAAAATTGATCAAGTGATGTCAGAAACACCTGCGCTTCTGACTAAAACCTGCAGCCTGAGTCAGATATGCGAATTGGTCCTAACAATCTCTCTGAGCAAATGCTGTATATGGAATAAAGAGAGATGAATGATTGCTGTATTTACTGAGATGTCCCAAGTGTGACCACTGTCAGACTGCGCTGGTAGCTTGTGGCACTTGGGAGAGTGAGAGGTGTCCCGACAGGGGCAAAATTTATCCACGGCATTGAGCTAATACACAGTGTGCTGACCTTGAATTTGGACTCTCTTAATTATGGTGATTCCTTTCTATGCATGTTAGAATCCTTGTTGGCCCAGTAATCCTGTTTTTATAATGTCTACAAGAACCTATCATTGATGACAAGAGGCAGGAAATAACTGGACTGTTCCTGTTCCTGCTTCTGCTCCTGTAAAGAAATACAGTGACAGGGAGAAAGTTAAGACATGGGAGATGTTGGGAGATTGGGACCCAGTATCAGGATGATCTATGGGCCTGACCATCCAGGATATGAATATGGTGTACATGCTCCAATTCTTATTGAAACGTTGGTTAATAATAGATAGTGCTCTCACATCCAGTTAGGGATGGGGGTGAGTTCTGGAAACTGGAAGACCATTAGGGGACCCTCAGGTACTAATAGAACTACAGGATGCTGATGCTTGTAAGAGAGGGGGGCACCTTAGAACTGAGACACTTTCTCTGCACTTCAAAATCTTGCAACTTAAAAATAGGCACAGCTACAATGAGATAGTAAGAAGTGCTGATGCTGGAGTCGTCTGAGATAACAGTGTGGAGCTGGAGGAACACAGCAGGTCAGGCAGCATCAGGGGAGCAGGAATGCTGATGTTTTGGGTTGGGACCGTTCTTCAGAGGGTCTGATGAAGGGTCCTGACCCAAAACATCAGCTTTTCTGCTCCTCTGATGCTGCCTGACCTGCCGTGTTCCTCCAGCTTCAAACTGTGTTGCGCTACTACAATACTGTCTTTGTGGAGTGGGAATATCATTAGGGACTTTGGGCAAACTTTGCTGGCACTTCTACAATGGACTACATCAGGCAGCAACTATTACTGACACACTGAAAGTTAAGGAATGAAAAATACTTTCTATATTATTAAGGAGAGAAAAAAGAACTTTTTGTATAATAACTGAGCGAAAAAAATACTTCTACCATGAGAAAATGTTGCAAATCCTATGGGATAGAAAGACTTTCCCTAAATGTTATGTGAAATCCAGGGCCCAGAAATGGATGATTGTAAATGGTTGAGTTGAGGGTTTTGGTGTTTGGAGAAGAATGATCAAAGAAATCTACTTGTATCTCAAACAAGTGTTATAACATGGCAGGTGCACAGCATTGCAAATCTCATTTCTGTGAGGCTTGTGGTATCTGGAAGATATGGAAAAGTTCAATCTTCAACCAATTGTATGATGTAACTTGCCACTATTCAGCAATAGATGGACTGCTGTGAAAGTGCACTGGGACATCAGTAAATTACAGAAGCAGAATTCTAGGTCCCATATGCAATGGCAGTATGAGAGGAGATCTGTTGATCCATGTTTAAAAGGCATTTCAAAGATGTGGACAGGTGAGCCCCCTGGTGTTACATGGAATAATCCAGAGCCAGATGGTTTTGGATTCATGATTAATGCTCCTCTTGGCCAACGATGTAACAATTAGTCACCAGATGGGAGAAATTAACCAGTTATTTTTTCTGACTGCTAGCTAGTGAGCCAAGCTTCGTGTGAATGTTAAGCGAGAACAAGACTGCGTTCAGCTGTGATAATGGGAACTGCAGATGCTGGAGAATCCAAGACAACAAAATGTGAGGCTGGATGAACGCAGCAGGCCCAGCATCATCCCAGGAGCACAAAAGCTGACGTTTTGAGCCTAGACCCTTCATCAGAGAGGGGGATGGGGTGAGGGTTCTGGAATAAATAGGGAGAGAGGGGGAGGCGAACCGAAGATGGAGAGAAAAGAAGATAGGTGGAGAGGAGAGTACAGGTGGGGAGGTAGGGAGGGGATAGATCAGTCCAGGGAAGACGGACAGGTCAAGAAGGTGGGATGAGGTTAGTAGGTAGGAGATGGAGGTGCAGTTTGGGGTGGGAGGAAGGGATGGGTGAGAGGAAGAACAGGTTAGGGAGGCAGAGACAGGTTGGACTGGTTTTGGGATGCAGTGGGTGGAGGGGAAGAGCTGGGCTGGTTGTGTGGTGCAGTTGGGGGAGGGGACCCACCGCATCCCAAAACCAGTCCAACCTGTCTCTGCCTCCCTAACCTGTTCTTCCTCTCACCCATCCCTTCCTCCCACCCCAAGCCGTACCTCCATCTCCTACCTACTAACCTCATCCCACCTCCTTGACCTGTCCGTCTTCCCTGGACTGACCTATCCCCTCCCTACCTCCTCACCTATACTCTCCTCTCCACCTATCTTCTTTTCTCTCCATCTTCGGTCTGCCTCCCCCTCTCTCCCTATTTATTCCAGAACCCTCACCCCATCCCCCTCTCTGATGAAGCGTCGAGGCCCGAAACGTCAGCTGTTGTGCTCCTGAGATGCTGCTTGGCCTGCTGTTTTCATCCAGCCTCACACTTTGTTGTCTTGCGTTCAGCTGTGTTTCTGTTCAGCCCCTCTCATGCTGAGAATGGTTTTAGGTGGAGGTGTCTTGTTTGAGAGGGGGAAGGGTGAGATTTACTCAGTCATGAACTGGGGAGTACTCAGTGCTGACACAAAGGGGCAGGAAATGGCCACAATCCCATTTCCTAGAGTTGACCCCTCTTATTACTGTGTTTAAAAAAATGTCAACAAAGTATATGAATCTTTGATGAGGAACTAACTAGAGTAAAAATATAATTTTGAATAATGCGCCTTTAAAGGCCAGTCTGATGTTAATGACCATTGGTATCTCTTTTCTTTCTTCAGGTGCGACCTCTGCCCCATGTTTAATTTTCATCTTCCCGGCTGTGTTCTACATACGGATAATGCCAAAGGAAGAAGAACCAATGACGTCACTGCCAAAGATCCT
Source organism: Stegostoma tigrinum (assembly GCF_030684315.1). NCBI lineage: Eukaryota > Metazoa > Chordata > Chondrichthyes > Orectolobiformes > Stegostomatidae > Stegostoma > Stegostoma tigrinum. The sequence goes on from NC_081364.1 coordinate 15,512,634, forward strand.
GGTACGTCTCCAGAAAGCAGAGCCCAAACTGAGGTGGTGTGTCACAGTTCACTGATGATCTAAATTGCCATGGCAACAGTCACTCCTTGATCTGGAGCTGTGTGTGGTGAGGTTATTATGGTTTCTCCGGCCCATGTTTGACCAGGAATCTCTCCTGTCCTTGCAGCCAACTTTTGACATGTTTTGGAAGCATTTGCTAAGAGTGCATGTTCCTTGGTCATGAAGTGCGGTGGGGCCTCAAACCCAGGCCTTCTGACTGAGAGGCAGGGGCACTGTCCATGCAGCCTCCCACAAAGCCCAAAGGTACAGAGCTAATCTGTATGGAATAATCGGTTTCACTGCATTAACTCGTTATTGATCGTTATTAACTCATTATGTTCAATTGATCTTCTGGGGTTTTGTTTCCAAGGACTTTAGTGACATGACCAACATGGAAAGCACGGTTAATTCTGTGCAATTAGTGCTGAATTTTTCTCCAGTGTTTTCACCACCATTTGTTAACCCAGGCAGGGCCTAAACCTGTTGTGATAACCATTATCCATTCTCCTGGACTGAGGCTTGTTGACAATGAAGGCTGGGGGGCAGCAGATACAGGGTGCCCGATACTGCTTGTGAATGACGGCAGAACCCCAGCAACAGGAGGAGCTGTTGTTAAGGGGGAAAAAGAATCCCCTGTAAATTCTCTAATCAGCCCCACATAGCATGAGGCATACAAAAAGGTGGCATGATGGCTCAGTGGTTAGCACTGCTACCCTACAGTGCCAGTGGCCTGGGTTCGATTCCACCATCAGCGGATTTTGCATGTTCTCCACATGTCCGTGTGGGTTTCCTCCAGGTGGTGTGGTCTCTTCCCACAGTCTAAAGATGTGCAGGTTAGGTAGATTGGCCGTGTTAAATTGCTCACAGTGTCTTGGGATGTGCAGGCTACATGGATTATCAATGAAAAATGCTGGGTTACAGGGATATAGTGGGAGTGGGGGTGGGTGCTGGCTCTTCGGAATGTTGGTGTTGACTTGATGGGCCAAATGGCCTGCTTCCACACTGTAGGGATTCTCTGACTGGGTAAATCAACCCAAGTATGTGTTCTCAAAGAGGGAGCAAACCTTTTTGGTTCTGTTGCCCCCCCCCATCTCACTGGATAGGACTAGGGAAAGGAAATGTAAGCACAGATTGCATTGGCCTAGATCGTGTTGTAATTAGGAGACTAAGTTTTTCAAATGCACATTTGAACAATGTGTCAATCCTGACAGGTCACAAAGAGATAGTTGCGTGGCAGATGTTGATGGGCTTGGTTACTAAGGACGTCCTGATAATGAGTTTATTGCGTCATTCTGCTCATATTTATTTTACTGTTTTAAGGGATTTTTTAAAATTATGTGATGTTTGTTCCTCCTTTTCTCATCAGTGAATAAAAATATTTCCCTGTTAGACCAGGATTGGAGAAGTTGAAGTCCAGAATTCTTAAAACAGAATCCAGAAGAATTTTTGTTTTTAGCCGGCATATAATAGCAAGAGCACAAGGACACGTTTGAACTTAGTTTTGGGGAATGAAGCTGGTGAACTAGTATAAGTATCAGGTGGAGAGCATTTAAGTTATGGAGTGATAGAGTTGCCCAGCATGGAAACACCTTTTGGTCCAACTCGTCCATGCTGACCCGATATCCTAAATTAATCTTATCCTGATTGCCAGCATTTGGCCTCTAATTTTCCCTCTAAACCCTTCCTATTCACGTGCCCAACTAGATGCCTTTTTAAATAGTGTAAGTGTACCAGCCTCCACCACTTTTCTTGGCAACTCATTCCATACACACCTAAGTTGCCCCTCAGGTCCCTTTGAAATCTTGCCCCTCTCTCCTTAAACTTATGCTCTCCTAGTTTTGGACTCCCATACCCTGTGAAAAAGACCTTGGCTATTTACCCTATCCGTGGCCCTCGTTATTTTATAGACCTTTATGAGGTCACCTCTCAGGCTGTGCTCCAGGGGAAACAGTCCCAGGCTATTCAGCCTCTCCCTGTAGCTCAAACGCTCCAATCCTGGCAACATCCTTGTAAATCTTTTCTGAACCCTTTCAAGGTTAACAACATTTCTCCTATAGCAGGGAGACGAGAACTGAATGCAGTGTTCCAAAAGTGGCCTCACCAATATCCTGTCCAGATGGAACATGACCTCCCAACTCCTATACTCAGTGCATTGACCAATAAAGGCAAGCAACCCAAGTGCCTTCTTCACTACCTGCAATTCCACTTACAAGGAACTATGAATCTGTGCCCCAAGTTGTCTTTGTTTGTCGACACTTCCCAGGACCCCACCATTAAGTGTATAAATCTTGACCTGATTTGCCTTTGGTGAAATGATCACAATGCAGGGTACTTATGGAAGAGGACTAGGTCACATGAGAAATAAAATTTCTCCAGTGTGGAAAAGCTAACTCTACCAAGCTGTGGTGCATTAGAAACTGTACACTGGGGAGATCGTGGCAATGTATCTGAACAAGGAATCCAGAGGCTGAGATAGACGGTTCAAATCCCAACACATCATCTGATGGAATTTGAATTCAATGGAAAATCTGGAATTGAAAGCTAGTCTTACTAACAGTGATGTTATTGATTGTTGTCAAAAGCCCATCTCTACTGAAAGAAATCTGCCATTCTTACCTGCACTGGCTTATGCGTGGCTCTAAACCCACAGAAATGTCACTGAGCCCTAACTGCCCTCTGAAAAAAGATGCGGCCCACTCAAATAACGAACGATTAAGGATATTTAATCAATACCGACCTTTTCAGTACTACCCCTATCCCGTTGGCAGGTCAGTGGTAGGCCATCAAGGAAGCGGTGTTGACAGTTCAGAGCATGCAATCTAGAGTCCTCTGAATGTCCAGCACCTTAAAGGAAACAAAATGTGAAGTAAAGGAAGCTTCTAATAGATACCAAACACTCAATACTGCGGAAAACTAAAGGTGTATAAAAAGTGTAGGATTGAAACTACAAAGGAAATTACAAAAGCAAAGAAGGTTGTGCAGAAATATTAGACAATACGCAATAGGTGCAGGAGTAGGCCATTCAGCCCTTCGAGCCAGCACCACCATTCATTATAATCATGGCTGTTCATCCACATTAGCAAGTAAAGTTACAGAAAACTCAAAACTTTTATCTACAAACGCATAAAGAGCAGGGGAAACCTATGTGGGATGGTAAGAGTGTGGAGGTGAAGGATATTAGCATAGTGCTTAATGAATATTATGCATCTATTTTCACAATAGGGAGGGATGATACCAACATTATAGTCAGCGAAGAGGAATGTCATGGTAATTCAGTTGCACCACCATTGTCTGAATCTGTAATCATTGCAGTATTGCTTTTTCTAGCACAGCACAAGTCCATATTTGGGAGGGGACTGGGGATGTATTCAATTCCAACCCTGGAAGTGCTGGTAAATCTACTGAATACTTACAGAATAGCACCATAGCCATTTGTCTGTCTGCACCTACCCAAGAAATCCTTCCTGTCTCATCACATTGCTGAAGCTTGGTTGATATGTTAAATCCAAAGGTGCTGCATAACATATAATCCTTAGTTGACGGGCACCCTTTGTTTAAAACAATGAAGGGTTTTGACAGAGTACTGTTTCTATGACAGCAAAGTCTTAAGACACAATTGAAATAATTGGCAAAAACCAGGAGGGAGTTCAGACGATTTTTTTTTACACAGCTAGTTGTCATTATGTGAAATGCAGTGCCTGAGAGTGTCGGAAGCAAATTCAGTAGAAACTTTCGAAAGGAACTTGGAAACCAGCTTCAAAAGGAAACGTGTGAAGATATTAGCGAGTTTTGAGAAGATTTGTAGCTCAGGTTGAGGTTCTGGATGTGAGTTTGCTCGCTGAGCTGGAAGGTTAGTTTTCAGACGTTTTGTCACCATTCTAGGTAACATCATCAGTGAGCCTCCGACGAAGCGCTGGTGTTATGTTCCGCTTTCTATTTATCCAGTTAGGTTTCCTTGGGTTGGTAATGTCATTTCCTGTTCTTTTTCTCAGGGGATGGTAGATTGGCTCCAATATGTGAAGATATATAGAAAAGACCAGAGAAATTGAGCTAATGAATAGCTGTGACAAAAAGCCAAGACAGTCAATGTTCTCCTTCTGTCCATTTATTACAAGAATAGGAAGAGTTTAGAAGGATATGGTCCAAATGCTGACAAAACAGGCTAGATTAATTTAGGATATCTGGTCGGCATGGACAAGTTGGACCGAAGGGACTGTTTCCATGTTGTACAACTCTATGACTTGATACTACTTTTGATAATACTACTTTTGATATAAAGCATTTGGTTGAACTGATGTTGGTTTGATATTGATGCATTGCCATACTTCCTAAGTTACTTTCTCACCTGACTGCTCCCCACCCTTTAAATCTGGCAGAGTCCTGTATGCCTTATTAATCACTTCACTCTGCCTTATTTTCTAGGCTGTTTGCTTTGCAGGCCTGGGCGTTGTCTTCATGACCATGAGCCTGAGCTTCATCATCATCGGCTGGTCTACTGGGAGCAGCAACGTCAACGGAGGCCACTAGGCAACAGAGTGCCTCGCCCACTGAGAGCCAAGTGCCCCCTTCAGCACCCAACACCTTCACCCAGCAGGATAATCACTGTAGAAAATTGCCAACAAACCTGACCCCACTGTAATGAGACACACACTGCTAGTACTGTACATATATATAGTTTTGCACACCAACAATTTTTATATCATGTAACTGTATAGTGACGAATTGATGCAAGTACATTGCATGGGATTTTGTAAAACTGCAACATTTTTAAGTTATTTTGTATAGAGGTAGGACTGAGGTGACATTTTCAGTGTAATATTCTATTAAATAACTGGCTTAGTATAGTGTAGGGTCATAGGTATAGTTGCTGGGACTGAACTTAGCACCTTGGGTTGACTGGGGGGGCTGTCTTGTTAATATAATATATATATTTTACATTGTGTTCTTTTGACATAAATGAACATCATACAGAAGCATTTTAAAAGGTGGTTAGGAGCCTATTGAAAAACAAAAAAAAACATTTATTGTTCCCATTTTCAATCACCCTACTAAATACTGTGTGCAATTTTTGATGAAGCTAACAGTAGTTGAAATATCCGATTACTAATTTTCGGTAGGTAAATGCTAATAATCATGAACCATCCATGCCTGGCAGATGCCCTAGTGTAAACCTCTGAGTTGGATGAAGCTCCACGAGGTCATATGCTAGTGAGGTGAACAAAATCAGTTGGGGACTTCCAGTACCTAGAAACCCGTAGCCCAGAGAGTCAGTATGAGATCCTGAATCAAGTTCAACTGTTATTCCTCAAAGCTTGCATAACCCACTGGCTTATTGGCCCCTTGTATATAAAGGTATCTTGAAAGTACTGACTTGGGCGTGATACAAAAGGACTGACATCACCTATCAAATTGTAATTTAACATGACGCCTCTTAATTTTTTTATATTATTTAACCTGTTATTCTAATCAACTTGTTCAGAGGCGTTATTATACACCTCTGGAGCAGGTGGGACTTGAACTTGGGCCCGTGAATACTTCACAGATCAACTGAGTGCTTCACTTTTACTCGTTGAATCCGGACTAGTGGGCAAATTGTTCTCTGTTATGAAAAATATCCTGATCAAGACCCTTTTTTTTGGCCTTTTATCTCACAGAGATCACAAGCTCACCAGTGCTGGCCTGCCTATTCCGTCGTGACAAATATTGCAAAGCAATAAGTTCATGGTAAAGTTGGAAACCAGATGGCTCTGTTTATGGTGGGACAGTTGAAATGCAACGGGACATTGCCTCACATTTTGTGGCTTCCAAGCCTGAGAGTCCACTTTACACAGTTTGCAAAACATGTCCGCACCCCAGACCAGTGATGCTTGCTGCCACAGTGCACATTGGATTGGAAAAACATGGTTGCAATCCTGAAGACTACTTCTGCAAGGTGAATTAGTTGAGTGCCATACACTGAATTGCTTGCACTCAAGCTGAAGACTCAGGATCACATAAGGATATTTCCACCCTTGACTATGGTTCCACCAACCCTAGTGTAACACATCCACTGTAGAATTAATTGCTGCTATCCATCAGGGGCAGTGCCCGACAAAGAAAAGACACTGGGGATTGGAGAGACGAGCCAACCCTGTTTAAAACCATTTAGTTGGCAAGCCAGGTGGAGGAGGAAAGCAGGATGGTTGATTTCCTGCAGTCGTCATACATTGCTGCTGTTGTGAAGGCAGTTGCCTGTTGGAACCAGTGAGCAGAGCAAATATGTTCCATGCCCTATGTGGCACTGGCAACACTCACAATGATAGGGCCAGTCTTTCAAGATGGTCCATCCCATCAGGATGGCGGAGCTGCCTTTGCACCATCCCAATGGTCGAATGCCAACTGCTTGTAGGATTTAGAGATGGGAGAGATGAATGAAACAGTTAACATTAAAGTTCAAAACAAATCTAAAAAAAAGACTTTTTATTAACTAAAACCATTAATCAAAATGCTGGGGTTGGGAGGTCATCCTCTAACATTTAATAATTTAGTCTAATGTTTGTGTTATAATAAGTAAATAAAATGTCTCATTTTTCACAGGGAACTTAACTGTGAACTTTTAACACAGTGTGGTTGCAGAAAAATGGCTACTGGACTGTTAATACTGAACTTGTTTGCTGGTTTGGAAATATCCCGGCATGTTTATAAAATAATAATTCTGGGGGCGAAGAATTGATTTATTTTGTGACAATAATGTCGATGGCTTTGATTTAACAAAAGTGGATTTTACTTCTGACTCATGTAGTCCTATGCAATATTAATAGTTTTGGTGGAAATCTCCAGTAACCTTTGCTCTGAAGCTTTAAGGATTTATTTTTGTTAGATTGCATTGGTCGTATTTAGAAACAAGGCTTATTTGTCAGATTTCTTTACACAATATTTATATTTTATTAAATGTGTAATTAAATTTTAATTTAATAGAAAATAAAAAGGATTAAAGATTTTTAATATTTTACATTTGCGTAGTGGTGGAAAAGCCTTATAGAGCTATACCTGGGTGTGTGAACAAAGTTGTGTATGTTTTTGTAGATGACTTCGATAAATTACATAAAATACTTTTCTCTTACTAATCCTGTGCATTACCCTGTAAATTGTAATGCTCAATTTTGTTGAATGTACAGTAATCCACATAAGATGTGTGTCATACTGGTGTGTCAGGGAGGAACTAATATACATGATATGGTCAAGATTTGCAAGGTCCACTTACTCACCTCACCTCAACAAACTTATTCAAATTTTATAACACATGCAAAAGATTCAACACATTAGAAGGCAAATATACCTTAGTCCATTTGTTTATGATCTGCTAGTGTATGGAGCCCCTATTCTTGAATCCCACAATATGTCAGGCATTTGCTTCCTTTTTTTCAGAGCACCAGACTCTGTATTCCTCTTCCTGTTGCCTTCTAATCCTACCACTAATGCTGTCCCATTAGCATATTGCATATTCCTTTTGTTATTTAGCATGTTACGCAGGCTCTTGTCTGTTAATTCATTCAGCTTTGTCTCAGGGGTTAGCACTCGTTCTTGAACCAGAAGATTGTGAGCCTCACTGTTGCATAATTTAAGGTAATATTTCAGTATAATGTTGGGGGAGTGCTACACTGTTGGAGCTGCTGACTTCTGTATGAGACAATGCAATAGACACCCCAACTATCCTCAGCTGCAGTTATTGAAAGGAAAAGTTTTCTGGTCATTATTAGTTTGTCCTTTGTGGAATCTTGCCCCGTACAACTTGGTAGCTCTGCCTCCCTGGTTACGACATTAACTATGCATCAAATATACTTATTTGGTTGTAAAGTTCTGATGTTGAAATGATTCTCAGCTCCCACAATATAACTGTAATTTATTCCCTTTATCTCACTTTCAGCTGTTTATAGTTCGTGTCAGTTGTAAACCCTTAAAGTATGCTTTTGTCATGCTATCAGTCCCCAGTCCTTCATTGCGTCATTCCGTCTTCCCCGTGCTGTTCATCTCCTTACTAATGAACCTACAAAGATTTTCTCTGTGGCCAACCAGCTTCTCATTCTATTTTTGACTTTATTTCCTCTAATGATCTTCATCGTGTTTTTTTTAAATGATCTGCCCAAAGCCAGGAGACCTTCTCAGACTTAGAAAGTGGACGGTGCCCTGTCCTTTGGTTTCTTCGCACCATTCCTTCAGTTGGCTTCCCTTTTGAGCCAGAGCTCCTATTTTTTGTTCTGGAACCAAAGACTTCCAGTCAGTCTGTGGTCACCTCATTAATTGTGGCTGTGATCGTTGTTGCACTTATTTGAATCCTTAACTTAAATCCTTCTTTATGGGATTTCAAGCTGGCAACACACAGCTGCTCAATGGAACGCTGAGGGACTAGGGGTTGCAGTTAGGTTTTCCGGCTGGTGTTAATTATAGGCAGTTAGGAAGAGAAGCTTTTGATGGAGCCTTATGGCGAACCATCTTAGCCCTGCACATTTGCTGAAAAGAGACCGTTTTCAAGTGTTCGCAACACTTCATATCACCTTCCCATTCGTTAGGACTCTCCTCCTGTCGAATAAATTGTTCTGAATGTTCAAAATGTGGTAGTCTTTCATTTGTCCTGATGAGTGCAGGATGAAAAGCTTCTGCAACACATCTCTCTTTTTGGCAATGTTTGAACTGCGAAGTGTAATCAGAACATAGTTCAGATGAATGGGCAGGGAGGGGTGAATCTCATGGAAGCCTATAAAATTCTAACAGGAGTAGACAGGGTAAACACAGGAAGTATGTTCTTGATGACTGGGGTGGGGGGCGGGGGGGGGAGTCCAGAACCCAGGTTCACAGTCTAGTATTATGAGGTAGGCCATTCTCCTGAGAGCAGGAGAAATTTCTTCACCCAGAGAAAGGTACAACTGTGGAATTCACAAAAAGTGGTTGAAGCCAAAACATTGAATATTTTCAACAAGGAGTTCATAGGTCTAAAGGGATCATAGTGAGAAAGCAGGAGCAGAGTACTTAGATGATCATTCACAATCATATTAAATGGAGGATAGGGCAAAGGGGTGAATGGGCTACTCCGATTCCAGCCGTCTTTGGGAGATTATGACTGATAGACCAGATCCCTCAGTTGCTAAGTGTAGTAATCACCAGAAGATTTCAAGTACATGCAGTTCCTATTCACAATTGGAAAGGAGAGAAAGTGTTAGTATTCGGTAAATACAGCTTGTGTGTTGATTTGTGACCATATGCTAAAACAAAAATATGACTATTTTAAAACAAATGTGTCTTTCAACTTTTTGCAATACTGACACGGTATTGTTGATTTATATGTATCATAAAATAGTGACATTTTTGTTAGATAATGCGAAGAAGGAAAGGCTTTCTAAAATGTATGTTATTGCCTCCTTAAGTCTTGAGTCAAGACTGCTTTTTGAGACCCGGCTGTTCTGTGTCTGTTGGTGTTGAGTGGATCTGTATTGTATAAAAATAAAGTCAAACAATTTTAAATCTGATACATCTCATAAGGAGTTCATTAATTGTCAGAACAAGACAACCTGTCCTTTTTATTCGCTTGGCCTGGAATTTACATTCAGCTTGCATTGCTCTTCTGGAACTGCATCTCTCTTTTTGGCTGTCTTATGTTCATCTGAGAGTTTCACTTGCAACATCTTACCAAACTCCACCTCATTAACTACCTACTCTGTCCCAATAACATTCCTCCTGCGCATTTCTAGCCCCATTCAATCACCTGGTTAACAGATGATAGACCAGTGTACCTGCTCTAACTTCCATGTCAAGAATTCTCCAGTCTTGAGTTTGCCTGTGGCAGTGATGCAGGATTATTAATGATACAAGTCGTGCAGTTAATAGGGTCATTAACAAGCAATAATCCCCTTTAAGTGACAACTAACTTACATGCCAGGAGATGACCATCTCCAACAAGAGAGAGTCCAACCAACCTAACCATGCCTTTCAATGGCATTACCATCATTGAACTACCTCCAGTATCAACATTCTGAGAGTTACCATTGACCAGGAACTGAACTGGACTGCCATATAAATACCATCACTGCAAATACTGCAAGAGCAGGTAAAAAGCTAGGAATAGTACAGTGAATAACTCACTTCCTGGCTCCTCAAAGTCAGGAGTGTGATGGAACACTTCCTGCTCGGCTGGATAGATGCAGATCCAATACTCAAGAAGCTTGATGCCATTCGAGACAAAACATTTACTTCTTTCACCACAGACACTCAATTGCAGCAGCATGTACCGTCTCTACAAAATGCACTGCAGCAACTCAGGCTCCTCTGAAGGACCTTCCACATCCTCAAACCTGACCACTTATAATACGAAGGCAGCCAATCCATGGGAGCAGCAGTCCCTGCAAGTTCCACTCCAAGCCATACAGTGGAACTGTATCACTACTTTCTCTTCAGTGTCATATAACATAGAACAGTACAGGCCCTTCGGCCCACGATGTTGTGCCGAACTTTTAACCTAACCTAAGGTCTATCTAACCTCCACCCCCACCTTAAACTATCATCCATATGCCTATCTAATAGCCACTTAAATGCCAATACATTCGGCAATACATTCCATGCCCCTACCACTCTCTGAGTAAATAACCTACCTCTGATGACTCCCCTATATTTACCTCCACTCACTTTAAAACTATGCCCCCTCCTAATAGCTACCTCCACCCTAGGAAAAAGTCTCTGGCTGCCCACTCTATCTATACCTCTGATCATTTTGTACACCTCTATCAAGTCATCTCTCATTATCGTTCTAAAGAGAAAAGACCCAGTTCTCTCAACCTTTCCTTGTAAGACCTTCCCTCCATCCAGGCAACATCCTGATAAATCTCCTCTGCACCTTTTCCAATGCTTCCATATCTTTCCTGTATTGAGATGACCAGAACTGGACACAATACTCCAGATGTGGCCAAACCAGGGTTTTGTATAGCTGGAGCATAACTTCACAGCTCTTGAACTCAATTCCTCTATTAATGAAAACTAACACACCATACACCTTCTTAACAACTCTATCCACCTGGGTGTCAGCTTTCAGGGAACTGTGGACATGAACCCCAAGATCCTTCTGCTCCTCCACACTGCCAAGAATCTTTCCATTAACCCTGTATTCTGCTTTCAAGTTTGTCCTTCCAAATTGTCCAGTGTCGCTGAGTCAAAATCCTGCACCTTTCTCCCTAACAGCACTGTAGGTGACCCTACGCTGTAAATACTGCAGCAGGTTCAGAAGGAAGCTCAGCACCACAACCTTCCCCAAGAAAATTGGGAGGATATAAGACACATTTTAAAAATGTTGCGTGTCCCAATAATTATAGGCATAGTTAATGTTAATGGCTGAAAATTTCTAATCAAACCCTTTTGAAGAGATATTGAATGTTCTGGGTGTGAATTCTCCATGGTCTGTAAGGCTCTTGCAGCCAATGGATTGGCCAGCTGCTCTCTGGGACAATCCCAGACAGAAGTTCAACTCAGAAACAATTAAGACTCATCCCAGGGGAATATCGCTGCAAGAGCAGCTTGCCTTCAGGTTAGTGCAGTGCGAATGAACATTACAGACAGCGGAGCAGAAAATCGCATCCCTCACACCTCATATAAAATCCAGCTCCCTAACTACCTCCCTGGGCCCTTTGGCATCTCTCACACATCAATGCCTGTCTGAAAGGATCTAGAGGTGGTGACCTGTTTCCCAACTCTGCCAAGTCTCTTTGGAATAAGTTCATTAGTTGAATCTCCTCCTTTCACTCACTTGCGGTGTTCTGCTCAGCTACAGCTCCCCATTCCAATCTTAGCTGAGGTCTGAGGTGAGTGTGTCAGTTTTGGTGAATTTGATGCTGCAGACCATGGACCATCTCTCACCAACTCCCACCCCCAAAGAGACTGTCACTGACTGGTCGAATTTGCAGTTCACCTCACTCCAGCTGGCCCTGAGGAAAAGCATCAGCCAATGGTGATGAGAATTTGGTCACTCAGTAGGCACCCAAAAAGCTTTGTACAAATGCAGTGAGCTTTGTGCAGGAAGAGTATCCTGAATATCCTTCAGCTGAACTTTGAGCATTTGGATGACCTTTTTCTTCACAGACTACCCCCTCCTCCCATTTTCCAAAGCCTAACCTGTTGGCATCCTCACAATTTGTCGCACCATGTTCTCCATAAGGGTCAGATTGCAGGCGGCTAGCTCACCATTGGAAATATTTCCTGAGAGTTATGCACTCTTTTTCCCCACTGGATGAAGGGAAATATTTTTAAGAGGAGGTTGACCTATACTATCATGACATTTACCCATGATGCTGCAGCTGTCCAGAGAGATGCCCGCTGTTTTATTTGTGTCCTGTGCATTAGGGTCACTGCTTCTTCAGGTGATGCAACTGGCCATTTGATCTAACAACACTGAGGAGAACCACAGGCACTCATTGAGTAAATAATGGAACCCCACTATTCCACCAGCCATGACAAATATGTATCTATCCAACAAAAACGCCAAGATGATCAATTTACCCGATTGTTAGTCATATCAGATTTCATTATTAACAGGAAATAAACTGTATTTATTGTAAACAAAATTAATCTTTAACAAATTGTAGACAAAAATGGATGAATGCTATGCAACAACTTTTTCTAATTCATTCATATGGGATGTGGGTATTGTTGGCTGGGCCAACATTCATTGCCCATCCCTCACTGCCCTTGAACAGAGTGGCTTTCAGGTCATTTCAGAGTGCAGTACAGAATCGACCACATTGCTGTGGATTCGGAGCATTATGTAAGCCAGACCATGGAAGGATGGCAGATTTCTTTCCCTAAAGGAAAGTTAACTACACAGTTACTTGCAATAGATGAGAATGTTTACTTGGTCACTATTAGAAAAGCTTTTAGATTTTTAAGAAATTAATTCATTCACCATTTGCCCCAGTGGGAAATGAACTTAAGTCCCACAACATTTATTAAGGATGCTAGATTACTAGGCTATTAACTTTACCATTATACCACAGCCTCCCTATCAGATAACTTAAGATATATCCCCTAAAAATCCCAAACATGCATACATTCATTATTAAGATAAACAAATGGTTTGACACAAATGGGTGGAAAAAGATATACAAGGATCATAAATTCTGTCGTCTCTGACCAGACCGTACTGATGGGATCTGCTGTTTCTCACAATTCTTTTGAATTTGTTTTTAGAGATGATGACATAATGTTGTCTACAGAGTAATGGTCACTTTTCAATTCCAGAGCTGATCAAATGGGTCTGGCTAATTTTTTTGTTTCAAGGCTCTTTATTTTCAGTCTTCAAGATTTGTCTTTTTCACTCAGAGCAAGAGATGGTATAAAATGCTCCCTGTTTGAAAGCTTTCGAATGTCACTGAGTATACTGGAACAAACTGCAGGTAGACCAGTCCAAAAGGTGTCATTAGACAGATATCACCTATATACTCCTTCACAACTGTCCTCCAGCACCAATTCCCTCCAAGCCCTGCTTATGGCCCTTAGCACTTCCCTTCATCAAGATGTTGTAAATGAGATTTCTCTCCTGTCAGCCATGGTACACATTAAAGCCTTTAAGATAGGTGCCTGTGGATGGTCATCTGTGCCATTAGTGACACTTTGCGATCGCTGCTGCTCTATTCCTTCGCAGACTGGCAAGTCCAGCTATGACTGATGCTCATCTTGTCAAAGGATCTCTGGTAACTGCGTCCTAACTCAAGGCCACTCCTAATGTCAGTAATTAGGTGCCACATTTATCCCTGGCTCTAATCATTTAAGACCTTCACGTTTAAAAATCGTTATCACTGACCATTCAGATCCATGTATATTTTACATACGAAACTTGTACACAAGTCCACAGTGGAGTATTATTAATACACAGTTAGAAAATAGTTTAGAAATAGTAGTAGTAGAAAACAATCAACTTAATTCCTTAAGTTATTTTGACTGCACTGCGAGGTCTGCTTTTGACACTGAAAGCTCTTTGCAATTGCACCATCTGCTGGTAACATTTGCTAGGGACGGTACCATAGCTTCGGGCAGCACAATGGCTCAGTGGTTAGCACTGCTGCCTCACAGTGCCAGGAACTGGGTTCAAATCCACCCTGGGCGACTGTCTGTGTGGAGTTTGCACATTGTCCTCGTGTCTGCATGGATTTCCTGCAGGCGCTCCGGTTTCCTCCCACAGTCCAAAGATGTGCAGGCCAGGTGGATTGATCATACTAAATTGCCCATAGTGCTCAGGGATTTGTACATTAGAGGGATGTGTTTGGGTGGGTGCTCTGAGGGTTGGTGTGGACCTGTTGGGCCAAAGGGCCTGCTTCCACGCTGTAGGGATTCTATGATTAAAGTAAGCATGAAAACAAGGCTGTTCCTTCTACAGATTATCATTTATTTACTTGTTATTGCTGTTAACAGTAAGGGCAATAACGCAGGCATAATGTCAATGGAAATAAAAGTCAAGAAGGGTGCAAGATAAGCAGCAAATTTTTGATCAACTGTTTTTACACCACATTGATTGCTCAGAGACACTGGCAGCATCCAGACTGCCGTGTCTCCTCAGCTAGGGGAGTCTGCGTACTGGAGAGGCAATCCAGGTGAATGAAGTATCCTTTCTCTCTCCTGCACTGTTCTTTACAATCTGTGCAGTCTTGTCCTTTTAGACTTCTAACGAACTAGGAGGATGTCATTATATTAAGTTTTCCTTAACAAGTCAAATTTATAACTATGAAAGTGACAGAAATAGAAGCCTCAACTGCTTTAAGCGAAACTTCAATATTATTGCAATTGAGAAACAGCTTCTCAATATTTCTTTTAAAATACAAATATTTATTTTCAATAAAAACTTGTTTCAAAATCTGACCAAAAAATTATCATGGAACATAATCCACAAATTGAACACACACAGAATCTTTAAAAGATACAATATGTGCAAAAATATTGCAACATTTTAAATATCTAGCACATTTTATTTGCTACATTTTGAAGGCAAAAGATTTCAAGGATTAACTGTAACATTCCTTTAAACTTCAGCCTCAGTTAACAATCTGTAAGACATCTGCCAATTGAACAATGGAATCTCAAAGGGCTTTCTGCTATATCCCTTGGCTGGATCTTAGAGAGTGGAATAGTATGAAGCCAATTCCCCTCTTCTGGCCTTTTCCTCAGCTCACTGTTTGATGTGTAATGTTGTCCCTCACAACAGCATTCTTCCCTTTTCTAAGATTCGTTCATGGGAATGCGAAAGCACTTACTACCCATCATTTGAAAAGGTGGTGAAGGGACATTTTTTTGAATGCAACTGAGCAACTTGTCAGTTCATTTGGAAGAGTTAACTACTTTGCTGTGAGTGTAACCTAATATTGTCAGCAGGTTTGCTGCCTGAACCATGTTAGTGAACCTGACCTGCTTTTGAGGCAATTAAGTTTAACAATCACCATTTAAGGTACCAGCTTTTCAGCTAAGATTTTTTAAAATGTAATTAATTGAACTCAAATCTCCCAGGTGCCATGGAATTTGAGCTCATTTCTCAGGATTGTTAGTCAAGTTTGGGTCCCGAAGCACAATGACTATCCTAATGCAAACGTGGGGTTGGGAAGATTGGGGTTGGTTTTGTGAATGAATGGATTCTGTCGGTCTGCTCCTGGTGTAAACATGCTAAGCACAGGATCTGCGTGCTTTGACACTGAGCTGCCTGTAGCTTTAATATCCTGAAGGAGCAGATTTAAAGAATGTCGCTGAGCATTAAGGCCTTTGCTTGAAATAAAAATAAACCTGGAATTAAGTGCATGAATTTTGGGGAAAAGTGCAAGCAGCCTTCCGAAATCTTGAAGACCCCTGTAGTTCTACAGGTCTAAATATGACCCCAATAATGTTGTTTCTTTATCAGAACTGTTGGAAATGCACCCAAATTCCGTTTCAAATTCGGCTTTAGCCTGCCTGTTTTACCAATTTTAGCAATCTCTGCTAAAGGTATAGTCAGAAACACATGGGTTAACAATCCAAGCTGGTAAGATACTTGACTTGATAAGAACAAGCACACAATTGGTCAGACGCTCAGAGATCATTACAGTGATAATATACAGCTCTTATTGTCCAAATCTCTGCCCAGCCTCTCGATCTCTCATCACAAATCCCTCGCAGGTTCTTATTTATAAATGTGCATTGTTCTCTTTAGAATAATCAGTTATTTTGTAAATAAATTTGTGTTATAAGTACGTAATATGGTAAAATCTGTACCAATGCACATTGGTTATGCCTCCTGAACGCCTAGCACTGGGAGATAGTATTGAATTGTGCAAAATTGTTACGTTTCACAGATTAAAGCAACAATCTGACTTTTGGATCTATTATGCTCTTGGATTTCCTCATACACTGGAGTAAGCCTGAATGGAAACTGGCTAAGGCAAGCACACTTTGTTGATTTAAATCAGTGTTTGTTTGTCATTTTCACCCATCTTTTCCAACATATAGTTATAATCTGTTATGGTTCAGTAGGTAATGAGAGGCACGGATAGAGTCGATAGCCAGAGACATTTCCCCAGGGCAGGACTGACTGTCACGAGGGGTCATAGTTTTAAGGTGTTTGGAGGAAGGTATAGAGGAGACGTCAGAGGGAGGTTCTTCACCCAGAAAGTTGTGAGCGCATGGAATAGTTTGCCAGTGGTAGTCGTGGAAGCGGAGTCATTAGTGACATTTAAGCGACTGCTGGACATGCACATGGACAGCAGTGAATTGAGGGGAATGTAGGTTAGGTTATTTTATTTTTGGATTAGGATTATTCCACGGCACAACATCGTGGGTCGAAGGGCTTGTACTGTGCTGTACTTTTCTATGTTCTATGTTCTATGTAATATCCTCGCCTGAGACTGAGGGTTCAAAGTCCCACTCTAGAAGAGGCTTTAGCTCAAAATCAAAATTGCCCATAGTGTCCATGGATATGTAGGCTAGGTGGGTTAGCCATGCGAAATGCAAGGTTGTGGGGACAGACTAAGGGATTGGGTTTAGTTGGGGCATTCTTTGGAGGGCTGGCATAGACTTGATAGGCTGAATGGTCTGCTTCCACGTTGTAGGATTTCTATTTCAATGACAAGCACAGGAGCTGTCCCCAAGCATCTTGAACAATATTTGTCCCACAACCAAATCAGACTATTCAGTCATTAACAAGTAGGTGCTTGTGGGAGGTTGCTATGTATAAACTGGCTGCCATGTTTTCTGCATTACAAGGGTGGTTACATTTTAAAAGTACTTGGCTGGTTGTAAAATGCTTCAGGGCATCCTGACTTTAGGGAAGGTGCAACCTAAATCTCAGAGGCCCAACAGAAATGTGGAACTCAGTGTACAGAAACCAGGCATGTCAAAGCAGCTGGGATGGGTGGTGTTAATGAACTACCTCCTATCATATACGCCTCTTATGCATGTTAATACTTGTAACACTGCCAGACTAATTCTAGTAATCGAGCACTATAATTCGCCCCGAAGAGAATAGCAAAAACAAATAGGAATGCCTGGGTTCAATGCATTAAGGGTATAAATATTGATAATAGTTTTATTAGAAAGCGACATGTGTACTGCATATGGGTGACAGATTGCTAATTTTAAAACGGCGCTGCAGAAAGCCAAGTTTTCCTGAGGGGGGGGGTGACAGATGGACATGAAAGTAGGTCACCGGGTCATCTTTTCTGCTATAGGTGGCATAGAGCCGGGGGTGCTTTCAAAAACTAGAGGGATCTTTCCCTAAAGAAACTGCTACGAGCCCTGGCCAACTGCTAAAGCAATGCCTAGCTAGGAAGCTGTGATCCTAATCCTAGAAATCTGCCACATCAGTGTTGAAAGCTATCATATCAAGGCATTTGATAAGGTTCCCCATGGAAGGCTCATTCAGAAGGTCAGGAGGAATGGGATACAGGGGAACTTAGCTGCTTGGATACAGAATTGGCTGGCCAACAGAAGACAGCGAGTGGTAGTAGAAGGAAAATATTCTGCCTGGAAGTCAGTGGTGAGTGGGGTTCCACAGGGCTCTGTCCTTGGGCCTCTACTGTTTGTAATTTTTATTAATGACTTGGACGAGGGAATTGAAGGATGGGTCAGCAAGTTTGCAGACGACACAAAGGTTGGAGGTGTCGTTGACAGTGTAGAGGGCTGTTGTAGGCTGCAGCGGGACATTGACAGGATGCAGAGATGGGCTGAGAGGTGGCAGATGGAGTTCAACCTGGATAAATGCGAGGTGATGCATTTTGGAAGGTCGAATTTGAAAGCTGAGTACAGGATTAAGGATAGGATTCTTGGCAGCGTGGAGGAACAGAGGGATCTTGGTGTGCAGATACATAGATCCCTTAAAATGGCCACCCAAGTGGACAGGGTTGTTAAGAAAGCATATGGTGTTTTGGCTTTCATTAACAGGGGGATTGAGTTTAAGAGTCGTGAGATCTTGTTGCAGCTCTATAAAACTTTGGTTAGACCGCACTTGGAATACTGCGTCCAGTTCTGGGCGCCCTATTATAGGAAAGATGTGGATGCTTTGGAGAGGGTTCAGAGGAGGTTTACCAGGATGCTGCCTGGACTGGAGGGCTTATCTTATGAAGAGAGGTTGACTGAGCTCGGTCTCTTTTCATTGGAGAAAAGGAGGAGGAGAGGGGACCTAATTGAGGTATACAAGATAATGAGAGGCATAGATAGAGTCGATAGCCAGAGACTATTTCCCAGGGCAGAAATGGCTAGCACGAGGGGTCATAGTTTTAAGCTGGTTGGTGGAAAGTATAGAGGGGATGTCAGAGGCAGGTTCTTTACGCAGAGAGTTGTGAGAGCATGGAATGCGTTGCCAGCAGCAGTTGTGGAAGCAAGGTCATTGGGGTCATTTAAGAGACTGCTGGACATGCATATGGTCACAGAAATTTGAGGGTGCATCCATGAGGATCAATGGTCGGCACAACATTGTGGGCTGAAGGGCCTGTTCTGTGCTGTACTGTTCTATGTTCTATGTTCTATGTTCTATATTGTTACAATGATTATGGGAACTGCAGATGCTGGAGAATCCAAGATAATAAAGTGTGAAGCTGGATGAACACAGCAGGCCAAGCAGCATCTCAGGACCACAAAAGCTGACGTTTCGGGCCTAGACCCTTCATCAGAGAGGGGGATGGGGTGAGGGTTCTGGAATAAATAGGGAGAGAGGGGGAGGCGGACCGAAGATGGAGAGAAAAGAAGATAGGTGGAGAGGAGAGTATAGGTGGGGAGGTAGGGAGGGGATAGGTCAGTCCAGGGAAGACGGACAGGTCAAGGAGGTGGGATGAGGTTAGTAGGTAGGAGATGGAGGTGCGGCTTGGGGTGGGAGGAAGGGATGGGTGAGAGGAAGAACAGGTTAGGGAGGCAGAGACAGGCTGGGCTGGTTGTGTGGTGCAGTGGGGGGAGGGGTCGAACTGGGCTGGCTTGGGGACCGCTTTGCAGAATACCTCCGCTCGGTTCACAATAAACAACTGCACCTCCCAGTCGCAAACCATTTCAACTCCCCCTCCCATTCTTTAGATGACATGTCCATCATGGGCCTCCTGCAGTGCCACAATGATGCCACCCGAAGGTTGCAGGAACAGCAACTCATATTCCACTTGGGAACCCTGCAGCCCAATGGTATCAATGTGGACTTCACCAGCTTCAAAATCTCCCCTTCCCCCACCACATCCCAAAACCAGCCCAGTTCGTCCCCTCCCCCCACTTCATCCCACCGGACCCTAAATGTTAACTCTGCTAATAGGTGGCATAGAGTCAAGGGGACTTTCATAAACTAGAGGGATTTTTCCCTCAAGAAACTGAGCTTTCCACAGATGCTGCTAAGCTTTTCCAGGAATTTCTGGTTTTGGGATATCTTTTAAATTTCTATCCCCTGGACTATGTAAGTTACAAACTGTGGCAGTACAGTTAACAACATCATAAGATATAATAAAATTCACTGAGATGAATAGTGTATCTAATTGTTTAGACTGTAATTAGGGATCGATATCAATTTATAACTGTCTGTAAGATTGCTTTTAATTGGTTATTTCCTCTTTTTATCTGATAAAGCATAAATCTAATTCATCCTCTTTCCAATCACATTTTACCTTTTCACATCTCAGTAGAAAATATTATTTTCTTAAATATAGACACCTGAATTGTTCCCCATTGGCCTCTTTGTCTCTGAAACAAAACATAATACATTAAAAAGTTTGCAATTCCAACAACAAAAATCACTACTATACCAACCACAATTGTGAATGTCTTGATTTTCTTCTGTAAAAGAACGTACAAACCCATCTAGGAATTATGATAATCTGTGACCTTGGGTAAAGTTTACCTTAATTCTTCATAATCTCAATTTTCCTACCAGTCTAACACAAACAGCTCAGTTGCCAGAGAAATAATCTTTCATCCCCCAAACAATTCAAAACAACCTGGAAAGTCTACAATTAAATAACAGGTAAAATTTGATGAGCAAAAAATAAGGAGGAATGTAAGAAATATAATTCATGTCCACTTTACATACAAGATCAGCTGAATTTGATGGCAGAGAACGAGAGACAGAATAAATCTACCTAGCAGAATAGCAAAACATCAGCCCAAACATAATTTCACAACAAATCAAGATTTAATAAAGATCTGGACAGGATTTATAGGAATTATGAAATAAAATAATATCCAACACAGACAGAAAGTGAGGGAGACAAGAGCAGGGAATTAACTTTTAGTGGGTGAAGAAAGGTACTGAATCAAACTGAATAAACTGGGAGAGAACAACTCTACTTTCAATCATAAAACACTGAGATGCGAGACTGAAAGGCCAATCAATAACAAATTGCCTTTACTCAGCAGCTTTAATATAAAAAAAATTCCCAAGGCACTATATAGAGGAAAGGATGGAAAGGAACAGATGCTATATTAATTAATGAACAACACTGCAGTCTATTATGTCTACAGTCAGCATTACATCCCTTAGAGAGCTAGATTTGAACTTGGAATCACTGATCCACATTCCACCACAGTGATACACTCGTCCGCTGTTACATTTTGGTCTTCTTTGTTCTTCATTCAATATACTTTTCCTCCCAATTTATATCACCTTTGCTACTTCATGAGCAAGGAAGTGAGGTGATATGTTCTCAGGACTTCCACAGTGTTCATAAAGGAATAATTCTATAATTTGACTAACTGTAACATTGGATTTCATTTTAAACACTAAGGGGTTCCAGTCGCTTCCAATCCTTTAAAACATCCATTTACACTGACTGTTTTACTCACATTAATGCCTCATTTGTCCATCATTAAATACACTCATTCAAAGCCTGTAAAATGAAAATATAAATATTGCTGTGTCGAAATGCTTATATTCTTCAGGATTCAATATGAATTTTCAAGTAAAGTGCAGCGCTCCTTCTTTCCAATGCTGATTGTCTTGGGATTTGTATTAAAAGTGAAACCAGAAAGATCCGTCAAACTTCCTGTTTCTTCTCAGTGTGACATATGACATCCATTTGCATTTCTTCTCTGTTGGACAGGAATGGTTTCATTCATTTATTACCTTGTTAAAACCACACTGAAGGCACCAGTACTGGCAAAACCCATTGGTTACTCCCAATGTCCATGTTCATTGAAGCAGTGCAGAGCAGGGCCACTTTCACACCATGCTTTCTAACTCTAGGTACTCCTTCACTGGTGGCTGCGCGAGAGATGGAGGGCGATTACACTCCAGGACCAAGTTATTGGAGTCTTCTATTACTGTTTTCTTACCCTCTTTGGACAGTTTCCTCTCAGCCAAAGGAACAAAGAATAAAACCAAGAATGAAACAAAGTAACAGGATCCTGCCAGCTGGAATGAAGCATCGTAATTTTTGGTGTAGTCATGAAGAGCACCTAAGATTCGCAGAAATAACAGAAATTAAACGTCAAATTTAAATCTTAAAAACCCCCTATTTGAATCAGAATTTTTTGTCTTTGGGATTTATGGAAGTGAGAATTACCCATCCTTGACTGCCCTTGGGAAGGTGATGATGAGCTGCCTTCTTACTTATAACTGAATGGCTTACTCGAACTGTTCAAAGGGCATTTTATGAATGAACAATGTTACAAGGGGAGGGGTGTTATAACATGCAGGCCTGACTAGAGAGCAATGGCAGACTTCCTTCTCCAAAGAACACTAGTGAGCTCAGTGGATCATTAGTAGTTGAATATGGTGACTATTAGTAATACAAATATTTTATGTCATATTTTATTTAGTTGATTGAAATTTCCTGTGAAAGTCTTGTGGAGCAGTGGTAGCATTCCTGCCTCTGACTCAGAAGCGCTGGGTTTAATTCCCGCATTAAAGGCTTATTGGCCACAGTACCACTTCATGGTGTTGGCCAATGGGAATCCTTCCATTACCTCCCTACTGTCCCTCAAAGGAAAGAATCTGCACCTTAAATAAAAAGTGATTCTCTAGCTGCTTTAGAGGTACTTAAAAATACAGCCCTCATTCACCAGGACAACAAGTGTACAGTACAGTACTACAGTATACCTATGCGGAGTGTGATTTTGCAGCTTTCAAAATTTGATTTTAAGAACGTATAAACAGAGAATCATTGCTTTGGATAAGAACTTGAAAACAGGTCTGCAACTTGAGTAAATCATGACTGATCAGCACAGGAACTCCATTTTAATTTCCTTCCCTCAATAAAATCTAGCTATTTCAGCCTCAGTAACATCCACAGTGGTTTGGCGTAGACAGTTCCAGATGTTTACTACCCTTTGTGTGAAAGGTGCACCCTAGGTTTGCTCTTGAACAGCCTTGCTCTAAATTAAATTCCCTGCGCCTGTCTCCTTCACCTGAGCAAATACTTTCTCTTAATCCAAACCTAAGAAATTGTTAACGAGTGTATCCAATCGCCCCCTTCATTGTCCGTATGTAAAAGGCTGCAAGGTTGGTGTAACCTGCTCAACCTTGCTCTCATAATTCAATCTTCTGAACCAGGGTAAGTATGACTCAGCTCACCACCAACTTCTCAAGGGACCTAGGGATGGACAAGAAATGACAGGCCAGCCAGCACCAGCAACTCCCACATCCCATGAGTGAATGGAAAAGGTATTTCGATATTTTACAATAATCAAGGCAATGCTGGGCTCGATTTTGCAAGGCTCTGTGATCCCTGTACCTTTTGTTTATGGTGGAGAAGCTGCCCGTTGCCATTTAAGTAGGCAGTACGAGGACAGCCAATTGGAGACCGACAGCTCTTCAGCACAGGTGGTGCCACCAAGAGACAAGGCCACTTCCAGTATTACATGAGGTGAATTTGCAGGGCCTGGCTGAAGGCTAGGCCAGGGCATGAGAGGCCATGTTGAGGGGCAAGTGAGGAACTTGAAAGGGGTTGGCAGTAGTGCCTTCCAAAGGGCACT
Source organism: Stegostoma tigrinum (assembly GCF_030684315.1). Taxonomy (NCBI): domain Eukaryota; kingdom Metazoa; phylum Chordata; class Chondrichthyes; order Orectolobiformes; family Stegostomatidae; genus Stegostoma; species Stegostoma tigrinum. The sequence goes on from NC_081364.1 coordinate 15,536,079, forward strand.
GGGAGCCCAATAAAGAATTCCCATGCCACTCCACACCATCCACACTCTGAAACCTATCTGGTAGGCAACTCAATGTGGACTTCATCCATTGCAGGCTCAGTCTTAGCATTGGCAACATCAGAAATGGGCTGTAATTGTCCAGGTACGTGCCTCAATAATCGCATTAGAGAGCAGAGCGTCATTTCTGCAAAGGGTAAAATTGTCAGAGTGGGGAGGTCAATGAGTAGGCGACAGGTAAACTACATGCAGCGTTTCACATACACTCCGACTTCAAACCTGGAACTGGAGGTGGGGATGTCTTAGCATCAAGACCAGCTAACTACTCCTAAAACTCAAGCAAAGAATGGAAAAATAATTCAGCGAGCCAAATCACTAAGGGCGACAGTGAAGTCAAAAGGGCTCCTTGGTCTGCCATCTGGACAGACAGTGTCTCTGTCCTGGGGGAAATGTTGGAATTTTCCAGGAACTACAAGAGCTGCCCTTTGACTCCAAACTCTCTCCGGGTATGGGTTGTGGTCTGTCTGTTCAGTTCCCACATCCAGCTAACCATTGAACTCATAGCTACCTCCATCAAAATGGAGTAAACCAATTATGGGCAGATCTGTCCTCGGTGCATCGCATTTGGAAAGGCCAGAGTGTCACTTTGGACTGCTGAGGTTCCCATGCAGACAGGGACCTGGGACAATCTGAGGCTCAGGAGGTTACAGGGACCCTTTGAGGGGGTTGGCATCTGCTATCCTTAAGTGACAGGGGAGGGGCTTTAGGAGTCTTTTGGGTCAGTTAACTGTGGAGAAAATTGTCCTTAAGAAATGAATGAACGCGTTGGAACTGTTCAACTTGTCAAGGCCTGTCAACAAGTATCAAGAAAGGTGGAACTGTCAAGGAAGTTTTCAGAAGTCTCAAAATGCGGAGATTACCATTGACCGTAGTTGAATGTAGCTGCCACATTAATACCATGACTACAAGAATGGGTCAGACACTGGGAATTCCGCAGAGAGTAATTCACCTCAAAACCTGTCCATAAGGCACAAATCAGGAGTGTGACAGGATACTGTCCATTTGCCTGGATAAGTGCAGCTCCAACAACACCGCAGAACGTGTACACCATTCTGCACTGGCTTTCTCCTTTACTCATTTGCTAATACGTTCAGTGGGAGCAGGAGATTTCACTTACCTGCTGCTGGTGGTCCTATCAAACATCCAATCCCCACAAAGAACTGGTACAGGCCCATTCCTTTGTGTAGTCTATGGACTCCAATAAAGTCAACCTGAAAAAAAAAGCCGAATTCAGGCATAAACTGTGTTGTGAATTTACATCATTATGAAGCTAGGATTATGAATACTTCTTTCAGGGTATTTATCAATAAAGAGGTGGCAAGGCCCATAGCTCTAGGACAGGAATAATGTCCACCAAAGACTTCAACGTTAAATTCAAATCTGATATTAAAAGTTCTTTACTTCACCATGAATTTAGTCTGCTAACTTTTAGCCAAGATACTCTCTAACTGAAAAGATGCACCTGACATAACTTAAATATTTACACTGGGATCTATTGTAAAAGATCCTTGAGTTAAGTTTGTTGTAATTAACCATGGGACAGATAGTAAGATGTGAATTCTGAGCCATAAATATTGGTGTGACAACTTTCTGCACTTGTTTCTTTATGCAAGATAATATTATATAGAATTACATGGAATTCCAGTCAAGGAAAAAAATTATGCATTTCCCTGATCTAGCTTGGTGCATATACTTTACATGAATGTTTACCCACTTGAATTACATCTTCTCATTTTGCCTACAAACTCTCCTCCTCAGTGCTTATCCTTTCCCCTTGTGTTAACATCAAAGCTCCTCTTCAGTATGTCAATATTACCTGACAACTACTCCATTTAGCAGCAAGTCCCACATTCTCACTACTCTGTGTAAAAGACATCCTCATAAAATGGGTCTATCACTGAAAGCAGCTGTCCCCTATTTGTGTCCTGTTCATTAATGACTGGGTCCGAAGTAGAAACACTATCTCCACAACCATCCTATTGAACCCCTTTCACAATTCAAAAATTCTACCAGTTTCAGTCTTTCCTCTCAATTCTGACAGTGTTATTGTAAACCTTCTCAGCTGCACTTTTCCAATGTTTTCTGGAAGACCACATGATATACAGTACCATGAGGTGTGAAAGGGTGGTTCTGAAGAAGAGTTAGTGGAAACAAAGTACTAACTTTGCTGTCTCCCCACAGATATAGCCAGACCCGCTGAGTCTTTCCAGCAAATACTGTTTTTTGACACCGATGTGTGGTCTAAGCAAGATTCTCCACAAGGGTAACTTCAGTTTTTGAGTTCTAGTCTCTACAAATTAAACACCCTTATGTTTCTTTTTTATTGCACTCATTATGGTTTCCTCGAACTGTGTTGTTGCTTTTAGTAACTATTGGAGGCCAGAAAGGCTACTCAGATCAAGGGCGGGAAAATAATCCCAGCTACTTCAAACATTCCTTCTAGTGACTCCTTCCTGAGAAGTGGCCTGCGATGGCTGTAAGGTGATGGGCGAACAACATGTAGTGAGTCGGTGGGAGCAATCTTCTTGGGATAAGAACATTGAAGTTAACAGAGTGAATAAATTCCTTCTCACCAGGACTGGAAGCAACAAAGTCAGATAACCCCCACAGAATACAGCGAAGAACACTATGTACACCATTAGCGATGGGAACGTTTTTGCCAGGGGTGCCAGCAGATTGACAGCTCCACAAAACAGCAAGTAGATTTTGTGGTAATGATACTTTGCTATCAAGTTACGGTCAGCGACGTAGCCAGAGATAAGCTGAGCCACAATCTCAACGATGCCTGCAATGAAAATGTGCATTTTAGGAGAACCGTAACACACCAAATATTGGCAAAGAAAATAATTTAGTCAGAATCATACTGTACATACTCATAATTATAGAACTATAGAATTATACAGCACAGAAACTTGTTGTGGCAGGTTCAAACCAGCTCTTTGAAAGAGCTACCAATTGTACTACTCAAACAAATGCAATTTCTATGAAAAACAGAAGCTGGAGAGGGTCATTGGGTCCTTCAAGCCTGCTTTGCCATTTAATAAGATCATGGCTGATCTTCTACCACAGCTATGCCTTTTTAACCTGTCCTCCCAGCCCCTTCCAAGCCAAAGGCTTATCGATCTCTGCCTTGAATTTGCTCAACAAAGGAGAATCCAGCTCTCTGGAGTGGGCAATTTCAAAAATTCAAAACCTTTTGCGTGAAGAAATGTCTCTCATCTTGGTCTCAATCAGAATTATGGTACAATTCCAAATGTGGGTTTAAAAATAATCGAAATGGATTGATAAGTATAGGCCTGGGGGGAATAAGGCACCTGTTAGTTTTTGCTCACATTGAAAAAGTACTCCTTAAGGTGTCAAAAGGAACCGAGATTTATGTCGCGCATTTCGTGACCTTGGGATTTTCCAAAACAATTTATACATCCAAACTGATATGTTTGAAGCATTGTCAGTGTTATAACGAAGGGAATTACAGCAGAGATTCGCCCATTCCAGGGATTGGCAGCCGGGCGGTCAAGTTACTGGATTTGCAAACTATAGAATAGAGGCTATTGTTCTCGAGCCATGAGTTCAAATCCCACTTTAGCAAATGCAAGTTAAGGTCAATTAATTAATAAAGCAGGAATTTTAGTTCTAGTTGATTGTGAAACAATTGGATTGCCATAAGGATCTATCTGGTTCACAAATATCCTCCAAGGAAGAAATCTGCTGTCCTTAATCTGTATGTTCTCTGTGAGACTCATTGCCTATACAGTGGACTCTTACCTGCCCTTTAGAAAGGAGCAGACTAGCCAAGCTGCACCCAGCTCTCTGGCCTCTGCTCAAGGGCAGCTAGGGATGGGCCAGAAATGCTGCTCCTGCCAATGGTGCTCGCATCCCAAGAATTAATTTTAAAAATAAGACTTAAGTGACCAGATAATCTATTCAATTATCATTGTTGATAACAATTTGCCAGGAAAACACCCCAGTTCTCCTTCCAAAAATGTGCTGGGGCTCTTTACGCTACCTGAAAAAGCAGCTATAGCTTTCGTTTGATGACTGATTTGAAAGAGAGCAGCTTCAATGACGCAGCATTCCTCCTGCAGGGTCAACCTGGATTTTTATGCTCATGCAACGACTCATTTTCTTCGTTCAAAGTGCTCTAGAATGTTAGAACATAGAACATAGAACAGTACAGCACAGAACAGGCCCTTCAGCCCACAATGTTGTGCCGACCATTGATCCTCATGTATGCACCCTCAAATTTCCGTGACCATATGCATGTCCGGCAGTCTCTTAAATGACCCCAATGACCTTGCTTCCACAACTGCTGCTGGCAACGCATTCCGTGCTCTCACAACTCTCTGTGTAAAGAACCCGCCTCTGACATCCCCTCTATACTTTCCTCCAACCAGCTTAAAACTATGACCCCTCGTGTTAGCCATTTCTGCCCTGGGAACTAGTCTCTGGCTATCAACTCTATCTATGCCTCTCATTATCTTGTATAACTCAATTAGGTCCCCTCTGCTCCTCCTTTTCTCCGATGAAAAGAGTTCGAGCTCAGTCAACCTCTCTTCATAGGATAAGCCCTCCAGTCCAGGCAGCATCCTGGTAAACCTCCTCTGAACCCTCTCCAAAGCATCCACATCTTTCCTATAATAGGGCGACCAGAACTGGATGCAGTATTCCAAGTGCGGTCTAACCAAAGTTTTATAGAGCTGCAACAAGATCTCACGACTCTTAAACTCAATCCCCCTGTTAATGAAAGCCAAAACACCATATGCTTTCGTAACAACCCTGTCCACTTGGGTGGCCATTTTAAGGGATCTATGTATCTGCACACCACGATCCCTCTGTTCTTCCACACTGCCAAGAATCCTATCCTTAATCCTGTACTCAGCTTTCAAATTCGAACTTCCAAAATGCATCACTTCGCATTTATCCAGGTTGAACTCCATCTGCCACCTCTCAGCCCATCTCTGCATCCTGTCAATGTCCCGCTGCAGCCTACAACAGCCCTCTATACTGTCAACAACACCTCCAACCTTTGTGTCATCTGCAAACTTGCTGGCCCATCCTTCAATCCCCTCATTCAAGTTATTAATAAAAATTACAAACAGTAGAGGCCCAACGACAGAGCCCTGTGGAACCCCACTCACCACTGACTTCCAGGCAGAATATTTTCCTTCTACTACCACTCGCTGTCTTCTGTTGGCCAGCCAATTCTGTATCCAGACAGCTAAGTTCCCCTGTATCCCATTCCTCCTGACCTTCTGAACGAGCCTACCATGGGGAACCTTATCAAATGCCTTACTGAAGTCCATATACGCCACATCCACAGCTCGACCCTCATCAACCTTTCTAGTCACATCCTCAAAGAACTCGATAAGTTTTGTGAGGCATGACCTGCCCCTCACAAAGCCGTGTTGACTGCATTTGATCAAGCCATGCTCTTCCAGATGGTCATAAATCCTATCCCTCAGAATCCTTTCTAACACCTTGCAGATGACAGACGTGAGACTTACTGATCTGTAATTGCCGGGGATTTCCCTATTTCCTTTCTTGAAGAGAGGAATTACATTTGCCTCTCTCCAGTCCTCAGGTACGACTCCAGTGGAGAGCAAGGATGCAAAGATCCTCACAAGTGGCGAAGCAATTACACTTCTCGCTTCCCAAAGCAGCCGAGGACAAATCTGGTCCGGGCCTGGCGACTTGTCAATCTTAATGTTTGACAAAATTTTCAGCACATCAGCTTCCTCTATCTCTATCCATTCCAGCATGCACACCAGCTCTTCAAAGGTTTCATTCACTACAAAGTTCATTTCTTTCGTAAAGACAGAAGCAAAAAACACATTTAGGGCTTCCCCTACCTCCTCAGACTCCACACACAAGTTCCCTATGCTATCCCTGATCGGCCCTACTCTTTCTTTGACCATTCTCTTATTCCTCATGTAAGTGTAAAATGCCTTTGTGTTTTCCCTAATTCATTCTGCCAAGCCTTTCTCGTGCCCCCTCCTGGCTCGCCTCAGTCCATTTTTGAGCTCCTTCCTTGCCTGCGTGTAATCCTCTCTAGCTGAACTTGACCCTAGCTTCCTCCACCTTATGTAAGCTACCTTCTTCCTTTTCACAAGAATTTCCACCGCTCTCGTCATCCAAGGCTCCTTTATCTTACCCCTTCTTGCCTGTCTCAGAGGGACATATTTACTCATCACTCCCAACAACTGTTCCTTAAACAGTCTCCACATGTCTATAGTGCCCTTACCATGGAACAATTGCTCCCAGTCCATGCTCCCTAACTCATGTCTAATCGCATCATAGTTTCCTCTTCCCCAATTAAATATCCTCCCATTTTGCCTAATCCTCTCCTTCTCCATAGCTATGTAGAATGTGAGGCAGTTATGGTCACTATCACCAAAATGCTCTCCCACCACAAGATCTGATACCTGCCTCGGCTCGTTTCCGAGCACCAAGTCTAGAATGGCCTCTCCCCTCGTCGGCCTGTCAACGTACTGAGTTAGGAAACTCTCCTGAACACACCTTACAAAAACAGCTCCAATCAAATCTTCTGCTCGAAGGAGGTTCCAATCAATATTAGGAAAGTTAAAGTCACCCATTACAACAACCCTACTACGTCCACACTTTCCAAAATCTGCCGACCTATGCTTTCTTCAATCTCCCTGCTGCTATTGGGAGGGCCTGTAGTAAACCCCTAACGAGGTGACTACTCCCTTGCTGTTCCTAATTTCCACCCACACTGACTCAGTAGGCAGATCTTCCTCGACAATGGAAGCTTCTGTAGCTGTGATACCCTCTCTGATTAGTAGTGCTACACCCCCTCCTCTTTTTCCCCCCTCCCTATTCTTTTTAAATGTTCTAAACCCTGGAACATGCAGCAACCATTCCTGCCCCTGAGAAACCCATGTCTCTGATATGGCCACAACATCATAGCACCAGGTACTGATCCATGCTCTAAGTTTATCACTTTTATTCCTGATACTCCTTGCGTTAAAGCAAACACACTTTAACTGATCCCTTGGTTCCTTCCCAGGAAAATCCTTCCCACTAGCTGGTCTACCTCTTGCTACATGGAGGGTGTTTTTCAGAAGTAAGTCGGCAGAATTACAAATCATTGACAGCAAGGAAACAAGCCATTCTGCCCGCCTCCACATTTACTTTCTCACTCCTCTGTTATTTTTCATGTGTCTCAGTTCAACATAATAATTGCAGGGATGGGATCCAAGATCCTATGAGCACATCTCTGACAAATTATATTTGAACACATCAGGGACTATATTCCTCTTGAATTTCTTCTGAGGCTACGGCTAATTTCTATTTGGCATCCATGTTTCCACAATTAAGGTCAGCTGAACCACAACATTAGGGAATACACTGTCAGCCTTAGCTCATTGTTCATACTCAAGGTAAGTATGGAGTCATAGGGTCATATAGAATGGAAATGGACCCTTTGCTCCAACTATTCCATGCTGGCCGTGGTTCCAAACTAAACTAGTCCCACCTGCCTGCTCTTGGCCCATATACCTCCAAACAATTCTATTCATGAACTTATCCAAATGTCTTTTAAACTTTGTAATGGCACCTGCATCCATCTTCTGCCAGTTCATTCCACACACGAACCACACTCTGTGTAAAAGAGTTGCCCCTCATGTGCTTTTTAAATCTCTCTCCTCTCACTTTAAAATTTCCTCTGTAGGAAAAAGACCATTGTCATTCACCTCATGCACACCCCTCATGATTTTATAAACCATGATTTTATCAGGTCACCTCTCAACCTCCTACATTGCTGTGAAAAATGTCCCAGTTTTTCCAGGCTATTTGAATATCTCAAACACTCCATTCCCAGCAACTTCTTCTTAAATCATTTCTAAACCCTTTCCAGTTGACTAATACCCTCATACAAGAAGGCCTGCATCAATATCCACACTACTCTCAGTTGAGCATTTTGTTTAAGAGATCCGATCCCTGCTCTAACAAACGGCATATATCATCGAGGCTGATACTTGAGTGTAGCACAGATGGAGTGGTGTCATCGTGGATATCACAGTGAAGAATTCAAACCACATTTGATCTGCTTTCTCAGGTGGATATGAAAGGTCTGACGATGCTGGCAGTGGGAGAATTTTCCAGTTCAAGCATAAGTTTTTTTTAAAAAATTCATTCATGGGAACAGGCTAGACCAGCAGTTATTGACCATCCTTAATTACCCTGAGGGCAGTTGTGAGTCAACTATATTGCTGTCAGTTTGAGTCACATGTAGGACAGACCGGCTAAGGAGGGCAGTTTCCTTCTCTAACGGGCATTTGTGAACCAGATGGGTCATGATTAGACTCTTAATTCCAGATTTTTATTGAATTCCGTTTGGGATTCAGACCCAGGTGCCTAGAACATTACCTGGGTCTCTTGTCTAACAGCCTAGCGATAATACCACTTGACTGTTGTTGTCCCATAATTAGGGATAAGCAACAAATGCTGGTCCAGAAAGCAATAGTCACATTCCATCAAATATTTTTTAAAAAACCTTCACGCAACATTATCAATACATCAGTTGAAATGCAGAATACTAGCTATTCTGGAAAGCTGAAGTAAAGCCAGAAAGTTTTGGAAACAAATCAATAGGTTCATGATAATAAAATGTGAGGCTGGATGAACACAGCAGGCCCAGCAGCATCTCAATAGGTTCAGTGCTGTTCTCAAATCAACCTTATTGCCTTTTGGAGTCAACACTGAGTGTAACAATTTCAGACTGTAATCTCTTGTCCGCCCAGATTTGTTTCTTTCTTATTGCTTGTTCTCACTTTTACTTTATTCCAGTTAGTGGCATACCTGCTGTAACAGTGCCTTCGCATTGTTTTCTCTTTCTTTACTGGGCCCATCATTATTCCTTTTGGTCTTGGAAGGTAACTCTTCCATCATTCAATCTTACCCACCTTTCAATCAATTTTTCCTGACTTTCACTCTAGCACAGGCTTTTCTTTCATTCTTGACCCACCCAACCCTAACCCAAAGTCTATAACACTCTAACATTTCCCAATTTTGATGAAGGGACACAGATCTGAAACATTAACTCTATTTTTCTCTGTCCTCGCAGCTGCAGCTGGACCTGCTGAGTTTTCTCCTCTGCGTTCTTGTTTATTTATCATTAATGGTCACTTGATGCCTTTTTGCAAACTTGTTCAATGCCATATTTACTTTAGCACGTCAAAAACACTATGGAATTGTGAGTTGCAATTCCCTGCAAGCGCTCGCTGTCAATGTACATCCACGTTCTTTCCTTTGCTGACGCAAATCTATTTCTCACCACTGAGTGGTGCTATGTACCTATTGTTTGAGTTGGCCCCAACGACCAACAATAAAATGATGCAGGAAGATGCCTCGGAGCAGCAATCTCCTCACCAGCTAAGAAAGGAGTCATTATACCACCCCAAAGATCGACCTTGAGCAAAAGGCTCAAAATGGGCTAGTGCAGGAATTCAGAAATAATGGGAACTGCAGATGCTGGAGAATCCGAGATAAGAAAGTGTGAAGCTGGATGAACATAGCAGGCCAAGCAGCATCTTAGGGGCGCAAAAGCTGACGTTTCGGGCCTGGACCCTTCAGCAGATGCATCAGATTTTTCTGATGAAGGGTCCAGGCCCGAAACACCAGCTTTTGTGCTCCTAAGATGCTCCTTGGCCTGCTGTGTTCATCCAGCTCCACACTTTGTTATCTTAGTACAGGAATTCCCACGCTTTGCCCCACCGCGATCCCATTTCAATGCTGGAAAGGTGTTGGCACCCCTCAGTTAGGTCGAGAGGAGCATGTGGGTGGTGTGGGGTGGAAGATATGTGACATCAGTGAAATAGGGGTGGGGCAAAACGTCCAGAAGAACATAGGGTATGGAAAAGGGAGGGTTACGGCGCGGTTTCATGTTTTGTTTTTAACATTTTCACAGCTGCAGGAGCTTTGCTACAACATCATTCAGGCCACAGTCACAGTTTGCAAAGGGGTACGAGGATTTAAAGCTGTCTTACAGCCTTTGCTACAGTCAGAGCTCCAGGGAAACCACTGCTACCCTAAACTGAAGCCTAGGGGGCAGATTAATTTCGATCTTGTTGAATGGCAAGGCAGGCTGGAGGGGCTGAATGGCCTGGTCCTGCTCCTATTTTTATGTTCACTTTCTTTCATATGTTTATGCTTTTTTATTTCCTCAGTGGGAGACCCCAACATTTCGGCTCATGATTTCAGAAGTTCTGGGCAACTGCAACAAGGCACAATAATTAACCATTATTTCTGAAACATAATCTAGATTTTGTGTCAACAGTTTCAATGAATGCGATCAAAATAGTTACCATGACGTCACTCTGCAACTTACTCCATCTCGTACTGTATTTCTAAACATATCGCTGCTAATTAATGTAACTCACACATTGGAACAGCATGTACATTGCCACAATGGAAATCTTATTTATCCAAACAGAGGATTTCATGTTGTGAATCTTTCTATTCAAGAGGTTATAATATAGTTAAAGCAAAAAAAAATTGATTGGTCCTTTCTGATTAAATTAATTGAGTTGGGAATTGGTTTGCATTCAGCAGCTCTGCTCTAAGGAGCTTAGACAAAGGAGCCGAAATGAACAGTTGCCCACTTTCAGACTCTTAGCCAGGGGCAGTGTTCAGTTCACTATGTGCATGGTACAATAGCACTGGAATTTGAAAGCTTCCAAAGTTGGTATGGACAATTAAATAAAAACCGAAAGAACTGTGGATGCTGTAAATCAGGAACAAAGACAGCAGTTGCTGGAAAAGCTCAGCAGGTCTGGCAGCACCTGTGAAGAAAAAACTCAGAGTTAACATTTCGGATCCAGTGACCCTATGATTGTTTGGATAGAAATAGTGCACACAGGTAGCTGGATAAAGCAGGAGATTGGCCCTCAGTAAAAACGGCCAATTGGAAGAGCCAGCGCAGATACAATGAGCCAAATGGCCTCCTTCTGCATCATAATAATCTTGTGATGGATAACCAATCACCTTATCAGAATTTGAATTCCATGTAAAAGGTAGGGTAAAGTAGTGTAGGGCATGGGTCCCAGTCACCTTGTGTATCAAGTTCCCAATGCCCACTGGGGCTATCCTGATGGATTGAAGATGGATAACAGCAAGAAATGGCAAATTTTCTCACGATAAAGCATGAGAAATGAGTCAAATTTTTCTCATGTCCAGTGGAACAGGGAGAAAGGAAGTGCAGAGAGATGTTAGTGGTACATTTTGGTGGGAAGAACGAGGCAAGCCAATACAAACTAAAAGACTTATTTCTAATGGGTGTGGAGGAACAGAGGGACCTGGGGCAGTTTGGGAGGGGGAAGTGAATGTGTACAAATCACTGACAGTTCATAAATGGTTTATAAGACCGGCCAGCTCCCGTGCTTTATAAATCGAGCCACAGGGAAGGACAGCAGAAAAGTGATGAGGAACCTTTATAAAACACTGACTAAACAAGTGGAGGTGATATTGGTGTGACACTTCAGTGATGATGCAAAAGGTACAAAACGTTTATTGAGAATTGTTCCAGAGGTGGGGGACTTCAGGCTTGTGGATAGATCAGAGAAGCTGGGGATGTTCTCCCTGGAGGACAGAAGACCTACAGCCGATTTGATAGAGCTGCTCGAGATGACATGAGCTGATAGAGAGGAGTTGCTTCTCATTGGCAGAAGGACTGAGAGCCAGAAGATGCCTGATATAAAGTGACGGTGATGAGGGAAAACATAGATCTGGAATGTGACAGCTGGAAATGTGATGGAGACAAATATAACTGAGGGACTTGGACAAGAATCTGATGAGAAACAAAACCTTGCAGAGCTCCAGGGAAAGGCCAGGGGAGTGCGACTATCTGAGTTACCCACGTAGAGAGTCAACACGAAAAATGACATGCCGGCTGAATGGCCTCCTCCTATGCTGTAAACATTCGCATGACTCTGTGAAACAAATAATTAAACACAGCAGAATACAACTTCCTCCGGCATCAACACTTATCCACTGCTGATGAAATTCATATCCAAACTGTTTTTTTTTATCATGGTGATAAAGTGTAATTGAGTGACAGAAAGGGAACAGAAGAAATCGTTTGTCTCTATGAATAATTGTAGATGTACATAACTACATAGTACTTACCAGCAACCGAAATGAGTAAGGTGGCTTGGAATGGCTCTAGGCCCAATGCCTTGGCCTTGGCGACCACATGAAAATATGGTATGTAATAGGCCAACTGGCTGAAAAAGGTGCAAATTGTATAAATAATAAAGACCGGGTTTGTCAACAGAGTAAAGTCAATGAGGTTTCTCACACTATCAGAAACAGACTTCAATTGTACACCAAATTCCCTGCACAATCCCTTGTGTCTTGTGTCTGTTGGCATGGTAACTGTGGCTAGCAACTGGTTTGAGTCACCATTTTGGACTTTGCAGCCAGGTAGAGCAGATGAATGCAACTGTTTTAACGAAAAAGGATCGTGGGAAGAGGAGAGTTCCTTAGGCTGTAAAATTGACAATCCATCAGCAGCACTGGGCTCCGTGGCTTGTTTTGGATCACTTTGTAAAGAATTAAAATCTTCTTGTCTGTTCTGACTTGAGAGAGATCCCCTGACTGGTTTGGCACAGCGATGGATGGGAGGCTGTGCCCTTGATACTTCAGCAGCGATCATGTCCTTTTTGTCCTCGGGGAGCTGCCGCTGGTAACATTCCCTCTGATCGCAGTCCTCCGGCTGGTCTTGCTTCAAATAAATTGGACGATTCAGCATCCCCAGTGGAATCAGGTGCAGTGTTAGTCCGCACAGAATCAATATCGCACCTTTGCAAATATAAGGAGCAGAGCAATCACTTTAAAAAAATAGTGCTAAGTGGGATTTTACATTATCTAGTTTTCAATAAAATAAGTTGGTGATGCCCATGTATATCTATATTAAGCAAACAACTGTACAGGGAATAACAGAAACTTAATAATGAGGCAATTAAGTCCTAATATATGTTGATGATGCATATGTGGCCTTGAGGTCCATGCCACAATCTAATGGTGTGGTCTAGATTTGATTTTCTATATAAAGGATAACTTTCTGAGGCACCAATCACAGAACACAGTCTGCAGAAATAGTAGGAACTGCTGATGCTGGAGAATCTGAGATAACACAGTGTAGAGCTGGATGAACACAGCAGGCCAAGCAGCATCAGAGGAGCAGGAAAGCTGACATTTCGGGTTGAGACCCTTCTGAAGAAGGGTCTGAAGATGGGTCTCGACCCAAAATGTCAACTTTCCAGCTCCACGCCGTTTTATCACAAAACAAAGTCTTTCGACAGAGGAGATTTTGGTTAGATGATTCTCAAGGATTTTGGGACTGAAATAACTCCACAAAAGCCAATATCCTGTCACCAAGTCACTCTTTACTTACACATATATAGTACATAATACTGACCTCACTAGCACAGAGCCAACTTCTGAAATGAACAGAAACCCTCACACTCCTGTTTATATCTATTTGCCAGGATTCCCTGATTAGGTTAACAGTCCCAATCAGGGAACTCATATTCTATGAGCTTCACCTCATTCCAAACACAACAGTGACCCTGACCTCAGGATTAAACAGGGGTCAACAATTGTTGTTTGTATTTCTGATTAAGTTGTGCACTCAGTAAACTGATCGCATTGTAATGAGAACCTACCTCGCCAGCCATATTCGTTGAGAAGATACTGCAGGAATGGAGCCACAGCGAAAGTGAGTCCTGTGCCAGAACGGGAAATGGCACACGCTGTGGTGAGCTTTCTGCGGAAGTATTTGGTTGTGTTCAGAGCTGCAGCCTGGGACAGGAAGGCAAACCCACACCCTACAAAGAGATATCAACAGGTATATGACCATTGATGAACGGAATGAGAGAACACAGGGTGAATCACAACCTCTTACCTTGGGGATGCCCTTATTATCAAAAGTTTTTGCCATTAAGCCAGAGCTACAGCATACCAAGTTGGAGACTTACTGATGCGATCTGCAGCAAGGGAGGGGAAAAGACCATGATCTCCCACATGAAGAGCTTCCCAGAGTCGGCAATATTGTCATTCAGGAAACATAAGCCGGCTGGAGGATTTTCACATCTTGTCCCCATGTCCCCTATTCTGAGGAATGGGTCATCGGACCCAAAACATTAACTCTGATGTTTTTCTTCACAGATGCTGTCAGACCTCCAGAGCTTTTCCAGCAACTTCTGTGTTTGTTCCTTAAAAACTATCCCAATGACTGTCCTTTTGATCGTGTATCCTAATATCTCCTTACTCAACACTGATGATGCTTGAGAACACTCTTAAGCAGCCACTTGGAACATTTTTCCATAGTAAAGGTGCTCTATGCAGGCAAGTTGCTGCTATGTGATGAGGAAGAGGAATATTTAGATGCCTGTTACTGGGTCAATACCGCACAGGATTGGGGTAAATCTCTCTCTTGGTACTACGCTGGAAATGAGTGAAGAGGGTAACAATAACTTCCCTTACATTCAGAAAAAAGATAGAAGGTTAAACGGAATGATTTGGTGCTTCACTTGGTAAGCGCACAGTACACCAAAAGTGTGGCATCATTGAATTTTCTCGTGTGTAAGGGCAGTGCCCGTGGGCCTACTCAATGCCTGTGTGTGTGATGAAGGGACCTCCTTCAATGTATGGAGTGTCAGCAGTTGGGGGTATCTCTAATTGTTAGATTTGGCTAGTCTCCATATGCTCTCCTTCACTCAGAGACTAGTCTCCCAGTCTGAGGCCCTGTCCCCCAACTTAGAGCAAGTATTTAAGCAGCTCCTTCATATTATTTAAGTCAATCACTGCAGAGGGAAACAGTTCAGCCCACTGCCCTAGAGTCTGCCACACAGGAAAATGAAGGGGTGGAGTTGAAACCAGCTCTTCTAGCTAGTAAAGCTTTACTACAAAGGGGGTTTCTCGTGTACATTTTACTCAAGATAACTCTTACCTGCCAATAAACCAAGTGTGACATAGAGGAAGGCAATTCTGTCAACGAATGAACTTAAGAACAATCCAGTAGATACCATGGCTGCCCCCAGAATTCCAGTTTGTTTCTCGCCTATCTTTGCACAGAATATACAAGCAATTGGACCTGGTACAGAAACAAAATCCCAAAACAGTATTACTCAAGGGAGAAAATAATGGGAAAGATCCCATTGTGCTCCTCTATTAATATCAGCTCAGATCTATTTCCATTGACAACATTCAATGTTAAATGTACATTGACCATCCTCTCAGACACATGATTAAGAAGCCATATACTGCAAGCAGTAACAGGTTTTCAGATAGGTATGTTACACTTGGCCTTATCGGCATTGGGCTGGAGAATTTAAAACCTGATCAGTGATCATTGCTCCTCCTGCAGTGGGCAAGGCAAGAATTTGGCCTGTTTATAATGCTACCCACTAGCAGAACACTCTATCCAGCTCCTTACACTCAAATGTAAAACAGAACCTCACAGAATGAAGATTATTTGAGGATCTGTAAATGTGACGATGCTGTCTTTTTAAAAGGCTACTCTGTTCTGGTATTGTTTTGAAGAGAGTTTGTAAGGGAGAATTGATGAAATGGCTCATGAAGATGACTTAAGCAAACAACTTTTGAGGCCTTAGGCCTTTTTTTAACAAGTTCGAACATTGGAAGCAGCTTGAGGCCAGCTCTTAAAGACCAGGCTTTCTAGTTGTTTTTAGCTTTAAGCAGTCAGAAACTGTTTGAGGTCTCAAAAGATTTAAAAGCTTCAGTGAATGTCTCTTGGCTGCTACACTCACTGAATGTTCTCTTGATGTTTCTTCCTCCTGGGCTGGAGAACTGCATGTCAGAATCTGTGTCTGAATTTGACTTTTTGCCAAGCGTTGTTTTTTTATGGGATATTACCATATATGACGTGAATTAGTCATAGGTACTGTATCTATTATTCAGTTAAGTTTTACAGCAGTTAAGTTATTCTAAATTCCTCCTTCTTTTGTTTGCATTTTAATCACAGTGTCTAAATAAATTGTGTTTTTCTTAATGTTAAATAGTTTGACCAGTCACATCGCATCTGGAACATGACATTTCATTTCTCCCCTCAAAATAAGCAAAAGCTAGGGTTTAGGCTACCTTCTGATCTGGTCTGATGCATAACACTGAGCATAATGCCCTAATCTCCTGCATGACAAAGTAAATTAGAAGATGGGAAAAGTGGCAGATTGGGGGAAAAAAGTTGTACATTATCACTGCAAGCCTAACCTACATTTTACACCCAAGTGTAAGGGGCTCAGTGCTTTAATTTTCAGTTAGATAGTATTACTGATGCTAACTGCTTTGCTCTTCTGTACAATGAGATGTTATTGCGATTTCGTTGCCAGAGATAGTGATTCCCAGTGAAGTTTATTCCAGAATGTCGCAATTATATTAGCTACTCATGTTGGTGCTTTGCAATGCACTGACATGCATTCCAAATGTACAAATATTGCTGCATTCTTCACAGCAATCCAAAGGGCGAGGCTAATGCTGTGGGCACAAGAGGTTCAATCCCCACTGCAGTCGACTTTAAATTTATTTGATAATCTCTTAATACTGTTGATATGCTGTATAGTTATAAATATTTCTATACCACGCAGGAATGCATTATATTTTCATAATACCTGCAGTTAAACGTACACATGACATTATTGATCCAATCCAGCTGATCTGTTCCATAGAGGCCTGGAAAGTTTCCTGAAGTGCCGCAGATAAGATCCCAAATGATTTCAGTATTCCCATGGCCAGTACATTGATCTGCATGAATCAAAGGGATAGAACAAAAATAACATTCAGTTCTCGAAGCTGGGTATTTGCCCCATGGCCACCAACAGCTAAGCAATGTGACGTGTGTAGTTATCAATGGAGGATTGTAAATTAGGATCCGATACAACACAGACCATTGTTCAACCAACAAACTGTGCAACTATTTCACAGCTGTACACAGCATTGCTTTTGATCATCACTAGTGTTATTGTTTCTTCATTCCAGCAATGATGTTTTGCTACACTTCCATTAAGTTAAATTGTTTATTCAACTGGAATTACAAAACCACTGCAACCTCCAACAGATATTGTTTAGAAAGAACCTTTAACACCCCAATTTGCTTCATAGTACCAAAAACTTGAATTTATATACAGCCTTACATATGGCTTAAAGTGCTTTCCAAGAGCATTATGAAACAGAATTTCGCACCAGGCCACATACGGAGATATTAGGGTGGCCTAAATCTTGGTCAAGGAGATTAAGCAAGCAAAAGGTTTAGGGCAGGAATTACAGAGTTTGGTTGGTTTCAGTTTCCTAATATTTAGTTGGAGGAATTACAAAGAGATCTTGATCAATTGGATCAGTGGGGTGAGGAGTGGTAGATGGAGTTTAATTTGGATAGATGCTGTGTATTGCATTTTAGTAAACCAAACAAGGGCAGGAATTATACAATTAATGGTAGGGTCCTGGGTGGTGTTATAGAACAGCAAAACCTATGGGTTCAGGGACATAATTCTTTGAATAGACAGAATGGTTAAGAAGGTATTTAGCACGCTTGCCTTCATTGCTGAAACCTTTGAGTATAAGAGTTAGGACATCATGTTGAGGTTGTCCAGGTTGTTGGTGAGGCCTCTTCTGGAGTACTGTGTGCAGTTCTTAACCCCTTTAAATAGGAAGAATATTATTAAATTGAAGATGGTTCAGAAAAGATTTACCAGGATGGAAGCTTGAATTATGATAATTGACTGGATAGACTGGGACTTTTTGCACAGGAGTTTAGGAGATCGAGGGGTGACCTTATAGATGTTTATAAATCATGAGGTGAATAACAAGGGTAGTTTCCTTAGGGTGGGGGAGTTCAAAACTAGGGGGCATATTTTTAAGGTGAGAAGAGAAAGATTTAAAAAGGACATGGGGGCAACATTTTTAAACAGAAAGTGGTTCATGTGTGGAATGAGCTGCCAGAGGAAGTGGTGGATGCAGGTACAGTTACAACATTTAAAAGACATTTGGACAAGTTCATGAATACGAAAGGTTTGGAGGGGTATGGACCAAGTGCTGGTAGATAGGACTAGTTTAGTTTCGGAACATGGTAGCATGGAATGGGTGGACCAAAGGGTCTGTTTCTATTCTATGTGGCTCTATAACAGGCTGCGGTAGGGCACTGTGTTGCAGTTTGGGTTTGTCTGGGCAACTGGATTGCTTACACATTTTAACCCACTGATCCCTTGTGGAATATAGATTGTATATGACACAGAATGCAGAATGCTGTTATACTGGATGAAACAGTCTGTATCTCCTGCAAGATTCAGATGTTCTACTGACCCTGTTGATGGTTACAATAGTTGCTATGGAGTTAAGCATGTGCAGTTGCTGACCAGCCTCCAAAATGCAAATGTGCATCCAACTTATCGCAGTGTATTGGTAGCTTATTTTTGGGTTTGCTTATAAACATTTTTCTGAAGGGTATAATAGATGTTGCAGCAGTGATCAATCCCATAAATCTTTTAGCTAACTGAACTTTGATGAAATCACATTTTGTACCTTTGTATCACCTGCCAATGAACTGGTCAGTTGTTTCACATGGCTGTTATATAAACAATATGAACTTGAGCCTGTATGTCCTGAATTTGACTTGAGCTTCAAACTGATATTCTAAAATCTGTAAAATATTATCAACGTCTTCGTGGCCATCACTAGACTTTATTCTTCTTTACCCCTTTCGTGACCAAAGCAGTAAGAGCTTTGACTCACTTTTTTCCTTGTCAACTATTTCTTGATCCACAAAGTAAAGATTGACTCTTTCTTGAAATAACCGAAGATCTGACAGAATGTCAGTGGACTGCCATTCCATGCTCAGATGTTTACTTTCCATTTTTATTATAGCCTTATGTCCTTTAAAACTGCCAGAATAAATGTCTGTATTGTGTATTTTCTGTTTTCTTACATTTGTTGTTGGTTTTAAGAATGCTCTCTCCTATTTATCATTGCTTTGGCAGTTGGCTTCCCTTTTATTGCTGTAGGCTCTTGAAAAATAGTAGGCTGTTGTAACAGGCTTGTGTCTACAGGCTGTCCGGAGAGACCACTCTCACCGTGACTCCCTTGTTCGCACCACACTGCCCTCCAACCCCACCACACCTGGCACCTTCCCCTGCAACCGCAGGAAGTGCTACACTTGCCCCCACACCTCCTCCCTCACCCCTATCCCAGGCCCCAAGATGACTTTCCATATTAAGCAGAGGTTCACCTGCACATCTGCCAATGTGGTATATTGTATCCATTGTACCCGGTGTGGCTTCCTCTACATTGGGGAAACCAAGCGGAGGCTTGGGGACCGCTTTGCAGAATACCTCTGCTCGGTTCGCAATAAACAACTACACCTCCCAGTCGCGAACCATTTCAACTCCTCCTCCCATTGTTTAGATGACATGTCCATCATGGGCCTCCTGCAGTGCCACAATGATGCCACCCGAAGGTTGCAGGAACAGCAACTCATATTCCGCTTGGGAACCCTGCAGCCCAATGGTATCAATGTGGACTTCACCAGCTTCAAAATCTCCCCTTCCCCCACCGCATCCCAAAACCAGCCCAGTTTGTCCCCTCCCCCCACTGCATCACACAACCAGCCCAGCTCTTCCCCTCCCCCCACTGCATCCCAAAACCAGCCCAGCCTGTCTCTCCCTCCCTAAACTGTTCTTCCTCTCACCCATCCCTTCCTCCCACCCCAAGCCGCACCTCCATTTCCCACCTACTAACCTCATCCCACCTCCTTGACCTGTCTGTCTTCCCTGGACTGACCTATCCCCTCCCTACCTCCCCACCTATACTCTCCTCTCCACCTATCTTCTTTTCTCTCCATCTTCGGTCTGCCTCCCCCTCTCTCCCTATTTATTCCAGAACCCTCTCCCCAACCCCCTCTCTGATGAAGGGTCTAGGCCCGAAACGTCAGCTTTTGTGCTCCTGAGATGCTGCTTGGCCTGCTGTGTTCATCCAGCTTCACACTTTATTATCTTGTGTCTGTAGGTGGAGGTTGTGCCGAAAAAAAAGAGTTGTAATGTCATGTGCTCTATTTTTTGACAAATTTCATAGAGGCAGGATGGTGGAATCAGCCAACAATTGGACACAGTTTTTAAGGCTGTTTTAACAGACAAAATGGTTTTCACTGCTGGCATGGTATGGTCTGAGTGCTGCCCTATATGTTAGTTCGAGTAGCAAATACCACAAAGCATTAAGAAAGCAAAGAAGCTGCCTTGAAATGCAGCCTGGTCCATTATGTGAATTGGTTACATGTCTGTACACAAAAAAATGTCTCTGCTGCAGGCTCCTCAATGCTAATTGCCTTAAATGCAACCTGCCAATGTACAGGGGAGGGGCCAAATCACCAATGGAAGTAACAGAGTCTAGACTGTATTCTCCATGCCAGAAAGAGACAGATCACATTAGGGTAAGTCGCTGCAGACAGGTCTCATCCATCATATTGGCCGGTGCTGGATGCCACTGACTGTGGACAACAGGTGCCTAGGGAGTACGCCCTGAGCGGCTGGTGCCCAGTGTCCCTCTCAGGGGTCATTCAGACCAAGTGGCAAGCTGAATCCACCAAGTACATGCTCTGCTTTCCTTGTTGAGTTATCCCGACATCCAGTTTGTTTGGTGTGTTTGTTAAGATGGGAGTGTGAGTGAGTAATGAAGTGAGTTGTGGTGTTAACAGGGTGTTTAACAAGTGTTAATTCCCCATCGACTGACATCTCTTGCTGCCTCGTGAGAATCTCACCTCGGCGCACGTGAAAAGCATAAAAGACGGAGCAAGATGATCAAAACATTGAGATAGGCCTTGGCAGAGGTATCACCTGATTCTGCCACACATCTCACCATAACCCTCAACATAGCCTTTGACTGCTTTCTCAACCTGTCCTTAATGATTTGTGCACATTTGCTTCATGTCTCTCTGTTCCTGTACCCACTTTGGAATTGTACATGGTTCTTGTTCATCTTACTGAAGTGAAGCATTTTTTCTTTCACCTCTTTTTGCTCTTGATATTATCTGGAGATGGATGAGACCCGTCTGCAGCGACTTACCCTAATGTGATCTGTCTCTTTCTGGCATGGAGAATACAGTCTAGACTCTGTTACTTCCATTGGTGATTTGGTCTGGCCCAGTCATCATCGAGTGGCTATTCATGCAGCCACATCACACCATATTCCTCCCCAACTTGCACAAATCACATAAGAAGAGAAGTAGTCAAGCAGTCTGAATGTCTATTAGGTTTTTGCTGAGTCAGAGGACACAGGTTGCCAAATAGGTTGTAGTTTCCAGTTTCCAGTTTATTAGTACGCTCCTTTGAAACAGAAATCTGGCCTTAATTTCATACGCCTTGGCTGATACGGTGTCATTTATCTTCGTCAATTATTCAGTGGGTATTGCCCGAAAGCTAACAGTTATTATTCAACCCTAAATGTCACTGAATTAGCTTGTGAGGCTATTTTCAAGTCCAATTTAGAAACAACTACATTAGTCTGAGTCTGGAGGCACATGGAGGTCAGATGAGTTAAGTCTGGCAGATTTCCCTTTTCAAGGGCAATTTGGGAATGGACAACAAATGCTAGTCTAGCCAGTGATGCCCAGACCACGTGAAAGATGTTTTTAAAAATTGTATTGTGAAAGGGTAATAGCGAGCCATTTTTTTTCTCACAACACCATCATTGAAATTAAATAAAAACCAAAGAACTGCAGATGCTTTACATCAGGAACGAAAACAAAGTTGCTGGAAAAGCTCAGCGGGTCTGGCAGCATCTGTGAAGATTAAAAACAGAGTTAATGTTTCAGGCCCGGTGAGGAAGGGTCACCAGACCTGAAACATTAACTCTATTTTTTCCTTCACAGATACTGCCAGACCCGCTGAGCTTTTCCAGCAACTTTTATTTTTGTTCCTGATTTACAGCATATGCAATTCTTTCAGTTTTTACTCTGGATTACTAGTGCTGTATTGCAATGATTAAATATCCACTAAATAATTTCCAGAATGACTCTCAGTTTACCATGGTTAGATTTATTTCCCTATTTAAATGTCCACGTTAAAAACAATTGAGGAACCATCATTAGTTACTGAGAAAGAAATACTTTCTTGTTTAAAAAAAAAAGCCCTTGTCTTTCTGTGACCTTTTCTTATTCATCTTCATGTTGCACAATTCAAACATAATTCTGAGTGAAGTACAAAATTATAACAAGTGAAACTTTTTTTCCAATTGTTTAGTTTGCATGGATCATCAAATGGTATATGACATAGGAACCCAAACGGAAATTGTAATTAGAATACAGACTAGATCAGAATATCTGAAGAATTGTACATTCATGAGTAGGTATCTCTATTTTTAAGACAAATGTTCTATTGTATCTTAACATTTATAACTTTTATATGGCATAGTTCCAAAGGTCACATACCACTCCCAAATTACAGCATACTACGCAACTCATATGACATTACAAGATTTTCATCACAATGTCATGACACAGGAACAAAATCTATCTCAAAACTGCGTAACTCTCATGGTTGGAGACTTCCTCTGGCTCATGTTCACTCTCCAACAGCTGTTTGTGCAGATCTACCACTAAGCACGTTCTTGTGTTATTAAGATGCCAATTTCATATCATTCAAACTTAATTTAAAGTCAAAGAATACTTTCACTCAGAGTGAGGATGTGATTGCCTCAATCCCTGAGGGTGGTCACCTCAATTTATATGTTTGAGAGAGGAAGAGACACAAGGAGTCACTGATCTGAGATCAAGGCATCTTGGAACCAGGATAGTTGATATCAAAAGTCAGTCAGGGACGAACAGAATCTGGAAATAGAGGCAGAGCTGATGGGAAGAATGATCCAAGTTGGAAAGAGAAATCTTGAAAGTCACAATGCTGGGATGCCGGAAAGATGTTAGAAAATACAGAACAGGAATGCAATGTTCTTCGATGGTTCTTTTGTGTTGTACAATGAAAACCACAGTCCTGTTGGTCCTGTTGGGTTACAGTGGATCACTTTCTTTCTGGCACAGGTCCCTCAAAGTGAGCCTTAAAAAAACACTCATGGAAGTTTAAGTATGAATGTGTATCCAGTACAAACCGAGGTTCCGTGATCATTTGCTCAGGTTTTAAAAATCATTGAGCAGGAAGCCAGCCCTGCCCATAAAGTTAGACTTGCGCCAGACCAAGTTAATCTCCATTGTGCCTTTCCACTAATGGTGCTCATTTATGACACTTAAACAAAGCTTTTAAAATTAATCATTATTTAGGTACCAGGATGCCGATAAGATGTTTACAAGCTTTTTGGTATTAGATTCAATTCAACAGGAAATATATGTCAACATAATTCACAAATTGTTTAGTATAGGTTTGTTTTCTAACTTACTTAAAATACACTTATTAAACTCTCATCTTTTGAGATAAACCCCTGTTCAGTTGTATAAGTCAAAGTGCTAGAGGTGACTGGTCTCCAACATTAACCAGGAATTGATTTTAATGCAAAAAAGATCAAAATTAAAGTCCTGGAACACTGTTCGATAGTGCTGGTTAACATCCAGCAATGAGCAAAAATTTTGAGTGGAAACTAGAGTAAAAAACCCATTGTTTAAGACTAGCATACCCCTGAGCAGAACTCCCAGCTGGAGTACCTCTTTTGCCAAAAACTCTCAGCCACTTGCTGTAAACTGGGATGTGGTTTAGAATGCAGATCTGAAAATGTGGTGTTCTCTGAAGATTTGACACAAAGTCTGGTTATTGTATGTAAGGCATGCTAACAGGTTCTTGTGATAGTGTCCCTACCTCTGACCCAGGAGGCCTCGGTTCAAGTCGCATCTGTTCCAGAGTATGTAATAACATCACAGAACAGTTTGCTTAGAAAATAGTTTTTGTTTTTTGTAAATAAACTTTTCAATGAAAGTGCATGAATACATGTCACCCATATTGTAAAACAGACAGTTTTCAGAATATATGAATTACCAGTATCATAGAGTCATTCGTCTTAGAGCTGTACAGCATGGAAACAGATCCTTCTGTCCAAATTATCCATCCTGACCAGATACCCTAAATTAAACTAGTCCATTTACCAGCATTTGGCCCATATCCCTCTAAATCCTTCCTGTTCAAGTACCCATCCAGATGCCTTTTAAATGTTGTAATTGTACCAGCCTCCACCACTTCCTCTGGCAGCTCATGCCACACACACACCACCCTCTGTGTGAAGAAGCTTCCCCTTAGCTCCCTTTTAAATCTTTTCCCTCTCACCTTAAACCTATGCCCCTATTTTGTAAACCCCTATAATATCACCCCTTGTCTTCCCGCACTTAGGCCATTCAAACCTTCAAGTCTACACCATTTTGTATGGTCCTGGTGGATCTGATTTTGGCCTTGACTCTATTTTTGTTTCTACCCCCAATTGGATCTCTTTAATTAAGCTTCCTTCTAGGTATTTGAACATACTACTTGAGGAAGTAGTCCCAGACAGATCAAGAATTCCATTCCCTTTTCTCCCAATCTATGTGTGAGTAAGACAATTTTCTGCTCACATGACCAGTGGCTCTAATGGTTGCAGGTAGGACTTTCATTCAGAGATAACGGGAACTGCAGATGCTGGAGAATCCGAGAAAACAAGGTGTGGAGCTGGATGAACACAGCAGGCCAAGAAGCATCTCAGGAGTACAAAAGCTGACGTTTCGGGCCTAGACCCTTCATCAGAAAAGGGGGATGGGGAGAGAGTTCTGAAATAAATAGGGAGAGAGGGGGAGGCGGGTCGAAGGTGGATAGAGGCTCCATCCCTGTCCCTTTAACCTGTCTCCTCTCCACCTTCGTTCTGCCTCCCCCTCTCTCCCTATTTGTTTCAAAACCCTCTCCCCATCCCCCTTTTCTGATGAAGGGTCTAGGCCCAAAACGTCAGCTTTTGTGCTCCTAAGATGCTGCTTCGTCTGCTGTGTTCATCCAGCTCCACACTTTGTTATCTCGGGCTTTCATTCAGAACCTGGTTCCAATTTAATCTGTATCATTCAACTGTGACTATTCCTCTGACTGCTACAAATGCTTAGCCACCTTAGTTTGTGAAGCATCTTGTTATAACACAGCATTCAGATAACAAAGCATGGAAGAAAACAACAGAATGTGCTCAGCAGAGTGGCCGTGTCAACCAGTGGAGACTGTCTCCATTCAATCAATACAGAGAAACATTGATTGCATATGTTGGAAACGCTGCATCTGGAACTTGGAAAGTAGGGATCTTTAACCGGCAATTTTAAAAATAGAATTTTATAGTGTCTTTGACATGCCCATAGAAACGCATTTTCCAAAAATAATGAGAAGTAAGAATCATTTGCCAGCATAGTTACACCACACCAAAATGGATGCAGTATCCTTTTTGCCCATACAGTTTAAATCAGCGATAATAGCTCTGTTGGTAGCATTCTTCTCTCTGAATACTCATGGGCCCTGACACATTGCTGAAATTTGAGCAGCCAAAATCAAGGTTGACACTCCGGTGTGGTACTGAGAGAGGGCTGCACTGACAGAGCCATTACCTTTTGGGTGAAGTGATAAACTAAGCTGTGTTAGACATTCAACTTTTCAGCACATTTATAAATGACTTAGATGATGGGATGGGGACCGATGTATTAAAAGTGTTCCCATGACACAAAAATAAATGGCATTGTGTGAACCGGTAAAATAGTGACAGACACATTTCAACAAATGTAAAGTCAAACTCCTTGGTTCTAGGAATGGTAGGGCATGACTTCCCCTTTTTGAGTCTCAGTATGGGATGGGCACATTAGGCATCAATTAACTCACTCAAGCGCTGAGTAATCTCAACTGATCACACACAATTGAGTGCGTTAAGAGCTAGCAAGTAAGCTTCAGCAAGTATCTCAGCTTATCACAAGCCTCAACAATCACAGGCCAACAGCTTCTGGATCCTAAAGGTCATCAGTCAAGGTCTGCTCCTCAGGAAATCCAATGATGAGCAATGAGGCCTTTTTTCTTTTGCTTCTTCTGAGGTAGGGGTTTTAGTGAGAGCGGTCTGAGAAGCAAAGGCAGGATGGGTGACTATTTCCTATGCCCATGTTTGGGAAATTGGAGCACTCCTCAATTCCCACTACAAAACCTGCAGGCAGGTTACCCAGTTGAGAAACCATCTCTGTTCTCTACTGTCAGGAAGGCATGTAATTGGGGAAGTGAAAAGATGAGGCCCCTAATAGGACATTCACTGACCATTTAAAGACCTCAGTTCATGACAACTCAAGAAAACCACAACAGACTCTCTTGCCCAGAATATAACTGGCAGGATGGCAAGAAGAGGATAAGTATCCGACCAGGCCAGATCAAATAATTATTTCCCCTTCATACCACCTCTCCCACTGCCTCAAGAGAGGGCAAAATACTACCCATGGATCAGATTATTCACAGTACTTTTAAAACAGTGGAGGTTAGATCAGAGATCAGCCATAGCCTCGTAAGTTACTGGAACAGGTTTGATTAGCTAAATGGACTCCTCCTCTTTCTGTATTCCTATGATACTGGACATTAGAGACATAGTTCCGCTCACTGTAGGCCAGGGGTTTCTCAGGGTAGTGCTCTAGGTCCAACCATCTTCAGCTGCTTCATCAATGGCCTTCCCTTCATCATTGGATCAAAAGTGGGGATGTTTGCTCTAGATTGCACAACATTTACCACCATTCGTGATTCCTCGGATAATGAAACAGTCCATTTTCAAATGAAACAATATCTCGACAATATCCATGCTTGAGCTGACACGTGGCAAGTAATATTCATGTTACACAAATGCCAGGCAATCCCCATCTCCAAAAAGAGACAATCTAACCACCACTCCTTGATATTCAATGGTGTTACCATCAAAAAATCCCTCACCATCAACATCCTAGGGGATACCAATGACCAAAAACCATCTGCACTCACCATATAAATACAGTGGCTACAACAGCAAGTCAGAGATAGGAATCCTGCAGCAAGTAACTCACCTCCTGACTCCTCAAAGCCCATTGCCCATTGGCAAGGCACAAGTCAAGAGTGTGATGGAAAACTTCCCGTTTGCCTGCACAGGTGCAGCTCCAGCAACACTCAAGAATCTTGATACCTTCCAGGACAAAGCAGCCCACTTGATTGGC
Source organism: Stegostoma tigrinum (assembly GCF_030684315.1). Taxonomy (NCBI): domain Eukaryota; kingdom Metazoa; phylum Chordata; class Chondrichthyes; order Orectolobiformes; family Stegostomatidae; genus Stegostoma; species Stegostoma tigrinum. Next base: position 15,563,302 of record NC_081364.1, read on the forward strand.
ACTGCATCCAAAAACTTCCATTCTCTCCACCATCAACACTCAGTAGCGGCAGTGCATACTGTCTACAAAATGCACTGCAGAAATTCACCAAAGAATGGCACCTTCCAAACCCACAGTCGCTTCTAATGAGAAGGACAGGGTGGCAGATACATTGGGAACACACCACCTTCAAGTTCCCCTCCAAGCCACTGACCATCCTGACTCGGACATATATTGCCGTTCCTTCACTGTCTGAGTCAAAATCCTGGAATTCCATCCCGAAGGGCATTATGAGTCAAGCTACAGCATGTGGACTGCAGCAGTTTAAGAAAGCAGCTCACCATGACCCTCACAAGGCCAGCTAGGGACGGGCAATAAGTTTTGTCCAGCCAACAGTGCCCATGACCCATGAGTGAATAATAAAAAGGCTTTTAGCATGAGCCACATCATTATAAATTCAACACTGCCTCCAGTGTGCCACTGCAGCTTTTGTTGGTGAAGACATCAGCCCTTCAGAGGTGATGCCTGCCCTTCTGTATGCATAGGAGGCATTGACAATGTACAGCATACATCTCAAACCTGTGGAGAAATATCACCAGTGAAGACTCACAAAATCCTGTCAGTCAATTGGCGGGACAAATGCTCCAACATCAGTGCCCTCTCTCAGGTCAACAGCATCAATGCATTAGTTACCACCACTGAGATGCCTTACATGGACCACATCATCTCCACAGTTGACACAAGACATTAAAACAAGCCCTCTACTCCACAAGCCTCATCGAAGCAAGTTGTTACTGGGAGTGGAGACAGACGGAAACATTTCAAAGACCACCCCAAAACCTCCCTGAAGAAAGCCATGTCCTCACTGACTCATTAGAATCTCTTACCCAGGATCATCCAAACTGGAGACAGGCTTCTGCAAAGCTGCAAATCATTTCAAACACACCATAATAGAGTCATGGAGTTGTACAGCACAGAAACAGACCCATCAGTCCAACTCATTCATGCCAACCAGATATCCTAAAAAAAATCTAGTCCCATTTACCAGCACTGGACCATATTCCTCTAAACTCTTCCTATTCATTTATCCATCCAGAGGCTTTTTAAATGTTGTAATTGTACCAGCCTCCACCACTTTCTCTGGCAGCTTATTCCATACATGCACCATCCTCTGTGTGAAAAAGTTACCCCTCACGTCCCTTTTAAATCTTTCCCCTCTCACCGTAAACCCGTGCCCTCTAGTTTTAGACACTCCTGGCCTGGGAAAAAGACCTTGGCAATTCACCTATCCATGCCCCTCATGATTTTATAAACCTCGATAGGATTTAACCTCAGCCTCCGATGCTCCAGAGAAAATAGTCCCAGCCTATTCAACCTCTCCCTGTAGCTCAAACCCTGGCAACGTTCTTGTAAATCTTTCCTGAAGCCATTCAAGTTTTTTCAGAATATTCAATAGACTCAGGAGAAGACAGAGCAAGAGAAATGTGTGGAAACGTGAACAGCCTACACACTCACCTCTTCAATCACTATCTGCACCACATGTAGCTGGTGATGTAGATCCACAGCGCTGGGCTGTTTCCTCAACTCCGGAACCAGAACTCTAGAGTGAAGGAAAGGAAAAACATTCCCGGACCTGACGGACTTCCTAAGACAATGAGAATCACTTCAAGTCACTTCCTAAAGTGTCACACGTATGATAAAGAGAACGTCCATAACCAGTGAAGTCTTTCTACCTATCCATGATTATGAGCAGAATTATTGTCACATTTTTCCATAGACAGCCTAGCTCTGGTCTCACTTTGCAATCCAACAGGAAGAAAAGAAATCTTACTTCATGCATCAGGATGAAACTGTGCTTTTTTCCACAGTTACTGATACAAAAAGTATAGAATACAATGGAAGAATTGCTCTTGATTGATGCATTACAAGGCCTTTCATCTGCTAACATGCGAATAATATTTCCAATTTATCCAATCCACTAGCACTATATGCTGGGAACTTAAGGGGTCTATCAGGAGGACAGGGTTCAAATCCCACCTGTTCCAAAATTGTGTCACAACACATATGAACAGGTTGATTAAAATATTTATATTGGAAACCTACAAATTCTTGTTGCATGGTTTATCTTTCATTACCTTTAAAGGATCCAAGCAGGGATTCTCCAGCTCTGAAATGTATCCCCGGTTTAATCCATCTAGGAACAGAGTGATTTTTGTACCTCATAAATCCCATGGTAGTCACATACATTAGTGTAGCAATTATCCGCCAAGTAATCCCTAAAGCTTGACCTAATGGCAGTTTGAGATTTCAAATTTAGTTGGTGATAAGTCTGGAAATAAAACCTGTTATCAGTAAAAATGTCAGTGTGGCGTTTGCACATTTTCCCCATGTCTGTGTGGGTTTCTGCTGGGTGCTGTGGTTTCCTCCCACACTCCAAAGATGAGCTGGCATGCCAAATTATCCATAGCGTGCAGGGATGGTAGATTAGGTGGATTAGTCATGGGAAACATGGGATCATGAGGATAAGATAGAGGAGTGGGATCAGATGGATCGCATTCTGAGTATTGATGCAGATCCGATGGGCCAAACGGTCCGTATTTGTACTGTAGGGGTTTTATTGTATGGTTCGATCAAGTATCTGCACTTAGAACACTAAGTTATGTCTGAAAAAGATAACCACTGGAGACTGTCCTTTCCTCCTGCATGTAACTTTCATTTGTATGTTAGAACTTGCCTTTCAGTCTCCTTTTCAGCTTGGAGCCTATTTGTTTAAAACAGCATTACACCCAACTCCATTACCAATGGAAAATTCTACAGCAGGAGTATGGAATCAATGAGTTTCAGGATTGCTTATGTGTCTACCTCAGACCATGTACAGAATTAGGCTTAAATCTATACACTCATTTTGTTGCATATATATCTCAAGTAGGTATAGACAGGTTAGATGAGAAGGAACTTTTCCCCTTAGTAGAGTGACCAATGACCGGGGGCATAGATTTAAGATGAGGGCAAAGATTTACAGGAGATGAGAGGACTAATTTTTCCCCTGGAAGATGGTGGGAATCTGGACCTCACTGATGTAAAAGGCAGAAGTAGGAGCCTTCATAGTATTTAGGAACTATCTAAATATACACTTGTACATTTAGATATACCCTTGCCATTGCTAAGGCATAAAAGATAGAGGCAAAGTGCTAGAAAATGGAATTAGAATAGTTAGGTGGTTGGCTTTGATTGCTGCAGGGTTGATGGTCTGAAGGTTCTTTGTGCTGTAGACCCCAATGAGTGTGAGTTGCTGATGCTGAGGGACAGTTGCATTTCTGATTGAAAAGGATATTTATCATCGAGCTAACATTGTTAAGAACGGCAAAATCCTCCGAGCCCTCAAAACCACAAGATGAAGAGGTAGCAGGAAGATCACTGAATGCCAAGCTGACATAAACTTGACTTGACAGGGCTCAAAAGCTGCATGTGGCTTTCATTGTGCAGTTTGGAGACCTTTGCTTTGGAGGAAGAAGTTACATGGCACACGAGTTAGCATTGCTTTGCTACATCCACTGTTGCTGACCTTGGTTCTCTACAAACTTCACTGAATCTTTTGTTATCAAGTTGAATGTCGGACCTCAGAGTTTGGGTATTGAGTAAGATATTACTCACACAATGTTCCAGTTTTAATCTTTATTATTTCAATGTATGTTTCTGTGGCCTTGATACGAGACTCTGTAGCATTAGCTTACCAACATCGAATCATGTTTGTTATGAAATTCCTTTTCTTATTTCAATGCAGCAGCTGTGAGATGTTATCATACAAATCATTACAAAACTAATACCAAGATTCTGTGCTGTATTTTATTAAAAATAGGTACTTGACTCCATTAAAGCAGAAACAACACAAAGAAACATAAAAGTTCTATAGATAACAAAGTGTGGAGCTGGATGAACACAGCAGGCCCAGCAGCGTCTCAGGACCACAAAAGCTGACGTTTCGGGCCTAGACCCTTCATCAGAGAGGGGGATGGGGTGAGGGTTCTGGAATAAATGGGGAGAGTGGGGGAGGCGGACCGAAGATGGAGAGAAAAGAAGATAGGTGGAGAGGAGAGTATAGGTGGGGAGGTAGGGAGGGGATAGGTCAGTCCAGGGAAGACGGACAGGTCAAGGAGGTGGGATGAGGTTAGGAGATAGGAAATGGAGGTGAGGCTTGAGATGGGAGGAAGGGATGGGTGAGAGGAAGAACAGGTTAGGGAGGCAGAGACAGGCTGGGCTGGTTTTGGGATGCAGTGGGGGGAGGGGATGAGCTGGGCTGGTTGTGTGATGCACTGGTGGGAGGGGACGAACTGGGCTGGTTTTGGGATGCGGTGGGGGAAGGGGAGATTTTGAACCTGGTGAAGTCCACATTGATACCATTGGGCTTCAGGGTTCCCAAGAGGAATATGAGTTGCTGTTCCTGCAACCTTCGGGTGGCATCATTGTGGCACTGCAGGAGGCCCATGATGGACATGTCATCTGAAGAATGGGAGGGAGAGTTAAAATGGTTCGCGACTGGGAGGTGCAGTTGTTTATTGGGAACCGAGCGGAGGTGTTCTGCAAAGTGGTCCCCAAGCCTCCGCTTGGTTTCCCCAATGTAGAGGAAACCACACCGGGTACAGTGGATGCAGTATACCACATTGGCGGATGTGCAGGTGAACCTCTGCTTAATATGGAAAGTCATCTTGGGGCCTGGGATAGGGGTGAGGGAGGAGGTGTGGGTATTTTTCATGTAGCATAAAAACATAGGGAGTCGACAATTTATCCCTGTCTGCAATTCAGATTATTACTGATCTGAAACCTGCCTCCACAGACCCACCTTTGCTCACTATTCCTTGCTTAATAAAACTCTATCAATCTTAGCTTTACAGTATACATTTTACAATCTAGTTTCAATTGCTATTGCAGAATGGCATTTCAAACATGGAATGGGCATAGAAGTGATTCCTAAATTGATGTCTGAAAAGTTTAACTCTAATACTCAAACGATGCATCCCCACCCCCTCAGTAATGGACTCCATGCTCAGCACAAATAGTTTCTCTGTATCTATCCTCCTTGATATCCAGAAAACTTTGATCAATTCAGCGCTTTGCCTTCTGAATCCCAGGAAATTCATGGAATCTCTCCTTGTACAATAACCCAGAGTGTCTGGGTACTATTCCGGCAAAGCTGCGCTACATCTTTTTCAATGGCAATATATCTTTCCTAAGATCTACGCTCACATCACTTAAGGTGTGGTCCAACCAAAGATTTGTATGGCTGATACAAGACTTGTACACCATTATGTTCTGGTGCTGTGGATACAAAGGCCAGCATATCCTCATTAGTCTTTTGAATTAAGTTCTGGACCTGTTCATGAGATTTTAATGATCTATGTACCCCAGATCAATGGGAACATTATTGTTTCTAACTTTTCAGCATTCAGAAGATGCCCTGTTCATTATATTCAGGTCAAAGTGGATGACATCACAATTGCTCCCATTAAAATCCAACTGCCACAGGTTTGCCCATTTAGAACAGTACAGCACAGTACGGGCCCTTCAGCCCACGGCCCACATTGAAATAGATTATTTCATATATTAGTACCTCTTCGTAATTTAATGCTTCTGTCCACACTGCTAACAATGCTGTTTATCTTTGAGCCATCAGCAAATCTAGATATTTTCATTTCTAACCTGTCATCTAAATCCTTAATGTATATGGTGAATAATTGAAGTCCCAACGCTACAGGACACCATTGGTCAAATCTGTCAATTAGACAATTACATTTTATACCTGTGTGCAGTTCTTTAAGCAATTTCTGAAGCAAGTCAATAAGTTTCTTTCAATTCTCTGAGTGTCAACTTTAGCTAATAATGTAACCGCATGAAGATTTTTATCTAATATCAACTGGAAATTGATGTAAATAACACCCCAAAGCATCCTCCTGTCCCCTACTGTCACCTCCTGAAAGAAATCCCATTTTGTTTGTTTGCTAATGAGGCGTTTACTGAATATCTCTAACTGACCTGGAGAAGGTGGTAGTGAGCTGCCTTGTTGAACTACTGCAGACCTTGGAGTAAGGGAAGACTCACAGTGCTGTTAGGAAGGAAGTTCCAGGATTGTGACCCAGTGACACAGAAGGGATGTCAATATAATTCCGAGTCAGGATGGTGTCTGACTTGGAGGAGAACTTGGTGGTGTTCCCATGTATCTGCTGCCCTTGTCCTTCTCAATGGCGCAGGTTGCGGATTTGAAAGGTGCTGTCTAGGGAGATTTGGTGAGTTACTTATCGATGGTACACATTGCTGCCATTTGTACATCGGTTGTGAAAGTAGTGAATGTAGTAAATGGGAACCAATCAAGCAGTCTTCTTTATCCTGGAAGCTGTCAAGCTTCTTGAGAATTGTTGTCATGACACCTATTCTAACACATCTGTATATATTTATTTCAATCGTTTAATAAATTCAAGCAATTAATCCACTTAATGTATATTGAATTATTTAACAAAGTCTTTGATCTAGTTTAAGTTTTCTATGAATTAATCACTGTGATTTCTTTCCATCTCTGATGCTCACAGACACACATCTTCTCAATGTGTTCATTCTGTATTCAAACTGTCCCTGCTCAGGGGTTCCACTCTTCTTAATTTGAAATTTATTTCACCAGTAAACTGCATACCCAGCTTCGAAACAGCTTTTCCTTCAAATCGCTACCAACAACTAAATAAGGAAGATAACGTGACTGTTTTCATCTCCCCCAAATTTATGATCCATGGTACACCAATTCAGTGCAGCAATTCTGTGATTCTCACACATAACTGCATCAATGGTTATATGTTTGTTAAGTCAGAGGCAAGCCTAGATATACACCTCACTGCCAGTGATCATGACTACCATCTTGTCTCTATAGAACTTATTAACAAACCTGCTGAAAGACTGTAACTATGAACAATTGTCACACAGTTTGCACTAGTTAATGATTACAGGCTCAGCACCGAGCACAAGAAAGGGTGCCTCACTTTCATTCTAATGTGCAGAATAACTCTTATTTTCATGCACAATGTATTCAAAATATCCCTCCATACACTTTTCACAAATAGGAAAAAAATTGACAGACAATGATGTAGCACAATAAGGGAAAGCATTGAAAACAATGTTCAATGGAGTGAAGGAAATGTATAATCTGTGAAATGGAAAGAACAAGTGAAACGCTAGTCAGACCCCAGAATGAATAATGGTAAAAGGGAGCAATTAAGTATTAGGAAAGAGTCATATGTTAAGTACACAAGCAGGAGAGGAGTGTGGACTAAGAGAGAACACAAAGAGTGAAATCAAAAAAGCAAGTAGGAAGGCAAAGCGGAACTGTGAACCTAAATTATCAAGAAACTGAAAACAAAATAGTAAAATGTCATACAGGCAGACCAATTAAAAAGGCTACAATGGTAATAGGGTCATTTTGGGATAAATAAGATAATACCATAGATAGCCACAGAGCGATGGCAGATGTAATTACTTTGTTTCAATGTTTACCAGAGTATTTAAACAGATAGACATGATACTGGATGACAAGAAGAGCAATGACATAAAATATCAGAAAGGGGATCTATTGAAAAAACCTAACTACAAAGGTGACACGAAGGTAGGTGGTATTGTAGACAGTCTACATGATATAAAGTTACAAATGGATATTGACAGACTAGGTGAATAGGCAAAACTGTGGCTGATAGATTTCAATATAAGTAAGTGTGAATTAATCCCGATAGATCAGGAAACTGCCCAGATGGTATAAGTTAAATATCATGGATGTCCAAAGTCATTTGAGGTTTCAGCTATCTAGACCTTTAAAAAGCCATAAACAGGTGCAGAAAGGCTAAATGAAATGCTGGACTTTGTACCTAGAGGACTGGAAAACAAGGATGCAGAAGTAAAGCTGCAGTCATACAAAATGCTAGTTGGACTCCCGCTTGGAGTGCCGTGAGCAGGTCTGGGCACCACACCTTAGGAAGGATATATTGGCCTTGGAGGGAGTACAAAGTAGGTTTACAAGAATGATACCCGGACTCAGGTTAAGTTATGAGAAGAGATTATACAAATTATGCCTGTTCTCTCTAGAATTTGGAAGATTAAGGGTGATCTGATTGACATCTTCAAGATATTAACAGGAAAGATAGGGTAGTTAAAGTACTTCCACTGGATGGAACTTCTGGAAATAGGGGACACAGTCTAAAAATAACGGCTGGATGGTTCTTTAGAGATGTTAGGAAGCACTTCTATACTGAAGGGGTGGTAGAGATTTGAAACTCTCTTCCATAGATGGCAGTTACTGCTGGATAAATTGGTAATTTAAACCTGAGATTGATACATTTTTGTGGAGAAAATGTTTTAAGGGATATGGGGCTAAAGACAGATATGTGAAGTCAGGCCACAGATCAGCCATAATCTCACTGAATGATGGAAGAAATTCAAGGGGCTGAAGGGCCTACTTCTGATCCTATGTCAACTCAGAGAAGATAAAATTATTGATCCAGCTGGATTGCATTTTAAAAGAATCAATGGAAGAAAAAGCAGAGATACAGAGAGACATTTTAAGAAGTGATTAAAAAGATGTTGCACCTGTAGACTACTAGAATGGTAATGAAATTCCTATTTTTACGAAGGGTGATAAAACATATCCAGGGATTTATAGACCAATCAGCCTAACATTAACAACAGAAATTAGAATAGAATCCTTATCAGATACTCAGAGATCAGAAGAACACCTCTACAAATCAATGGTCAGACCACATTTGGAGTATTGTGTAGTTCTGGGAACTTTAATGAAGGATGTTAAAGGCCTGGAGAGAGTGCAAAGAACATTTATTGAATTTTATTGTATTAGCTTTATTGACACGTACCCACACGAATGCGGTGACAAGTTTATAAGTTGTCACTTATGACACCATCTTGTGTACAAAGATACCTAGGTACAGAATCTTGATACAGAGCAGAAAAATAAAGAAGTTTAAAAGTTCACAAGAACATACCAGGAATGAGGGATTTTAGATATAAAGAAAGATCAGAGAGATTGGGTTTATTCTTGTTACAGCATTGAAGAGTAAGGGGTCACCTTCTTGAGGCATTCAAAATTGTGATCAGACATAAAAAAGTTTGCATTGGTAAAGGAGATTATTTTATTTCCTAGTTGGTATGTCAGTTTTAGAGTAAAAATTTCAGGATTGTCAGCATGAGAGCTAGGAGTGTGATGAGGAAAAACTTCTCTACTCAGAGAGTTGTTAGGATCTGGAAAGTGGTGGAGGTAAATTCCACACGAGGTTTCAAAAGAAAGCTGGATATATATTTCAAATTGATGAATTTGGCGAGCTACAAAATTAGGGTTGACGAATGGGGCCAGAGACTTAGCTCTTTTGGGAGCTGGTATAGATGTGATGGGTCAAATGGCCTCCTTCTATGCTGTAAAATTCGATGATTCTATAACACCAAGATTGAGCTTTTTGAGGAACTAACAGAGTATGTAGACGATGCAGCAGATGCAATTCATTTAGATTTTCTAAGGGCCTTTTGATTAGGTTTTTTTTCCTATATATGTGGATTTTCTTTCTTAAATGCAATGTGGCATAGCTGGCAAGACCAGCATTTGTTATCCATTCCTAATTGCCTCTTTAAGTGAATGCAAAGGGTAATTAAGAGTCAATCACACTGCCTTGGGTCTGGAGTCATATGCAGGACAGACCAGGTAAGGATGGCAGATTTTCTTCCTTATAGAATCTCAGTGAAATATTCTGCCCACTGTATAATGCGAAAGATATACAGTCACTAGACAGAGTACACGGGGATGATACCAAGAAATGATCAGGAAATGATGAACAAGCTGGACCTCTCTTCTCTAGAATAATGGCTGTCGTGGTGACTAATTTGTGGTAGTTCAAATTATCGAGTGTCTTGTTTAAGGATACTATGACCTTGAGAGATGTATTTTTTTTAATGAGCAGAGGCTGAGAAAGTCTGCTTCAAGCTAATAAAGTAAATAGGTTGTGAGTCCTTAGGTTTTTTAAAAATAGTTGGAGCAATAGAAGCAGCCTGAATGCGTGGGGTCAAGCTCCCACAGGATCAGGGTTTTTACTTTAGCTTTCAGTAGGTGTTGGGATTGTGAAAGCTGTTTTATATATATATCTCTGTGTTTTGCAGTTAAAAGCTTGGGCTCTCTTTCTGCTGCTAGAATTGCATTTGAGACAATCTACTTTAGAGATTCTGCCTTTGTCAAGGGCGTATTTATGGGATGTTATTATATATGAGCATTTAATGAATAGTTTATTCTTTTAAGTATTTCAATAGAGTTACAGGTAAGCCAATTCTGTTCTTTTATTTGTATTTCGTCTATATTTTAACTACAGTGTATGAATAAATTGTGTTTTGCTGCAAGCTTGACAGTTTAACCAATTGAATTGCATCCAGAACACAACACCTGGCACTTGCCTTTAAAATAAGCAAAAATTAGGATCTAGGCTCCCTCTGTGACATTTTTTGAGGGGTTTGGTCTGGTCCATAACAAATTGAGGGCTCTTGCCAGGATCAAAATCTCTAAACCCAGAGAAGGCAATGATTTAGTGATATTATTGCTGGACTGTTAATTCAGAGGCCCAGGCAATGTTCTGGGGACCTAGGTTCAAATCACGCCACAGCAGATGATGGCATTTCAATTCAATAAAATAGCTGGAATTAAGAATCTAATGATGAACATGAACTGATTGTTGGGAAAACTCAGCTGGTTTACTAATGTCCTTTAGGGAAGAAAATCTGTCATCCTTACCTGGTCTGGCCTACATGTGACTCCTGATTTTCAACTGCCCTTTGGTTAATTAAGGATGGGCAATAAATGCTGCCTGGTCAGTGATGCCCTCATCCCGTGAATGACTAAAGGGGAAAAAAAAAATTCCACGTTGGTTTTAGGATTATTGGACTTAAAGCTGATGAATGGTGGTGATTTTTATTTCCAATGTTGCATTAGGTTGGCTTAAACAGGGTATACCTTGAGTATAGTGGCTCTTTCAGTTGCTAAGAGTTTCCTGTGAGTGGAAGAAGTTGCTTTGAGTGTGTCATAGATAGTGAGCAAGGCAAATTTTTTGGAATTGGCAAACAAGTTGAAGTTGGAGTTGCCTGTGTCTGTAAGAAAAGGGAAAATAATTGCATCAATAACTTTACATTTACAATTGACAGGAATGCCATCAGAATCATTGGAGATTGCTAAAATACAATTGCAATTGAAGCAGCTTGAAATAGAGGCAATGGCAAGGGTAAAAGAAAATGCAAAATAAAGCCCTGACAGAACAAAAAGAATGAGAAAAGCAAATGAAACAGTTTGATTTACTATTAAAAGCAGAGGGAAAAGGAAAGGATGGCAGTTGGAGAAGAATGAGAGAAAGGGAGAGTTTTTAAACTTAGAGGTTGGAACTGAAGACTCAAAGTCAACTTAAAACAGTGGAGATAGAGGTGAAAGATAGGAGAAGTGATGAGGGCAGTGTTAGAGAACAATCCCATCATTGCCGAAGGCCTGGTGGGGATCTGTTAAAATATATCAAAGTGCTGCCTAAGTTCGTTGTGTCGGGCATAGAAGCCTTTTCATATCATTTGAGAAAGTGGCTAAACAAATGAAATAGCCCACGATGATGTGGGTATTGATGCTCCAAACAAAGTTAGTAGGTACAGCTAGTGAGGTATGCGCATCACTATCAGAGAACGTATCTGGGGTCAACGATGAAGTGAAAGTGCGTATGAGTTAGTACCAGAAGCCTGCGGACATCGTTACAGGAATCTAAAGAGGGGCCCGGGTGAAACATACATTGAGTTTGAAAGGATCAAACAAAGCAATTTTTGTAGATGGGTTAGGGTACTGAAAATAGCTCAGACAGACAACACACTTAGAAAGACAATTATTTTGGCAGAGTTTAAAAAGTCACTTCCTGAAGTAGTGAGAACTAATGTTGGAGACCAGACAATTAAAACTGCAAGGTTAGCAGCCAAAATGGCTGATGATTATGAGTTGGTTCATAAAGCAAAAGTTGGTTCCTGTCATCAATTTCAATCTGTGAGCTATAGAAAGTAGGGAAAAGAGAAATCCTCAGGTGGTAAAGGAAGAGGAGATGTCATTGAAGATAGTAATGATAACTTACTGCAAACTAAAAAGGAAAACCCTGAGGAGGAAAGAGAAGTAAAAAAGCTCAGGTGTTTTCACTGCAATAAAGTAGGCCACAAGAAATTACAGTGTAGGTGCTTTAGAAAAAGCACTGGGAAGACAAATGTAGAAAAACAAGATTAGCCAGTGGATTTTCCGGAAGTGGTAAAGGGAAGCAGAGTGGAAGCTAAAATGCTGCAAAAGAATGTACACCCTGGTCAGGGGTTGTGGAGAAGAAAGTGCTAGATCTCTCTAAAGAATTTACTTGCGTGGATTATGTTTATTCACGTGTACCAGGAGGAGTAGGTAAAATGTGGAATTCTTGGTGAGAAGAGCAGTGTTCCACTCTACAAAGTGAGGTTGGAGAGTCTGGTGAACTGGTGAGAGGAGTAATAGAGAAATTCTCAGTTCCTTAGTAATTATATCGCTGGATCACAGTCGTGAGTGATGCCTACTGTGGTTGTAAAGCTAGTGGAAAATCGGGCAACTGAGGTATTGCAAGAAGTATAGCCTGGGACTTATGCTGAGTATGTGGTAACAAGATCACAAAGCCACTGGTTGAAGCAGGAGGAGAAATCAAGGAGTAAAGTTAAGAAAGTTGAAGTCAATTTTCAGAGACTACATTTGATCAAATGGTTGAGGAAAAACAAGAACAGGTGGAGGACAAAGTGAATATTTTTAGTTCAGAGAAATTAGCAAAAGCATAAGCAGAAGAAGAATCTGAGTTTATCCCAAAATGTTACGATGTTACAAATGAAGTCTTGATGAGGAAATGGAGACCATTACTCATTCACGCAAATGAGAAATGGGCAGAAGTTACAGAAAGCAGTTATTGTGGGTAACACATGAATTACCAGTAGGAGGTCATTTGGGAGGAAGGAAATCTCAAGCCTAAACAGATATTTTTTTTTGGCCTGGATTGCATAAAGATGTGGTTGAATTTTGCAGGACATGTCATATGTATCAGGTAATTGGAAAAACTCAGGCAGCGATATAACTAGTACCCTTAATACCTGTTGCCACATTTGAGAAACCTTTTACAAAAGTCTTAATTAATTGCTTTGACCCCCTACCTAAAACAAAAAGTGGTAATCAGTTATTAAGGACCCAACTAGATTCCCAGACGTCATTACATTATGCAGAATCACAGCTAAAAGAATTGTAGAAGAGTTTCTCCTTTTTTTTCCACAGAAATACAATTGGATCAAAGATCAAATTTTACATAAAAATTATTCAAGTGGGCTATGGATAGCTTGGGACTGAAAGAATTCAAATCCACTATGTACCATCCAGAATTGCAGGGAGCATTAGAACAGTGACATCAAACTTCAAAGACCATGTTGAGGGCTTACAGTCAAAACTGTGCAGAGGATTGGGACAAGGGAATTCCATTTGTACTTTTTGCAGTTAGGGATGCACCTAATTAATCAACTAAATTTTGTCTATATGAATTAGTTTTTAGTCATGAGGCGAGAAGAACACTGAAATTATTACGTCAAAATTGGTAAGTTAGATTTCAAAGGCCACATAGTTAGACCATGTGTCAAACTTCAGGGAAAGATTAAATAAAGCAGGTGAGTTGACTTGACAATATTTAAAAGTAACATGGCATGTGATGAAACAGAAAGTAGACAAGAAACCAAAAAAATTCTCGTGTTACTCCCCGAGGTAGATGAACCTTTTAAGGGCTAGGTTTAGTGGGCCTTATCAAATGGAAAGGAAGTGGAGTGAGCTGAATTATTTGAAAAAATGCCAGATAGAAAGAAATCACACAGAGTGTGTCTGAATTTTAAATATGCTCAAAAGGTGTTTTGATAGAAAAGGAAAACAAAAGAAAAATGCGCTACTGGTTATAACAGAGAATGTAGAACCAAGTTCAGAGGGATCTGGATTCGAAATTGTTCAAACTAAATTGGACAATGGGGAAGTTCTCAACAAGTGGAATAAATTATTGAGTTAACTTCCAAAAGAAAATCAAAAAAACCTGAAAAGGTTATTACAATCACACAGAGAGATATGTGGGAATAAGTTGGGAAGTACTAATCTGATTATACATGATGTAGACATAGGAAATGCTGTTCCACTTAAGCAAGATCCTTGTGGACCTAAACGTCTTAAGTTGGGACAGGACATAAAAGAGATTGTCAATGAGCATGTGTTCAATATAATCAAAGTGAGTTGCAGTGAATGGTGCTCACCCATATTAATGGTGCCAAAACCAGATGGTACCCAATGTGTGGCGTATCGCAAAGCTATTGCAGTTACAAAATCTGATTTGCATCCTTTTCCAAATTTGGAAGACTATGGAGAAGGTTGGCCAAGCAACTTATATTTCAAAGTGGACTTACTTAGAGGATATTAGTAGGTACCTTATCTGAAAGGGTGAAGGAAAATTTGAGTTTTGTGCAGCCGAATGGACTATACCAGTTTGAAGTCATGCCATTTGGTATGACAAATGCACCAGTCACATTTCAAAGACTAACCACTAAGATCATTTCAGGATTACCCGATAGCGTGGTGTACATCAGTGATTTAGGTGATGTTTAGTCACATGTAGAAGGAACATTTGCAGCATTTATTGGAATTGTTTGATCAACTTCGGGAGGTGGGCTTGGTGATAAACCTGGCTAAGAGCGAGTTCTCAAAAGCTTAAGTCACATTCTTGAACCATGTTATTGGACATGGTCAGATGCCCTCAAGGAATGTGAAAACGAAGGCTATTGGGAGTTTCCCATCTCATTGACAGAGAGGTAAGTAGTATGATTCCTGAGGCGAGGTGGATGTCATTGGAAGTTTGTGTCAAATTTTAGCAGTGTGGTTGATCCAATGACTGACTTGAAGAAGTGCAGAAAATTTCAGCGGACAGCAATCTGTCAAGAGGCATGTGACAGTCTGGAAGCAGTGTTAACCACTGTCCCAGTGCTAGCCATACTTAATTACATAAAGCAAGTCAAGGTGGCTATCGATGCAAGTGAAGTGAATGTCGGTGGCTAGGCTCTTGCAAGAAAATAATAAACATATAGAAAGAAGGGTCCTGACCCGAAATGTCAAGCTTTCCAGATCCTCTGATGCTGCTTGGCCTGCTATGTTCATCCAGCTTCACACCATGTTATCTTAAATAGAAAGACCAATTGGGTACTTTTCTGTACAATTGAATAATCACCAACAGAAATATTCCACCATTGAGAAGCAGAGTTTTGAGTTGGCTTTGAACATTTCAACGTTTATACTGCCAGTAATATGTTTGAGTCATTAACCTCTTTTGAAAAAGATATAAGGATGAAAATACCAGACTGTTTAGATGGAGCTGATGATTGCAGCCATTCAGTTTAAAAGTTATAATTTAAATGTGGCAGGACAAAAGAACATAATTGCGAAAGCAATATGGCAATTTTGATGAAGAAAGACGGAGGTGTTCAGTGGCAGGAAAATAAAACGGACTGAAATGGACTGTTGTTGTGAATGTTTGCATGTTTAGAGTCAATGCAATGTATATATATTGTGGTGTTCTAATAGAGCAAGGTGAAAGGATTTTAGCAATGAAGTCATTTTTGCATACTGATTTTTTTAAAAAGTGGGACGTATGACGATACCATGGCTTTAGGAGGTGTATTATGTCCTGGTTTCTCTCATGAAGAGAGGTTGAGACAGAGGTGTAGAGTAGTCCATTTCAAGCCAATAAAGTAAACAGCTTGTGGGACCTTTCGTTTTGTTTTAAAGTTGAAACAACAGAAGCAACCTGAATGGGTGGGGTCAAGCTCCCACAGAACCAGGATTTTTAATTTAGCTTTCAGTCACTGTTATGAAAGCTGCTACATCTCTCTCTCTCTCTCTTTGCTACAGCTAAAAACTTAGATTCACTTCCAGCTGCTGCTAAAATTGCATGCAAGACAATTTATTTTATTGATTTTGCCTTTGTCAAAAATATATTTATGGGATGTTAATATATTGGAATAGTTAATGAATAGTTTATTATTTTGTTAAGTATTTCCGTAGAATTACAGTTTAGCCAATTCTTTTCTTTACTCTGTCTGCTTTCTAACTAGAATGTATGAATAAAGGGTGTTTTGCTTCAAGCCTGGTAGTTTGACCAATCAAATTGCATCCAGAATGCAACGCCTGGCATTTGTCTTTAAAATAAGAGAAACCTAGGGTCTAGACTACCTTCTGGACATGTTTTGAGCGGCTTGTTAGGTTGACTTTTAATTCCCCTCTGGGCAATTAAGGATGGGCATTGTATGCTGCCCTGGCCAGCGATGAATAATAGAAAGGTCTCAGGTTGATGACCCTTTATGAGGATAAAGAATATGGCCTCACTCTTTCATCAAAACTTCTGAGTTCTGAAATCAGTTTGAATGGGTTGTATATACTCATTAGCCTGCACGCCTGTGGTGGGTCTGAGCAGAAGGGGGAAATGTTGCCCATATTCAGGTAACTGTGACTGAATGGACATGGCAATCAGTTGAATTCAACACATGAACCACTCAGTGGTCAACTTTGCTTGACTTCAGGTTTCTAATTTTTACCCATTGATTCAAACTACACCAAACATGTTTATGTAGAGCAGTTTGATCCAATTATGACTCACTCCCCAAATGCCATTTGGATGAAACAGTCATTGTGCAGGTGAGGTGATATTCTGACATGGGCGTTTTGTTAGCCAAGCTAATGTCCACTCACCTGCCTTGTATATTAGCCATCAAACCCCAAAGTAGCACAAGGCTGTCAGGGGATTTCCCTCATGGGTATGAAACAGATTTCGTGAGTAAATGTGACTCTAGCATTGAACACTAGGTTTTGAACTGGTGACTCTACAGGACTCTACAACTGACCCCTTTGACTTGTCTGACTGTTTTGAATGAAAAGCTTTATATCCTGCAGAGGGGTACATTCAAACTCACACTGTGCACAGTTTCCAATCAGGATATGCAGCCAACACTAGCCACTCATCAGCTGCGGATTAAGCCATCTCCACGTCAGCCACTCATACTTATCTTAAGTATCCCATCCAGTAAGCTAACCTTTCCCTTAGAGTTAGTTGGCTTAGATTTGCAGTCAGTAGGAAATGAATTCTTTGCTGACCACAAAGGAAGTGGCCCATTAAAATCTAGCATGGTTTTCCATTTCCTCAACAGCAATTTAAATCTATCATTAAGGGGATGGTTTGATAAGACCAGCAGGTAGGTAGGCAATCACACAGAAGTATTCATACACGGTAAAGCTAGAAGCTGAAAGCACTGAAAATCCTTTGCTGATAATTCAAAACTTGAAATTGTAAAATATAGTAATTTAAAGCAGAAATAACATATACAGAAATTTCTGGAAAAGCAGGTTTGGCAGCATCTATGAAGAGAAATCAGAGTTTACATTTTGGGTCGAGTGACCCTTCAGCAGAATTGTTTTTGTTTCTGACTTACAGCATCCAAAGTTCTTTCAGTTTTTAACAATGATGACAAGTTTAAGATTGTAAAAATAAATGTAAAATTGTTTTCTTCATCATTATGCAAAAAATTGGATGTTTCTTGAATTTAAAGAAAGCTTTTCAGGAACTGTTAGGGTGTCTAACAATAATTACAAAATCAATATGCTGTTAAAAACCCATCTCAATTTCGTTCAACAAGATGTTATTTTCTTAAGGATTTCTGCAGGGAGATTAACAATATATAAGTCAAAGGTCTTGACAATTCTATTTGTTTCTGTATTGCATTCAGTAGAAGTCCCTTAACAGCATATCCACATGAAAAGCAAAGAATCACTGACCATTTTCTGTATCATTCAGAAGTGTAAAATACATCATTCGCTGTCAATTTCATTGGCATAATGAGGGAAATGCTGTCAATGCCATTACTCTTGCAAACTCCTAGCCACTGTGTCTTTGCATCTGACACTCTGCTGATTTAGGAAGAGTTGTGAGATGCAGAATGGAGCCAAACTATTGTTTGTCCCCAAGACACTGGGAAACACAGAAGGTTAATCGTCACACCGCATGTTTTGTCCAAGCTGTCTCCTCCTGGAGACTCAGCTCATTTATAAATATGGAGCTTTTTATGCTTGTAACATTTTCAATCACTCTGAAGTATAAGACAGGCAAGTTACTGTCACTGTTCATGTTTGTTGGTGATTCCCTGGAGTTTGCTTTGAAATGACTTTTTATATTGGCTGCACACAGGGAACCCAATATTGCCATCAATCTATAAACTTCTAGCAATGTATAGGAAATTTCTGCTGTCAGAATCATGAAGAGTTATGACAGAACTCAATTGAAAACTGTGGTTATTTCCATGGTGCCAATATGTAGTCGCAAAGTTGCAGGAATGATTAGCCAGATCCATGTGGAGAATTGCACTTATTGATATAATAATTTATTAATAGGAAATCAATTATTGGATTCCACAAAGGGGAAAGGGAATAAATAGCATCTTAACAACAGTTAATTCCATATGTGATGTCAAGCAGCTCAAAAAGTAGTGTGATGGTCTCAGAAACATGATACGATTAAAGCTAACCTGTACCAAATTCAGAAAGGGAAAAATAAGGTAGGAAATTTGATTTCTAGATAAAGACTGCTACTGCACTTGCCCAAGAGGTGTCAACTACATGGACCGATTCCTCCAATCCAATCAGTTTTTATTGACATTGTCTCATTTACCTTGTGTAAATTTCCACATTATTTGTACTTCATCAACTTGCTACAGAGGCAAAATGATAAAGTGTGATATGTAGAAGTATTCATTGTCCTTTGTATGTGCAGCTTTTACTCTAGGCTCACACATTACCGAGATTTTTTTTAAGAGAAACTGAAACATTTTCGGTAGTGCAGTCCTCAGTGCAGCATAGTTCAATATGAATGGACTGTTCGTGGCTTCTTCGTCACTTGGGAAAAGATATGGAACACTTTCCGCTGTGACATGACATTATTTATAGGTCATATTGCAATACAAAGTCATATAATTTATACAGCATAATATAACCGTGATATGAAGTAATATGGCCATCATCCTGAGTAACAAAGAAAAATCACAGGTGAGATGACTAAGCAACTCTTGAGCAAGTGCGAAAGTCATGGTCAAGTTCTTAAACTAGTCTCACTGGGCCTATACTGACGTAACTAGAGTGAAACACAAAATAACACGCAGCTAAGGTGGAAGGTATAAATACATAAACTATAAAATGACTGGAATTTCAGTAAAGAGAGAAGCCCATTGTTTCCATATCAGTTACCAATGGAGCTATCTGCAGTAATCTCAAAGTGACTGAAACAGATTCATTCACTGAATTCATGCATATGCTTACATCTTCTGATCTGCATCTTTCTTTAATATAGAGCTGAAGTTGTTTAAGAACAAAATACGCCCATTTTAATGAGGTTTAGGAAAAATTGAATGCTTCACCATTTTATATCAATTGTCAGCATCTAGTACAGTTTGACTAGATATGGCATACATTAGATGCATAATTAAAACCCACGAAATAGAGTCCTCACCACTTGGCTGGATGAGTGTGACTCGAACAACACTTGAGTTATTTTTGAAATCATCAAAGACAAAGCAGCCTGCTTGATCGGCAACTAAACCAACTTAAACATTCACTCCCTTCACTACTGGTACACAGTGGCCGCCCTGTATACCACTGACAAGATGCACTGAAGTTCCACACCTAGCCTCCCTCAATAGCATCCTCCGAACTAGTCACCTCTACTCATCTAGAAAGACAATAGCAGCAGGTGTACAGAACAGCACGATCTACAGATTCCCTTTCAAGCCACATGCCATATTGAATTGGAACTACATCGCCGTTCAGTCACTGTCATGACATTAAAACATTGAGTTCCCTTCAGCAGTATTGTGGGTGCACCTACATTATGTGGACTCCCACATTCAAGGCACCATCACACAACCAGTTTCTCAGGAACTATAGCAGATGGGGGAGGTGATGGCCTATTTGTATTACTGCCGGACTGTTGATCCAGATAAAGTTCTCGGGACCCAGGTTCTAATCCTACCACAGCAGATGGCAGAATTCGAATTCAGTAAAATATCTGGAATTAAGAGTCGAGTGATGACTCGAAATGGAGAGTCAATTGTTGGGGAAAAACCATTCTGGCTCACTAATGTCCTTTAGGGAAGGAAACTACCATCCTCACCTGGTCTGGCCTACATGTGACTCCGGACCCATAATGATGTGACTGACTCCTAACTGCTGTCTGAGTAATTAGAGATGGGCAATATATGCTGCCTGGCCAGTGACACCTCATCCCATTAATGAATAATGGATAAGCAACAAGCACCAGCCTAACAATCATCTCAGGAAAGAATTTTTTAAAAAATGCCACCCACAAAGCCACGTGTTGAACTACAAAGTCTCTCCAACATCCTGTGAGAAAGTATACTCCCATTTGCTGCCATTAAGAGGGCCATCACCTTCTTTAAGGATCAGAGGATAGTAAACTGAAGCATGTTATTGATGTCACCTGCTCCATCTGAAAGGCCGTTAAAGAGAGGAATTTCATGGCCACTGTCACCTTCACAGCCATCCTTACCCTGTTAAGATCCTGAAAGCCCAATTCCAGGTGGCGGTAAATTTCCACCTCCTTTGTAAAACAGAGATACTGCTCCTGATTTAGGTTGGCGTAAGAAAGAAAATACTGTTAGAAGACCCTGGGTGCACAAGGCCTCCTGGTGAGAATCTGTTATCCCCCTTCTCCTCCTCCTGGTCTCCTGCATTGCCTCTGTCTTGCCCTCTGAAATACTGCTGGGGAAGAAAGATGGACATTGCCGCACTTATATCTGGGAACAAATGTTCCAAACAGAGCCCTCAAAGTCAGAATTACTGCCTTCTCCACATGTAACACTGGAACTATGGGTAATAAGGAGCTACATTGTGGAGCTATGGACAGCTAATCCTGTAATGTCTGTCAAAACAATCATCAAAGTACCAAATAATCAAGTAAAGTAGGCTGGCCACCTTCTGAAGGCAAGTGAAGGAATAATGTATTCTTTAGGCAGGAAGATGAATGATTTATTGGGGAAATGGTGGTATTTCCAGGCATCTCCTGTTCTTATTCTACTTGGCTAATGATGGCATGGAAAGTGCTGTCACAGGAACATGGGACTCTGGAGCTGGCATAGGCTATTGTCCCTTCAAGCCTGCTCTTTTGTAAAACACTGCAGAGTTGCTGATGAATGGGGTGTTAAGCAAGTAGTCTGTTTCATTCTGGATGGTACAAAAACAGAAATTACAGGAAAAGCTCAGCAGGTCAGGCAGCATCTGTGGGGAGAAATCAGTTAACTTTTCAGGTTGTCTGAGCTTCTTGAGTGTTGTTAGAGCTGCACTCATCCAGTCAATTGAGAAGTATTCCATCATACTCCTGACTTCTGCCTTGTACAAGGTGGACCGGCTTTGGGAAGTCAGGAGGTAGATAGTGCCCTGCAGAGTTCCCAGCCTCTGACCTGCTCTTGTAGCCACAGTGCTTATGCAGTTGATCCAATTAGGTTCCTGGTTAATGGTGACCTCAGGAAGTTAATGGTGGGGAAATTCACTGATGGGAAACCCATTGGACATCAAGAAGAGGTGAGTCACTGTTCATCTTGTTGGAGATGATGTTATCTGACATATGTAACTCTTACATGTCTGAGTAAAAGGCACATGTCATAGATTACCCATCAAGGCCACATAAGCACCAAAGGACATTAACTGTGCTCTTACCAATTTTTCCTACAGGCCATAGAACAAAATAACAAATCCCAATAAGGTACAATGAAAAAACAAATGTGGCATACACAATTAGCTTTTGTAATTATTCACATTGATTTATATTTTAATTGAGGTGTATAAGATTTTGAGGGATACAGGCAAGGTGGATGGAAAGCAGCTGTTGCCCTGAGATGAAAGGTCAACAATAAAAGCACACACTTTCAAGGTGAAAGGCAGGAAGTTTAGAGGGGATTTGAGGAAAACAAATGTCCACCTAGAGGGTGGTGGGGGTCTGGAACGCACTGCCTGGGAGGGTAGTTGAGGTGGGAAACCTCACAACCTTCAAAAAGTACTTAGATGAACACTTCAAGTGTCATAACATTCAAGGTTATGGGCCTATGGTGCAATGTGGGGCTAATGCAGATAGAAGTGTATTTTTGCAGGTATAGAATGGATGGACCAAAGGGTCTTTTCTGTACTGTATGATTCCCTGAACTTTATTTAACCCTGAACTACATCAATGTTAGTGAATCTTCTTTGCAATCACTAACTTGCAACCACTAGCCACAACAGAGATGGAATCTCTTTCCCCAGATGTAATGTTAGAATTCACCTTCTCCCTTTCAGCATTCTGTGCCTCGAACACTGTTTCAGGTACGAAACTAACAACCCCCAACTCCGCCTGGCTCTTTCTACTTATTTCCGGAATCGTCCTTAATTGGATCATTTTTCCCCTCCAAAAAACAATTCTGTACTGGGATGTGAAATTCCCCTATTTCCCGTCTTGTTTTTACCGCAGAAATTCAGACTTGTAGCAACAATTCTCCACCCATTCACCAAACTCGGTGCAATCCGCTGCTGAGATTGCAACAGGTAGTTATTCGCAATTTATTCTGCCACTGTAAAAGTTTCCACTCACCGCAAAGAGATCGAAGACGATAACCCATCCCCAGCCGCCTTCAGGGGGTTCCCGTACTCTCTGATGTTGGGAGCCTTTTGGACCACACATTGTGTCGGCCTCTGTTTAACTTCGGTTTGTGTTTATTTTCTCTCTGTGAGCAGTCGCTTCTCTTTCTCTCTGTGTGTAATTCCTCACGGGACTCCCTCCGGCTTGTCTCTAACAGATTCTCTCTCCTTGTTCCACAGGCACAGCCTACCCCTAGTGGCCGAGGTAGACAAGTCCACTCCAAACCAACTCAGAACATGCTTCCCGAAAACAAATTGCGAGATGGGACTAGCCATCATTCGCGAAGTAAAGGATAATGTATTTTTTTAAATTCAGGAACAGGATATTGGTTAAGTCAGCATTTATTTCCTACCCTAAAGTACACACAGGGCAGTTGAGATTCAACCACATTGTTGGAGACTGGAGTCACATGTGGGTCAGATGAGGTAAGGATCGCAGTTTCCTTGCCTAAAGGACATTAGTGAACCAGGTGGGTATTTCTCGCTCGACAATAGTCATCACTAGACTTGTCATTCCAGATTTTTTTCAAAAATTGATTTCAAATGCAGCATCTACTTTCTCAGGAGTTGAAGCAAGCCCCCAGACCAATTCCTGGGTTACTGGATCAATAGTCTAACAAGACGATCACTCAGCCAACACCACATCATCATCTCCAGGCTTCTGCAATGAGCTAACCCAAGTCAAATCATGAAAACGTTAAAATCATTATCACCTTTTTTTTCTCTGAAAGTGTTGGCATTAGAGGGGGAAAGAGGAGGCACTCCAGTAACTACAAGTGAAGACTATTCCAATCGGGCAAGAGTGCCTTTTCACCTTCCAATTGGTTAATGTGATAAGGTACTTGCAGATGTGGCTGACCAATAGCGGGCACATGATGACAGGCCAGTTGGTGTTGGGATGATGTGTCTGATGAATCAATCCATGCCCATATGCAGAGAGATATGGGCAATATTCAGATTTGGGCATTGCCGAGTATCTCAGCACTTCTTACGTTCTGTACAACCAGACATCTAACCAATTTGGGTTGTAAGTAAGTAATATCAGAACATACTTGACTTTGCAGGGCTAAAGGAAAAAGGTACACACTGGACTGCTCTACAATGCATTGGCTTACATTTAATGGGCCAAATGGACTCCTCCTGTTTGACAACAATCCTATGACTATGACTTCTATTCTATAAAATATATGCTTTACTTGGACACATAGAGGCCCCGTGTATCAGGTAATACCATCTCCAACAAGAGGAAGAGTAACCACCTTTCCCTTACATTATCATCACTTAATTCCCCAAACTCCAACAACCTAAGTCACCACTGACCAGGAGCAATTGGATGAATTGTATAAACACTATGGTTATTAGACAAATTCAAAGGCTTAGAATTCTGCAGCAAGTAATCTTCTGACTCCCCAAACTCTGTCCACTATCGACAAGGCAAAAGTCAAGAGTCTGATGGAACACTCTTCGTTTTTCTTGATGAATATACCTCCAACAACTTTATTTATAATTGCAAGCTTTCAGAGCTCAGCCTCTTCCTTAGGCATAGAGTGAGTTCAACACTGGCAACTCCACATCATGACCTCCAACAACAATTAAGAAGCTCAACCCCATACAGGACCTTCAAGAAGGTCTTGTGGCAGAGTAGGTAATGTTCCTGTCTCTAATACCAGGGGATATAGGTTTAAGGCAAGAGAGGAAAAGCTTAAAGGAGATGTGCGAGGCAAGCTTTTTTACACAGAGGATTGTGTGTACCTGGATTGTGCTGGCAGGGGAAGTGGTGGAAGTAGATATGATAGCAAAGTTTGAAAGGCATTTAGACAGACACGTGAACAGGTAGGGAATAGAGAGATATGGTCCAAGTGCAGGCAGATGGGGTTGGTTTAAAATGGCATGGTTGGCACAGACATGGTGGGCCAAAGGGCTTGTTTCTGTGCTGGACTGTTCTATCTTCTACATCAGAGGTAGTTCTGAGTTCAATTCTCACTCCTGGACTTTTCAGCTAAGGAAGGTGTATTCATAACATAACCAGGTTGACTATCAACTTGTGAACTTTTCCAGAGATGCCAATGGGAGTAAGAATGGGGGAGATTCCTAGGCTGTCCAGTGATGGAAAGAAATTAGAACGGCTCTTATTAATATGCATAGTTCAAAGCTACATTATGTACTTAAGAGTATATGTTGCCAAAGCAACTGAATATTAAACCACATGGCAGCAACTATCCTCCTCACATCTTTTTCTTAAAATTACTCTTTTCTTGAATTTCACTGAGAATTTAGAATTGAACAGTGGATAATTGTAAGAATTGAAATGGATTGAATTGAATGATTCATTGACACGTGAAAAGGTTATCACAATCTGATGTCATTTTGAATTACTGTATATATGAAAAGATATTACTAAAATAGAATTCAGGAGGTACTTTATGCTATGATTTCTGTGCCATATGATTACTGCATTGAATTCTTTACTTGGTTGTTCAAATGTTATGAATTCTAAACTAACAACAATGGACCTTGCTGACATTAAACGCAGGGACCAATTTCCTACATTAAAGTATCAGCCAAAGCAATGTACATGTGATGTTTCACTCATTTATTGTGGGTCATAATTACATTTACAATGCCCTCAAATTATTAGAAAAGTACACTAGGAAATAAATTTGTCAAGAAAAACATACAATGATTCACCCTGTATACAAGGACTACAACTGACAAATGCATGTTAGGAAGGACAGAGACATTTCTGTGTGGAAATGTTTACTGAGCATAGGGTGCCCCATGGTGGCTAAACTATAATGAACTCGCATCTTTGCCATATTGATATTGCATGTCAATCAAAGAGTACAAAGTACTATTATACATTTTATGTTCGGAGAAATGTTAATTTATTTTAAATTAGATTGTACATTGTGATTAATATCCTTACAACTACACCACATGGTGTTTTACATGTAGCTGGACTGAGAATAGATATTGTAACAAAAGGTTGGTGGTAGTAGAGTAAAAATACTTTGTTCTCACAATGAATTTGATTGGCTGAATCTTAACCAGAAACCAGCTATATGTCAATATTGGTGAGTTTCATGGAGGGATTCTCTCCACGAGACCTTGTAGAATTTCTCATGCTCCTCAAACTTGCCTCAACACCTACGCGCCATGACTCTCTGGTATCCTGCTTCTCATACTCTCCCAATCACCATAGGTAGAGGTACTGGCCACTGTAGGGACCTCCTGCGATTCCTGCACTGGCACCATCTTTAAAGCCCAGATGTAGACCCATTCAAATACTAAATGATAGTTCATGGATGCTCTGCCAATTCCTATCAATTGCCCAGACATATCAGCCAGGGGGCTGTTAGCACCCCACTAGAGTTCCTGGTGCTTGGAGGATTGTGTGCAGTTCTGCCTTGGAAGGCAACCGAGATGTTGGTGCCTGGTGTCCAAGAAGGAAGAGCAAGCAGCAAGCTGGAACTACCAGGAATGTCAGGAATTATCACCATCTAGTTTCCAGCTGGTGAATGAGAAAATGGGAAGCTACATGTTAATAAAGTGAGATGACATAATAATAAGCAAAGCTCATGAATGTTATACGGATGTGTGGGAGGGAAGGGTTACTTGGATGCGGAAGACAGATTAACTTTGAATTCGGTCAGTGATCAGGGACAGGAGGGTATGACTACGAGTGAGGTAGATAGACGGCTCAAGGAGGTAGTGCTGAAGGAGACTCAGCTCTTGAGTTCATCTACAGGTTTGAGATTCTGTGCGGCTGTAGGGGGAATGAGTAAACTGACCATAGCACTGTGATACAGGGAGCTATTCAAGTGAGGGGGGAGAAAACTGAAATGTAGCTATAATCAGGAATAATAGAGTAGGGGAATTGACACTGATTCTGTGACCAGAATTGCAAGTCCCAAAGACTGTGATGCCTGCCTGGTGCCCTGGTTCAGGGTGTCTCATCTGGACTGCAGAGGAATTTGGACTGGGAGAGGAAAGACCCAATCGTCTTAGTCCACTCAGGTACCAGTGATATAGACAGAAAGAGGAAAGAGTCTGTGCTGAGGGAATATGAGCAGCCAGGGGCTAAATTAAAAAGCAGAACCAAAAAGGTAATAATCTCTGAATTGCTAACTGAGGCATGAGTTAATTGGCACAGGGTCAACAAGATTAAAGAGGTAAACAAGTGGCTCAAGGGTTGGGTGTGGAAGACACAGATTCAAATTAATGGGACATTGGTACAAGGACTGGGGAAAGGAGGGAGCTGTTCCACTGCAGGATGCACCAACTGAATCATGTTGGGATCAGAGTCTGGTGAATCACATAAGCAGAGCTTTAAACTAAATAGTGGGAGGTTATTCGGTTACATAGAAATTATAGAAAATGTTAAGGGGGTTGGGGAGGGCTCAGCAAAGATTTTATTAATATTTCCAGAACAAGTAATAGGACAGTCAATATGGAAAGACTCAGAAATCTAACTTCAGGCACAGCAGTTAAGAGAACAGCTGTGAGTAGGGGGTCAGTCAATGTAAGATTGAGGGTATTGTGTACACAGTATAGTAAACAAGGTAAATGAGCTTGTAGTTCGGTTTGAAATTGGCAGGTATGGTGTTTTGGGTATCACAGAGATATGGCTGCTGGGGGAACAGGGCTGGGACCTAAATGAGAAAGTATACAGATCCTACCGAAAAGACAAGCAGATGGATAGAAGGGGCAGGGTTGCCTTGTTAATGAGAAATGAAATTAAATCAATAGCAAGGTGTGATATAGAGTCAGAAGGTGTAGAATCTGTGTGGGTAGAGTTGAGGAACCGCAAAGGAAAAAAATGCCTGACGGCAGTTATGTACCAGCTTCAGCAGTAGTCAGGATGTGGGGAAGAAAATAAATCAGGAATTAGAAAAGACATGTTAGAAAAAGCTGTAAAAAGCTGACTTCTGAACAGTCCTTTCAGTACTGCTTCAAAAAGTCAGAAAACAAGGATAAACCTTCTCTTATTTTTGTTCCCAATTTTGCTGTCTTGTGTGGAAAACATCAATCCCATAGGAATGCAATTGGGTGATATTACCTCTGAAATATACAAGTTGTCTGACAAACTGAAACATATTAGAAAGCAACTAGAGGATTGCAATTTCTCCCAACCCCCAATGTGTAGGAAAATCCTGGATTGACCTGACATTTCTTCCCATGGTCATGATTAGGATCAGGAGTGGAAGATTAAGAGAGTAAATCTACATCACAACACTTCAAATTTCTATAATACTGCACTGACCTAATGCCAACATGCCACGCCTAATATGAGGTATAAACAGCCTTGCTCAACCTTCAACCTTCTCCCAATGACAAATCTGAGATTAAAATCTTGTCAGGTGTGGCACAGTACGCAGGTACCAAATACACTGAGCTGTTTCCTATCTTAATGATAGCTTTTAGAGTATTTCTGATAACCGAGAGGAAATCCAATCTCAACTGCTTGTCACGAGCACCAGTGCTATACAGCACAGCTTCCACAAGACTAACCAGCGATTACATACTGGCCAAATTCATGCCTTCAAGTGTGTGCCCATCCTCCAGGCTCCTTTGTACTTGAAATCTAAAAACTTCTGTAGGAAAGCTCAATTACCACAGGGCATTCTATCGGGATTGACAAGTTTGTAATATTACAAACTTTCTGGGATATTGATGCTTATAGTCTGTCAAATAGAAGAGTATGGAACATGGTGATTGTTCAATATGACATGTGGTACCAAGATCTTGAACTGATAGAAGATTTTATTTTGATACATACCTGACCACCTCAAATCAGAATTTCTGATAAACTAATCATTCTAGACGCACATATTTCAATTCACTACATTAATATAAACTTATACCACAAGGCTGTCCTTTTATTAGAGAGAGACAACTGATGGTGGCTTAATGCAAGGGTTACCACATTTTACCTCAAGTGAGGGAAGAAGGTGAGAATTAGAGCCCTACATGGTCACCTCAGCCAGTGCAAGATTCTAAGCAAGACTTTTGGCACCACTCTATATTGCAATCCAGCCAACTGAGCTAACCCCATACAGTAAGTCACAGATACCCGAACTACATCCTGTAGTCAGGAACAAAAACAGAAGTTGCTGGAAAGTCTCAGCAAGTCTGGCAGCATCTTTGAAGAAAAAACTCAGTTAACGTTTTAGATCCGGTAACCCTTCCTCAGAACTGATGGTAGCTCGGAAAAGGTTGGTTTATGTGGAGAAAGTAGGGAGGGGAATAGGTAGGGAGTAAATGATAGGATAGAGCCCGAAGAGAGAGAAGAGTAGTTGGATAGACAAAGGAGGTGATAACGAATTCGGTTTTTACAGCCTGTAATCAGCTGTAGCCTTTGTGACCTGAATCCTTCACAATTCAGTTTGAGTTGCAATGAGATCTGCTATTTTTGGGCTTATTGTGTTTTCTGGATCCGAACAGAGCTGTCAGCCCCAAATATGCCCTGAATCAGAAAACTGAGACCCGGTGGTGACTTGGTTTCTTGATTCACCTGAAAATTAATAGGAGTATTGCTTTAAATTCAACAAATGACTCATGAGACTCCACGGCATGTTATTAAGTGGTCCACAAAGATGAACAGCTTCAGTACTGCTACACCAGTGCATTCACATCCTGATATAATTTGTTTCATGAACAATTACAACATGCAGGGTACAAGTTGCATGCAGTTGCAAATTGGCTTCAGAGTTTGAAAGTGTGTTTTATCATTAACTTATAACATGCATTTCTAAACCTTGCCTAATATGTCAGAGCACGCGTGACACCATGGCAGTAGTTGTGGGAACGTTCCATTTATTTAAAGGAGTCTTGACTTAGAAAAAGAATTGCCCATCAGAGGGTCACTGATGAATTTAACATCACCTTGTTCTTACCAGATTTAAGACTGAATAGCAATGAGAAATGTGTGCACTTTACTTTATAAGGTAGTTGCATTGATTAAAAAAATGTGATAAGTTCTAATGAGGTATTATGCATATGGTTAATAGTCTAGAATATGACTACTGCTGAAAATCCAAAATGCACAAAAAAAAATGCTATAAGTGCTTAATAGAATGTGGGAGGAAAGAAACAAGGTTAAGGTTTCAGGTCTATAATGAATACAGACAGTGCTGGAGAACATCATCAGGTCTGGCAGCATGCATGGAGAGAAAAACAGAGTTAATGCTTCAAGTCTGACATGACTCTGAAGACATCAAGTCTTTACCTGTTGTGATCAGAGATAATGGGAAATGCAGATGCTGGAGAATCCGAGATAACAAAGTGTGAAGTCTGACAAATACAGCAGGCCAAGCATCATCTCAGGAGCACAAAAGCTGACATTTCGGGCCTAGACCCTTCATCAGAAAAGGGGGTGGGGAGAGGGAACTGGAATAAATAGGGAGAGAGGGGGAGGCGGACCGAAGATGGATAGAGGAGAAGATAGGTGGAAAGAGGAGTATAGGTGGGGATGTGGGGAGGAGATAGGTCAGTCCGGGGAGAACGGACGGGTCAAGGAGGCGGGATGAGTCTTTAACTGTTTATATCTGCATAGATGCTGCCAGTTTCTCCAGCATTTTCTGTTGTTATTTCAGATCTTCAGCACCCAAAATATTTTGCTTTAATTTCAGGTTTCAGGTTTGTGGGTTTTCATCAGAACGGGAAAATGCCGATGGTTTAACAGTTAAAAGCAAATGAAGAGCCAGTAGAAAAGGAATGGGGGTGGGAGTTGGAGAACAATCTCTGCTAGATTATTCCTATTTCACCACTAACCTCCAAACTCTGCAAAAGCCATCAGCATCTCCCCTAGTACCGTTATTTGTTGCTTTAGGGTTGCCCTTTTGAAAATATCATAATCGTTTTCATCATTTAATCACTTTCACATTCTACCCTACTATCGACCTCCTGCTTTGTTCTACATTCGTCACCTGCAACCTCACTGTCCCCCCCCGGCTCTGTACTTGCTCATAAATTGTTAAGTCTTTTGATAGCTACCGCTAAGGTTTTAGAGCAGATTTGTAGCTCGGGTTGTGGATTTTGTCGTTGGTTGGCTCGCCGAGCTGGTTCGTTGTTTTCCACAGACGTTTCATTTCCTGCTGGGTAATGTCATCAGTGGGGCCTCCGATAAAGCGCCGTTGTATTTTCCTGCTTGTTATTTGAACTCTGGTGTCCCTGAACTTCCGGTGTTCCTTCGCAATGCAGTGTCTATGGGGTTGAGCTCTATGCGTT
Source organism: Stegostoma tigrinum (assembly GCF_030684315.1). NCBI lineage: Eukaryota > Metazoa > Chordata > Chondrichthyes > Orectolobiformes > Stegostomatidae > Stegostoma > Stegostoma tigrinum. The sequence goes on from NC_081364.1 coordinate 15,594,341, forward strand.
TGTTGATGGCCTTGCGTTCCTTCATTGATGCTGTTGATCCTCAGTGTGGCTTCCAGTGTGGCCATCAGCAAACACATAGAGCTCAAACCCGTGTACACTCCACTGCAAAGGAAACTTGGAAGTGAGGTAATCCAGCCCAATGGACACCAGAGTTCAAATAACAGGCGGGAAAACACAACAGCGCTTCACTGGAGGCGGCCCTGATGATGCTACCCAGCAGGGCAATGAAACATCTGCAGAAAAACAACTAACCAGCTCGATTAGCTACCACTTTTGAAAAGAAGTCATCAAACTGGTCATAGACCTGGAGCATCAAGTCCTGTTTCAGTCTCTACATACACTACAAGATCTGCTGAGTATTTCTAGCACTGTTTTAAATCTTAGAGTCTTCTTTCTGGTTTTATTTGTAAGTGTAAAGCATGTAATAGGGACAGGATGGACAGACCTCCATCTAGCATTTCTGTTAAGTTAGTACAGAGCTCTATAACCCATAGCCAAAGTATTCATTAGAAAAAAAACCCTTGTTGCCATCACAATTATGTTTTTAAGCGAGGTGGCCGGTCTTTGAAACGTAGCTCATGTATTATTGATGAGCGTGTCCAGATTCTCCGTGACATTCATCAGGTTTTGTCGTGTGTAGCTTATAAATTTCATGTGTTTCATGCTCTGGTCCAAGGAATCCAACCGATGGGAAACCTCCCCCAGTTCTTTGTGCATGTTTTCTGTTAAGATTAATGAAAGAAAAAAATCAGCTTAGGTCCTGGACTGCAGTCTGCGTTCAGAATTTCTTCTTGAAAATTAGTAAAATTCTCCTTCCCTCTGTGAACTTGGACAAACCAGCTCCCAAGATATTGCTACTGAAACTTGATACTGTTGGCTCAAATTCAGCCCCCTCCCAATCTTTTCCTTCATACAGGTAAGAGAGGATCTAATTATTTGTTGGATTCTTGCCTCCAGCTGAGTTTAGAAATGGAGCATTGTAGACAGTTGCCAGCTCAAATCCAATATTGCATCACACTTGGACAGAAGGTGTCGAAACTTAAAAACCAACATGCTGACTCTATTTCTAACTAAATCAGAGCTACATGCTAACACCAAGAAAATTTATTCCTAATCAGGGCACACTGCTGAAGTAATCAAAGCCAGAAAACCAAACCACTAATTTAAGCACCAATGTCAAATGTGCAACTCCCACTGACTTCACTATGAATGCTAACAGCATGTGAGGGTATCAGAAATCTGACACTTGGCTTATGTTATTAGCTTGTGACCATCAGATGCACACAACTAATTACGTTCCTCACATAGAAGTTTACACGGTTTCAAATGCAAATACAGATTTGAGAAGTAGGCTTAAACAAAAACTGAAAATGTTAAATGCGAAGCAACTTCTGTCCAGGAAATAACTCCAACTATTGTGCAGACATAATGTCTAAAGTCTCCCAGTATACTATGTATTTTAGGAATTCCATGTCACTGAATCTTGTATCTATTTGATTAATTGATCACTAATTAATCTTCCTGTGGAGTTTGTTGAATATGAGTTCCCTTGGTGACAGGTATTGGCCTGCCCAGCTGGAACACAACAGGTTGATTAGAAAAATAGGCTCAATAAATAAAAATAAAGCAGGCCTCCTGGGGCCATCTTGTGGCACAGTGGTAGTCCCTTGGCTATGAGGCTTGGGTTCACTCCCACCTGCACCAGAGGTATGTAACAACATCTCTGAATAGATTGATTAGAAAAAAAATAAAGCAGGCCCCTGAGGCCTCTTGAGATGCAGTAGGAGTGTCCCTACTCCTGGATCATGAGGCCCAGATTCAAGACCCACCCGCTCCAAAGGTACATATAATAATATCTCTGAAAAGGTTGAATAGGAAAAATAGGTTAATTAAAGATAAAGCGGGCTACTTGGGAAGGTGTTGGTGTAGTGTTAATATCACTGGCCTAGTAATCCAGAGTATTCCGTGAGCATAGGTTCAAATCCCATCGTAGCAGATGGTAAAAATTGAATTAATAAAACGATAAAATAAAGCAGACCCCCCCCCCCCCCCCCCCCCCCACCACAACCGTAATGGGCTTTGTTCATAAATTTCTAATTGGCTGCACCAATGATTTAGTTAAAAAAAAGTCACAGTGACCTGGTAGTCGGAACGTCATTTTGTCGTATGTGATAATATTTCAGAACATATATAAAGAAAGCAGACCTAGTGAAATGGGTTTTGCATGTGAATACCTGATTGGCTGCAGAAGCAATGTACTGGTGGTGGTCAGCAGTTGGGAAAGAAATGTCGTGGTGCTTTAGTGGTGGCAAAGCCATTCAGTTGGTGTGATAACTCTTCTGGATATTATGATTTTTTTTAAAAATTGCAGACTGAGGTTACATTCATGCCTGGGTATCATTTGGAGAAAGAGCACATGGTGTCCACCAATGCTATTAAAGCCTTTAGAGACAGGTGAGCACCACAGGGGATGCAGTAACTTTTTTCCACTCTGACTTCATTTCGCTTTAGCCCCTCCTGCTCTCCCTACCCCCTCCCTCACTTCTGACAGTTTGTATTGCCCTTAAGAGGATTTGCATGTAACACATAACAAATCACAGTGTTTTATTTGCCAGTGAAAAACCCAAACAGTTGTGTGTGACAGCACTTCAAGGTATTAAAAAAAGCAAACCTATTCCCTCTCCCCTTCAGATGGTTCGCATTGCCCATGATGGGTTTTGCATACAAATAGGCTATTGGTGGTATGGTGATTTACTCTTGGTTGTTTGTAGCTGAAAACAAAAAAAAAGTCACAGGGATTTGGTGATTGGATCACAACTGTTTGATTGTTTGTCATAGAATTTCCTGATATGAAAAAGAAATGAAACAGATAAAGCAGACCCAACGATGGATCCATCAAACTGTCTGTTTGGGCCACTAATAGTGGCTATATTTTGGTGTTCAACAATAAATGATGCTCCTTTCCAGTCAGGTTTCCTGAGTTATTACAATTTATATCCGCCATCCAACTTGAAGTTACACATTTGAGTTCACAATATTCACATTCTCTTGATATCTGGTAGCTGCCTTTGAGATGGAGGTTAACAGAGTAACCAGTGAAAGAACAAATATCTCAGTCTCATTATTGTACCAGTAGGTGCACACAGAATGATGTGCCGTATAAGATTAAGTCAAGATCGTATCTATCCTTCGCTCAAGATGTAAAGGATGTCATGGTAATATTTGAAGAGGAAGAGAATGTGTCTGTTATCTCTCATCCAGCAACATCAGCACAAGTTATTTTTATTGTTAATGCGAGTTTGGTGCACATAATGAACTTCCCTGCAAAGCTCTGATGACTACACTTCAAAAGCTCTTGGTTGGTCGATAAGATGTTTGGAAGTGCTGAGATCTTCTAAGCCAAACTGACCGACATTAAGGGACTAATCAGCGAAAAGCAGCTCTCCAACTCTGATGAGTCACATCACAGTCATAGAGTCATACACCACAGAATCAGACCCTTCAGTACAATCAGTTCAGGCCGAACATAATCCTAAACTAAATTAGTCCCACTTGCCTGCTTGTGGCCAATATTCCTCCAAACCCTTCATAATCCTTTCACAACCTTTTACATTTATGGTGAAGTCCAGATAAAGTCTTGATTTGGAGCACATCCAAAATCCAGTACTTCTGACTGGATATCATTGCTGGTACAGTAATCAGACTGAGGTTCTTATGCTTTCCCCAGGGCTGGGGGTCCTCAGTTATTCTCCATCTCAACAGCAGCTACCAGGGTATCGAGAGAATGTGTGAATTCCAACATCTAACATCCAAGTCGGATGGTTCATTTAGACACACATTTCAGTGACTTATAGCTCCTGAAACACACAGTACACTTCTGGTTGGCTTCACATCTACTACCTGTGAAATAAAAGGGTTATTTGCCAGCACATTGGGAGACTACACAGGGACCATGCTGAGACTAGGACTATGCAGAGACAAAATTCAGGCTTTGAAGAGAGTGCAGAAACCATCCATCTGCCCAATCTGTCAAGCACCACTGCCCCACATGATGCTGCAGACTAATTAGATCCAACTGAATGGAGTGGAGCCTTAGATGGTCAGGAACCATCAGAGAAAAAGATTATTGAATCTTTGAAAGGCCCTTCTAAATAAAACAAGCTCATTCCTCCAAAAGTGTACGAAGTTGGCAAGGTGACTGACAGCTTAGAATAATGGACAAGGCGACTGCGTTAAAGGAAAGTAACTAGATAACTCAAACTTACCAATATAATACACACTGAGCATGCCCATGGCAATGCTGACCAACACTAGTGTGATTAATACTGCATAGAAAACTTTATCACCACAAGAGTACCGGCAGCAGATGCAGCTGCACTCACATCGGTCTCGGGACTCTGAACCAGCCAAATGACTGAATGCCGACTCACACTGTCTCGGTTCCAGCAAAGGAACGGTCACCAGTCCATTCGCTGAGGGCTCCTGAGCAATAAGGATGGTTGAAGGCCTTGAAAGGAATTGACCTGCAATGTGAATAATGCAACAAAATTTAAGACCAGTGACAATTTACTTTTTCTGAACCACAAACAAAATGGTTACCAGCAGACATTGGAAGAGATTTCCTGGGGAGTGATAAAGTGCCAACTTTCCATTGTGCAACAGTTAAGCATGCCAAGGTCCTAAGTGTAGGAGAGAAATAAAATTCTGGTTAATGGCTCTGAAAACGTTTGAAAGGTGCCTAAGCAGAGGCGATTCAGACCAGAGGGTCGAGGAAGTTGAGGACTCCACCACAGGAGTGAGATAGATGGAGGTGGGCAGTACAGTTATGGAGAGTCAGCAAAGCAGAAGGCATGTGAGCCAGAAGGCTATATGTTCAAGTTCTACCTCAGAGAACTGAATCTAAGCTGAAATTTCGGAACAGCACTGAGAAAGGGCTACTGTGGAAGAGGAGCAGTCTTTCAGTTGAGACATGAAACAAGACTCCATCTGCCTTCTCAAATGAAAAAAGATGTACATTTGACCCTATTTTAAATGAAAATGTGGAATTTCATTTCATGGACGATGATTACATAGAATCCCTACAGTGTGGAAACAGGCCCCTCAGAGCATCCCACCCAGAGCCACCTCATCTACACAGCCCTGAACATGACAGGCTATTTAGCGTGGCCAATCCACCTAGCCTGCTCATCTTTGGACTGTGGAAGGAAACCAGAGCACCAGGAGGAAACCCATGTAGAGATGGGGAGAATGTGCAAACTCCACACAGACAGTTGCCTGAGGCTGGAATTGAACCTGGGTCCCTGTGAGGCAGTAGTGCTAACCACTGAGCTGCTATGCCACCTAAAGTTTATCCCTGCTATTGAGGTCAAACTGTTTCTCCCAATCTTCAACACTAGCATTTGAAAATGCTGGAAAACCTCTCCAGGTCTGGTAGCATCTGTGAAGAGAGAAGCAGAGTTAATCTTTCTGATTGTATAGGACTCTTCTTCTATTTCAAAGAAGAATAATTGGAGGTGAAATACCAAATCTGTTTCTCTCTCCACAGATGCTGCCAAACTTGTTGAGTTTCGTCAGCATCCTCTGTTTTTATTTCATAGCTCCAGCATCTGCAATATTTTATTTTCATCACTAGAATCGGATTATTTGGTTATGAACACATTGCAAATTTAAGGAAATTGATTTGCTTAAACGTACTTAAACTTTTTTTTAGTTACAACAGTTATTACCATTAAATATAGGAGCAGAATTAGGTCATTCAGTCTGTCGAATTTGCTCCACAATTTGATCCTGCCTGATATGTTTTTCAACCCTATTCTCCTGTCTTCTCCCCATAATCCTTGATCCCCTTACTAATCAAGAACCTATCTGTGTCTTAAATACACTCAATGGTTTGGCCTCTACAGCCTTCTGTGGCAGTGAATTCCAAAGATTCTTGCTGAAGAAATTTGTCCTTATCTCAGTTCTAAAGGGTTGTCCCATCACTCTGCGGCTGTGGGGAGGCAATGGCCTAGTGGTAATATTGTTAGACTGTTAATCCTGAGAGTCAGATTACATTCTGGGGACCTGGGTTCAAAACCTGCGACAGCAGATGCTGGAATTTGAATTCAATAAAATAGCTAGAACTAAGAATCTAATGATGGCTATGAATCCATTACTGATTGTCAGGAAAAGCCTATCTGGTTCAGTAATGTCCTTTAGGGAAGTAAGCTGCCATCCTTACTTGGTCTAGCTAAGATGTGACTCTACACCCACAGAAATGTGGTTGACTCTGAGCTGTCTTCTGGGTAGCTAGGGATGCCCAGCCAGCGATGTCCTCAGCCCATTAACAGATAAAGAATTTTAAAAAGTGACCTCAGGTCCTGGTCTTTCCTACTCGTGGAAATATTTTCTCCATGTCCATTCTATCCAACCATTTCAGCATTCTGTAAGTTTCAGTCAGATCATCCTCATACTTCCAAGTATCATCAAGGTGGAGGTAGAGGTGGTACAGAATACAAAAACAGGGATATAATGATGAAACTGTATAAGACGCTGGTGAGGCTACAACTGGAGTATTGTGTACAGTTCTCATCACTAGACTACAGAAGGACGTAATTGCTCTGCAGAGAGGGCAGAGAAAATTTACTAGAATGTTGTCATGGCTGGAGAATTGTAGCTACGAGGTACAGATTGGAGAGGTTGGGGTTGTTTTCCTTGGAATGGAGAAGATTGAGGGGTGACATGATTTATATTGTGAGGAATAGTGAAAGAGTAGACAAGAGGAGCCTGTTTCCCTGAGCAGAGAGTTCAAAAAACGGGGGTCATGGATTCAAGCTAAATGGTAGAAGGAATAGGAGGACATGAAGAAAATCTTTTTTATGCAGAAGGTGGTGGGTGTCTGGAATTAATTGCCTGAGTTGGTAGCAGTAGCAAAGACACTCAACTCTTTTAAAAAATACTTAGATCAACACCTCAAGTGCTGTAAGCTGCAGAGCTATGGGCCTTGTGCAGAAAGTTGGTATTAGAAAGGGTCTTCTGTTGTCTTTGGGTCAGCATAGACACAATGGACTGTGTGGCTCCCTTCTGTGCTGTATCATTTTTATGGCCCTGTGGAGTACAGAGCTATAGTCCTCTATCCCTCTTCAAATGACAAGCTGTTTATCCCCAGGATCATTCTTGTGAATGTCCCCTGGAGACAGCCATCATAACATGTGGTCGCATTTGAATTCAATAAATTATCTGGAATTACAAAGCCAACACATTCCTTCCTCAGGCATGGGGTCCAAAACCACTCAAATTATTCCAAACATGGTATGAACAAAGCTCAGCAGTACATCTCTGCTGATTATACTGCCAAAATGCTTCATGAATTCTTTGGAATTCTTAATTAGATAATCATTCCCATTGCCTAAATAACTTTCTGTGCTTCAGAAAATATGGTCACTGTTTATCAAATCATTGAGCATAACTATTTCTTTCAATCCTTATAAGCATATCCACAACTCAATAGTGGACCTTTCCCTTGGTTCCAATATCCAGTCTATAACTTGCTCTTCCAACCACAATCTCATCAATAGTTCACTTGCCATACGTTGTATAGAAAACATAGTGCCACTTGTTACATTCTTTTGTAGGTTGGGTTTCTAAATCTTTAAAGCTCTTTTTCCAATTACTTCATTGAAATGTATTTGATGCCATTTAGAATATTTTTCATTTTGGTTTTCTCATGAAATGTAGAGCAATAAAATTCAGATTATCTGGCACTGTCTAGCCCCAGTAAATCATAAATGCTGTTTAATGGACAGAATGCTACACACACTATACTTAAATGGGCAAAGTAGAAAGCTTTATGCTATCTTGACAAAGTAAAGATATTGTAATGCTGATGTATTTATTGAGCAAAACCAGATGCACGAAAGGTTCTGGGCTCAGAGAGACATTAATAGTATCAGTTGTTTTAGGTCATCAAACTGACAGTACTAACATTATTACAAATTATATTACTGGTCTGGTAGGAGACTGCTCTCGGAAATGAAAAAATCAAATTGACAAAGGTATCTGATTTGTGTTTCAGCTCTAGTTCCCGTGGATTCAAGCCTGCAATATTTAACCTCTATCAAGCTAGGAAGTCTCTACTCTGAGTAGGCAGCTTTTCTGTCTCTATCTTATTGAAAAGCGACCAGTGTCAGATTCTCTGTAAACTCTTTATTTATTCTAATATGCAGAACATTGATTGTTGCTGTCTGGTAAAGTCCTCTTTTCAGAGTCTCAATCGTATAGCTGTTGATGTCAAAGCTACACCGTCATGATAAAGATATTCATTCCTACTATATGATGGCCAGCTGAAGCTGATCTCAGGGTCAGGGGATTGTGTAGATTCTGATTGGTGGAGTATTCAGGTTGATGCTGTGCCAGGTAATGCAAATTTTACTGCACTGATGTCCCCACATTTACCATAGATCTGCCCCATCTCCTTACTTGTCTATATGTGCTTCCAATTTCCCTCACAATTTTCTGTGCCTACAGCTATGTCTTATCAGTCTTACCATCTTCATTTATCTATGTTGTCACTTTAAAATCAGTCATAATCTTTGAACCAAATCCCTTATGCAGCGCTTTAGTAGATACAATCAGATTTCAATTGGAGATATATTTAATACACAGACTGTCAACACAGCAGTTACCTGAGTAAGGCTTGGTGACCTCAAGGTTGGAGCTGGTGCGATGTAGGTCATTAATAGACTCCACAACATGGAGCTCAATTTCGTGCAGTTCACTGTCATTCTGCATCAAGAATCAAGATGAACTAGACTATCTGCATTAAAACAAGTACAAAAATACCATTGTCATTTACAAAGGGACTGAAGTGCAGTGAAAGCTGCTTAAAATGTAGGCAGAGTTTGCAGGATAATAGTTTCACTGAATGGGGACTATATTTGAAGCAGGTGACTGAGAGGCCGCAGAGAGGAGTGAATGAAGCTCGCTCGCCACATCGTAACTTTCTCATAGTCACTTTCACTTCCCCATAAATTCGAACAAGTCTAAGACAGTCATCGATTACTCACACCAGTTACATATCATTCTTATTACATGTGTTTAGATGGCCAACCTTGACAGAAATTGATCAGGATATTGGGGCAAGGAATATAAGAATGAGGGAAGGTCATCTCAGACTCCATTCTTTGTTGTACTCACTTCCTCCTTCCTTTCCATTGGCGACCATGCCTTCAATTAACTGGATGCTGCTTATGAAATTTGTTGTCTGAATCCTTCAACATCCTTATTCTCCTTTAAGTCTATGCTTGAGAAAACTTACCACTTCCTGAAAGAGTATGCCCCACTACCTTGGCAACTGCCAAGACAGGGCATGACAAGGCATGGGTGCTGAGAGTATGCAGGTAAATGCCCAGTGAGCAAGTGCTAAAGGGGTAAGCCAGCAGCCTTGTGGTGTAGCCTGGTCCAATGCGTGAGCCAGTTTCTGTCCCTGTGTGCAAAGTGTCCTTGTAACAGCCTTTCACAGTTAGTTACTGCTGCACCCTGCAATGAATGCCTGGGCCTCCTAAGTGGCCTACAAATGCATCAGAGAGGTGCCATGAGGGTCGTGAAGGGTTGGCAAATGTCTGATACCAGACATCCGATGATTGTTGTTGAAGAGCTGAGTGCAGAGGGTGGTTGTGAATTGTGCCCTGAAATGCCGTTTGGTGCTGAGCAACAAGAAACCAAGTCGCAGCCAGCAATGCACTTGAGTTGCCAGGTACCAGTTCTGACTTCAAGGTTGCATTGAGATAGCCCCTCATGGGCTTCTTGCCTGATTCCACCACAAATCCCATCATAGCCCACATTGCTCACACTCCTATAAGATTCCAGCCCTGTCTCCCAAAACTCGAAGAGATCTGGGGTGGAAGGCAGATTACCACAGCAATCCGATGACTGGCTTTGTCTTTCATGAGCAAAGAATAAGTCTTTTTAAAAATCTTCAAGCCCAATTCCCAAAGCTCCAAATTCATCTGTAAAGAAACTGGGTCTCCTCGTGCAATAGGCCTGTCTACGTAACCAGCTGAACAGTTTTCCCTATGATGGACACTGCAGTTCACCTGGATCTAACCCCAATCACTTGTGTGTACCTGAACTTCAATTCTAGAATAGGAAAAAGATTCGATGGGTGTCAAAGACACATGAACTGTTCACTATTCCTCTTCCTTTAATATTTGTAGAAGTGAACTGCTATCTTCAGTTGGATTTTTCTTCAGTGTTGCGATGTGTGACCTATAAATGTTTAAGTCTTTCAAGGCAAGTGTGTAAATAAAAATTCCACTTTGTTTCAACTCAGAAAAAAAATCACATTGATTTTGGACAGTAGGGGCCAGAATCATAGAATACCTCGAGCATGGAAGCAGGCCATTCAGCCCACACTGCCCTCTGAAGACCATCCTACACCCTCCCTGTAACCCTGCATTTCCTATAGCCAACTCACCTAGCCTGGACACTATGGGGCAATTTAGCATGACTAAATCACCCTAACATGCACAGCTTTTGACTGTGGGAGGAAACCAGAGCACCTGTAAGAAACTTATGCAGACAGAGGGACAATGTGCAAACTCCACACAGACAGTTGCCCAAGAGCCACCATGGGATTTCATTTTCTCTCCTCTCTCCACCGAATCCCCTATGTCAACATCTTAGAATGGCCAGAAATCAAGCTAGTGATATTTTCGTAGACGTAAGATTAAAACCGTAAGTATTTTTAATCAATGTGTCTTTAATCAAAGGAAAAGATTCTGCCAAATTATCAGAAGGAGCAAAGACAGTAGATATGGATGGGGTGAAAATTGACAGACAAGATGTGCTGGTTATACTTCAGGTAGCTATGTAGGTAGCCTCGCAGCTTGCTAACGGAAGTATGGGTGAAATAACAGAAGGGCTCGCCAATCATCCCAAGATGCCTGGTGGTGCCTGAGAATTGGACAAAAATCACACCCTTGCTCAAAAAATGTATTTGGGTATGATTTTACGGGCTCTTGTGGTGCAGTGGTAGTGTCCCTACCTCAAGGCCAGGAGGCCTTGCTTCTAGTCCTGCTCCAGGTTTATATTTGAACAATTTGATTTTAAAATAAATATAAAGAGATTGCTAGTTTAATTCAATGGTGGGTGAGAATCTAATAACAATGAAAAATAAAACTATAAATGCACTATAAAAAAATAAAAGCTCTCTGATGAAGGGTCTAGGCCCGAAACGTCAGCTTTTGTGCTCCTGAGATGCTGCTTGGCCTGCTGTGTTCATCCAGCCTCACATTTTATTATCTTGGAATTCTCCAGCATCTGCAGTTCCCATTATCTCTGATACTATAAATGCACGTAAAGGTTAGTGTTCATGAAGAGAAACCAGAAATAGTTAGAACATAGAACATAGAACATAGAACAGTACAGCACAGAACAGGCCCTTCAGCCCACAATGTTGTGCCGACCATTGATCCTCATGGATGCACCCTCAAATTTCTGTGACCATATGCATGTCCAGCAGTCTCTTAAATGACCCCAATGACCTTGCTTCCACAACTGCTGCTGGCAACGCATTCCATGCTCTCACAACTCTCTGCGTAAAGAACCTGCCTCTGACATCCCCTCTATACTTTCCACCAACCAGCTTAAAACTATGACCCCTCGTGCTAGCCATTTCTGCCCTGGGAAATAGTCTCTGGCTATCGACTCTATCTATGCCTCTCATTATCTTGTATACCTCAATTAGGTCCCCTCTCCTCCTCCTTTTCTCCAATGAAAAGAGACCGAGCTCAGTCAACCTCTCTTCATAAGATAAGCCCTCCAGTCCAGGCAGCATCCTGGTAAACCTCCTCTGAACCCTCTCCAAAGCATCCACATCTTTCCTATAATAGGGCGCCCAGAACTGGACGCAGTATTCCAAGTGCGGTCTAACCAAAGTTTTATAGAGCTGCAACAAGATCTCACGACTCTTAAACTCAATCCCCCTGTTAATGAAAGCCAAAACACCATATGCTTTCTTAACAACCCTGTCCACTTGGGTGGCCATTTTAAGGGATCTATGTATCTGCACACCAAGATCCCTCTGTTCCTCCACGCTGCCAAGAATCCTATCCTTAATCCTGTACTCAGCTTTCAAATTCGACCTTCCAAAATGCATCACCTCGCATTTATAATTCGACCTTCCAAAATGCATCAAGGCAGATTGTGCTCTAATCCAATTGAATTTTTTTAATGAAGTAACAGAGAAGGTCAATGATGAGGATGCTATTGAGATAAATTAGAAGAATGCATTTGACAATATAACTTTTAAATGGTTGGTTAACAAAGTTAAGGCTCATGTGTCAACTTGGATAAAAAAAATTGGCTGAAGGATACAAAACTGTCTAGTTGTTTTTCACACTGAAACAGGGTAGCACATCCAAAGATCAGTGCTAAATTTACTGCCTTGATTGATATAAATGATTTGGAATTTGGAAAAAGATTCTAGATGTTTGCTAATTAGACCGAACACAGAGGCGAGGCAAATACTGAGGCCTATACCAATGAGCATGGCAGGAATATTCAAGCAGAATCAGCTGAAGTGACAGCTGGAATTTCTCACAGGAAAGTGTGATGTGATGCATTTCAGCAGGAGGAAAAGTAAGTGGCAATATTGTCAATGGCACAGTTCTAGAGAGTGTGCAAGGACAGGGCAGGGAGGGGATCCAAGGGGTCCCAGTCCTTAGATCTTTAAAGGTAACTGGATACATTGAGAGAGTAATTGGCAAAATAGAAGAGGTCATCAGCTTCATGACTAGATGGATGGAGAACACAAACCAAGCCTTTATACAGCTGTTTCTAGAGTCATGGAGTCATAGAGATGTACAGCATGGAAACAGTCCCTTTTGTTCCAACTTGTCTATACTGACCAGATAACCTAAATGAACCAATCTCATTTGGCTCATATTCCTCAAAATCCTTCCTATTCATGCACCCATCCAGATGCCTTTTAAATGCTGTAACTGTACCAGCCTCCACCACTTCCTCTGGCAGCTCATTCCATACACGCACCACCCTCTGCGTGAGAAAGTTGCCCTTTAGGTCTTTTTTACATCTTTCCTCTCTCACCTTTAAGCCTATGTCCTCCAGTTTTAGACTCATCCACTCCAGGGAAAAGATGTTGCTAATTTATCCTATCCATACCCTTCATGATTTTATAAACCTCAATAAAGTCACTGCTCAGCCCCCTCCGACACTCCAGGAAAAATACCCCCGTTCTTTTCAGCCTCTCTCTGTAGATCAAATCTTCCAACCCTGGCAACATCCTTGTAAATCTTTTCTGAACTCTTTCAAGTTGCACAACATCTTTCCCACAGAGGGAGACCAGAATTGCATGCGATATTCCAAAAGTGGCCTAACCAATGTGTGTTACAGCTGCAACATGACCTCCCAGCTTCTGTATTCAATGCAACTCCAATTTGGTGTCATCTGCAAACTTAAAAACCATACCTCCCATGTTCACATCCAAATCATTTATACAAATGACAAAATGCTGTGGATCCAGCACTAATCCTTATGGCATACGACTGGCCATAGGCCTCCAGTCTGAAAAGTTACCCTCGACCACCACCTTCTGTCTCTAATTTTGAGCCAGTGCTGTATCCAGATGGCTAGTTCTCCTTGTATTCCATGTGGTCTAACCTTGCTAACCAGTCTAACATGCACTTCCGCTGTATTTTCCTTTACCATTCAACAAAACTGGCTTGCTTATCCTGTTTTCCCACATCTGTGCTTTTTCTAAACCACGAACACTGCAACTTCATGTGGTCAATTTTGTTGCAGTGAAAACACCTGAGCTTTTTTTACCCCCTCTTTTCCCCCTCACATGTTTTCTTTACCACCCGAAGGATTTCTCTTTTCCCCAGTTTCTACTGAAATTAACGTTGGAAGCCAAACTTTGATTTTTGGATCAACTCATAGTCATCTGCCATTTCTGTTTCTAATCTTGCAGTCTTAACTATCTGCTCTTCCACATAAGTTCTCGCCACTTCCAAAGTCCCTCTAAAAGTGTCACACATTGGATCTATTTTCAAAGCCCTTATCCACTTATTAAAATTCCATTTTTCAAACTCAATGTATGCTTAATAAGGTTTTCTCCTTAGATTCCTGAAACAATGTCTGTAGGCTTCTGGTACTGGCTCATATGCACTTGAGATGGCATTTTTTTATCTCCTCATACTCCCCAGGAACCTCTTTTGATAGTGCGGCAAATACCTCACTAGCTCTATCTACCAGAGATAATGGGAACTGCAGATGCTGGAGAATCTGATAGAACAAAGTGTGAAGCTGGATGAACACAAGAGGCCAAGCAGCATCTCAGGACCACGAAAGCTTGTTTGGATCAACACCCACCGGCCATTTTGTTTGTTTCGCCACTTTCTCAGATGAAATGAAAAAGGCTTCTACATTCTTCTCATTGAACTTAGGCCACACTTGTACGTATTTTAACAGATCCTTAATATGCCTTTGGCTACGATGGGATTGCTCTCCATAACCATCCCCATCATTGCTCATCCCTTGCACATCACCCTGCACCATTTCAAGTTGACTTTGAGTCTTCAGTTCCCTCCTCTGAAGTTCGAAAACTCTCCCCTTTTCCCTTTCTTCTACCAGGGCCTTCCTATCCTTTCCTTTTTGTTCTGTCACAGTTATTCTTTCCTTTTCTTTTTCCTCTGACAGAGCTATTTTCTCTTGCTACTTTTCTTTTGCTTTCAATCATAATTCATACTGTTCCATTTCCTTTTCATGTTCAAGCTGCTTCACTGCAGTTGAATTTTAGCCATTACCAAAGATTCTAATAACATTTCCGGCAGCCATAAATTATAACAATGGCTCCAATTACCTTCCCTTGTACGCATGGACAAAGACAGCCCCAAGTCCAGCTTCTCTGCCAATTCCAAAAGCTGTGCCTCGCTCACTTTCTGTTAAGCTCCCAAACTGACTTCTTCCATCCCCAGGAAACTCTTAATGACTGAAAGAGCCATTATGACATGAGGCACACCCTATTTAAACCAAACAACTGCAACACCCAAAATAAAGAAAACGCCAAGACTCACCACTTTGCGTTCAATAATCCTAAACCCAACCTGGAATTAGACATTTTGATTATGACAAGAGCCCCTAGTTTGTTATGGACCAGACCAAACCCCTCAAAATATATGAAGAAGTTAGCCAAGACCTTAACTTTTTCTAATTTTAAAGTTGAGTGTAAGGCGTTGCATTCCAAATGCAATTCACTTGGTCAAACTACTCTATTTTAAGCAAAACACACTTTATTTTAAACTACTGTTAAAGTACAGACAAAATAAAAATAAAACAAAAGAATTGGCTTAATTATTAATCTATAGAAATGCTTTACAAAATAATATATATGTTAACTACTACTAATTAATTGTTCCAATATAGTGATATCCCACAAACACATTCTTGGCGAAGGCAAATTCAGTAAAATAAACTGTCTCATGTGCAATTCCAGCAGCAGGAAGAGAACCCCGGCTTTTAGCTGTAAGAGAGAGAGGAATAAGAGCTTCCATATCCAGCTTCCAGAAACTGCAGTAAGCTAAAATCGAAAACCTTTGTTTTGTGGGAACCTCATCTCAATCATTCAGGCTGCTTCTATTGTTCCAACTTAAATAAAAACCCAAGGCCTCACAAGCTGCTTACTTTATTGGCTTTGAGCAGACTGCTCACCATCTCTGTCTCAATCTTCCTTCATAAAAAAACCCAAGACAAAATACATCTCTTGAAGCCATAGTATCATCATCGTATAGGTAGATGAAGAAAAGCAGTTCTAACTAGCCAAAGGCACACAGGATAAAGAAAACAGATGTAACATTTTGTGCAAGCAGTACATAGTATAAATGTGAAGAGTTAGTGGTAATGACATGGATTTGCTGCCTCTGCTAACAGTGAAAACAAAAATAGTCAATGATCTCAAGAGGAAATTGGATAGGGATGAGTTAAATGAACATTCAGGGCTACGGGAGTAGAGCAGAAGAATGAGCCTGACCAGACTGATCTGCAGACAGCCACCTAGACTCAATAGGCAAAAATGGTTCCTTTCTGTGTCATACTGACTCTATGACTTTACTGGTCAGCCATCTAAATACTGTGCTAGAAATGAGACTGTGAATTCTGCAATTGGTAGCTCACTTCCTGGCTCCCCAAATGCTGTCCATCATCTACAAGGCACATGTCAGGAGTGTGTTGGGATGCTCTCCGTTTGCCTGGATAAAAGCAGCTCCACCAATACTCAAGAAACTCATCACAATTCTGGGAAAAGCCCACTGTTTGGTTGACATCCCACTTACCACTGTAAAAGTTCATGCTGCTCCACCGTATCATATTGCTAACAGTGTGTGCCATCTGCAACAGAGCATCCCAAACTGTCGATCATAACTCCCACTGGGATCAGCAACTGAAATTTTGGGATCATAAGTTCTGAAGCAACAATGGCTGCAGAGCGATGACAACTGCATGACCCCTTTAAATCACCAGAGATTTTTGTAATAGAGGATGTGGGCTAACTGCAAGAGGCTTGAATCCTGTCTTGAAAAACTTAATATTGATGTTGCCTACTTTATAATTTTGAATTAAACAGAATCCCTTCCCCCCACCATTCCCAAACCTATTGTCTTTACAAGTCTTCCTTCCCATCCCATATACAGATCTCCTCCTGCTTCTGCCCCTCTCATAGGTAGACTGCACATCCTGACTTTACTCCCACAAGTCTTCAACATTAACCTTTCTTTCACCCCTTCACTCTCAGTAACCTGTAAGAACCCAAAACAGGGTCAAATGGAAAAGATTTAGGAAGATACACAGTAGCAACTTGCCAAACCTCCTCCAACAGTACCTTACCAACGTGTAGTATTTTCCATTTGGAGTTCCCCTCCAAGTCTCACACCATCCTCACTTGGAACCATATTATAGTTGCTTCACTGTCACTGGGTCAAAATCCTGGAACTTCCTTCATAACAGCACTGAGGGTATACCTACGCCCGATGGGCTACAGTGATTCAAGGAGCTATCTCCACCACTGATGTGGCAAGTAAAGGGTTAACGAGTTGTGTTATAATCCCAGCTGTTGATAATAAGGTCAGAGTAAAGGATGATACCTGGTTTAACAGATTATAAATTTATTCTTGTAGTTTGGACATCGTGGTAGTCAATCACTGAACATATTTAAAAATGGCTGCCTGTGTAATATTAAAAAAAAACAAAGTTCTTTATGCCCGAGAGGAAACAACACAAACTATTTTACGCCACGTAAGAGCTATTTGAAATGATCTTATTACAAATATCAGAAATAAAGACTCAATCGTTTTACCCTCGATAACAACTTTATAGATATTAGAAGGGTCACTAAAGGGTTTCCCTGTTTCCACTGTAAATTCCTTTGTTCTATTGACAAGGCTGCATTCACTTGATACCATTTCTTGATTAACATGTCTTTCTGAGGCTCTTAAACTGTTAACATAGCTCACTTATTTCCTAACACGGATCCCTTAAATTCACACATGCAGCTGCCTTGTAGAATCTCTTGCTGTCTGATACTTTAAAGGCTGCCATTTCTTGAAATTTTCTATAACTAACTTCAAAGCCACGTGGACATCATTTTTTCTCTCCTCAATGTTCAAAATCTTTGAAGCTACTCTGCTGCTGTTCTGAGGTTTTTCTCCCTGAATGAACCTCTTCACTTGAAAAGAAGGAAGCCACTCACCATCTGGATGGCTCTGTCTTTATTCTAAAAGGAAACTAGCCTGCCCCAGCTCAGAGCCTCCCTCTCCCAGACCTGCAAAGGACCTCTCCTGTTTTTTATCCTCCGCAGGATCCACAGACTAAACACACAGTTCTACTCAGCTTTATTGGACACCAAAAACCGTAAGTCCACTGTACACGGTGCGGCTTCCTCTTCATTGGGGAAACCAAGCGGAGGCTTGGGGACCGCTTTGCAGAACACCTACGCTTGGTTCGCAGTAAACAACTGCACCTCCCAGTCGCGAACCATTTCAACTCCCCCTCCCATTCCTTAGACAACGTGTCCATCCTGGGCCTCCTGCGGTGCTATAATGATGCCACCCGTAGGTTGCAGGAACAACAACTCATATTCCACTTGGGAACCCTGCAGCCCAATGGTATCAATGTGGACTTCACCAGCTTCAAAATCTCCCCCTCCCCCACTGCATCCCAAAACCAGCCCAGCTTGTCCCCGCCTCCCTAACGTGTTCTTCTTCTCACCCATCCCCTCCTCCCACCTCAAGCCACACTTCCATTTCCTACCTACTAACCTCATCCCGCCCCCTTGACTGTCCGTCCTGCCCAGACTGACCCATCTCCTCCCCACCTCTCCACCTATACTCTCCTCTCCACCTATCTTCTCCTCTATCCATCTTCGGCCCACCTCCCCCTCTCTCCCCATTTCTTTCAGAACCCTCTCCCCATCCCCCTTTTCCGATGACAAGTTTAGGCCCGAAACGTCAGCTTTTGTGCTCCTGAGATGCTGCTTGGCCTGCTGTGTTCATCCAGCCCCACACTTTGTTATCTTTGTTTCTCTATCCATCTCCCTGAGGCATAGGATACCATGTGGCTGTGCCTCAGCCTCTATTATATTTTCTCTACCCTTTGTTTTCTAAATCACTGAACTATTCACCTCAAATTATTTTTTCAAAAGGTCTCATTAAAATGCATGCAAACGCATTTCCAAAAACCTGACACCACTGTCAGAGCTCAGATAAAACCAAACTAGGTCCTTCCATTCTTAACCCTTACTCCATAGAAATACAAATGAAAATCAAAGCCATGGATAGCTCTGAGATAGTAAGAATTGCTGATGCTGAAGTCACAGATAACACAGTGTGGAGCTGGAGGAACACAGCAGGCCAGGCAGCATCAGAGGAGCAGGCAAGTTGACGTTTCAGGTCAGGACCTTTCAGATGGTGAAATTTGAATTCAATTTCTTTTAATAAATTGGTATTAAGAATCTAATGATGATCGTTACCAATCGTTGGAAAAACCCATCTGGTTCACTAATGTCCTTATGGGAAGGAGACTGACAATCCTACTTGGTCTGGCCTACATGCGACTCCATGCGAATGTGGTTGACTCTAAACTGCCCTCTGAGCAACTATGGATGGGCAATAAATGCTGATGTAGCCAGTCATGTCCTCATCCATGAATGAATGGAAAAAAAAGGTCTGTAGGATAAGTGGTGACCCTGTTGGCAAAGAATTTTACCAAGAGGCTGGGAGCACCTGGGTCAGAATTATCTCTCCAGGGGCCAAAAGGTGGGTCTGATGTGGGAAGCAAAGGTTGACTGGGTTCATGTCTTAAAATAATATTTCTCCCTTTCTGAATGTGTTTATCTATGTGTGTGGGACAAATGTAATTATACACAGATCACAAATTTGATCAAGGAGATTCAGAATGTGATCAAACAGGGGTGTCCCTCCCCATTGAAACTGATGTATAAATACTTGTAACTAACGTTTTCAAGAGACTTCGCTTTGTTAAAGGCTCTTTTCTGCATGATGCTCGTGATAATAAATAGGTGAGGTGGTGGTGTTGTGGCAACATCAATGGACTAGCTATCCAGAACCTGAAATAACTCCACGAAGGCTAGGATCCCATCTCAAAGTCACCCTTCACTTACACATGCATCGTGTATGGATTCTGACCTGCTAGGTTAGAGCTGGCTCCCAGAGTGAACAGAATCCCTGACCCTCCTCTTTATATCCATCAGCCAGGACTCCCTGACTGGACCAGCTTAACAGCCCCAATCAGGGAACTCATATTCTGTGAGATGTTCTGACCCAGGTGCTCCCAGCCTGTTGGTAAAATTCTTGGCCATCCACTCATCCTACAGACTCCTGTGGGCAACAAATCCTTAATAATTTGGAATTCTCTTATAGTACTGTTGGTCACCTAATAAAGTCAGGCTGACCTCATTCCAATCACAATAGAACTCAGGACAGTGTGTTCTGAGAACATCAGTTTCACTTCAACTGTGGCAGATGTTGAAAGCTGAATTCAATTTTAAACAAGTAATAAAGAGCTAGCCTAAATGGCAACCGTGTAATCACTGTTGACTGTTGTAAGGACCCATCTGATTCACAAATGTTCCACAGGGAGGGAAATCTGTTGTTCTTATTTGGTCTGGTCTCCGTGACTCCAGAGATCCCTAGCCAGTTAATGAATCATTAACTGCTCCCCTGGGCAACTAGGCATCAGCAACAAATGCTGGCCCAGCCAGTGATACCCATATCCCATGAATGAAGGAAGCTAAATTGATCAATAAATAAATAAATACGGAGCTTCTGCTTTCTAGTAATGTATTTCACCCCCCAACAGACCACTTTTCATTGTGTAAAGGAATGAGCATCAAATGTTGACATTGCTAGTGATGCTGTCATCCCTTAGAATCAATAGAAAGAAAGTCAACATAAATAAAAGTTCCTAATAATCAGCTGGAATTGAACAAGTGAAGTCGGCACCAAGATAGGACTGGATCTCTGATGCTTACAGTCTCCTGAAACTATCTATTGGGCCTTATGTCTAGAAAATGTATAGCTACAGAAGATTTTGGGGAACTGTATAGTAGCAAAGGATCAGTGACTTCAGCGATGAAGAAGGAAGTGAGAAACAATTGTAAAAGAGTGGAGACAAACTAACTTTTCTTTAAAATAACATATTCTAGAAACAAATGGAGGGTCCCAATCCAGAACGTCAACATTCCTGCTCCTCTGATGCTTCCTGGCCTGCTGTGCTCCACCAGCTCCATACTGTTGCTCCACTTTTTTGTCATCACTACACATGCGTGATGTAGCTTGCGGTATTTTTCCCATTCCAAATCGTCATTCAAAATGGAACATGTTTTTAAAACGTTAGCTAGATTTTAAGATAACAAAGTGTGGAGCTGGATGAACACGGCAGGCAAAGCAGCATCTTATGTTCACCTGCACATCTGCCAACATGGTATACTGCATCCGCTGTACCCATTGTGGCTTCGTCTACATTGGGGAAATGGAGCGGAGTCTTGGGGACCACTTTGCAGAACACCTACGCTTGGTTCGCAATAAACAACTGCACCTCCCAGTTGCGAACCATTTTAACTCCCCCTCCCATTCCTTAGACGACATGTCCATCCTGGGCCTCCAGCAGTGCCATAACAATGCCACGTGAAGGTTGCAGGAACAGCAACTCATATTCCACTTGGGAACCCTTCAGCCCAATGATATCAATGTGGATTTCACAAGCTTCAAAATCTCCCGTCCCCCCACGGCATCCCAAAACCAGCCCAGTTCGTCCCCGCCTCCCTAACCTGTTCTTCCTCTCACCTATCCCCTCCTCCCACCTCAAGCCGCACCCCCATTTCCTACCCACTAACCTCATCCCACCTCCGTGACCTGTCCATCCTCCCTGGACTGACCTATCCCCTCCCTACCTCCCAACCTACACTCACCTCTATTGCTCCATCCCCGCCCCTTTAACTTGTCTGTCTCCTCTCCACCTATCTTCTCCTCTATCCATCTTCGATCCGCCTCCCTCTCCTTCCCTATTTATTTCAAAAGCCTCGCCCCACCCCCATTTTCTGATGAAAGGTCTAGGCCCGAAACGTCAGCTTTTGTGCTCCTAAGATGCTGCTTGGCTTGCTGTGTTCATCCAGCTCCACATTTTGTTATCTCGGATTCTCCAGCATCTGCAGTTCCCATTATCTCTGATAAATTTTAAGATATTGCATTCACTTATCTGTCTTTTCTTTTTGCATTGGTGTCCTAATATAAAAATAACAAAAAAGTGCAAAAAGGATTTTCAAGGCTGGTATCAGAATGGAGAGATGACAGCTAATGAATGGCTTGTGACTTTCCTTTTTAGGAAAACCTGCCTTAAAAGCAGTAACCTGAGAGTGGTTTAAAACTATTCTGTTGAACATGGTAAATATCCAACATAATGCTCTGGAAACAGCTGTGGCAAGGTAAGACTTTCGCACATCTCCTTCTGGAACATGCCTTTGCAAAGAAAATCTGGAGAGCAATGCAGTTGCGGTTGTCATTCATCCCGAGCAGCTCTGTGACACAGGACTCTGCTCTACGGTCTGTTTCCTGGGAATTCACACCAAGATAAACATCAACTGAGCCTGGAGGCCCATCACCTCGGTGAAAGACACTCTTTCGTCTGCCCAAAACTTGTTGTTCTTCCAGAACGCAAGTTGACCCCAACTGAATGTTGCAGACTGGCACATTCCAAGGTACAGGACTATGTGCTAAGAGATGCACTAAAGCTCGGGGCAGCTGCTGACAAGGCACAGTCAGGAAAGACCACTGCCTGAGGTCTTTCAGCTGAAATGATTATGTATATACATCCAAATATTTTCGTCCCTAAATAAAGTCTATGTTTGAAATTTTTAAAATGCAGAAATTAGAGCCACCAATTCGGAAGCGGAGGCCATAAATACAAGGCAACTGCAAATTAACCCATTACTTAAATAAGGAGAAATGTATTTATTCAGAGTAGTTAGAAAGTGGAACCCACAATCACAGGATAACAAGTGTGGAGCTGGATGAACACAGCAGGCCAAGCAGCATCTCAGGAGCACAAAAGCTGACGTTTCGGGCCTAGACCCTGATGAAGGCTTTTGTGCTCCTGAGATGTTGCTTGGCCTGCTGTGTTCATCCAGCTCCATACTTTGTTATCTTGGATTCTCCAGCATCTGCAGCTCCCATTATCACCCACAATCACAGGAGCTGGCTGAGCCAAACAGCTCAGGTGCTTTTAAAAGGAAACTACGTGAGAACACAAAAGGAAAAGAATTGAACATTAGTTGAAAGACAGGGATGACAGCTGAAAGGTGTGGTGCATAAATATCAGCCAAAAGTTGAGTCAAATGATGAGATTCTCTGCTGTATATTCTATTTAATTCTATGTAACACATGGCAGAAAATTCTCACAATATCAGCGTTTGACTCATTTTCCAAAAATAATGTGAAAAAATGTGTTTTGCAACTGTTGCCTATATACATAAAACGATGCACAGCATTTGTTGCAGTGGGAAAAGTGGTGATGAAATCAGAGCTAAATTAGTGGTAATGAATATGCAGTGTGTTTGAATTCCCCTTTTCCCCCATCGCTCTGCCCCATGATTGGGTACAATTTCACAGCTGCTAGCCATCCTTCTATCACGACAGGCAAACTGCCAACATTGATGAGTGAGCCCAGACTACAAATGTTAAGTAACACAACTGAGCCTTTATGTCTCCTTTATGCCTTCCAGCATGGCTCACTGATTTGCAATTCAGTAGATTTCTTGCCTCCTTCCAGTAACATTGTATTGCTGCTTTCTCTCCAGTTCTGTTCACTTAACTCTGACAACAGCTAACAGCTCAGTCCAGTGCACTTACCAAATAACATTTGAGGTATTTACCAAAAGAGTAAATCAGGCGTACCCTAGAACTCTGTGGGAAGCTAGGAGGTGGTGGCTGAGCCTTTGCTGAGATATTTGTATCATTCATAGCCACAGGTGAGATGCCAGAACCCTGGAGTATGGTTAATGTGGCACCACTATTTAAGAAAGGCTTTAACGCAAAGCTAGGGAACTACAGACAGTGAGCCTGACATCAGTGGTGGCCAGGTAGTTGAAAGGGATCCTGAGGGATAGGATTTATATGTATTTGGAAAGGCAAGGACTAATTCGGGATAGTCAACAGGGCTTTGTGCGTGAGAAATTGTGTCTCACTAACTTGATTAAGTTTTTTGAAGAAGTAACGAAGAAGATTGATGAGGGAAGAGCAGTGGACATGATCTATATGGACTTCAATAAGGAGTTTGACAAGGGACAACTAGCCATGTGGTTATAGAACTGGCTTAAAGGTGAAAGACAGAGGGTGCTGGTGGAAGGTTGATTTTCGAACTGGAGGCTGGTGACCAGTGGTGTGCCACAAGAATTGGTGCTGGGTCCGCTGCTTTTCATTGTTTATATAATTTGGGTGTGAACATTGGAGATATGGTTAGTAACTTTACAGATGCCTCCAAAATTGGAGGTGTAGTCGACAGCAAAGAAGGTTATTTCAGGGTACAATGGGATCTTGATCGGAGGGACAATGGGATCAGGAGTGGCAGGTGGAGTTTAATTTAGATAAATGTGAGGTGCTGCATTTTGGAAAGGCAAATCAGGATAGAACTTTATCACTTATTGGTAAGGTTCTGGGGAGTATTCCTGAACAAAGAGACATTGGAGTGCAGGTTCATAATTCCTTGAATGTGGAGTTGCAGGTAGATATGATAGTGAAGAAAGCGTCTGGCATGCTTGCTTTATTGGTCAGTGCATTGAGTATAGGAGTTAGGAGGTCATGTTGCAGCTGTACAGGACATTGCTGAGGCTGCATTTGGAATACTGCATTCAATTCTGATTTCCTGCTATAGAAAGGATGTTGTGAAACTTGAAAGGGTTCAGAAAAGATTTACACGGATGTTGCCAGTATGGGAGCCATAGATAGAGGCCGAATAGACTATTTTCCCTGAAACATTGGAGGCTGAGAGATGACCTTATAAAGGTTTATACAATCACAAGTGGCATGGGTAGGGTGAATAGCCAAGGTCTTTTCACCAGGGTGGGGGAGTCCAAAATTAGAGAGCATAGGTTTAAGGTAAGAGGGGAATGATATAAAAGGTATCTGAGTGGTAGCTTTCTCACACAGAGGGTGTTGCATGTATGGAATAAGCTCCCAGAGGAAGAGGCAGAGGCTGGTACAATTGCAAAACTTGCTTTTCTATTCATTTGTGGGATTTGATGTCACTGGCTGGCCAGTATTTCTTGCCCATTCCCAGTTACTCTTCAGAAGGTGGTGGTGAGCTGCCTTTTTGAACCACTACGGTCCTCCTGCTGTGGGTTGATCCACAATACCATTAGGGAGGGAATTCCAGGATTTTAACCCAGCAACAGGTAAGGAATGGTGACATATTTTCTATCCAGGACAGTGAGTAACTTTGAGGGGAACTTGAAGATGATGGTGTTCCCATATATTTGCTGCCCTTGTCCTTCTAGATGGAAGAGGTCATAGGTTTGGAAGGTGCTGTCTGAGGATCTTTGGTGACGTTCTGCAGTGCACCTTGTAGATAATACACACTGCTGCCACTGAGTGTCGATGGGGGAGGGAGTGAATGCTTGTGGATGTAGTGCCAGTCAAGTGAGCTGCTTTGTCCTGGATGTTGTCAAGCTACTTGAGTGTTGTTGGGGCTGCACTCATCCAGGCAAGTGGGGAGTATTCCATCACATTCCTGACTTGTGCCTTATAGATGGCAAACAGGCTTTGAGGAGTCAGGAGGTGAGTTACTTGCTGAAGTATTCCTAGCTTCTGACCTGCTCTTGTAGCCATTGTATTTATATGGTGAGACCAGTTGAGTTGCTGATCAATGATAATCCCCAAGTTGTTGATAGTGGGGGAATTCAGTGATGGTAACAGCATTCAATGTCAAGGAACGATAGTTAGATTGTCTCTTATTGATGATGGTCATAGCCTGGCATTTGTGTGGCACGAATGACACTTGCCACTTGTCAGCCCAAGCCTAGATGTTGTCCAGATATTGTCGCATTTGAACACGGACTGCTTCAGTATCTGAGGAGTTGTGAATGCTGCTGAATATTGTGCAGTCATCAGCAAACATCCCCATTTCTGACCTTATGATGGAGGGAAGGTCATTGATGAAACAGCTGAAGACGGTTGGGCCGAGGACACTACCCTGAGGAACTCCTGCAGGGATGTCCTGGAGCCGAGATGATTGACCTCCAACAACCACAACCATCTGGATGGGTATTTGAATAAGAAGGGTTTGGAGGGATATGGGCCAAATGCTGACAAATGGATCGAGAGTAATTTAGGATATCTGGTTGGCCTGGACGAGTGGACCATAATCGCTATGACTCTTTGATTCTATTTTATAACGCAGAATTATTTTTCATTAAGTGCCAATAGTATTTAAAAGCTTCAGTATATGGGATGATCCCAGCATATAATATCATACTGTATTTAAATAGCTCCTCTAACATAGCAAACGCCTGATACCACACCACATAAGATGTTGTGGGACGTTACTGAATACTAGTTTTAAGGAGCAGTGTAAAGGAGACGAACAAAAGAGGAGGTGTTTATCCGATGAGTTGGATAATCACCAATGATCATGTTGAATGGGAAAGCAGGCTTGAGAACTGAATGGTGTACTCATGCTGCTATTTTCTATGTTTTTGTGAGGAAATTCCAGAGCTTACAACATTAGCAGTCAAAGGCACAGCTGCCAATTCTCCAGTATTCAAAACTGGGTGTGCTGAAGAGACTAGAATTGGAGGAGTCCCAATATTACAGAGGGTTGTAGGGCTGGATGTTATAGAAATAGGATAGGGTGAGGTCATGGACAGATTTTAAAATCAAGTTGCTCGACTAGAAGCAATGTAGGTCAGTGAGCACAAGGATGATGTGTGAACAGGACTTAAGAAGAGTTGACTAGCAGTGTTTTGGATGATCACCAGAATCATTATCTGCCATTTCCGCCACCTCCAGTGAGATGCCACCACCAGACATATATTCCCCTCCCCTCCCTTGTCAGCCTATTCCCTCTGTGACACCCTGGTCCTCTCTTCTTTCTCTCCTAACACCACCACCACCTTCTCCTACAACTACAGAAGGTGTAACATCTGTCCATTTACTTCCTCCTTCCCCAGTGTCGAAGGGCCAAAACACACCTTCCAGGTGAAGCAGCGTTGTACCTGTACATCACATCAAGTTTGCTGCATTCACTGCTCACAATGTGATCCCCTCTACATTGGGGAAGCAAAATGTAGACTGGGTGACTGCTTCACAGAATACTTGCATTCTGTTTGCAAAAAAGACCCGAACTTACAGTTGCCTGCCATTTTAACACATTGCCCTCTTCCCTGGCGAATATACCTCTGTCTCAAGATTGCTGCAGTGTTCCAGAGAAGCTCAGCGCAAGCTGGAAGAACAACACCACATTTTCCACCTGACAACCCTGCAGCCTTCCTATGTCAATATTGAGTTCAATAACTTTAGGTCCCGAGCTCTCGCACATCCTTAAACCAACTTCCATCTCCAGGCCTTGGTATTATATACCTGCTCTCAGCAACCCATTGCTAGCCACTAACAGTCTCCATTAATAGCTTTCACCCTCCTAGACAGATCCTTTGTCTGCTCTTCTCTCTCTTTAGGTTCTATCCCCACCTATTGTTTACTTCATATCCCTCCCCCCACTGCATATAAATTGACATTTTCCTCGCTACCATCAGTTCTGAGGAAGGGTCACTCGAACTGCAACAGTAACTCTGATTTCTCTCCACCGATGCTGCAAGACCTAAGCTTTTCCAGCAATTTCTGTTTTTGTCTCTGGTTTACAGGAACTACAATTATTTCGGTTTTAATTCAGTTTGCAAAGGGTAGAAAGTGGATGGCTGCCCTAGAGATAACAGAGGCATGGCTGAGAGTTTGAGCAAAAGATTAGCTGAGGAAGGAGCAGAGTCAGGCAATGTTACAGGGGTGGAAATCGGCAATTATAGTTATATAACAAACACAGAGAATACAGGAGAAACTCAGCAGATCTGGTAGCATAACAAAGTGTGGAGATGAATGAACACAGCAGGCCAAGCAGCATCTTAGGAGCAGGAAAGCTGACATTTCGCGACTAGACCCTTCATCAGAAATGGGGGAGGGGAAGAGGATTCTGAAATAAATAGGGAGAGAGGGGGAGGCAGATCGAAGATGAATAGAGGAGAAGATACGTGGAGAGGAGACAGACAAGTTAAAGAGGCGGGGATAGAGCCAGTAAAGGTGAGCGTAGGTGGGCCTAGCTCATCCCCGCCTCCCTAACCTGTTCTTCCTCTCACTTATCCCCTCCTCCCACCACAAGCCACACCCCCATTTCCTACCTACTAGCCTCATCCCACCCCTTTGACCTGTCCGTCCTCCTTGGACTGACCTATCTCCTCCCTACATCCCCACCTACACATCTTTACTGGATCCATCCCCGCCTCTTTAACCTTGTCTGTCTCCTCTCCACGTATCTTCTCCTCTATCCATCTTCAATCCTCCTCCCCCACTCTCCCTATTTATTTCAGAACCCTCTTCCCCATCCCCCTTTTCTGATGAAGGGTCTAGGCCCAAAACTTCAGCTTTCCTGCTCCTAAGATGCTGCGTGGCCTGCTGTGTTCATCAAGCTCCACACCTTGTTATCTCGGATTCTCCAGCATCTGCAATTCCTGTTATCTTAGATTTGGTAGCATCTATGGAGAGAAAGCAGAATTAATGTTTCAGGTCCACCGACAATTCTTCAGAAATGATTGTTGTTGATTTTGTCGGATTCCAGCTACAGTCAGTTCTAAAGAAGGGCCACTGGACCTAAAGTGTTGACTCTGCTTTCTCTCTACAGATGCTGCTAGATTTGCTGAGTTTTTCCAGCAATATCTGTTTTCATTTCTAACTTCTAGCATCCGCAGCTCTTTGTTTTGATTTTCTTCTCATTCTGTACAGAATGTCAGACAAGTAATGCAACACTTTAGAGATAATGAATGAAACAAATGGTGCTGAGGTAAAGTTGGATGCATCACTGCACATATGGAAACCAATAGTACATTTGTGAATGATGCCATTTAAGAGTAGAAAGAAGATGAGAAATGGACCAAGGGTGGATCCTTAGAGGACACCAGAGGGAACTACACAGAAGCAGAAAGAGAAAGCATTGTCAGTAATTCTCAGGCTGTGCATGGCTGGTTGAATATAGAGTGCAGTCCCACCTATCCAGAAGAGAGTGGAGAGGTGATGGAGGAGAGTATAATCAAAAGGTTAAATATATAAAGATGAGTAGTTTGTTTTTGTCATGGCCACATAGGATATCATGAAATGTTAATAAGAACATTTTCAGTTCAGTCTTGTGGCAGGCAGGCACCTGATTGGAGTGTTTGAAAAATGGAGGTCTTGAAATGAAGCCAAGAATCTGGAAGGTGAAAAAACACATTCAATAACCAAATGAAAAGGGCGGGGTGGGGGGGCACGGTCAGAGGCAAAGAATTAGCTTGCAAGGTCAGTGGCATTAAGGAATTTACTTTTTGAGAAAGAAGTGATGAGGACAAGCTCAAATTTCAGGAACTTTCACTTTGAGAATAGCTTACATCGTCTTGTGTAGCACTATCACTATGCTAAATGGGACAGACTTGGAACAGATCTTGCAAGACTGGTCATCCATGAGGCCTCGTGGGCCAACAGCAGCAGCAGAATGGTACTCCAACACAATCTGAAACCTGTATAACCCCCACTCCAATACTACCATCAAGTCATGGGAATCAATCCTACTTCAATAGAGAGTGCAAGAGGTCGTGCAATAGCCTGCAGCAGACATACCCGAAAATGAGGTGTTAGCTACAAAACAGGACTACTTGCATGTCAAACAGAATAAGCAGCAAATGATAGACAGAACCAAGTGATCCATAACCAAAAGCTCAGATCTAAGAGCTGCAGTCCTGCCACATCCAGTCATAAATGGTGTTGGACAATTAAACAATTCATTGGAGGAGGCAGCTCCATAAATACCCCCACTGCTGGGATGTGAGAATCCAGCAAATCAATGAAAAAGATAAGGCTGAAGTAATTACAACAATCTCTAGTCAGAAGTGCTGAGTGGATGTTCCATCTTGGCCTCCTCATGTGGTCCTGAATGTCACAGCTATCAGTCTTCAGCCAATTCGACCTAATCCACGTGGTATCAAGAAATGACTGGAGGCACTAGATACTTCAAAGACTATGGACTTTCTTCTAAATTCACTTGTGGGACCTGACTACTACTGACTGGCCAGCATTTATTTCTCATTCCTAACTGCCGTTGAGAAGATAGTGGTGAGCTGCCTTAAACTGCTGTAGTCCACATGCTCTAGGTAGACCCACAATGCTATTAGAGAGGCAATTCCAGCAACAGTGAATGATAGCGATGCGTTTCCAAGACAACTGGGGAAATGGCTTGGAGGGAACCTTGCAGGGGGTGGTGTTCCTATGTATCTGCTGCCCTTGTCCTTCTAAATGTAAGTGTGTGGCTTTGGATGGTGCTATCTAAAGATCTTTGGTGAATTTCTGCAGAGCATCTTGTAAATAGCACACTGCTGATTCTGAGCATCGGTGGTGGAGGGAGTAGATGTTTGTGGATGTGGAGCCAATTAGCGGTCTGCTTTTATCCTAGATGGTGTCAAGCTTCTTGAGTGTTTTGGAGCTGCACCCATCCAGGCAAGTGGGGACTGTTCCATTATACTCCTGATTTGGGCCTTGTCGATGGTGGACCGGTTTCAGGGCATCAGGAGGTGAGTACATGCTGCCATTTTCCCAGCCTCTGACCTGTTCTTGTAGCCACTGTGTTTATTCAGCAGGTCTAGTTGAGTTTATGGTCTGTGGTAACCCCCAGGACATTGATAGTGGGGATTCAGTGATGGTAGCACCATTGAACATCAAGGGGCAGTGGTTAGATTGCTGTCTAATAGAAATGGTCATTGCCTGGCATTTATGTGATATAAATGTCACTTGTCACTTTTCAGCCCAAGCCTGGATATTGTCCAGATCTTGTTGCAATTCAATATGAACTGCTTCAGTAGAAGTTGGAGAAATCATGAATGGTGATGAACATTGTGCAATTATCAGTGAACATTTGGCCTTCTGAATTTAATACATTGGTTCTGACAACATTCCAACAATGATACTGAAGAAGGTGCTTCAGAACTTACCGCACCCCAAGCTTAGCTACTCCAGTACAGCTATAACACTGGCATCAACCAAACCCTGTGCCCTGCATACAGAAAGCAAGACAAATCCAACTCATGTCATCAGTAGACTCTTGATGATCAGTAAAGTGATGAAAGGTGTCATCCACATTGCTATCAAGCAGCATTTGCTCAGCAATAACCTGCTCAGTGATGCCCAGTTTAGGTTCACCAGGGCCACTCAGCTCTAACCTAATTAGAACCTTGGCTCAATCATGGACAAAAGAACCAAATTGCTGCAGTGTGGTGAGAGTGACTGCCCTTGACATTAAGGCCACAGTTGACTGAGTGTGGAATTGAGGACATGAGCAAAAATAGAGTCAACTGGAATAGGGGCAAAACTCTTCTCTGGCTGGAGTCATAGTTGGCAGAAAGGATGATGATTTTGGTTGTTGGAGGTCAGTCATCCCAGCTGTAGGGCATCTCTGCAGGAGTTCCTCTGGGTAGTGTCCTAGGCCTAACCATTTTCAGCTCCTTCATAAATGACCTTCCCTCCATCATAAGGTCAGAAGTGGGGATGTTCTTTGATGACGGCACAATGTTCAGCACATTCACAAGTCTTCAGATACTGAAGCAGTCTGCACCCAAATGAAACAATTCCAGGATGATATTTAGGTTTGAGCTGACAAGTCGCAAGTAGTATTCATACTACAGAAATGCTAGGCAATGCCCATCTCCAATAAAAGACAATCTACCTCCCGCCCCATGACATTCAAATATGTTATTATCACTGAATCCCCACTATCAATATCCTAGGAGTTACCATTGGTCAGAAATTGAATTGGATCAGCCATATGAATGCAGTGAGTATAAGCACAGGTCAAGAGGCCAGGAATCCTGCAGCACATAACTCACCTCCTGAATCCCTAAAGCCTACCCACCATCTTCAGGGTATAGATCATAAATATTTTGGAATATTCCCCACTTTCCTGGATGGGTGCAGCTCCAACAATATTCAAGTAGCTTGACACCATCCAGGATAAAACAGCTGATTTGATTGGCACCATTTCCACAAACATCCACTCCCTCCACCAGCAATGCTCAGCAGCAGCAGTGCATATTATCTACAAGATGCAGTGGTTCACTGACGTTCCTTAGGAAGCACCTTCCAAACTCATGACCACTTCCATCCAAAAGGACAAGGGCGGTAGATACACAGGAATGCCGCCATCTGTATGTTCCCCTCCAAGCCACTCATCACCCTGACTTGGAAATATATCACTGTTCCTTCAGTGTCACTGCGTCACAATCCTGCAATTACCTCCTTAACCACTTTGTGGTCAACCTACAGCAGGAGGACTGCAGCAGTTCGAGAAGGCAGCTTATCACCACCTTCCCAAGGGCATCTAGGGATGGGCAACAAGTACTGGTTCAGCCAGCAATGCCAACTTACCATGAATGAATATAAGAACTGCTAACAGGACCCATAATCACTAACTTGGCCATTTTTCACATGATCTTGATGTAGCTATTTCTGACATTCCTACTTATACCCAGGAAGACTTCTGTGTTTGTGATCTAAAAGTGTTCCACATGCTGAGACTAATCAGAACTAAACATCTAACATTATCTTATTCAACCACTGATTTTGAAAACAAACCCCAATTTAGCCATTTGTCACAGCAAGGGCTGTAGAGTGGTGTGGAGTGGCAACATTTTATTTTTATTTGACAATATTTTATACCTTGGTGCTTTCGCAACAAAATGTCCCAGATCAGAGACAGAGTAAAGTTATCTCCGCACCTGAAACACCAGACTCAATATTGAGTTTTAGGGCCTAAACTCCACCATGTCCCAGCCCCTCACCCCACACACTAGGCCTTGTTGCCACATCGCCTGCCATTACACACCCACTGTGGTCAGTCACTAACAGTCCCCATTAACAACTGTTCACCCTCCCAGCCTGAGCGTTAGCAACTCCTTTGTCTGTCCAACTGTCTTTCTCTCTCTTTGGGCCCTATCCTATCCTACCCACCTCCCTATTTTCTGCATATAAACTGACGTTTTCGCAGCCACTACCAGTCACTGGACCCGAAACGTTAACTCTTTTATGTCCTCCACAGATGCTGCCAGACCTGCTAAGCTTTTCCAGCAACTTTGTTGTTGTTCCTGACTTACAACGTCCGCAGTTCTCTTGGTTCACTGTCAACTTTCCTGCTCCTCTGATGCTGCCGGGCCGGCTGTGTTCATCCAGCTCCACACTGTGTTTATCTCTGACTCCAGCGTCTGCAGTTCTTCCTACCTCTACCAAAGTTATCTCCGCGTTGTCTCCTAACAAATCCCTCAACTCCTGCATCAACAAACACAGTCTTCTATTTTCTTAAAAAACAAGTTTCCTGGATTTTTTAAAGCTCTTATAAGACACCCCAGCAGATTTTTTTTTCCAAGTCCCCCGCGTTTTTTTGTGTGTCTGTAATGAGACAGAAAATAACTCCTTTGCGGACTGCGTTTATTATCATATATCTATTTTTTTCTTCGACCACCGAGAAAAACAACCGAATATTTGTAAAATATTTACGAAAACTGAATATTCACAAGCAAAGCCTGTTGGAGACAATGACAGTGATAATCAAAAAGTGAAGAGTGGGGGGAGTAGGGAGAGACGATGGGAACAAATCAAAATGGGGTTGGAGAGAGAAATAAAGCACTAACCCCGGGGTGCCCACCTCTCTTTAAACGCATCCAGAACATTAAACACAATTTTCTACCGTGCACGATGACGGCAATATAAATTGATGCAAGTCTGCATAGGGAAAGCTCAGGCTGCTGGAACAAGTTGCCCCACACAACACGAAAGGGGATTTTCTAAATGGGAAGATTCGTCGTTTATCTACAAGGCATTGGGATATCTATCACACTATACAGCAACAAGTGAGGTTCATTGAGATAGAATTGTTGCTACTGCTGCCTAAGAGGAAGCCGCCCAGGAGGTCATCTCCGTGTGCTAATAGCCGCAGCGAAATTTCCTAACGCGCATCTGTAATTTCAGTGAATGGCAATAACTCACTGGCCCCGGACACGGTAATGAATTTCGCGACCAGAAACAAATGTAACTGTCCTGCAACATCTACCTCCCTCGAATCAGTTCATCCATTTCCGGCAGAGTTGTAACTAACAACAAGAGAAACTCAACAGGTCTGGCAGTAGGTGTGCAGAGAAGAGAGCGTTAAAGCTGAAGAAGGGTCACTGGACTCTGAACATGAACTGTTTTTCTCTCCACAGATGCTGCCGGACCTGTTGAGTTTCTCCAGCAATTACTATTTTCTGTATATTTCAGATCTCCAGCTTCCGCAGCTCATTTTGTTCCTGCAAAATTCTGTCCTTTTTTTGATAATGGTCCCTGCATCTAGGACTCGCTCGAGACAAGACAAAACAAGGTAGAAACCGAACTTGGAAAATTGAAATTAAAACCCACTAGTGGAAATGTTAAACTAAATGTCTGCGATCAAAAACGTCGTAAAACCGCATGATTCAAGTGTGGAGAAATATATCGAAGCATCTCACAAATTAATTCGACAGAAAATGACAGTGAGCATGTAGGAAAAGGCAGGAATAAAACCTGCCAAAAGAAATTCCTTTATTGAGGCAAAAGATGATAAGCAGAATCTATCAGAAGACTTTCCTAAGGTAATAGCGAATCAGATGTTGAGCTGTACTTAACTACTGGGGCATTCGTATCTTTTTGCATATTTTCACACTAGGTGACTGAAGTGCAAGGCTTAAAATCATTGAATATTTTCTCTTTCCTGTTGATTTCAGTTCAGTTTCAATGGTGCCTTGCTGGTAGATGCAGGGAGGATGTTCCTGATGGTGGGTGTGCCCCGAGCGAGGGGTCACAGTCTGAGGATTCGGGGTAGACGATTAAGGACAGAGATGAGGAGACATTTCTTCGCGCAAGGACTGGTGAACCTGTCGAATTCATTACCACCGAAAGTAGTTGACGCTAAAACATTGAATGCATTCAAGAGGCGGCTGGATATAGCAGTTGGGGCGAGGGGCTTCAAAGGTGATGGCGAGAAAGCAGGACGAGGCTGTTGAGCTGGACCATCAGTCGTGGTCATGAAGAATGGCGGAGCAGCCTCCAAAGGCCGAATAGCCTGCTCCTGCTCCTATCGTCTATGTTTCTTTGAGCACTTTGTTGTTAGTGACACGGGGGTGCAGAAGGGCCATTTTCTCAAGGAGCTACATGAATGCAAATATCAGGTGATTTTCACAGGAGCTTACTCTGACCACACAGTCAGATCCCAGCCTGACACAACACAAATGCTGTAATTAACAACGGGAGCTAACGCTGCACGGTTTTTACATTATTTATAAACGCCGATGGTTTTTAAGTATTTGCTCTCTTTGGGACACCACTCGTAGATCCCGGACAGCACCATTGGCTAACAGCACGGAGAATGAATTTAATAAATGCTAAATACAGCGGGGATGCTGGAGGTGGGAAATATAAGCTGGAAGCTGCTCGGGAAACTCTGCAGGTCCGACCGCATTATTGAAAACAGAAGCAGAGTTTAGCGTTACAGAGATAGTAGGAAGAGTTTAGCGTGTCGGTTCAGTGATTTCGGAACTGAATCTAATCTTTTACTGAGAGCGGAGGAAGGCTCACTTGAACGGAAACGTTAACTCTGATTTCTCTTCACGTACTCCCAACCTCCTGAACATGCCTCCATTTATCTGCCCATCCTGTGGGAGCAATTGGATCTTCGCGTTACTAAAATAGCATCCGCCATTGAACCTCAAGCATTTACCAAATTATAAAACATGCGTGTAAACAAAGTTGGGATGAATATTGTCTGCTGTTCTGTTTGGAAACGTTTCATCTTGCAAAGTCCATTTGTAAACTCAAAATCACTGACCTGGATTAAAGTATCAGGGTAAAGTTATCTAGTAGCCAGCAATCCGTGCAAGCATCCCTCACCCTCTGCGTGCGTTTATAGCTCGAACAAAATGGAAAGAATGCATCGAGGAGCTAGCTGTCCATCCCATGCAACTCGCCAAGAGATCTTTCAGAGCTGAATGGTTTGGTTTTGTCTGAGACAACAGCCAGCTGTCAGCAGTCTCAGTCACTTACTAAATACATTCTCTTCTAAAATAGGAGCGATCGGAAGATAAGTTAAAAATAGGCCCCCAGTTTACATTGAGGGCACTTCAGACAAGGGTGCAGCTGTGAACAGAGCAGGATTGAGGCAACTGCCAACTGGCTCATTTTCACTGAGCAGCTGAACAGGTAGCAAGCATTGATCGAACGTCAAAAACTACAATCCAAAGTAGTTTCAGAGGGAAAACATAGATATCAAGTACAAAACGTCAACAGTCGCCATTTACAACATCCAATGGGCAGTTTGCAGGGTTACAGAATGGGTGGAGCAGTGGGGGAACGAGTGAACAGGCTTTGCAAACGGACAGTGTAAAACCACTATGGGCCAAATGGCTGCCTCTTGGGTTATTCACAGCAAAAGTCAGGTTAGTGGTTGGGTGCGCGATGTTTTCCATTTGTAGATACATTTTTTTCTAATTCTCTTGATACACACGTCGAAGTTATTTTTTGAAAAGTTTTCACATAATTCAGTTTGGCTGCGTACAGCTTTCAGCTATTGGTGTTTTAGTATGGCCTGTCCCCCACATTCCAGGTTTCTCGTTCATTTTTAAAACGAGGGGCAGACTGCTTTTACACTGTAGACACATTAGCATTGCAGGGAAATGCTTTACATGCCAGTGCTTTGCCATCACTTCATTGATCATTTAAAGTTCTTGTCCAGTCAACAACTAAGCCCTTATGGAAACACCCAACCCTAAAATGAACAATACTCTAACAAACCAGAGACAACAAAAACACTTGGGTCTGAAGCCAGTGGAAGAGAAAGATGTGGAGTGTATCTGTTTTCTGCCAAACAAATCCCTGATGCAGTTCTAGCAGATTTCCAGCAGTGAAGGAAGGGGTCACTTACCAGCCTCATCTCATGAACATACATTTTCAAACCCAAAGCGAAAAACAGACAAGGAGGTCAACAGTAAAGGGGTGCCACTTTAAGACTTAGATAAGAAGGAATTTCTTTACTCAGAGCCTCGAGTGTCCTTGGAACTTCTTGCAAGAGAGCTGCTGGGGCTGGAGGGGAGTGTGGAGCGAATGAGGGAGTCATGGAGAGAGTGGTCCCTCCAGAAAACACATAAGGGTGGGGAGGGAAGAATGTCTTGGGTGGTGGGGTCGGATTGCAGATGGCGGAAATGTTGGAGGATGATGCGTTGGATTTGGAGGTTGGTCGGGTGGTACGTGAGGACGAGGGGGATTCTGTTTTGGTTATTATTGTGGATGGGGGGTGTAAGGGATGAGTTGCGGGAAATGTGGGAGACACAGTCAAGGGCATTTCTGATCACTGTGGAGGGGAAGTTGCGGATTTTGAAAAAAAGACATCTGGGATGTTCGGGAGTGGAATGCCTCATCTCGGGAACAGATGCGGCGGAGGTGAAGGAATTGGGAATGGCATTTTTACAGGAAGGTGGGTGAGAGGAGGAATATTCCAGGTAGTTGTGGGAGTCGGTAGGTTTAAAATGGATATCAGTTTCCAGGTGGATGCCAGAGATGGAGACAGAGGAGTTCAGGAAGGAGAAAAAGGTGTCAGAGATGGTCCAGGTAAACTTAAGGTTGGGGTGGAAGGTGTTAGTGAAGTGGATGAACTGTTTGAGCTCCTGGTGGGAACACGAGGCAGCGCCGAAACAGTCATCAATGTAACGGAGGAAGAGGTGGGGTTTGGGGCCAGTGTAGCTTTGGAAGAGAGATTGTTCCATGTACCTTACAAAGAGGCAGGCATAGCTTGCAGGTACCCATGATCACCCCCTTTTGTGGGAGGAATTAAAGGAGAAGTTGAGGGTGAGGAAGAGTTCAGATAAGCACATGAGCGTGTCAGTCAAGGGGAACTGGTCGGGTTTGCGGGACAGGAAGAAGCAGAGAGCTTTAAGGCCATTGGCACGGGGAATGCAGGTGAACAATGTGTCAATGTTATTGACTGTATCCGCTATATCAGGGAAACCAAACGGAGGCTTGGGGGCTGCTTCGCAGAACACCTACGCTCTGTTCACAACAAACAACTACGCCTCCCAGTCACGAACCATTTCAATTCCCACCCCCACAACTCCTCGGACGACATGTCCATCCTGGGCCTCCTGCATTGCCAAAACGATGCCACCCAAAAGATGCAGGAACAGCATCTCCTATTTCGCTTGGGAATTCTGCAGCCCAAGGGGATCAATGTGGATTTCACAAGCCTCAAAATCTCCCCTTCCCCAACCACATGCCAAAACCAGACCAGCTAGTCCCCACCTCCCTAACCATGCCTCCCAGCTCAAGCCCAACCCCCATCCCTTACCCACTAACCTCATCCCACCACCCCTGACCTGTCCATCCTCCCTGGACTGACCTATTGCGCCCCCCCACCCCCGCCCCCAAACTACATTCACCTTCACTGGCTCTCACCCTACCTCTTTGACCTGTCTGTCTCCTCTCAACCTATCTTCTCCGTTATCCATCTTCTATCCGCCTCTCCCATCTCCCTATTTATTTCAGAATCCCCTTCTCCTCATCCAAAAATACAAGTTTCTTTGTCTCCCTCAGTGGAAGATGATCTCAAAACAGCCTTCTCCATAAAATTTAAATCCACCGAAAATATCAGGTTTTGAATTTCTGAGCGACAGCTATCTACAGCGATGACAGAAAGTCATTCCCTCTATCTTGGTTTAAAAGGCAATTTCAAAAATTCCTTTTGTGGGTTTTTTTTTAAATTGCCAGGCTTTTGCTGTCCTTCCATATTTCCAAAAATCTTCACTCAACAAGTCAGTGTGATTAAAAGACCACCAGTACTTATGCAATATTTTAATAGGCTCTTTAGATACAGCATACATAATGCAAAGGCACATTCACAAAAATCCTTAGTTTCTTCTTTACAGAAATTTAGAAAAGAATTTAATTGTTAAAAATTGTTTGCATAAAAATGACTTGTCTGAAGCAGCACGAGACAGATTCCAAATCTGTTGGAAACCACAAAATTCAGATCTAACAGGGTTCACTATATTATAGAGGGGCACTTGGGAATTCCAAACTCAACTTTCCAGGAAGGGGAGACAAGGAACAGCAACTATCCCAAAGCCAAACTCCTGAAGCAGGGAACAGAGATTCATTTGTAACATCTGTTCCATTGTGACATTTGAGGGTTACCAAATAGGTACAAGTTTAAAGGTGTACATGCAATGATAGGCAAACATCGCCATTTGGAGAAATAACCAAATTTTTGTAAAAAGCAAGGTCCTCAACATCTCTTGGGTCCATTGTTAAACAGCAAAAATCACCTTCCCTCTCCCTGACTGGCTGCTAATGTATGAACATTTTCTTCACAATGTTGAAATATGGTATATTAAGAAATATGATGCATCCTCGATAGAAACTTTTTTTAAAAAAAGATGTGCATTTTCAAGCTGACAATGGGAGAAGACAGCATGACAGAATGTAGAATAGGCACTGGTACTTTACAGTACAGCAGCAGACTCAAAGCAAACAAAAAAAAAATTCTGCTTCCTGAGTAAAAGTACTCAATTCATGCCAAAATTAGCTCCAGTGTCAACTTCATCAAGGTAAGATGGTTTTCCAAGGTTAAACATTTGAAGTTAGTTTGTCAGACTAGATGTATGTCCTTTTCCTAATTCATATGTTAATGAAAACAAATTTTCACATGCAGCATCCAAATGTCAGAAGTAACTCCATATTGTTTTAGAAAATATGGCCATAAACAAAGAGATTGAGTGATTGCACATGCAACCAATGTTATAGAATTGGAGGTAGTATCAAAACTGTAAGAATATAATTAATCTCAGCATTAATGTAACAAGACTACCCTCTAGTTTCACTTTCTCATTCCTAAAATGGCCAAAAGAAAGGATGCCTGGGCTATCTCATTCTCCAGCGTAGCACTGAACAAATAAATAATTTGAATAAAATAAGGGGAAAGAGGAGAATTAATCCTAGTTAGCACTCAAGCAATCCTTCTAGTCAGAGTTAACACTGGAGAAACTGTGGAACTCCCCAAGCTTGTGGCGGAGAATGAAAGCACCAGACAGTTTCAGGCCTGAGATTCCTAAAAAAAGCTAAAAAGAAAAACAATTGCAAAAAAGCACCTATTGTTTTACCATTTGGCTAGAAAAAAATCGTGAAATAATTCAGGTTTAACTAACTGAATATACAGCATAGTGGCTATGTCGCTGTACTTGTAAAGCAGAGGCCAAGGCTAATTGCTCTAGGAAATAGGTTCAGATCCTACTGTGACAGCTGGTGAAATTTAAATTCAATTAGTTAAAATTAAATTAGTTAATTACAACCATCAATTGTCATGAAAAAATTCTGATTCACTAATGTCCTTTAGCAAAGAAAATCGATCAACTGTACCCTTTTAATTGCCCTTTGAAATGCCCAAAAAGTCAGTCAGTTCAAGAGCAATTAAGGATGGGCAAAAATGGTGGCCTTTCCAGTGATTTCCAAATACTATAAAATACAGGTGTATTGAATAATTACTCTGTACAAGTCAAATACATTATTCGTTCAGCTTCAAATTCATTACAAATATATGTCCTGAATAAATAATTCTAAGACTGAAGTGTCACAGACCTAGTGTACTGCAAATATATATTGGAATGGAAGAACAGAGAACTAAAACATATGGAAAGAGTCACAAGAAACCTCACAAAATCCACGTACTTTCCAGTAACCCAATGGCCTCTGCTCCACACAGTTTAAATTATGGAGAGGTCCAAATAAACAAATGTCAAAAATCATTTGCACATTCCCATTCTTTTTACATTGCATGAAAAGTAGCAAGTTTGGTGGGAAGCTAAATTTGCAGGTTGGCTGTACTGAAGTCAGAAGGGGATAATTTTCCAATATAAGAATCAAACTTTTGGGCCTTATATAATGCTAATTAACATATTCAAAAAGGTCAGCCTGCACAGATGGCTGTCTCCAAACCCAACTGCTCTCAGTATACCCACCTGTTCATTTTAAAAAGGAGAAACAATGGTACAAAACATAGGTAGAAAATTACAAAATATCACCAAATTATTTTTGTGCTTTTCTTTTTTTTTGCAAAACTAAAACCATTTGAAATGTTTAATCAATTTCATCATAATATATTTTGGATAAAGGACCAAATTTACAACTTTGCTCTGCAAGGTAACAGGTCAAGTAGAGACAGAGACAATCACGTTAATTTACTTAATCCGATGGCAGCATTAATCCATAGCAATAAACTTTTGGTGAACTAATGCTGCAGATTATATACTTCTATATAATTTAAAATGCTGATTTTGAGAAATGAAAAATGAAATAAAAAGCAAACACAGCAATGGAAACTGTGCATGTACATATTAAAAAGGCCCCATGATTGTTAACTCAATTCAGAAAACCCCATTGAATGTATTTTATAATCACAGTGACCAGGAACATTAAAATATGCAGAAAGGTCTGACACGATGCCTGTTCTGGCTTCTCAAAGTACATCAGCTCTTTTATCCCGGACTTTGCTTCTTGCCTTGGTCCTCGCTTTGAATGCTGCAGAGTTGTACAAATGCTGTTTCAGGAGAGGAAGGAAATCAACAAATTACTCTTACCTTCTACCAACAGATGCATATAAAAATTGTGATGGGAATAATCCATTGGGATTTAAAAAAAAACGCACATTAACCAGCAACCTCTTGCTAGATGCTTCCTGAAGATAGCAAGAGGTGGTGGAAATACCTCTTCTTGGACACTTACTCAGTAATTAGATAACAAACATGTGCATTTTTGAGTGGGTTAGTTAAGATATTTTTTAAAATCAACCTGTTCAGATACATTATGATCTCTGAAGCAGGTGGGACTTGAACCCAAACCAGTGCCAACACACTAGTAATCAGAACAGAAACAATTAGCAGGCTCACAAAGGCAAATAACTTCAAAAAGGTCTCTTGTGGCGCAATCATAATGGAAAGACTTCCAAAATCAAGATGCAAATATCTCAAACTGCATCCTAATCATATATCCTGTAAACTGGACATAGAGCATAAATTACTTAAGATGTAACACTCAAATTGTTGAACAACTATTGCATGGGCGGAACCTCCACACAAGGAGGAAGAGAATAGAGGAAGGCCAATTGTAAAGTCATGCCATGGCTCTGTGATGCAATTTCTAGTCAATTAGAGAATACTTTCATATTTGAATCAAATTTCAAGTGTTAGGCCACTTAGCCAACAACTATTTGCAGTTCAAAATTCTATCCCGCATCAGTTCTAGGTCATAGTGGATCAATTTTTAAGAGAAATCAGATTCATTCATTCCAGCTTTGTGACTGAGGTCAGAGGGAAACGAAACACAAACATCATTTGTATTTCAAATCAGATAAGGTTAATAAAATGTGTAGGTCATGCTATATTTATATATCTAGAGAGAGATATCCAAACTTACCTTTTCAAATCTTGAAATTTTATTAGCCCTGATAGCAGCAGCATCTAGCATTAGAGGTGGACCCAGTTCAAAGATATCCCGCAGTAATTCGTTATGCTTCAGAAAGAAAGTGTTAAGTGAAGTTGAATGATGAGTTAAATTTATACTCTGACAAGTTTTGAAAGTAATAAAGTTGGTGTGCTTTCCTAACGTAGCATGCATAGAATATCTTATATATAATGACCTGTATAATTTTACATATTTAGCAGTTTACAAGCTTCAAGATCTCCTGAGAACACCAGTCTGGAGCCAAACCAACTACTCCATTCAAACAGTATAAAAGATAAAAAAACTACATTTTAAAATTTATTATGGGATAGGAAGACAAAACCATATCATTTTTCATAACTCCTGCTCCCCATAGCTAAGAGGCTTCTCAATTACGACTGCTTACAGTGGTCTCAGCAGCCAGTTTAACAGCACCAGT
This sequence comes from Stegostoma tigrinum, assembly GCF_030684315.1. NCBI lineage: Eukaryota > Metazoa > Chordata > Chondrichthyes > Orectolobiformes > Stegostomatidae > Stegostoma > Stegostoma tigrinum. The sequence goes on from NC_081364.1 coordinate 15,637,106, forward strand.
TTGCGGCCTCAAAGAAGGCTTCTGACACATGATATCAAGTCTAAACTAGCAAAAATTTCTCCCTATAATGTCTGAATGATCCGGTCCTAAACCCGATAGCCAAAAGGTCCTAAACGGAACCTGGTCTGTGTGAAAGTCTGGCCTGTGTCTGTGGCAGTCATGAGGATTATTATGAGAAGGGAAGAAAAACAGTGAGCTCCGCTTATAATTCCATTTTATTACCCACACATATACATGTCAAAGTACAGATTCCAATAGATAGTGATCACAGCAAGTAATTCTCATCAAATCAGCTTTACCTAATTTGTTCAGCATTTGCCTTTTGTTCTTTTTACCTGCAGATGGTGCCTGATACCAGATCCAAGAATCTCCTTGAAGGCATCGTAGACTCTTCTTTTAACCCAACTATCTATGTAAAGGCACTCAACCCCAAATTTGATTGTTTCCTCTGGACATACTTCATCCTACGAAGAAACAGAAATTTATCATTTAGAAATTACTTTTGATTCCATTTTCACATGAATTCAATTTACAAATGCAAGCTACAAACTCCTGACAACTTCCCTTTTACAACTAGCAATTACCAAAATACTTTTTCTAAAATGAAACGATTACTTGGGATAAATCCTTTTGCTGGCAGATAATCAATTAAGTGACAAACTCATTTGTTTTACATTTACAATTATTTATTTAAAGTTGAAGTACATTGCATTGCTTCTTCAGTGCAAAAGGGCTCAACATACCTAGAGAAAACAAAATCAATCTCCCATTATTTAGCAGTGTTTAATATAAGTTCTAACATCTACTGGAGTTCAGAAGTCAAAATTTGGATTACTTAGTATGGTAGCCATTTAAGTGAATACACAATGTTATAATTTAATTTCTGGCACCGATTATCCAATTTGCATGAGTAATAGTGTCAGTAATATTTGTGGGCAACTAGTCCTTAAAAACTCCCTTGCAATGGAAAATTCCAGGTCTTTCCAAATGACTGTGCAGCTCAGTCAGGAGTTTTTCCAATTTTATTTTTCCAAATAATATTTTATTTTTAATTGGCAAATAAATATCCAGTTAGCTATGCATTTGCTAAATGATACCAAGAAACACATCAATTTGTACATGTAATTTATTTGATTGTTTGATTTATTGTCCCGTTAAAGCTTCATTTAATGAGTGGTATTGGCAGATCATGGTAAGCAAAGATGTACAGATCAAAAAGGCATACAGGTTACATTGCACAGGGCATGTGCAAGACGAGATCAACGTGAGCAAGATCTGCATTATTTGGAGTTACACAGTCCATTCATCAGTGTAAAAATGGCCAGAAGGAAGCTGTTCCTGAACCTTCTCATGCATGTGTTTAGGCTTCTGTATCTTCTGCCTGACAGAAGAGGTTGTAGGAGATCATAACTAGGTTGCGATGGTCTTTGATGATGATGTTGGCAGCCTTTCCTCGCCGGCGAGCCGTGTAAATAGAGTTCATGGATTGGAGGTTAGCTTTCGTGATGGTCAGGGCTGTGCACACCACCTTCTGTGGTTTATGGTCCTGGGCATAGCAGTTACCATAAGAGGCCATTATGTACCCAGACAGTACCTTTCAATGGCGCATCTACAGAAGGTGATGAGGGTCCTTATGGACATGACAAATTTCCTGAGCCACCTGAGGAAGAAGAGGTGTTGGTGTGCCTTCTTGACTGTTGCATCTACGTGGGTAAGTCCAGGACATGTTGTTGGTTATCATCACTCCGAATAACTTGACCCTCTCCGCCCTTTCAACCTCAGTCCCATTGATGTAGATGGGGGTGTGTTCTCTTCCTTTCCTTCTGAAGTCAAATGATCAGTTCTTTACTTTTGCTGATGTTGAAAGAGGGGTTGTTTTCATTGCATTATGTCACCAAGCCCTTTATTTCCCTGCTGCATTTTAACTGCTTGTTGTTAAATGTCCATCCAACTGTAGTGGTGTCACCAGTGAACCTGGAGATGGCATTCATTTAGAATTTGGCAACACAGTCGTGAGTGTGCAAGGAATACAGTAGGGGCTGAGGATGCATCCTTAGGGCGCTCCAGTGTTCAGTGTTATTGTGGAGGAGGTGCAATTACCTATCCTCACTGACTGCAGCTTATGGGTCAGAAATCTGAGGATCCAATTGCAGAGGGCAGGGCTGAGACCAAGGTGTCTCAGTTTTGAGATCAGTCTGGATGAGATAATGGTGTTGAAGGTGGAGCTGTAGTCAACTAGCAAGAGTCTGATGTAGGTGTCTTTGTTGTCCAGATGTTCAGGGATGAGTGCAGGACTAGGGATACGGCATGCTCTGTGAATCTGTTATGTCGGTAGACAAACTAGAGAGGGATCGAGGCTGGGAGGCTACAGCTGATATGGGCCATGACCAGAGTCTCGAAGCACTTCATGATTACTGAGGTCAGAGCCAATAGCCAGTAGTAATGAAGGCACACTGCATGTGCTTTCTTAGCTACAGAGATAATGGCATAGGTGGGGACTTCAGCTTGTAGGACGGAAGAAGTTGATGCCAGCCATCCAAATTCATGGACAGCTGGAGAAGATTCTTCATTTTCCTAAGACAGGGGAACATAGCTAGAACTGAAGTCAATACTCAAAAAATCAGTTTTTGGCAACATTGAATCCATTGGTGCAAATTCATGCAGCCAAGTTCAAACAGGCCACTGCAGATCAACGAGGTACAGTCTCAAACTTTCAGCTGCAACCCCCTTGTCTCACTGCCAGTCGATAGTCTACTGTCCTCAACCAGAACTCCTGATTAGATGGAAAGACAGAATCATTTCCAGCACAGGTGGCGGCCATTTGGCCCACCATGTCCGTGAATATCGAGAAAGAGCTAATTACACATTCCAGCTCAGGGCCTGTAGCCCTATAGGTTACAGAAATCAGTTGGACACCCAGGAACTTATTTTCCAAAGACACCTTTGTCAGAGTCCAGCTTATGGCTACAGCTCCATGTTGAACACCACTATGCCCTCCAGACTGACCTCAAAACTGCATGATCTTGGTCTCAGTTCCACCTTCTGCAGATGGATCCTCAGCTTTCTGACCCAAAGGCTGCAATTTGTGAGGATAGGTAACTGCACCTCCTCCACAATAACATACAACACTGGAGCACCCCCAAGGATGCAGCCTCAGCCCCCTGCAGTACTCCCTGTACGTCCATGACTGTGTTGCCAAATTCCAAACGAACGCCATCTACAAGTTCGCTGATGACAGATACCTAACAACAAGTCAAAACACAGAAGGGAGATATAGGGCTTGGTGATGTGGTGCAATGAAAACAATCTCTCAACATCAGCAAAACTAAAAGAACTGACCATCGACTTCAGAAGGAAAGGAGAACACATCTCCATCTACATCAACAGAACTGAGGTTGAGAGAGTGAAGAGCATCAAGTTCTTCAGAGTGACGATAACTGACGACCTGCTTGGACTTCACATATGAATGCGACAGTCAAGGCGGCACAACAACGCCTCTTCTTCCTTAAGCAGCTCAGGAAATATGGCATGCCTTTAAAGGTCCCTCACCAACTTCTACAGATGCATGGTTGAAAGTATACTGCCTGGTATGGCAACTGCTCTGCCCAGGACCGTAAGAAACTACAGAAGGTGGTATGTACAGCGCAGACCGTCATGGAAGCCAACCTTCCATCCATGGACTCTATTTATACAGCTCGCTGCTGTGGAAAGGCAGCCAACATCACCAAAAGACCCATCGCACCCTACAGCCTCTTCTGTCAAGCAGAAGATACAAAAGCATGAACACACACAGGAGCAGGTTCAGGAACAGACTGCTGAATAGATTCTAGCTTAAAATAATGTAACCTGCAATGTAACCTGTACGTCTCCAAATCTTTTTGACCTGTACATCTATTTTTTGCTGTGACCTGCCTGTATCACTCATAAACAAAGCTTTTCACTGTATATCTGTACATGTGACAAGAAAATCAAATCAAAATCAGGTTTTTGCCTCAAAAGTGAGTTCCAGATCTCCACCAGCCTCAGAGTGAAATCATTGCTCAATGACACCCTCCAATCAATTTACTATGTACTTCACCATTCAACCACAGAATCCCCACAGTATGGAAGCAGACCATTCAGTCCACACCGACTCTCCAAACAGCACCTCACCCTGATGTACTCCCCTACCCTATCTCTATAACCCTGTATTTTCTTATGGCTAATCCACCATGGGCAATTTAACTTGGCCAATTGACCTAACCTGGACACCTTGAGATAGTGGGAGGAAACTGAGCATCAGAAGAATCTCATACAGACGTGGGGAGAAAGAGCAAAGTCGACACAAGCACAGGCTAAGTCACGCAGTTCCAAGAAAAAAACAAAATGTTTGTATTCTTTCCACCTCAGATGCATTCTCAATTCACCACTCCCCAAGGCTCCCAGACATTTTTAAGAATACTTCATATAAAACACATGTGGTACATAAGTGCTGGCAGAAATGGCCTATTACAGGCATTGTAGAATTGATACAACGTAGTTACTGGGTTCCATGGCTAAATCTGAAGCATACCAGGTTTACAAGAGCCACAATGAAGTAAAGAACCAGTTAACCTATTGTTGACGGATTGACAAATGTTAGTCAATGAAAATAAACTTTTCCTTAAGTAAGGTCAGGTGGTCTTTGAAATCCATCAAAATAGAATCCTTGCTTTAATATCTCAACTAGTATGTTAGCACTCCTGACTATGGAAAGCTCATTTAGTTCTGGTCTACATTAGTGTCTACTACTCCAGACAAATGGAAGCTTGCAAGACCTGCAGATGCTGGACTCAGAGACAACACAGTATGGAGCTGGAGGAACACAGCAAGCCAAGCAACGGAGGGGCAGGAAACGTCCTGGCCTGAAACGTCAACTTTCCTGCTCCTCTGATGCTGCCTGGCCTGCTGTGTTCATCCAGCGCCAAACTGTGTTGTCTCTTCCATTAAGAGATGTTCTGCTATCAAATTCTTCTCCACTGCAATTTTTTAGGCCTCAAGAAAACTAGCAAGTGAAAGGATGCAAGGAGTCTGAATCTATAAAGTGTCTTTACAACACTGCTGTCAATGGGCTGGGAAGGGCAAATTTTAGGGGAAATGGATTCTTCCAGATATCCTAGTGTCAAAAGAACACCTGCATAGAATATGCCTCCAGATTAAAATGGATTTTGCATTGCACACGATACTTTAATCCATTAAGGCAACAGTGGAGCTTTAAAAAAAAAATCTTGGAACGACTTATAGAATTTTCTTTAAATGGACATTTTATTGTACAAGATCATACATTGCTAATACCTACTCTCCAAATATCACTGAAGTTTCAACTGGCTCCAATTCAAGCTAGTGAAGACATTAGCAAAATCAGGTAAGATAAAGTTTCAAAGCCAATAAATCCAAGCATGTACAAATTTTTCATGAATAGCGTGCTTTGATGTATTGGTCTCTTCCTTGTAGGTTAGAAAACACAGTGCTCATCTTTTTGTGTTTGAGGTAACTTGTACAACACTTACCTCAATGAAATGCAAGACATCGCGGAAAATGGAGCGCTGTTTTCGTCGATCATTTTTAGTTCTGTGTTTGTTACTGTCGGTTGCCAAGCTCTTCAGCTTTTCACAAAGTTGATCAGTGCCTTCGTACAAAAAATCCTTTGAAAATAAAGCAGCAAGAAAGTGGGAATTAATATACTACAGGGAATGGCTAATTCATTGATTTTGGGTACATCAAGCCACCATGAGACCACACAGAACATCTGTGTGTGTTTCCAAATGGGAATCACCAAAAACCAAACTGATAATTTACACCTTGCTGCACTACAAATTTTCTTTTGATGTTCAAACCTCAGTACAAACTAGGAGGTCTCAATAAATACGGGTGGAGAGGGTAAACCCTCATTCAATGGGATGAATTCCATAAAAGGAGGTCTAAGAAAACTGGATTTTAAATACAAAATTCATCAAACTTATTATGCATCTGTGGGAGAAACATGTCATTTGGTTCATGCACCCGCAATAGCAAATCATGAAGGCAACTGCTAGTAACCAGACACGACAACATTTTGTTTCTAAAAAGTTAAGAAAGAAAATAAACTTAGAAGTGCAAGATAAGCATGGGGACTACTCAACTAAATACACAACTCAAACACTGTACTTCAATTTCCTCAAGAGACAGGTTTGTCAACCTAAGATACACCATGAGGAGAGGGGAAGAAAGTGGACAGAAAAAGCCTCTGAACCTTTGAATATTTAATACATTTCCGCACAAATAAATAGTACAACAATCATCTCTCAAAGTAAAGTATAATTTCTCTGCAGGAACACAGACAACACAAAAACTTCCTTACTGGATCAATCTTGCGTGCCAACTCAAACAGAAGTGCTATCGCTTCCCCAGCTGCTATTCGCAAGGTCACACTATCACTGCACAGAAGGCCAGGTAACTTGGGCAGGTGACTGGAAAATATAGTTAAAATTGATTACGGTAACATTTCTGTCAGAACAACACTAAGAGATAAGGTTACGGTGAATGCAATAAAATTTGATTTTCTTAATATGATGCAATTGACTTGAGCAGCCATGAACTAAACAACAAGAGTAATAGGACATAAGCTGAGACTCACTATCCCCAAACAGGATGATGTTCTAACTTTAACTGTCTCAATTGTTTGAAGTAACAGCCAAACTTGTGCATCTTCCCATATTTCTCTTTGGGGGAGTGGAGAATAAAGGCCATTCACCCTCAGCATTCTTCACATACTTGGTAATGGCCAGCTGTATTGTTGTATTTGAAGAGATCTGGGAGTGGGCTTCTATCCACTTGGTTAAAAAATAACAAGCTGTTTCACTACTAGAGACAGCACAGATGATAGAAATGCAAAAAAAAAACAAACAAACTAAACAGTTCAGTACTGTACCATTAGTTGATTGGATCTCTTTCTAGTGTCAAATACGCATGAGAAAATTCAGGTTCTGTCAAGCAACAGATATTTTAATTACCTTTGGTTAATAAACCAAAGGAGGAAGCGTTTGGGGTGAGGGGATAAAGTTTCAATTACACTGAAGTTCCTTCCTCATACAATAATATGTGAACGGGTGATTCATTCCGGGAGGAATTCAAGGGATACGCAAGACTTGTTGATTCATTTGTCTTTTTCAAAAACAGCGCTTCCTAACGTCACTACATGGTAGTTTGCCATGAAAACATTTACAGTTGTATTATTGAATAAATTACATACTATAAATGACTAATAGGGTAAAACATGAATATGCAACCATAGGTAACAGACCTATACCACTTACTTTTCCAAGAGTTTTTGAATTTTGGAGGGTGGACAGATAGTAACCAGTAAGGACCAGGACAGGAGAGCATTGTAGTGAAGAACTTGAGTCTGGGAATTGTGGGAGGGAACCAATCCATCCCCCTTTATATACGAAGCACTGAAGATGCTCTCCAAACAGGCCAGGCAAGATGCAAGGTCCTAAAATGAATACAAATATTATTAATATGTGCATAAGGAATAGTAAGAAATAAACAAGGAGGCTCATGAAACACATTGGTAGTGTGATGTGTCCATTTCCTGATGTTAATGCACAAACTGTATACCATGAAGAGGACTTCTGGTTTAGGAAGGAGTATTCTCATTATAAAGGTTTTAGCTTTTAACTTCCCAAAACTTACATTTATAAACATGATTGCTCAATACTTCGCATATTTTGATCACTGTCTAGTTCCAGTTTCCAACATTTAAGTGAGGATCAGTTGAAGGCACTGACAATTCTGAACCATCGTAACAGTTGAATTTCACTGTTAGATATCTGTGAAGGTAGTAAAAATTCACAAATAGAACATTCAGTAATTAGGGATAACACAGTGTGGAACTGGAGGAATACAGCAGGCCAGGCAGCATCAGAGGAGCAGGAAAGTTGACGTTTCCGGTCGGGACACTTCTTCAGAAAAGGACAGGGGGAAGGGAGCTGGTGTTTCTGTAGCTCCACGCTTAGTTGTCTCTGTGTCCAGCATTTGCAGTTCTTGCTATTACTTAATGATTAGATGTAGTTTTGAACAAATCTTTATTACAGATTGACATATTCATGAATCACGTCTTGAGGTTACTACTAGCGACTTATCTAAGTCACTAAAACAACCAAATAGTGATTCACTTCAACTATAATGCACTGATGCATCTCAATGGTGGAAACTAATTTCTAACTAAATCCTGAAATAGGATTATATGGGCATAATAGGTAGAGGCAAATATCATTTACATGGTGGTTCAACAGCAGTTAAATGTCTCACGTTGCCTTTGTTAACTAATAATATTCTTCAGCATATAACTGGTTATTAAGGCACATTCAACTAACCAGGACTGATGTGGGAAACATTTTTCGTGAACCGAACCATAGCATTAGACACAGCAGTCAGATTATCACATACAGTCTGCAAAACTAGAAGTAACCTGTTATTGGATTAGATCATATAGTGACTTGCACCAAAAAAGGGCTCAAACAATTCCTTCCCAGGCAAGTCAGCTGGCATGTACCTGCTGGCAGATGTTTTCATAAACTACTTTAAACAATTCAAGTAAAAACAAACTGTACATTTCTAATTAAAGTTATGAAATTACAAATTTTAAGCTAAAATTGGAAGTCAGTCAGCTCAGATGGCTGAACAGTTCAGTGGCAATGCAGAGCGAGCGAACAACGCAGGTTTAATTCACGCGCCAGCTGAAGTTACTGTGAAGGTCCTGCGTTCTCAAGCTTATTTGAGGCCCTGTGACCTGCAGGTTAAACACCACCAGTCACCTCTGTCTAATGAGAAAGCAACCTTAAAGATCCTTTGTGTCTATGATGCCTTTATCATTAAAATACAAGAGTATGATTCTGTTATTTCATTTATAGACCAGTGAAACAGGAAAAATAATAACAGAACATAAGGAAATAGCACATATATTTTTAAAAATATATTTTGTTTATCTTCAAAAGTAAAAGGAACAAAGCACATAGCAGAAATAATGGGAAACCGAAGAGAAAATTAGTTTGGAGAGCTTCAAGGAATATTAAGCAAGAGAAAGTACTGGGACTAAACGGTTTACATCCTTGGGTCTTGGTGCACTGATTGTGAACTGTCTTCACCTGCACTTTCTGGAATCTCCAGACGCAATATCAAGTTCACTAATTTTAGGGCCTAAACTCTCCCATGTCCCAGCACCCTATCCCACACACCAGGCCTTGTTTTCACATAGCCAGCCATTACACACTACCTATTATTAGTCACTAACAATTCCCATTAACAGCTTTGCACCATCCTATCCAGATCGTTATCAACTCCTTTGTTTATCCAACTGCTCTTCTCTCTCTCTCATTTGGGTTCTATCCTTTATCCTATCGTTTACTCCCTAACCCATCTCCCTTCCTATTTCCTGGATATAAGCAGATGTTTTCCCAGCCATCATCAGTTCTGAGGATGGTTCACCGGACCCAAAACGTTAACCGATTTTTCTTCACAGATGTTGCCAGACCTGCTGAGCCTTTCCAGCAACTTCTGTTTTTGTTCTTGATTTACAGCATCCACAGTTCTTTCAATTTTACCTTTAATTCAGACTTTTAATTTAAAATCAATTTCTTTCACCGTCTATATACAATTTGCCCAAGATTGCTCTACTTAATCTAGGAAGAACAAGCTAAAATGTAATGAAAGTTTCTCTGATCCACAGTACATGTGGCAAAACTCTTGGAGGCACAAATTTAACATCACACAGTTTTAGAATAATCACAATAAATTACATTCCACAAATGTCACTTCCATTGTTGGATAGGACTATTTGAACTTGCCTCCACTATGGCCACATGAGAATGAATTTTTTTTACAATAAGCTGAGCCTCAAACCTCAAAATGAGGTACACCATACAGTAAAGAACAGTAAAGTACACTTAATGAATTATTCAATAAAATTGGTGGTATGATAAATCAAGTATCTCCTTGCTTAGGAAAACAGTTATCCAGTAATCCAATAAATTAAGACTCACCTCTGCTTCATTAGCAGCAATGTAACAGCATGTTCCCAGAGCAGTGGCGGTCTAAACAAAGCAATAACATTAAGTAACAAGCAGCCAAATATGTTTCACATCTGAAAGGCGAGAGGGGTGAAGGTTTAGCATATTAATCATTTTCACCTGGATCAAATTAGCAGACCTGCACTGACACTGAGGTGCCCTGGAATCCTTACAATTTCGGCAATGCAAAAGATGCATGCATATGTAGCGCATTGAGCATACAGTGCTTAAATTCTTTATAATTTGACTGCTTTGGACCAATTAAATCTTTCATAATTGTAATTTTAATTTTAAAGCTCTGATTCTCAGAGCTATAAATATATTAATTCAACTAGCAGCATTCATCAAATTGATCCGTTTCTTTTGATATTTCAACAGTTTCATACCATAAATCAGAACAAGCCAGATTCCATATCAGCACCAGACAAAACTATTTCCAGCCATTTCAAAAACAGGCTGAGGGAACCTTTGCTACTGGAATAATAGTCAAATCCTTGAAACAACAATATTTGTACACTTTCCTTTTCACACATGTAATGACAACAATGTTATCACATTTTTAAATATAAGATGACGTAACTAGAGTGTAAAGGTGTCAAGTTGCATTAATTTGACAATCTAATGCCCTTTGTTCAAAAATCATTCAGTCCTCTGAACCATGTAGGATTTGTATTTTTCCAACACAGATTGATACTGATATTTGTTCTACAAAACCCAATTGGATGTTTTAAACTTTAATGTCTTCAGCTGCCTGATTATAAGCCATTCTTTATGCATGGGTCTGATAAGAGGAAACTTCAGGCAGTAACAGTACCCTAGTCAGGAACATAAATTTTGTATATCAAATTTAAAGCATCAGACATTGTGCGTGGTGACATTTTGCATAATCACAAGTTTTGACAGATGCTGATGCAAATATGGTCATCTATAAACAAAGGCAGTAAAATTTTATTCAGATTCACATGATTATTGCGTAGGTTTGAGGACACAGATGCAACGCTCAAACCAGCCAGAATTCAATTAAATTCAGTTTGTGCTTTGATCCTTTGTTCTGTCACTTTCATTTGCTCTGTACCTGCTGTGATGACCATGGGATTAATCACAGAGAATACCATATAAAAAGAGAAGCCCAGCATTTTACTGAATCATTTTACTGGAATTGCGACAATTGTTGCTGGAATCTGTCTCCTGAGAACCCCAAAGCAAAAACATGGGACAGTCAAGTTAAACAGAACATTTGACTCTGGTAAATGGTTTTAGACAAAAATAGTGAGCTTCTCTAATTGTTCGCTGCAGCCCTCAGTGGGGTTAAGCATTGAAAGCTTTGGGGTTGCAAGCTCCAAATGCAGCAATGAATGCTGTGTGGCCTTTAAATCATTAATCACACGTTTTCTTTTTACAGAGCCTGGTGCCTAACTGCCTGATCCATCGGCTTTAGTTCTGTCCTAAAATGTTACGTTGGTGCTCTTTACAACTCTGTGGATTCAGTTGCTTTCAATCTTACTAACCTCAAAATTTCTTTTGTCCACACACTGAGGAAAGGGGTCTTAAACTCTCAGGTACCAAAATGGGACAACGGTGGGAAAAAGTCTGGAAGCATTGTGCCGACTGTTGTTTTTGTCCCAAATTCAGCAATGCCACCTACAAGGCACATTTCAGGAATGTGACAGAATATTGCCCAATTGTCTGAACAAGTGCAGTTTCGATGCTCAAGTAACTTGACACCATTTGGGACAAAGCAGCCCCTTTGATTGTCACCACTTCAATAAATATACGCTCCTTCCATCACCCATACTTGGTTCCAGCAGTACATACGTTCTAGAAGATCACTTCAGAAATTCACCAAAGCAACTTAGACAACGGCTTCCAAACCCACAACTACTCCTATCTAGGACAAGGACAGCCGATATACAGAAACACTACCACTTGCAAGTTACCCTCTTAAGCCACTCAGCATCCTGACTTGAAAATAAATCACTATTCCTTCACCGTCATGAAAGAACTCCATCCCTAACATTTATTGGTCTACCTACACCAAAAGAAATTGCAGTGGTTCAAAAAGGCAGCTTGTCGGTACTTTCTGAAGGACAAGTGTTGGGCAATAAATGACGTTCGAGTCAAAGATGCCCACATCCCATCAGTGAATTAAAAATACTTCAACAACGAGAGGAAAAGTATCTTTGGGTATAAATCAACTGGGCGATGACAGGTCCTACACCAGGACTATCCAAACCTTCTGCACAAGGGGCCACATTCAATCTCTCCCTCATTCAGGGCTGGTAAGCAAATTCAAAAAGACGAGGTTTGCTACAACAGCGAGTTTCAGGAATAAACAATCCAAAAGCAATAAACTTGTCAATAAATCAAATTATGAACAAAATTTACCATTAAGAAGTGCCAAGCCACAGGGTTAAACTAAAATAAAAATTCTTTGCCTCTTCAGTTAAGAAGCAGAGCAAGAAACAGACTAGGCTTCAGGTCCTGATCACCAGAGGAGTCAGCGAGAAACTTAGGCCAAGCCAAAGAACTGGATTTAATGAACAATGACCTTGGTGGGGCACATTCTAAAATGGCCTTAATAGATTTCAACTGAAGTGTTGCCTTTCACCTTGGGTTTTCCCTGTCCTGGGCCTTCCACCCATTCAACTCCACCACTTACTCCGTCCTGCTGCCCCATCAGCTAGTCACCATTGCAGTCCCCCAGTCAAACCCACCCAGAAAATCATTCAACATCCACTCAGTTCCTCATCACTGACACACCCACCCAGCCTGTGATTATTTAAAGAGTCAGTCATGCACCCGAGAGAGAGTGCGAGCAAGCGAAAGCAAGGGGCAGCTTCTTACAAAGGCTGGGCGGGCCACAGAGGAGCAACCTGCCCTAGTATATTAAGGAAAAGGCAGGAGTTGAAGACCAAATGCAGCACCATTTTCGCAAAGTGCCACAACTATGTTATTTCCCAGAATCCCTTTTTTTTAAAAGATACTTCATTATCATGGATTTAATATCAAATTTAATACTTTTAAAAATAATCTCTAGGAATATTCTTGCACTTCCATTAACAATGTACTAATTTTACAAAGGGTCTAAGGACAAAATATTGAAGTATCACTGAGCTGGAAGGTTAGTTTTCAGACGTTTCATCACCGTTCTAGGTAACATCATCAGTGAGCCTCCAACGAAGCGCTGGTGTCATGTCCCGCTTTCTATTTATCTGTTTAGGATTCCTTGGGTTGGTGATGTCATTTGCTGTTCTTTTTCTCAGGGGATGATGGATTGATTTGGAGCCAATGTGTTTGTTGATGGAGTTCCGGTTGGAATGCCATGCTTCTAGGAATTCTCGTGCGTGTCTCTGTTTGCCTTGTCCTAGGATGGATGTGTTGTCCCAATCCATCCTAGGACAAGGCAAACAGAGACACCGACGAGAATTCCTAGAGGCATGGCATTCCAACCGGAACTCCATCAACAAACACATTGGCTCCAAATCAATCTACCATCCCCTGAGAAAAAGAACAGGAAATGACATCACCAACCCAAGAAAACCTAAACAGATAAATAGAAAGCAGGACATGACACCAGCGCTTCGGAGGCTCACTGATGATGTTACCTAGAACGGTGACGAAACGTCTGAAAACTAACCTTCCAGCTCAGCAAGCAAACTCACATCCAGAACCTCAACCTGAGCTACAAATCTTCTCAAAACTCATTGAAGTATCACTTGGAAAATACAGTACTTACACTGTGTCTGGCAGCCAAGCTAGCTGATTTGTCAGTGAAGATATTAATTAGGACAGACTTCAGGGTTTTGAAAACATCTTCTCCTTCTTTGCATGATCCCAGCTGAACACATAATAAGGATATGACAGTCGCAGCGATGGCTTGTTCTTCACCCTTCCCTTTAGAGAGGAAAGCGAATTTGAAACTAAAGTTCTTTTTGAACTTAAATCAGCCTTTTAACCCTTGGATGCTTCGGTGACTAGTTCCACCTTTTTTTGGTCTATCTTTTATTTCCATGTTTGTTCCATTATCACTCATGCATTATAGAGTACAGCACAAAAACAGACCCTTGGTCCAACCAGTCCATGCCAACAATAATCCCAAACGAAACTGGTCGCACCCAACCACATTTGGCCCGTACCCCTCCAAATACTTCTTATTCATGTACTTATCCAAATGTTGTAACTGTACCCACATCCAACACTTCCTCTGGAAATTCATTCTGCACACTAACCACTCAGTGCAAAACAAAAAGTGCCTCTCATGTTTTTTTTAAAATCTTTCTCCCGTCACCTTATGAATATGCCCCCTAGTCTTGAAATCCCCCACCTTAGGGAAAAGACACCGTGATTCACCTTGCTTGTACTCCTCGTTCCTTTTGCACAGCTGTGTCTGCTAACACCCACAACTGCAGACAGCTACATACGTGCACTAATCCAGGAACATTCATGCACACTATTCCAGTCCCAACATCTCATAACACAAGTTTATATTTAAAACTACATGGAAACACTATTCTACAGAAGCACACGATTTTGAAATGGATTTCAGCAGCAGGGAGTAAGGTCAGGGAGTAAAGGAAGCAAGCGAGCAGCATTGCAAGTTCTTCAATGCACCTTTGTCCTATTAGGCATTTAATTACATCATTATTCACTCATCCTATCACAGACCTCTCACTTTCGTTCTTTCCTTTATTCTACTGAAGGACAGTTCTTTATTATTTTCCAGTTCCATTGAAAAAAAAATCAAAATGCGACCTTAATCACCCTCTCCACAAATGTTACTTGGCCTTAGGCTCATAAGACATAGGAGCAGAAGCAAGCAATTCAACCCATCGAGTCTGTTCCATCATTCTACAAGATTATGGCTGATCTGATAATTCTTTACTCCACTTTTCTGCCTTTTACACATAACAGTGAATTTTATTATTGATTAACAATCAGTCTATCCCAGCTTTGAATATGCTTAAACTAGCACTGACAGCCCTCTGCAGTAATGAATTCCACAAACTGACCACCCTCAGAGAAGAAATTCCTCATCTGTGTCTTAAATGACCCCACACTCCCTTTGGTTCTAGACAAGGAGAAACAATCTTTCTGAATCTACCCTATCAAATCCTACAAGAATCTCATGTTTCAGGTGCATAATATCTCTTCAATAGTCCAGCCAGTACAGGCTCAGACCTACACAATCTTTGCTTGTAATATTGTCTATCCATACCTGATATCAACCTAGTGAACATTCTCTGGACTGCCTACCAGTAGATCTTTCCTTAGATAAAGCGCCCAAAACTGTTCACAGTATTTCAGCCATGGTTTAACTAGTTTTAGAAAAATCTCCCTCCTTTTATACTCAATTCCCTCTGAAATAAAAGGTCAGCATTCCACTTGCCTTCCCTATTACCTGCTGAACTTGGACTCATTTTAACATTTTAAAAGATTTCCAAATCCCTCTATCGTGTAGCATTATGCAGTCTTTCTCCATTTAAATAATATTCAATATCGACTGCTGTTCTTGCCAAAGTGCCTACATTCACATTTCCCAACATTATATTCCAACTGCCAGGTTTCTGCCTACTCTGAGCTACTGAGGGACTGTCAGTTTCAATTTAAAATTTAATTGTAGTTCACCATATAAAATCTGAACTTTTCTGGTGAGGAAGAAGTTAGATTATGACTGGTACTGTATTGCATTTAAGATCAGATCTGCAAAATAAGGATCTACCAGCTATTTCTTCAAACTGGACATCTTTGAACCTCCTACTTCAGTTTACCAAGGTAGACGTACCTTTCTTTAAGCAACGTTCCAAGCAATCAGTGATAGTGACTTGCCTTTCCACCAAAAAATCTGCCAGAATCTTTGAAGAAAATGCTAACTTAAGGCTTTCAAGAGCATTTTGTCGTATTTTTGCACTAAAAAAATAGAAAATGGATTAATGCAACAAAAGGAAAGCCAAATAACTCTAGCTACTGTAGCTAGAAAGCTCTGAAAGCCAAAATGCAAAATACAATGCACTCATGCCCGCCTCACCTTTTATCCATTGTATTATCAATACATTCCCTCAATTTATTTTCTGCTTCCTCCTGGGCCATTTGTTCATTAATAGCTTCATTTCCTAAACAAAAAGGAAAGAAAGAAAACAACAATGTTTGCCAATTCCCTGGCGTCTACTTGGACAAGTAAAACCATCAACATAAAAGAACATATTACAGAACCTTCCATTCCAAGTTGACTTATCATCGTCTAGATATTTGACTCTTAACAGCAGTGCAACATACAGTTGCAAAATTTGCTCTTACAAAATAATCAGTGGTTAGAATATGGAACTCATTAACATAAAGAGTGACTAAAACCATTTCAACAGAGATACGCCTTCCATCATAAGGATAGGATAGAAATGAGAACAGTCACTCTTAAATGGAAGTGAACATTGTAATCATGATGAATCAGATAACAGAACAGCTCATGCCCTGTGTAGCAAAGTCTGGACAACATTCAGGTTTGAGTTGATAATGGTAACTAATGAGGCAATGGGTTAAACGACTGGCCTTTCAACAACCACATTCATCTTCCTTGGTGCTTGATATGACATCAACTAGTGGAAAGTGTTTGCCCTAATTTCCATTGACTTCAATTTTGCTGGGACTCTCTGATGCAGTCAAATGTAACCTTTTCATCTCACCTATGGCAACTGCCTTCTTTGTTCACACTTGAACAAGTCTTGTGATGAGGTTTCAGCCAAGTGGTCCTGGTGAAACCCAAACCAAACATCAGCGAGGTTATTGTTAAATAACCGCCATTTGATTAATAGGACTGTCAATAACTCTTTCCGTCACTTTGTTAATGATTAAAAAGCAGCTGGAGTGATAACTGATCAAATAGATTGTGCCCTATTTTCCTAGACAGCGCATATACCAGAAATTTAGCACATATGCATGGCTAGAGATGAGGCTAGCCCTAGAGCGCTAAAACATCATGCAAATTAATCACAATTATTGATACACCACAACTTTCTAATATCCTCAAATACATGCAATTGCAGTTAGCATTTCTAAAGACAGGAGAAAACAGTATGACATTCGTCAGCTCCTTAACTAAAAGTATAAAGGCATGACATGAATCTGCATTTGACACTGAAAAATCCCAAGCCTTAATGTGGTGCACTTCTACATTCATAAAATTGAAGCAAGTTTCTTAGATTTACGTTTTATATGAAGCCTTGAAACTTCAAACGCCATAGATAATGGATTTCATCAGTACCTTCCTCAGGCACACTGGCCGTCTCACTGGCACTGCTGCAATGGCTCACCACTTCACTGGCAAGATCATCATCACTGGTCTGAGTGTCCCCTTTAATTCCATTCCGTCCTCCTGAAAATATATAGCAAAGTGATGCGTTTCTGTACGAAAAATACTGTTGTGTGACAGACTTGAATGTGTATCAGTGCAAGCACCAATTTGTGTGACTGCAAGCATGCATCTGCAAACCACTGCATGTGAAAAGCTTTCAGAAAATTTGAAACATGTACTGAACTAAGTTTTCAGATTTTCAATAGTTTCATTCTACAATTCTAGAAGACTCAATGTGACAAAAACCACTTACTTTGAATTAGTATACTCTCTACTTTAGATTTATTTCCAGTGTAGGAATGAATTTTTGCGAGCTGACAAGATTAAAACAACAAGGATGCTGGAAAAGTAGACCTAATTGGGTGGAGGGGCGATGAAGTAGGTGAGACACAGCAGAGTTAATTCCACATAAAAGTTGGTGAGCTAGTAATGTCAAATTGTAATGAAACAGAGACGTAAGAGATGTGTCTATATTATATTATCATTAGAAGAATCATGTACAATTACCACAATACTGTAATACATGTTTAATTATTACAGTTGCACAGCTCCACGACAACCTAAGCCTGACTTTAGGAAGTTAATGATGGTGAGAAACAGAAAAGCTTACAACGCTACAAGGATTAGTGTTAGGTCAGATATTTGGGAAATTTTTAGAAGCCAGCAAAGCATGTCTAAAAGAAATGGAAAAATAGCATAAAAACCACCAGCAAGAAACATAAGCAACAGAAGTTGACCCCAAAAATTTTGAGTTTGCTAAGTCAGAGACTGTAATGGCACCTAGAGTCAGAGAAATAGACCCTTCCATCTACCTCACCCATGCTGATTAAATATCCTAAATTAACCTAGTCCTATTTTCCAGCATTTGACCCATATCCCTCTAAACCCCTCCTATTCATGCACCCACCCAGATGCCTTCAAAATGTAAGTGTACCTGCCTCCATCACTTCCTTTGGCAACTCATTCCGTACATGTACCACCCTCCGTGAAAAAATGTTAACCTTTAGATCCCTTTTAAAATCTTTTCCTTCTCACCTTAAACCGATGCACTCTAGTTTTGGTTTCCGCTACCCTGGGAAAAAGACCTTGGTTACTGAATTGAATTGAACTAAATCATTCATCATCATGTGTATTCAATGTAAAAATACAATGAAAAGTGTGCACCTTTACTGTACATATATGGCATCATTCACATTAACTTAGAACAAGATAAGAATTAACTTAAGAGACTCCAAGTTTCCTTTCCACTGCCACAGTCCCACTCTGAGCATTCCAGCCCACGCCAGGCTGCCTCACTGGACTGCTCTCACCGCCACCACCTCACTGGCTCACTCTCACTGGGCCACTCTTGATCCGTCATCGTCGGCCTAGCCCACACCAGATCTGCTATCACTGCAGGATGCCACCCACAAATTCAGCTCTTGCCACATGATCCCCCATGAGAACCCGGCTCCTTCCCACCTCCTTGGATAGGTGATTAAAAGTGGTGTTTGAGGGGTGGCTAGAATTACTAAGGGAGGGAGGAAAAAAAAGAGGGGCATAGAAAGAGCAAGAGAACTGGTGAGCAGAGTGGAGATCCTAATGGAGCGACTTATCCTGACACCATCTTGCCGGAAGTGCAACCCTATCCATGCTCCTCATGATTTTATAAACTTCTATAAGGTCCCCCCTCAGCTTCTGACACGCCAGGAAAAACAGCCCCAATCTAATAGCCCCTTCCCTCCAAACTCTCCAATATCAGCAACATTCTTGTAATTCTTCTCTGCGCCTATCAACCTGTGGGGCAGCTCTTTTAATGGATCACTTTTGAGTCAAGTACAATTCGCCTGCATGTTCCAAGGCAAGGGTTTGGCTGGTTATTGTCTGATCTGCAGGAACAAGTTACAATTTTGCTGCCTCCCCCTTCATCCCTACCACTACTAGAAAAAAGTACAAAGAAAACTAAACTGAACTAAAGGCGGTATGTCTCTGTGAAGAGAAAATAGATATGTTGGTGGTTATCTTCACAAATTTCCCATATTGTGCAAAGGTTCTGGTAGATTTGAAAACAAAAAAAAACACATATCTTTACGTAACTTCAGCTTCATAAAAAGTATAAGCATGCATGGGCACAGCAATTTTATGAAAGCAGGCCATGTGTGAAGGGCAATGATGGTGGGAGATAAAACCTGGTAGCAGAGAGCACCTTCGACCTGTTTCTATCAGTCAGAGTGGGTATGATGTTAAAGATAAAAAGGCAGGTGATTTGTAGGTACTTCTTCAGTTCATTTTTCAATTAACAAAATGGTTTAAATTGGATATT
Source organism: Stegostoma tigrinum (assembly GCF_030684315.1). Classification (NCBI taxonomy): domain Eukaryota; kingdom Metazoa; phylum Chordata; class Chondrichthyes; order Orectolobiformes; family Stegostomatidae; genus Stegostoma; species Stegostoma tigrinum. Next base: position 15,656,820 of record NC_081364.1, read on the forward strand.
ATAGCTGGTGAGGAGGAATAAAGGTAAGAAATTCATTTAAAATATTTAAATTGAAATTAAGTAGAATACAGATGGTTCTGCACATTGTTGCAGCTGCAGTATGTGGAGATAGTAGCACCAGTGTAATCCATGGTGATCACATCTGCGGCAAGTGTTTGCTCCTTGGAGAAAATTTGGCTTTGAAGTGGAGTCCAGGCTATGGATACTGCGAAACATCAGAAAGGGAGAGGGGTACCTGAACAGAGTTTCAGGAGGCAGTCACACCCCTTAGATAAACTACAAATCTTCCCAAAACTCACTAGCAAACTACACCAAATTCACACAGAAAGATTTACGTTGACCTTGCAAGGAATGTGGTACAGATTCACTGAAATGTTATCCATGCCAAGAGTAAATTTGAGAGATAACTACATAGAACATTCCATGGAATAGTAGTGTGAATTAAATCATGATTTGATGAAGATTTCAAAGATTTTGAAAGAAATTGGTTAGTTCGAGAAAAACACTTTTTTTAAAGTTGGTGGGGCAAATGAAGGGAACATAAATTTACAATTAAAACAAGGTCACTCAGCAAAGAAAAACAGGAAATAATCTCACAAAATGCATACACCCTCTCTCCAACAAAAGGCAGTAGATCCAGGTTTTATTAACAGTTCTTAAACCCAGATACTTGGATTTTTTTTTGGCAAATGGCTTATACCCTTTCCAAGATCTTATTATAAGTGGCTGAAAGCCATAATATATCAGCGGTGGCATTGCTACCCTGAGATTAAGAGGTCTGGTTCAAGTTCCACCTGCTCCAGAGTGTAAAACATTGCTGAACAGGTTGATTTGTAAAAAACAAGTTATCACATCTCAACATGCAAATTCAACAGGCAGCATAGATCTAAACGCTTTTGCCAACATCAAAGATAAGTCATTTCACAAGATTAAGAACTTCTCAGTTACTAATTGATAAAAATGATTGAAAATAGTCATGTTTTAATCATAAAGGTATTGAAACAGGGTGACTATGATTGCTGGCCACTGAAAAAAAAGGTTCCTTCAATAACCAGTGCAAAACCTGAGTTAGCTTAATAATTATTTATGTGGTATCTCTATTATATATTGATGTTGTAAAGTTCCTAAAGACAAAACAGGGCAGCTGGAAACATCTGTGTAACAATGGATAGGCGGACTGTCAACAAGTATGACTTGCTGCTGTAACAATGGAACAAATTGCTAGAATGTAAGTGTGGGGCTGTTAATCAAAATGTAAAAGAATTTACTAAAGTAGCAGAATCTAAAGGTATCGACCACCACTAAGATATAATCGCTCAGATATTGAAAAAAATGTGCAAATTCACTGATGAATTAGTCATCTTATTCTCACCAGGACTGGTTAGAATTTTTGGTGGATTAGAACATATTTCAAATTCAAAATAAAGACTGAAAATAAATTCTACTTTCTTTCTTCTCAAACATTAACTGAGGGAAGAAGAGGTTTTCCCCTTTTTTAGCTTAGCACAGGCTCTAAAGGGGGGATTGGAGGGGGATTTAGGTCCTTCATAACATGTAGGGAACACATTACACGTGCATGCCTAAATTCTAAATTTCAGTGAAGATTATGTTAACATATTCTGCAGAAGCTTGCCAGACTATTTCCTTATCAAACCAAGGTTTGTAGTAGTGATCAAAACAGAAATAACTATTCCAGGACGGTACTGACTAAACACAACATGCTAAGAATTAACAAACAACCTTGTACTGAAATAAGGCCAAATCATTCCGCTCAGACTAAAGATCAGCATCACAGAGACTTCCTAGAATGGCAAAACAAATATGTTACTGGTGAGAACTAAAGATAATTCAGATCACCTAACAATGTAAACATTTTCAACGAACCACCTGTCCATCTCACATACCTTTTACTTCAGCACATCAAGAACCTTCTCTATATAATCTCAAGTACGTAAAGTAATTTCTTAAATATAGTCTGTAGTACATGTAACATCCTGCCAGCTACAAGATAAACGGCAGAGAGGTTAGTATGGTATCAATTAATTATATATTTTACAGCAGATATGCAGACTTTAGTAACCATTCTACATCATATCCTCTGTTCTGTTCTGCAAAAACAGAATTCCAACTATGTGCTACAATTTAGCTCAAACGCAGCATCTCCAAACAGCAATTCTTCAGCTGATAAAACTGTTTGATTTGTGGTTTACCAATGTGCCATTTTTGAGAAACTCTCGCATATAAAACTGAATAGAATTGTATACGCCAACCTTTCAATTTTATCCTGTTCTATCACAACAAAACCTGGGTACCTGGTAACTTCAATGCTTGTAGCAACAATTACAGCCTTCAGTTCATAAATGTAGTTCTCAATTTGAAAATTACGTGTTTGGTGATGGAGAAAGGCAAACAACAACGGCAAGGTGTTCACTTGTTCAGCTTATGTTCAATTCCTTTAAGTAGTCTATTAGATAATGTAATGTAACTAACGTGCTCAAAGTACCACCCTAGAAAATTGCAGACATATTTAACAACATAACACATTTTCAAACCATATATAGTATCAGAATCTTTGTTACTATGAATCACATTACAGTACTGCTACATTGTATTTAGGCTCTTAGTAATGCGTCAATTAGGTCATTTGGCTGGACTGCTGATTTGTAAAGTGATGCGTGTGGTCTCAATATCCACACTGTATGAAGTTACTCTGAATGTTCTTCCTTCTCAAACTCTCCCCTCACCCGAGATGCGCTGACCCTTAGGTTAAATCAGTAATAATCATATCTCTCTCTCTCTAATGAGAGCAGCACTATGTTCTTCCCGGGATATGGGAACTTTATTTACTTTACATTGTAGCAGCAAAACACAAACTGTATTTTCCAACATCTACGTCTAATGTATTATCGAATACATATCAAAATGTAGTAAAGTTGCAAGTGGAGACCATTTTTAGATAGAAATGCCTTTCCAATATCAACTTTAAGCTCTGTGCGGCTACAAAATAAACCAAATAGTTAAAACTAAGAAGCAAAGTGAATTTGGAAAGTCTTTCCAAATTTGATACCGAGAAGGAAATTACACAAACCATAATAGAACATGGCACAGCAAGCAAAACGCCTTTCAAATAAAAGTACAATCATTTCAAATGAGATCAGACACTATTGATCGCAGTTTGGTGAAAGTTTAAACAGACTACATCTTTATACATTTATAAACAAGCAGGAAAGATAGAAAAAATTAAGAATCTTCACTCTCTTCTCTCCCAAAAATTTCAACATACAAATAATTACAAGATGTTGCAAAATGCAGTACTCAAACTTCATATAAAACTTGAAACTGCACTCTTCATTTTGTATTTAAGTCTGTTGATCAGAATGTTACATTACAGCTTGGAAACAGGTAAAATGGACTAACAAAAAGAAAGGGAAGTTTGCACAAGACAGAGAATAATCCATGATATCATGATAGATAGGATCATGACAAGATAACTTTGGAAGAATATCTTACAAGTTCTAAGCCAAGTTGGTGGACATGTTTTCTAGAAAAATCAATAGTGGACTGGAAAGTAAATGTGTAGACTTTTTCTTATGATGGAGTGGGACTCCTTCAAAGGCCCTCAGCATCATGAAGTACCTGGTATGAAAAGCAGGACTGGAATGTGGTAAGTGGGAGCTGTGCTCTTGCTCAACCATCTTACATTCTCTTCCCCAACACCCTAATCCCATAATACACCACCTGCCAATCCTGTTGGCAACCACTGTATACAAAGACACATTTATCATGATACTCTCAGGAATTCTGGCTGATTTTGCCCTTTTCTAGCCCCAGTTACGGAGCTCAACTACAGACAGATTTGAGACCAATTAACATAAAATAGGAACTGAACCTGGAATTCAACTGGCTTAGTCTTAGTATTATATTCAATTGTATATTTTCATATTAGATTACTCGGGATAAATGTGAGGCTTTATATTTTAATGTTTGCTGTGAGGCCAAGAGAACAAGAAAGCCAATTCTTCAAACCCACATAATGGTGAGAAAAAGCAATAGCGGCCATGCATCATGCAGGTTACAGACATATGATGACTATGTACCTTTCTGTTGAGCTACTTTGGCTGAAACCTTCAGCTGTAGTAGTTCATGTCTTAAAGAACCTGTTAAAAATAAAGTCGGAAAACCACTTTAAAAAAGGTCAAGTGTAGTAACTCTTCCCCTAGCTATCAAAATGTTCACTATTATCAATATTTAATATAATAATGTCACTTAAACACCATTTCCAAATGTTAATGGATTTAAAAACAAATTTTCTGTACAGCGTTTTTAAAGCAGCTACAAGTCATGAAAACAGAAAAATAAAAGTTTTGGCCAATTTTTCAACAACAGCTGGCGTATTCTTTGCCACGTCAGCTTATTAGTTACTTGCTACCCTTTGAAGGTGATCAATTAAACATTACCTCTGACATCAGATTCCCCTCATCCATGAATCTCAATACTAACCTCTCTGGAATGGGGGATTTAGAAAAGATCATTTGAGGTTACAACTTTTACACAGCACTGCTGCCATCGTACACATTATACATAAAGCATAGAGCAATTACAGGCATTTATATGTCAACAGCACAATATTTCTTGCAAGTTGTTACATAAATGAGATAAAGTCCTGCCAAACACCTGGTGCGTTTTAAAAAAAAGGCATTCAGCACAAAATGTAGCCTTATAGGCAAGGTCATTTCCATTAATTTACATTGTTTTATAGCTCAGCAGTAAGACTCCAGGAACAAACAAAATGTTCACAAAAACAAAAAAAAGAAACAGACACAGTCCTTTGACTTGCAGCAACTGGAATTGAAGGATACAGGGTAAACCATTCAGGAATGATTAGGATGGTCAACATGGCTTAGTGTGCGGAAAACTGTGCCTCACTAACCTGACCGAGTTTTTTGAAGAAGTAACAAAGGATTGATGAGGGCAGATGGACATGATCTATATGGACTTGAGTAAGGCTTTCGACAAGGGTCCTCATGGTAGACTGGTTAGCAAGGTTAGATCACATGGAATACAGGGAGAACGAACTATTTGGATACAGAGATAATAAAATGTGAGGCTGGATGAACACAGCAGGCCAAGCAGCATCTCAGGAGCACAAAAGCTGACGTTTCGGGCCTAGACCCTTCATCAGAGAGGGGGATGGGGGGAGGGAACTGGAATAAATAGGGAGAGAGGGGGAGGCGGACCGAAGATGGAGAGTAAAGAAGATAGGTGGAGAAGGTGTGGGTGGGGAGGTAGGGAGGGGATAGGTCAGTCCAGGGAAGACGGACAGCCTGTCCGTCTTCCCTGGACTGACCTATCCCCTCCCTACCTCCCCACCCACACCTTCTCCACCTATCTTCTTTACTCTCCATCTTCGGTCCGCCTCCCCCTCTCTCCCTATTTATTCCAGTTCCCTCCCCCCATCCCCCTCTCTGATGAAGGGTCTAGGCACGAAACGTCAGCTTTTGTGCTCCTGAGATGCTGCTTGGCCTGCTGTGTTCATCCAGCCTCACATTTTATTATCTTGGAATCTCCAGCATCTGCAGTTCCCATTATCTCTGATACTATTTGGATACAGAACTGGCTTGAAATCAGAAGACAGAGGGTGGTGGTGGAGGGTTACTTTTCAGACTGGAAGGCCAGTGACCAGTAGTGTGCCACACAGATCGGTGCCAGGTCCACTGTTTTTCACCATTTACATCATTGATTTGGATGTGAACATAGAAGGTATGGTTATTAAGTTTGAGGTAACATTTGGTGTCATCTGCAGAGTACAATGGGATCTTGGCACATGGGGCAATGGGCCAAGGAGTGGCAAATGGAGTTTAATTTGGGTAAAAGTGAGTTGCTGCATTTTGAAAGGCAAATCAAGGCAGGGCTTATACACTTAATGGTAAGGTGCTGGGGAGCGTCACTGACAAAAAGACCTTGGAGTGCAGGTTCATAGTTCCTTGGAAGTGGAGTCGCAAGTACAGGGTAGCGAAGGCGGCATTTGGTATGCTTGCTTTTATTGGTCAGTGGCCTGTATAGAAGTTGGGAGGTCATGCTCTGGCTGTACCGGACATTGTTTAGGCTCCTTTTGGAATATTGTGCACACTTCTGGCATCTCTGCTATAGGAAGGATGTTGTGAAATTTGAAAGGGTCGAGAAAAGATTTAAAACGGATATTGCTAGGGTTGGAGGGTTTGAGCTACAGGGAAAGGCTGAATAGGCTGGGGCTATTTTCCCTGGAACATCAGAGGCTGATGGGTGACCTTATAGAAGTTTATTAAAATCATGAAGGGCATGGATAGGATAAATAGACAAGGTCTCCCCTTCGGGGTAGGAGAGTCCAAAGCTAGGCGACACAGGTTTAAGGTAAGAGGCGAAAGATTTAAAAGGGACCTAAGGGGCAACCTTTTCATTCTGAGGTGGTCCATTTATGGAATGAGCTGTGAACTGGTAGACGCTGGTATAATTACAACATTTGAAAGGCATCTGGATGGGTATATGAATAGGAAGATGTTACAGGGATATGGGCCAAATGCTGGCAAGTGGGACTAGATTTATTTAGGATATCTGGTTGACATGGACGAATTGAACCAAAGGGTCTGTTTCCATGCTGTACAGCTCTATGACTCAATAATTGCTAGGTTTCTCCAGGAATTCCTGTTTCTTTTTCAGATCTCCAGCCTCCGCAGATCTTTATTTTATCATTGAGACTTTCTCTCTTTTGCTGCATGCTCTCTCAGCCTCCAGCAAATTAACCTTGCCTGTGAGTTTTCAGGGTTTCGAAGTTGATGTGGAGATGGGCTCTAAGAAACAAGGTAAATCACAAGGATTTTGCTTCCAGACAAAAACGTGCTGATTAACTCTCCTTGTGAGCCCAAATCTCCTTCAACTTGAAACTAAATGCTGTTTATAATAACTCAACATTTGAAACAATTCTCTGGAACTTGAGAGATTTCACAGTCTATCCACTGTTAACACACAGGTGACAGCCATTCCTTCAAGGAGTAAATATCTTTTGGTTTCTTCCAAGTGAAAGAGTTTGGGCCCCCTTTAAATCATGAACAATCAAGCTATCCAGATTAGCTGTCAGGCAGTCTTCAGAAAAGGGTACAAGAACCCCTTCATTTTATCTGAAATTAAAGACAGTACCAAAACATCAATCTTATAAATCTTAAACATCAGCAAGCTTTTAGGAAGGCAAACAGAGGATTTAAAAATTAATAGAGGCCTTACTACAGTAATACATGGTATTGCCAAGGACACACCTGAAATATGGTGCATTACTGATTTCCTTACACAAGGAATGTCGTGTGGGGCTTGGAGGGACTGCAACGAAAGCTCACTAGGCTGGTCCCTGGAATGAGGACAAATTGCATGGAGTAGATACAAGTTTAGAAGAGTTTGAGATGTTAATGGAAACATTAAATTCTTAACTTAATTGACAGAATAGATGCTGACAAATGGTTGGGTAATCTAGAATACAGGATTCCAGCCCCAGAATAAGGGGTTAGCCATTTCGGATGAAGAAGAGGAAAAGTTTCATCACTCAGAGGATTAAGAATCTTCAGATTCTCTCCTCCGGAAAATTGTGGATTCTTGTGGAGGAGTATACTTAAGACAGAGAATGATAGGTTTTTAGGTACTAAGGAAAGTAAGGGATATAAGAAAGTGGAGTTGAAGTAGAAGTTCAGGCGTGATTCTTCATATATTGAAGCAATCCAAATGCAATAAGACTTGCACAATATCCAAGCTTGGGCAGACATGTGACAAGTAATATTCGTATCACACAGTGTTTGCCTGACATCTATCTCCAAGAAATAGGTAATCAAACTACCATCACTTGGTTTTCAATACTATATAAAGTTGTTTGTTGCAGTTTTCAGTTCCATTTGTAATTCTTCAGATTAACATAGTAGTCAATGCTTGCATGCAATATCTGGTCAATATCCATGCCTGATAGAAGTGTGGTTCAAATGCCCCTTCACCTCGCAGTACCAAGCCATAATCATTAAAATGAAAACCTACCAAATGATTCCCCTTGGACATTCAATGACATTGTCAGTAGAAGCAGTGTGTACTATCTACAAGATGCACTGCAAAAATTTACAGATCCTTAAGCAGTACCTTCCACTCCCACAAACACTTCCCTCTCAAAGGACAAGCAGATACATGAGGTCAATTTCAACATCCTGAGGTCGTCATCACCCAGCAACTCAACTGCACCTGCCACAGAAATGCACAGGCCAAGAACAGGTCAAAGGCTGGATGTCCTAATGTAAAGAACACTCAATCAGGGCCATTTTATTTGCCAATCCATCCAATAATCTAAACTTTCAAGCCATGCACAAACAGCTCGAATGAACCTGTTCAGTCATGTTGAGAAGGCTTCTTAAGAGGAGTCATAGTGGACTTGAAATGTTAATTGTTTCTCTCTCCAAAGATGCCATCTGCCTTGAGTTTCTCCAGCATTCTCTGGGCTTGCTTCAGACATGTTGAGAGATATTTTCAGCACAAGTAAGGCTTGAAACCATTTTCTGGTCCAGAGGCAGGGACACTACCACATGCAACAAGAGCCACCTGCATCACCAATGCACCATGACTGTAACCTAAACTTAAAAGAAGGCCTAATCCATAATTATCAACACTTCGAAAGTCAAGACAGATACACATAAATAATGTTATTTTTAAGTGATGCACTATCTTGGTGTAGCTACGCTCCACAATTCCTAAGCTATTGCTGGAACAAAGATACAAAACTCCCTGCCAAACAGCTCAGAGAATACCTTCACCACACAACACTGCTGCAATTCATGCAACATACCTGCAAGCACCTTTTCAAGGACAATTAACTCAAAATAATTCCCATCCCCCAGTGTAGATCAATATCAACATTTGCTGTTATTTCCCTCTAGGTTTGATACAATTTGTTGTAGAATCTGCAACTTCATTAAAATGTCCTATAATTCAGTTAGTCTACATCGCAAAGGATTTCATAAGTTCAAATATATCATCCTAAAGTCCCCTGAAATGAAAGCATATCTTCTTATAACTCAGTTAACATAACCAAGGTAATAATTTAATTGCCTTCATCATCAATACGTGGGTGTCCTTCTCGGTACAGTACAGATAACCAGAATTATACATTGAACTGGCAAGTAACACTGCTCTACAACGTGATCACCACTGAGGGGTTTTGCTTTCCAATTTATTTGTACTTGCCAAAAATCAGGTACTTTATCTACATCTTCTGTTTATTGCTCTCACCCATTGTGCTGATAGCTTCAGTGATCTACCTTTTCGATATTAAATCCAAATTCCTTTTCAATGCCATGCCCATAATACAAAATGACACTCCAGTGTAGCACTGGAGCTGTTTGAGGCACCATCTACATGACATGAAACAGAGATCCCATATACGAAAGGACCCACAGCAAAAATGGAAGAATAGATTTTTTTCAAATTATCTTGATCAATGCATACCTCTGAAACAACGCCTGAAAAATTATTATCTAGTTGTTCATTTGATCACCATTTATAGATCCATATTGCACGCAAACCAATGCCATCATTCCCTAAAAGCAAGTTTGTTCTTCTGACCATTAGAATGTCAACCTTTCAAGTTAAAAGAAGTCGTTATTTTAATGATGTTACATTGCTTACATTATGTTTCGGACCTGATTTTCCCAGCTTACTAATACAAAATTGATCAGCTTGCCATAAACCAGCTGTAGACCCCAGTCACCTCTAATCATAACCCCAGCATTTACTAGTACTACAGTTTGTAGTTATACTATGACTTAATTTTTTAAAAACTTTGTTTCTCTCGTTCACTACTTTGTACCAAAGTTTTTGTAATTAGGTACCCTGTACCTAAGATACCACTGTGTGGGGCAACATTGTACGCTTTTCATTGTACCCCTGTACTTCCGTATTTGCGCGTACGTGGCAATAAAATCTAAATTTACTGCAAGTACAGAACAAACTCTGGTCCCAAGCCCCACCTTCCCGGTTTATCTCAAACCTTGACCTCAGTTCTCACCTTTGTGTATACTGAACTTTATCTCTCGCTCCCAGTCCAGCACATTCCGACGAACAGTTTCGGCCCGAAACGTTGACTTTCCTACTCCTTAGATGCTGTCTGACTTCGCTGAGCTTTTCCAGCTCCACGTTTATCGACATTCAGAATTCCCTCTGGCTCTCACCTCCTGCCCAATCCATAGCCACACAGCGAGCCCTGACCCCCAGCTTTCGCTCTCAACAAACAATTGAACAAGACTAGCGGGGGGGGGGGGGGGGGGGAAGAGAAAGAGGATTCATCCCCAATAAACATCAACACTACCACGTCCCCAAAACCTGGCCCTCGTCCCCCGTATACTGAACCCCTTTCTTGATCCCAAGATTGGTTCGACTGGTTAACACACATCCTGACCCCCCCCCAACCTTCAGCCCTGATTGGTAGTGAATTCAATCCCTACCCCAGCCCCAAGTACCGAGTGAACCCTGAGCACGAGTCACACCTTTTTTATGGCCTGTCCGGCCTCGGGATTTCGGCATTCCCGCTGCTCACGCTCGGCGCTTGCACTCGACCGGGACGATCCTCTCGCTGGCGGGCCCTGTATCAGCCAACCGAAGGCAGTCGCCTCTGGGATCTGGTACTGGGTTTCACCCGATCGAGAACTGTTAAAGACGAGCGGCCACGCTGGTTTAACTGCTTAATGTTGCGGATTTTCTGGGTACGATGACAGGACAACCACGCGCAAACCTCCACCATCTTTCCGCTCACTCCCACACTGTGCAATTGCTGCCGGCCGGCGCCCTAGGGGCTGATGGGGGTTGTAGTCCGCGCCGGCCCTGAGCTCCTGTTTACATCGGCAGTTGCCAGGCCGGCGGGGACTACAACCCCCGGCGTGCATCGCCTTGGTGGCGCAGGCGCAGGCTCACAATCCTGGCTGACGCCTGCTGATCCAGGGCCACGTGACCTCCCGCGCTTGGCGTGGGTGGGATCAGGTCACGTGGGGTAGACCCCCGCGGGATTTCAAATTTGAATACTTCTCAGTGCAGCATTTCCTATCTGATGACTAACTTTTATATCTATCTCTTTGCTCTCCTGTTTAACATTTTTATTTTGGCATCACTCCGATCCTGTCTGGAAACAGGCAAATTAAAGCAAAATAGTGTGGATAATACGGTGTGAAGCTGGATAAACACAGCAGGCCCAGCGGCATCAGAGGAGAAGGAAAGCTTGACGTTTCGGGTCGGAACCCTTCTTCAGAAATGGGGGAGGGGGAGGGGATTCTGAAATAAATAGGGAGACAGGGGGAGGCGGATAGAAGATGGATAGAGGAGAAGATAGGGTGAGAGGAGACAGACAGGTCCAAGACGCGGGGGTTAGAGCCAGTGAAGGTGAATGTGGGTGGGAGTTGCGGGGGGGGGGGGAATGGGTCAGCCTAGGGAGGACGGACAGGTCGGGGGGAGGGGGTAAGGCTAGTCGGGGATGGGGTGGGGCTTGAGGTGGGAGGAATGGTTAGGGAGGCGGGGACTAGCTGGGCTGGCTTTGGGAAGTGTTCTGGGTAGTGGAGATTTTGAAGCTTGTGAAGTCCACATTGATACCCTTGGGCTGCAGGGTTCCCAAGCTAAATACGAGGTGCTGTTCCTGCATCTTTCGGGTGTCGTCATTGTGGCACTGCAGGAGGCCCAGGATGGACATGTCATCTGAGGAGTCGGGGGCGGGGGGAGTTAAAATGGTTCGCGACTGGGAGGTGTAGTTGTTTGTTGCGAACTGAGCGGAGGTGTTCTACAAAGCCGTCCCCAAGCCTCCATTTGGTTTCCCCGATGTAGGGGAAGCCACACTGGAACAGCAAACACAGTATATCACATTAACAGATGTGCAGGCGGACATCTGTTTGATGTGAAAAGTCTTCCTAGGGCTTGGGATCGGGGTGACGTATACGGGCAGGTGTAGCACTTGCTTCGGTTGCAGGGACAAGTGCCAGGGGTGGTGAGGCTGGAGGGGAGTGTGGAGCAGATGAGGGAGTCATGGAGAGAGTGGTCCCTCCTGACAGCACATTAGGGTGGGGAAGTAAGAATGTCTTGGGTAGTAGGGTCAGATTGCAGATGGCGGAAATGTCAGAGGATGATGCGTTGGATTTGGAGGTTTGCCAAGTGGTACGTGAGGACGAGGGAGATTCTGTTTTGGTCATTATTGTGGATAGGGGGTGTGAGGGATGAGTTGCAGGAAATGCGGGAGACACAGTCGAGGGCTTTTTTGATCACCGTGGAGGGGAAGTTACGGTTTTTGAAAAAAGAGGACATCTGGGATGTTCGGGAGTGACATGCCTCATCTCGGGAGCAGATGCGGCGGAGGCAAAGGAATCGGGAATAGGGGATGGCCTTTTTACGGTAAGGTGGATGAAACGAGGAATATTCTAGGTAGTTGTGAGAGTGAATAGGCTTAAAATGGATATTGGTTTCCAGGTGTATGCCAGAGATGGAGAAAGAGAGGTCCAGAAAGGAGAGAGAGGTGTCAGAGATGATCCAGGTAAACTTAAGGTTGGGGTGGAAGGTGTTGGTGAAGTGGTTGAACTGTTCAAGCTCCTCATGGGAACACGAGGCAGCGACGAAACAGTCATCAATGTAATGGAGGAAGAGATGGGAGATAGGGCCAGTGTAGCTTTGGAAGAGGAATTCTTCCACATATCCTACGAAGAGACAGGCATAGCTTGGGCCCATGCGGTACCCATGGCCACCCCCTTTGTCTGGAGGAAGTGGGAGGAATTAAAGGAGACGTTGTTGAGGGTGAGGATGAGTTTGGATAAGTGGATGAGGGTGTCAGTGGAGGAGGACTGGTCGGGTCTGCGGAATAGGAAGAAGCGGAGGGCTTTCAGGCCATCTGCATGCGGAATGCAGGTGTATAGGGACTGGATGTCCAGAGTGAAAATGAGGTGTTGTTGACTGGGGAATTGGAAGTTCTGGAGGAGGTGGAGAGTGTGGGCGATGTCACAGACGTAGGTGGGGAGTTCCTGGACCGAGTGGGAGAAAATGAAATCCAGATAGGTGGAGATAAGTTCGGTGGGGCAGGAGCAGGCAGAGACAATGGGTCGACCAGGGCGGTCAGGTTTGTGGATTTTGGGAAGGAGATCGAAGCGGGCGGTGCGGGGTTGGGAAATGATGAGGTTAGAGGCTGTGGGTGTGAGGTCACCTGATTGTGGATGCTGGAGAAACACAGGACTGAAACATACAGGACCAAAGAAGAGATAACAAGGTGTAGAGCTGGATGAACACAGCAGGCCAGGCAGCATCAGAGGAGCAGGAAAGCTGACGTTTCTGAAGAAGGGTCCAGACCTGAAACGTCAGCTTTCCTGCTCCTCTGATGCTGCCTGGCCTGCTGTGTTCATCCAGCTCCACTCCTTGTTATCTCAGATTCTCCAGCATTGGCAGTTCCTACTTTCATAGAACCGAGGAAGAATCTTGTTGGAGTCGTAACGTTAAGTCTGTGTTCCTGTCTACAGGTGCAGCCAGACCTGCTGAGTTTTTAGAGTCAAAGAGATGTACAGCACGGAAACAGACTCTTCAGTCCAACTCGTCCATGCCAATCAGATTTCCTAAATTAATTAGTCCCATTTGCCAGCCTTTCGCCAGTATCCCTCTAAACCCTTTCTATTCATACACCCATACAAATGGCTTTTAAATTTTTCAATTGTACCAGCCTGTACGATCTCCTCTGGCAGCTCATTCCATACATGCACCACTGTCCTCATGATAAAGTTGCCCCTTAGGTCCCTTTTAAATTTTTCCCCTTAAACCTATGCCGGCTAGTCTTGGACTCTCACACCCTGAGGAAAAGGCCTTGACTATTCACCCTATTAATGCCTGTCGTAATTTTATACCCTTCTATAAGGTCACATCTCAGACTCCAAAGCTCCAAGGAAAATAGCACCAGCCTATTCAGCATCTCTGTTTGGCTCAAATCCTCCAGCCCTGGCAACGCCCTTGATGTTGAATGAATTCATCCAAGATGTTTGTGTATTTGCAGATGCATTCTATTCTGTTTAGAAAAAAAGCCCTGATTGACTCCAGGTTAAAACACAGACAGATTTTGAACAAGGCCTCACATGTAAAATGCATTGTCTGTCCTGAGTTGTTTCCTCTTGAATAAACTGATAAAACCCTTAATTATCTCAGGGCAATGACTAGAAGAAATTCTGGGATTTGTATTTTAATCAATAGAAACCTGCATCTCCTTTCTACTGATTAACGAGTCAACGGGAGGCGGTCAGCAAGCCACTTTTAGGGTTGTCAGCTTTCTGCTTATAAATTCTGTGTTGGTCTACCTCCTCTTCCGCACTACACCTGAGGAAGGAATACAGCTTTGAAAGCTGGTGTTTTCAAATAAACCTGTTGGATTGTAACCTGGTGTTGTATGATTTTTGACCTTGTCCACCACTGTCCAACACCGGCAACTCCACAACATTCTTGTAAATCTTTTCTGAACCCTTTCAAGTTTAACAACATCCTTCTTATAGCAGTGAGACCAGAACTGAATGCAGTGTTCACAAAGTGGCCTAACCAATGTTCTGTGCACCTGCAACATGACTTCCCAACTCATACACTCAATGCATTGACCAATAAATGCAAGCATACCAAATGCATTCTTCACTACTCTGTCCACCTGTGACTCCACCTTCAAGGAACTATGAACACGCACTCCAAGGTCTCTTTGTTCTTCTAAATTAATCTAGTTCCATTTGCCACATTTGGCCCATATCCGTTTAAACCCCTCCTATGATGTACCCATCCAGATACCTTTTAAATGTTGTAATTGTACCATCCTATTCCTCCTCCTATGGCAGCTCATTCTCTATACACATGACCCTCTGTGTGAAAAGGTTGCCCCTTAGGTCCCTTTTACACCTTTTCCTTCTCACCTTAAACCTCTACCTTCTGCATTTTGACTCTATCCTATTCACCCTATCCATGTCCCTTATTTTCTCTAACATTCTTTGTGTTTGTTTCAGAAATAGACAATGTCTATCTCCAACAAGAGAGATTCTAAACACCTCCCTTTAAAATTTAACAGAAGAGAGAATCCAGAGTCTGGTAGATCATTGCAAAGGTTCATAACCCTATGAGTAAAAAAAAATTCTCCTTGTCTCAGATCTGTGTGGCATTGGCATGATCATCGACATTGTGAGCAACTAATTTTCCAGAACATGAATAACGTATTATGTCTCATAATTAGTATGCAGCATACCATTAAGGGACATAGCGATATCAATGCTCTATCATATCATATTGCATAAAGGAGTAAAGGCCTCTGAATTCATCTTAACTGGGGCACCAGATAGTTTAGTATTGAATTCCTGTAAAATGTGTCAATGTTAAGAGGTGCAACATTATTGATTTTCTTAATTTGGCATTACCCCTGTATAATGTAGGAATTAACATGACTATTGCTTCATCAGGTACAAATACCCTGCTGGAGGCAGCATATTATAAACTGCAAACATAGTCAAAAGAGCTGAAATCTAGAGAGATGAGGTGAGAGCAACTGGCCTTGATAGCAAAACTGAATAAATGGGAATCAGGGAAAACTCTCCTCTGGTTGGAGCCATGCCTAGCACAAACGAAGATGATTATGGTGGTCGGAGGTCAGCCATCTCAGCCCCAGGTCATCCCTGCAGGTGTTCCTCAGGGTAGTGACCTCGGCTGCTAAGTTATCTTTAGCTGCCTCATCAATGACATTCTTTCCATGGTAAGGTCAGAAGGAGGGATATTTGCTAATGATTGCACAATGTTCAGCACTATTTGCAATCTTTCAGTTACAGAACAGTTCCTGTCAAAATGCAGCAAGATTTGGACAATACCTAGGCTTGGTTTGACAATTGGTAGGTAAACTTCACATCTCATAAATGGCAAGAAATGATCATCTCCAACAAGAGAGAGTTTAACTATTGATGTTCAAAGGAATTACCATTACTGAATTCCCCCATTACCGACAACCTGGAGTTTACCATTGACCTGAAACTGAATAGGAACAGAAAATAAACACTATGAGTAAACAGTAGATCAGAGGTTTAGGATCTTGTAGTGAGTTACTCACTTTGTGACTTCCCAGAACCTGTCCACCATCACAAGTCAGGGGTTTGATGGAATACTTCCCAAATGCCTGGATGAGTGCAGCTCCAAAAGGATTGATACCATATAGGAGAAAGCAGCTTGTCTGACATCGCATCTTCAATTGTTTACACCCTCCACTAGTGAAGCACTGTAGCAGCAGTGTGTGCCATTTACATTATGCACTAGAAAAAATTGACAAAGTTTCCTTAGACAGCACATTCCAACCTTGTGACCATCTAGAAGGGCAACTGCAAAAAAATATATGGGGACACCACTAACTGCATAGTCAATTGCGAAAGGCACACTTGGGAAGACGACCCCAATCTTTCATATTGTTAACCTCACACATCACATTGATGATGAAAGGCAATCAGAAGCTTTCACAATTGTTTGCATTTTCACTAAGAAGGCAGGACAACCCACATCCTAACTACCAAAATCGACACAGCAACTGGAGCCAAGATATTACCACAACACAGTCTGAAAATCATGTACTTCAGCTATTGGTGGCTCCATGCTACAACTTACAAGAGATTATCTCCCAGCGCAAAATGGATCACCAATTATGTCCCTGAAGCTATCACGATGTAGTGCCAATACACAAGCTCACCTTGGTTTTTTGAAACCTGCTATCTGTTGACAGGGCTGGAAGTACACACAGATCTCGGTATAGTCGCGGCACGGTGGCTCAGTGGTTAACACTGCTGCCTCACAGCGCCAGGGGCCCAGGTTTGATTCCACCCTCAGGCGACTGTCTGTGTAGATTTTGCACATTCTCTCCATGTCTGCGTGGGTTTCCTTCGGGTGCTCTGGTTTCCTCCCACAGTCCAAAGATGTGCAGACTAGGTGGATTGGCCATGCTAAATTGCCCGTAGTGTTCAGGGATATGGAGATTAGATGGGTTATAGGGGGATGGGTCTGGGTGGGATGCTCCAAGGGGCGGTGTGAACTTGTTGGGCCGAAGGGCCTGTCTCCACACTGTAGAGATTCTATGATGACGTGAAATGAAACCACACTTGGTGTGATGGAACAAACCAGGTAGGATACAATTGAAGTTGAAAGTGTTCTTCAAGTAAATATCACTTCGGCCAGAGCCAATGAGAACAGTTTCAACTAGCAACTGCTGAAGATGAGCAACTGCAAGAGTTGCAAAAGATTGTTAATTTGTGATGGCATGACATTAAGGTGTACCTGAGAACATTTGTTGATCTTGTTCATGCAGGGATAAACTTGATAACCATAGCAAGCCATTTCCTAGGGTGAACCAATCAATACATCAAAAGCACAACACTGAAGTATCGTGCCTGTAGGCCAGGCCAGGTAAGGAGGACAGATTTCTTAATGGAAATTAATGAACCAAATTTTTTTTTCACAACAGTCATGACAATGGTCATGATTAGATTCTTAATTCTAGATTTATTATCGAATTAAAATCCCACAATCTGCAATAGTGGAATTCGAACCCAGCTACCTGGAACATTACTTGGATCTCAAAATTGATACTTTAGGGTTAATAGCAGTAGACCATTGCCTCCCAAGGGGGTAGTGATTGCACAAGAAAACTAGCATGTGAGAGAGATAATAGGAACTGCAAATGCTGGAGAATCGAAGATGACAAGGTGTGGAGCTGGATGAACACAGCAGGCCAAGCAGCATCTTAGGAGCAGGAAAGCTGACATTTCTGGCCTAGACCCTTCATCAGAAAAGACCCAAAATGTCAGCCTTCCTGCTCCTAAGATGCTGCTTGGCCTGCTGTGTTCATCCAGCTCCACGCCTTGTTATCCAAGACTGGCATGTGAATCTGTTTTAAAGAAAGACAGTAAATGTTGGGCAGACTCAGCAGTTCTGAAGAATAATCATGTCAGACTTTAAAAATTAACTCTGTTTCACTTGCCTCAAATGCTGCCAGACCTGCTGAGATTTCCAGCATTTTCTGTTTCTATGTCAAACTTTCAGCACCCATGTTATTTTGCTTTTTACTGCATCTGAATATGTATACTAGCTAGGGATGGTGCACAATTTTCACAACTCAAAAATGTATATCAGGCCTGCAAAACCTATTAAATGGCTACTTTTCACACGATAATAATTGTGAACCTGTGATAACAATTCTGTAGCAACCCAACAGCAGAGGAAGCTCTATGTTTTATTTTATTAGATTCCCTACAGTGTGGAAACAGGCCCTTCAGCCCAATAAGTCCACACCAGCCCTTGAAGCATCCCACCCAGACCCATGCCCCATAACCCACATACTCCTGATCACTGTGGGCAATTTATCATGGTCAATCCACCTAACCTGCACATCTTTGGACAGTGGGAGGAAACCAGAGTACCTGGAGGAAACCCACACAGACACAGGGAGAATGTGCAAACTCCACACAGACAGTTGCCCGAGGGTGGAATCGAACCCTGGTCCCTGGTGCTGTGAGGCTGCAGTGCTAACCACTGAGCCACCGTGCCACCCTACTCAGTGCCGTGATGCACTGCTCTATCCACTCATTTTCACAGAGTCACACAGCACAGAAACAGACCTCAGTCCAGCTTGTCCATGCTGACCACACATTCCCAACCTGACCTGTCTCATTTTTGGCCCCTATCCCTCTGAACCCTTACCATTCATCTAACCATCCAAATGTCTTTTTTTAATGTTGTAATTGTATCAGCCTCCACCACTTATTCTGGCAGCTTGTTCCATACACGCACCACCCTCTGCGTGAAAAAGTTATCCCTCAGCTTTTTTTAAAATCTCTTCCCTCACCTTAAGCCTATGCCATCTAGTTTTGGACTCCCCTACCCTGGGGAAGAGACTTTGGCTATTCACTCTATTCAAACCCCTTGTGATTTTATAACCCTCTATAAGGTCACCCGTCAGACTCGGATACTGCAGAATCAAAACGCCAGCCTATTCAGCCTCTCCCTATAACTCAAACCCTCAAGTCTCGGCAACATTCCTGTAATTCTTTTCTACACCCTTTCACATTTAACAACATCTTTTGTAAAGGATGATGACCAGAATTGAAAAAAAAGCTTCACTAATGTCCTGAACTACTGCAACATGACATCCCAACTGCTGTTCTCAATGTTCTGAGCAATGAAGGCAAGTGTGCTAAATGCCTTCCTCAACACCCTGTCTACTTGCGATTCCGCTCTCAAGGGATATTGTGTAGGAAGTGGCATCAACCACTTAAGTGGGAGGGACAAGTACAGTTACAGCATTTGAACGATGTTTGGACATGTACATAGATAGCAAAGTTTTAGAGGGATATGGCCAAACGCAGACAAGTGGGACCAATTCAGATTAGTAAACCTGGCCAACAGAGACAAGTTGGGCCAAAAGGCCTGTTTCCATGCAGTATAACTCTATAACTCTATCACTCTATAACTATGCACCTGCGCCTCTCGGTCTCTTTGTTTGGCAATACTCCATAGGGCCCTACCACTAACTGCATAAGTCTGCCCTGATTTGCCTTATCAAAATATAAGACCTCACATTTAACTGAATTAAACTCCGTCTGCTATTCCTTGGCCCTTTGGCCCATCTGATCAAGATCCCATTCTATTCTGAGGAAACCTTCTTCATTGTCCACTACACCAACTGTTTTGCTATCATCTGCAAACTTACTAACTATTCCTCCTATATTCACTCCTTGGTTGAAAATTGAAACAGACGTATTCACAATGCATGGGGAAGATTACATTCTTGTGAAAGATTATTTCTCTGAAATTTCCATTGGCGGATGATTTATCAATAAAATGGTTGCACACATCATGGACACTATAACCACTATTTTTACTTTATTCGGTGTACTGGAACCAATAAAGCTTGACAATGGACAGTAGCTCACTGGCAAATCTTTTCAAGCTTTGTGTACTAACTGGTCACTGACCCACATCACATTGTCACCCCACTGTCCTTGCTCAAATAGCCCAGCATATTGCATTGTTCTACAAGCAAATTTATGACAGTCTCGGGTTGAGCAAAAGAACAAGACTTCTGCAATGCATTGCTAAATTTTTGTGCAATACAAATGGAGAAATGATTACCATCCTCAACACTATTTATTTGCGGAAGGCAAGTATACACAACCATGTCAAGCAAGCAACTGTCCAACCGTCTTGGGACATGGAACATTTTCCTTCATCAACAGAGGAGGATAAAAGAGATACCTAATGTATGAGCAGGTAGCAAACTACCACATAGCACTGGACAGGGAGTGCAAATCAGAAATCCAATTGCAAATACTTGAATGTCATCAATAGTTCCTAAAATATGCAACACAGCCCAGCATCATTTGTGATTGTAATGCATTATTGGGAAAGAGCAGAGTTGGCTCAGACTAATGGTCAACAAGCCAATGATACATGAAAACAGTGAGGAAGAACAATCTGATGACAGTGTGATAATGCTGAGCAACCTGGTGCAACGCAACCAAGTTGTCAATCAAGAGCAACCAAACACAAGACATATCTCTCCAGATGGGTGTACAATCACCAGAGCAGGACAACTTGTCAAACAGCGCAGTTTGAAGAGTTAAACTTGTTAACTCTATTAACTTGTTGTGTAATTATCAAATTGTTATCATATGGCTGTGTACAACCATGTTTGGGATTTGCTTTTGCTCTTTGGAAAAAACAGAGCTGTTCTGTTATGTCTCACAGCGGCGTGAAGTATTTCTCTAAAAGAGATGCTTACAATTCAACACTGTATCACAGCGAGTGACTTGAGGATATAAAAGTCTTAGACTCTGAGATTTTAGTTGGACCACTCAGAACATGACATTGCTGATGGAAGTATATTACTATTTGTAATTCAACAGCTTAGTTTCAGCCCGGGCATTGTAAGTTCCTGTGACTATAATATATACCAGAAGCTGTAATCAATGTTGATTGAATTTTTCCATACTGTGCTGCACAGATTTAGTTTTTTTACTGCAGGAGCTAACACAAGTATTGTCTCAACAGTTACAAATACCCTGCTGGAGGGAAGAACCCATACACAGTGATGCAGATCAAGTTCCACCAACTATGCAAATACTATGGTTATGGGAGTAGGTCAGAGAATGAGGTTTCTGTAATTAATAACTCACTTCTGGACCCCTCAAATACCCACCATCTACAAGGAAAATCTCTAGGTTATGCTAGAATACTTTCTAATTGCTAGGATGAGTACAACACTGACAGCCCTCAAGAGGCTGACCCCACCCAGGGCAAAGCAGCACACTTGAATGGCATCCCATTCACCACATTAAACATATACCCGCTCAGCATTGTACTCCAATGAAGGCTTAACAGTCTGAACATAAACACGTTCTCCTCAAAATACATGCATATCTGTCCATAATTGTGTAGAATACATCTTTATTGTTGGTTGAAATTTTTTATTCACTTGTGGGTTGTGGGCATCGCTGGCTGACCAGCATTTATTGCCCATCCCTAGTTGCCCTTGCAAGGGTGGTGGTGAGCTGCCTTCTTGAACCGATACAGACCACATGTTGTAGGTTGACCCACAATGACCTTAGGGAGGGAATTCCAGGATTTTGATCCAGTGACAGTGAAGCAATGCTGATATATTTCCAAATCAGGACAGTGAATGGTTTGGAAGGGATGTTGCAGGTGGTGGTGTTCCCACGTATCTGCTGCTTTTGTCCTTCTAGATGGCAGTGGTAGTAGGTTGTTGAAAGATCTTTGGTGAATTTCTGCAGTGCATCTTGTGGATAATACACACTGCTGCTACTGAGTGTTGGTGGTGGTGATGGGAGTGGATGCTTGTGAATGTGGTGCCAATTAAATGAGATGCATTGTCCTGGATGGTTTCAAACCTCTTGCGTGTTTTTGGAGCTGCATCCATCCAGGAAAGTGGGGAATATAGCATCACATTCCTGGCTCTTACCTTGCAGATGTGGACAGGAGTTGGGAGGTGAGTTACCTACTGCAGTATTCCTAGCCTCTGTCATGCTCTTGTAGCCATTGTATTTATATGGCTAGTCCAGATGAGTTTCTGTTTAATGGTGATCCATTAGTGGGGAATTCAGTGACGGTAACACCATTGAATGTCAAGGAACAGTGGTTAGATTGTCTCCTGTTGGAGATGGTCCTTGCCTGGCATTTGTGTGGCGTGAATGTTACTTACCACTTTGAGCTTAAGCCTGGATATTGTTCCGATCTTGTTATATTTGAACATGAAATGCTTCACAATCTCAGGAGTCATGAATGATGGTGAACATTGTACAATCATCAATGAATAGACACTCTCCTTACCTTTTAGGGTCATTGAGTCATACAGCACAGAAACAGATCCTGTGATCCAACCAAGCCATGCCATCTATAAGCCCAAACTAAACTAGTCCCACCTGCCTGCGCTTGGCCCATAGCTCTCCAAACAGTTCTTATTCATGCACTTACCTAAATATCTTTTAACTATTGTAACTACACCCGCAGCCTCTGGAAACGCATTTCCTCTGGAAACCACACTCTGTGTAAAAAAATTGCCGTTTGTGTCTTTTAAAATCTTTCGCCTCTCACCTTAAAAATAGGCTCCGTAGTGCTGAACTCCTCACAACTTTCAGAAAAAGACATTTGCCATTCACATTTCCTACCCCTCACAATTTTATAAATCTCTGGGTTGGATCCTGATTCTATAAACATCTGGTTTTGTTCCGCACCAAACAACTTATTATCCCGGCCTGGAAATATATCTTGTTCCTTCATTGTTGCTTGGTCAAAATCCTGGAACTCCCTCCCTAAGGGCATTGGGGATCTACCTCAGTGTAATTCTCCAGAGTAGTATTCTAAGCCCAATAATCTTCAGCTGCTTTGTCAATGCTATTCCCTCCATCATAATTTCAGAAGTGGAGATGTATGCCAAAGATTGCACAATGTTCAGTACCATTTGCAACGCCTCAAATTTGTGACTGACATTCAACAACCACAATCACCTTCCAATGTGCCAGGTATGACTCCAACCAATGGAGATTTTAGCCCTGATATCCATTGATTCCAGTTTTGCTAGAGCTTCTTGAAGCCACATGGTCAAATGTGGCCTTAAAATCAGGGGCTGTCAATCTTACTTCCGGAATACAGCTCTTTTGTTCATATTTAAACCAAGGTAGTAATAAGGTCAGGCGTTCAGTGGCCCTGGCGGAACGCAAGTTGATGTTAGTGAGGAGGTTATTGCGGAGCAGGTGCTGTTTCATAAAATTTTTGATGGCACTTTCCATCATTTTACTGATGATCAAGGGTAGGACTGATGGGGCGGTAATTGGCTGGGTTGGATTTGTCCTGCTTTTTATATACAGGATATATCTGGGCAATTTTCCACACTGTCAGGTGGATGCCAGTGTTATAAATGTACTGGAAGAGGTTGGCTAGAGGAGTGGCAAGTTCTGGAGCGTAACATTTCAGTACTATTGCCAGAATGCTGTCAGGTCCCATAGCCTTTGCTATGATTCCTTGGATGCAGGGACAGTCATTATGGAGAAAAAATTAAGCAGGTTGAGCCAATATTGATTCAAGTTTAAAAGATTGAAAGGTGATTTAATTGAAACAAATTACAGTTCTGGAGGACTTGATGGAATAGGCATACATAGGATATTTCTCCACATCAGGGAATTTGGAACTATGGGGAGAGGTTTTCAGATTAAGAAATCTCTAATTTTAGATTGAGATAGGAGGATTTTCTTCTCTCAGAGATTCATGAAACTTCATAATTCTCCTCCCACTGGAGGCTGGGTTATTGAATATATTTAAATCTGGCTTCAATGGGTTTTTTTTCTATGGTGGAGTCAAGGGTTTTTGGGACAGGCAGGAAGGTTGAGTGGAGTTTCAACCATGATCAGGCCTATCATGATTTTATTGAAAGGCAAAGTGTACCCAAAAGGCTTACTCCAGTGATAGTAGGAACTGCAGATGCTGGAGAATCTGAGATAACAAGGTGTCGAGCTGAATGAACACAGCAGGCCAAGCAGCATCAGAGGAGCAAGGAGGCTGACGTTTCAGGCCTAGACCCTTCTTCAGAAAATTCTGAAGAAGGGTCTAGGCCCGAAACTTCAGCCTTCCTGCTCCTCTGATGCTGCTTGGCCTGCTGTGTTCATCCAGCTCGACACCTTGTTATCTCAGGCTTACTCCAGTTCCTATTTCTGATGTTTATCTGAAATGGCTTCAAAGAAGAGCATGAAATTTATCCCTGGTGGCATGGCCAATATTTTGAATGTTGTTAAAACAAACGATCTGATGAGGACCACATTGTTTGACATGAAACCTGTTGTGTACAACATGTCTGCAAAGTTTCCTATTTTACAAGTGACTGCACTTCAAAAAGTACTTCATTGTTATAAAGTGTTTTATGATGACCAGAGGTAGTGAAAATCACTTTATAAATCCAAGACTTTCTTTGCACTTTTATAATGTATTTTGTGGGCCTTGAGCAATCACCCTTCAAATTAATGTTATTTTTTACTGTCACAAGTTAATTAATTAAGATCTACATCTATGAAGAATCCTGATGCTTTTGGGTTTCTCACCCTGACTTATATGCTAATTTGCTGTTAGATTTAGTTTTGTTTAGAGGCACAGGATCACTGTTGTAGTTGTTCTAGTGTGGCTGGGATTTAAAATCACTACTTCTTAGGCTTTACAAAGCAGGATGTAACCAATTGTATAACCTTTGCTTTAGCAAAGCTGTAGTAAGATATATTAAGTTGCATAAAGGATATCAACAAAAGTTATTTAAAATTAAACTCACAATATTGCATTGGATTAGATTTGGGTTGCATTGACAAAATGGTCCATATAGCTATTTTATGTGTTTAAAGGTTTTCTAATTCCAAATTCCATGTTATATCATCCAGGAAGGATAAATAATTCCCTAAATAGCTTTATCAAAATTGATCTGTTTTAGTCTTGCAGGTCAAAGTTCATTCCCATGTGCTTTCAACTCCAAAACCCAGCAGCAGTCACCTTATTGCATGTGAATCAAGTTTAGTAAACACTTTAGTTTACACCTCAAAAACCCACAAACACCAGCACAGCATGTTCAAAACTATACTCCCTGTTTGCAGTAACTTTCTTTGTAATCAGTACATTAAACAACCCACTACACTATTTGTGAAAACTCACAGGGTTCTACCTACCAGTTTTTATGGAACATTGCCAATTCCAACATCTTGTACATATCATAAAATTCTACATGAAGAAACAAAATGGTGTGTGTATTAGTAATTATCTAAACACCATCCATTACAAAGTCAAAGATATTACTAACTAGGAAGACATGGTGGCTGGCTTCACAGTAAACAATAGATTGCATTTCCACTAGATGTGCTTTAAGTTGATACTGGTCATATATGTTCTCAGTAACTTGGAGACAGTAAAGGCTACAGATGCTGGAAGCTAGAGTCAATAGGTGTGGAGCTGAAAAAGCACAACAGGTCAGGCAGCATCTGGAGAGCAGGAAAGTCAATGTTTTGGGCTGAAACCTTTCATCAGGACTGGGGAGGGGCAGGGGAACCCAGAAATAAATAAGAGGGAGCACCGTGGGCCTGGCAGAAGAGTAGGTGAG
Organism: Stegostoma tigrinum; assembly: GCF_030684315.1. NCBI lineage: Eukaryota > Metazoa > Chordata > Chondrichthyes > Orectolobiformes > Stegostomatidae > Stegostoma > Stegostoma tigrinum. The sequence continues at coordinate 15,682,516 of NC_081364.1, forward strand.
ATGGAGATAGGTGGATGCCTCGGTGGGGTTATTGTGGATGGTCAGTGGGAAGCGAGGAGCAGATAAGTGAGTCAGAAGATGGCAGTTTGGGGGAAGAGAGATTTTGAAGCTGGTGAAGTCAATATTCAGGCCATTGGGCTGTAAGCTCAAAGGTGAAATATGAAGTGTTCTTCCTCCAGTTTATAGCCTCACTCTGACAGTGGAGGAGGCCAAGGATGGGCTTGTCATCAGGGGAGTGGGATGGAGAATTAAAGTGGATGACAACGTGAAGGTCAGTTTGGTTGGTTCATGCAGAGTGCTGATGCTCCATAAACCAACCCCTGAGTCTGTGTTTAGTTTCCCCAATATAGAGGAGAACACATTGGGAGCAACGGATACAAATGATGAAGTGTACATGAATCTCTGCTGGATTTGAAAGGATTGTTTGGGGCCTCAGACGGAGGTGAGAGGGGAGGTGTAGGGGCAGGTGTAGCATCTCCTGTGGTTGCAGAGAAAGGTACCAGGTGTGGTGGAGGGGTCGGGGGAGTGTAGAGCTGATGAAGGAGTTGCGGAGTGAATGGTCCTTGCTGAAAGCGAACACGGGTGGGGACGGAATTTTTTTTTGGTGGTGGGGTCCGAATGTAGGTGGCAGAAATGTTGGAGGATGATGATGCATTGTATTTGGAGGTTGGTGGGGTGGTAATGTGAGGACCAAAGGGGCTCTATCCTTATTGTTGTTGGGGGGGGGTGATGGTTTGAGGGCAGAAGATTGGGAAACGGGGGAGATGCAGTTGAGGGCATCCTTCATAACAGACAAGGGGAAACTACTGTCCTTGAAGTGGGAAGACATCTGGGAAGTCCTAGAGTAGTGTGCCTCATCCTGGGAACTGATATGGCACAGGCAGAGGAATTGTGAGTATGGGATAGAGTTTTTGTGGGAGGGTAGGAGAGAGGAGGTGTTATTGAGGTAATTGTGGGAGTCAGTGGATTTGAAATGGATATCAGTGGTTGACACATAGTATGTTGGAATTATAAATAGCAATGAGGATCAATGGTCGGCACAACATTGTGGGCTGAAGGGCCTGTTCTGTGCTGTACTGTTTTATGTTCTATGTTCTAACAGCTCACGATGGAAAGTTTTACACTCAGTTTTGATGTCCTAATGCAAATGATAATGGCTAAAATGTGTATAATGGAAATATTGTTATTGCCATTTTCATGTTAGAGCAATACTCTTCCTGGGTGCAGTATTTGCTATAACATTTGGCACTTTAATACTGTAACAATCATTCAATTGGATCTATGGTTTTGTGAATCATTCAGGCTCATCCATTTGGATGGGTTCACCATATAGTCTGTGAAACTAATGTGCGTTTTAACTGTAGAAAAATCCCAACTCAAACATTAATTCTTTAAAAAAATAAGTGAAAGGAATGATGAGAATATAGTGCAATAAAACTTGATAATAAAATGTATTCTAGCATTTCTTGAAATTTTGGAATACTAACAAAAACCTACAAAACATTTGCAGTGAAATTGGTATCTTAATTACAACAGTCCGTCTTTAAATTAGATCTCAGTGTTTCCTCTTTTGTTTGTAATGACATCTCACTGTTTTCCATTAGCACTTTGCAGGCTGCCACCCTGCATCTATTAACCCACAAACATTGTTGAGCCACTGACATAGTCTATTTTATGCAATTGTTCCAGCTGAAGTGTTAGCTAGTAAACCTTCTTTCGTCTAGTCCCTCTATGTTCCCTTAGAAAGTTTTATTTTTATAAGTTGCTTTTCTTCCCCTTTTCCTTTCTTATAGTGTACTTTGTACAGCTGGGAATAAGTGGACAAGCTTTTCTTTGACCACCCTAAAACTCACATGGAACTGGCTGCCAAAACACTGTGGGGTAACAGTTTATAACTTTCCATCCACTAGGTGCTAGGAGATGCACTAAAGCTAGGGGCAAATGCCACTAAGACTCAGTGGGAAAAGACTACCATCTGAGGTCTTTCTGCCAAAGTTCATATAGGGGTCCATTCAGTTATTGGACCCTACTAGTGCCTCAAGTGCGTGTAAATATGGTCTTGTATGTGTAAGAGCTGTCTTTTGTTAGTTTGAATAGACCCAATATTCCAATATTTGTTTGCTATTGCAAATGCAAGGCCGAACTGTGTTTATGACTGTGTATGTATACAATGAACTTTCATGAATAAAGTACATTGTATACTTATATTTTTGAAATAAAAAGAATTCCATTCATGCAGCAAATAAACCAGACTCCTCAGCACCAACTGGTTGCAACACTGCTAAGACCAGAAGTTCAACAGGGAGAATTTACAGGCACATAACTGTATTTTGTTAATCTGGGACATAATGTATTAGTGCAGCAATCAATAGTTTCAAACAAGTAGAAATGCAGTGTATTGCACGCACCTTATCAACAGAGTAATGAAATATAATATTATAAAGTATCAAATATTAAGCAAAAGCATCTTTAATTGCACACAAGGTAACAAACTCCAAACATTTTTTCTGATATTAGGCTCCAGAATGAGTTTCACTCTTCTTTATATGACATGTTTCGACTTAGTAAGTTTGAAAACGAGTGACACTTGCAAGGATATTTTCACAGGCATTTTCTGAATGATTTAAGCAATGATATCATGATCCCTGACGGGATTCAATAAGGCTGTATTCCGGACTGAATCCATGGTGAATTTTTGTGCAAATTGTTACTACAGCCTCCGCTGTTCACGTGAAATTTCTTTTGCATGTTGTACACAATACTTTCAGGGAAGGCTGTTTCTCTATGGTTGTGGTGGCATCAAAGACTAACATCCATATTGCAGCAAATTACAGGAATGAAACAGTAATTTGACAACGCTTAGATAATTACACCACCACCTGTATGTTCATCTTGAAGCCACTCACCATCCTGACTTGGACATATATCACCAATCCTTCACTATTACTGGGTTGAAATCCCTTCCTGGCAGTACTGTGGGTATCCCTACACCAGGGATTGCAGCAGTTCCAGAATGCAACCTTCTGCAGGGTAATCAGCAATAATGCTAGTTTAGTCAGCAAAGGCCATATCCCATTAATATTTTTGAAAAGATTTTTCTGCAATGATGATTGGCATTCATGAGGATAATAGCATTAACACTACCCCCTCCACATTCTTCTTTGAAAAATAGTGCCATGGGATCTTTTACAAGCACCCAAACACACAGATGGGACCTCTGTGTAACATCTCATCTGAAAGATGGCATCTCCCAACAGTGCGATGCTTCCTCAGCACTGCGCCGACAATGTGATCCTTAAATTCATTAGTGTAATACTTAAAGTCAAAACCTTGTGTTTCAGAGGCAAGAATGTTTTGGCCAGTGCAGTTATAGTGAGGCAAATGGCCTCCTTCTGTGCTCTAATACTTCTGTGATTCTATGTTCATCAAAGTGGATCACCACAATCTTTTCAAAGGCAATCAAGAGATGGGCCATAATTGCTGATGTTCCCAGCATTGCCAACTTCCTACTGATTAAAAGTAACCAAAATGTACTGAGTGTTACGGCATATTAAAGAAAAGTTTAGCAACCTTTGAATACATGTACAGTGAGAGGTATTTTATTTATTCTCCTTATTTTGCTTTCCCTGTTCTTGTGACTGAGAGGTTTGGAAAATGTACTTGGCAGGATTGGAGAAAATAATGGAAGGCCCATCTTTTCTGCAGCTTCAAGTTGTGAAATCTACAGTGGCACAATTGGACAATTTGGAACAGGTGACTCCGATGGAAACCATGGTTTCAAAGCTGTATTTCTGAGATAAACCCTGACTGAAATGAGAAAATAAGAAAGAAAACTAACCTTCTCAGTTTCGAAGGACACTGAAATTGGTAGAAAGGTAAAAAGAAACAGAGCCTTCAGCCACCAGATGATGATTCTGGTGGTACAGTACAGGCAACTTGAAGAAAACAGAGGTCAGATTCAGAAGATGACAATAGGCAAATATACAGTTATGAAGCCATTTTTGTTACTTGAAGATAACGTTGGTGGTTCTATACCATCCAGACTAATGTAAGCGAATGGAATTTCTGTAGATGTGAGCTGTTTTGGTGAAGGCTGTGCATATTGAATTTAGGTTGGTTGTGTGTTGGTTTCAGCTGGGGTTCATGTAGAAGAGAAGAAGGTGAGACTCCTTATGAGAAACATAGAGCTTTGGAGGGCTCTGAGACTGAAATTAATAGCACGTATACTAAATGGTACACCAGTTATACCTGCCATTTCATACGTGACTTATTGTTTACAATGGACTGCTATCTTCCCGTTAATTCATATTTCACTAATGTTGATTCTAAGTTTGAGTAGAGGTGGTTAATTAAGGTAGTACTTACTTAGGAGTAAAACTTATTTAGTTTTATTTGAGGAATCTTATGATCTTATTCCTCAGTAGAATTAACTGAGTAGAATTTTGAATTTCTATTTTTATAAAAAATACTGATTTTAAGTAAGATTCATGAAAATATTTTATTGGTTTCTTCACAAATTACTTCTGCATTTTTCTTGCCATCTCAGTGCCTGTTTTCAATGCAACTAGGAGATAATTAAAATCTGTTTAGCCACACAATCATGAGCATGATCAATCCACCTTCCAGCTGGTGTGGGCACGCCATGCTATGCTTCCAGGCAGCAGAATCAGTGGGAGAAGCACACGGCGCACGGTAATATAAATCTAATTTACCTCAGGGATTGTGGGGTCTGAGGGAGGAGCACTCGGTGTAACTAAAACTAAATTGAAAAAGAGACGTCACAGGAGGGCTGTGACCTGATTGGCTGGTAGGAAACCTGTTCTAAATTTAAAAAAAGACACTCCAAAACTATTTAATAAATTAATTAACTGAGTAGAGATGGCTGGGCAGGTGATGTGTTGTAGCTGTATAACGTGGGAGCTGGCAGTTCTCACTGCAAGCTGTAGTGACCACGTCTACGGCAAGTGTTGGTTGCTCGAGGAACTTTGGCTCAGAATTGATGAACTGGAATCTGAGCTGCAAGCACTGCAGCACATCAAGGCAGGGAAGATGTACCTAGATGCTTTGTTTCAGGAAGCAGTCACTCCTAGTAGACCAAGTACTTCAGTCAGCGATCAAGGTCAGCAGCGTGTGATTGCAAGTGAAGCACGTTTGGGGATTGTGATTTCAGGAGCAGGAGAGCCTCAGCTCTTGACCTTGTCCAACAGGTATGAGGTACCTGCTCCCTGTGAGGATGAGGAAAAGGGCTATAAGGAAGATGAGCCAGCTGACCACTGCACTGTGATACAGGAGGCCATTCACAAGGGAGGAGCAAAAAGGCAAGTGCTAGTTGTAGGGGACTCTATAATCAGGGGGATTGTTAGCATCCTTTGTAAGCAGGATCAAGAGTCCCACACGGTGTGTTGCCTACCTGGTGCCAAGGTGAGGGCACCGGCTTGAAAGGATATTGGAGCAGGAGGGCAAGGGTCCAGTTGTTGTGGTCCACGTTGGGACAGACAACACAGGTAAGGCTGGGAAGGAGGATCTGTTTGGGGATTATCATGTACTAAGAACAGATCCTTGAAGGTTTATAATCTCTGGATTACTACCTGAGCCATGTGCAAATTGGCAGAAGAATAAGAAAATTAGGGAAGTAAACACATGGCTGGTGTGGGATAGAGGGATTCCGTTTCATGGGGTATTGGCATTGGCTTTGGAAAAGGAGAGTCTGTATCAATGGGACAGTCTCCATCTTCACCGATCTGGAACCAGTGTTCCAGCGAAAAGGATAAATAGCCTAGTCACGAGCACTTTAAACTAGTAAACTGGGGGGAAGACAAGGGAAAAACGACACGAAGTATAATGGTAAATAGAAAAGAAAGCAGCAGGTTAACGTGTGCAAGAGGATTTAACTACATTGAAGACTAGGAAAGAAGTTAAGAGGAAGGAAAACTCGGGAGTTATTAATGGAGCTGTTAGAATTCAAATAGAAGTATAAAAACTAGCATAAAGGCAGACTACCTGAATGCTTATTGCATTTGAAATAAGGTAAATGAGTTAATGTCATCAATCATCGCGAATGAATATGATTTAGTAGTGATTTTGGAGACATGGTTGCAGGATGGTCAGGACTGGGAATTTTACATATGCACGATAAAATTTTGGAAGCCTACTTGCCTAAATAGACGTCGTTCCGGTATAGTTGTTCACAACAAATACCAGCAGACCTTTCAGCCAGAAACACAGAAAATTCTGACCTGTAACAATCTAAAATGATCAGTTCTTAGATGTATTTTTATGATGTTATTCTTGGGAATTGAGGTCATATATGTGAGGATAAGAAGTTAATATTTGCTGGTGAGTTAAATCAAATCAAAAAATGTTTGAAGTAATAATACCTCTACTGCCATCCCATAACTATCTGACTAGGCAATATTCCTACAAAGGCTCCAATTCCTGATGGTGTCTCAGTTGAGTATAGGGTGTGGTGATGGGGTTACAAAAGAAAATGAGGAAAGGAAACATGGAAAAGTACGACTTTTCAGGTGGAGAAACTTGGTATTAACAGGATGGGAATAACCTCGGCTGGAATCTTATTATGTGTGCTGAACAGTCTGGCTGAAACAGACCCGGCACAGATCCAAATGGTGAACACAGCAGGCCAAGCAGCATCTTAGAAGCACCAAAGCTGACATTTCAGGCCTGGACCATTCATCCAAAAAGGGGGATGGGTAGAGGATTCTGAAATAAATAGGGAGAGAGGGAGAGGCGGACTGAGGATGGATAGAGGAGAAGATAGGTGGAGTGGAGAGTATAGGTGAGGAGGTATGGAGGGGATAGGTCAGTCTGGGGAGGACAGACAGGTCAAGGGAATGGGATGAGGTTTGTAGGTAGGAAATGGAGGTGCGGCTTGAGGTGGGAGGAGGGGATAAGTGAGAGGAAGAACAGGTTAGGGAGGTGGGGACGAGCTGGGCTGGTTTTGGGATGCAGTGGGGGGAGGGGAGATTTTGAAGCTTGTGAAATCCACATTGATACATTGGGCTGCAGGGTTCTCAAGCAGAAAATGAACTGCTGTTCCTGCAACCTGCGGGTGGCATCATTATGGCACTGCAGGAGGCTCAGGATGCCATGAGTGCCATAATGAAGCCACCCAAAGGTTGCAGGTACAGCAACTCATTTTCCACTTGGGAACCCTGCAGCCCAAAGGTATCAATGTGGATTTCACAAGTTTCAAAATATCCCCTCCCCCCGGTGCATCCCAAAACCAGCCCAGCTCATCCCCACCTCCCTAACCTGTTCTTCCTCTCACCTATCCCCTCCTCCCACCTCAAGCCGCACCTCCATTTCTTACCTACTAACCTCATCCTGCCCCCTTGATCCCCTCCCCGGACAGACCTATCCCCTCCGTACCTCCTCACCTATGCTCTCCTCTCCACCTATCTTCTCCTCTATCCATCCTCAGTCCGCCTCCCCCTCTCTCCCTATTCATTCCAGAACCCTCTCCCCATTCCCCTTTTCTGATGAAGGGTCTAGGCCCGAAACGTCAGCTTTTGTGCTCCTGAGATGCTGCTTGGCCTGCTGTGTTTATCCAACTCCCCAATTTATTATCTCGGATTCTCCAGCATCTGCAGTTCTCATTATCACAGATCCAAATGGCACAGTTAGGACCTCAATTCCAATTTTATGGTACACCTAGGTGGAAGATGGAACAAAACTCTTTGCTAACAGATACGATGATTCAGGGCTGAAAGATATTGATCTTACTTGTGACGTCAGACAAGAATATTCCTCCTGGCTCCATAGACATATCCCACAGCACTGCTGGCCTAGCCTCACTCTATCCTGGTGGTGACTCCCTTTCTCCGGTGAGCGCATATCCAATAGTGTGCCCATGTCCTGGTTGGCCAAAAGTCCCAAGGCCAAAGATTGGTGAACTTTGATGTCTCTTGTGAATCTTTTGAACACAGGAAAGGCTGCGCATCAAAATATAGCGTCCTTTCAGCTGGATGATCTGTGAACTCTGTTGCTTGACCAAGCATTGATCAACATTCACTTGATAGCTTCAGTTTCTGAATGCAGTTTCATGGTGGCCTTTTGCAAAGTGCACATGGGGAATGCAACAAATGAATTAGCCTATTGAGACGCTCCCTCTGGCCTTGTATGAGAAAACTGTCCATTTAGCTGCAGAACTTAAGGAGTTCAAGTTAAAGTAGGTTGTTGGAGGGAATTCTGAGGGACAGGATTTACCTCTATTTAGAAAGACAGAGGCCGATTAGAGATAGCCAATATGGCTTTGTGTGTGGGAAATTGTGTCTCACTAACTTAATTGAGGTTTTTGAAGAAGATTGATAAAGGCAGAGTGGTGGACATTGTCTATATGGATCTGAGTGAGATGTTCAACAATGTTCCACATGGTAGCCTGGTTAGGAAAGTTAGATCACATGGAATCCAGGATGAGCTAGCCATTTGGATACAAAATTGTCTTGAATGTAGGAGAACAGAGGCTGGTGGTGAAGGTTTTTTTTGGACTGGAGGCCTGTGACCACTGATGTGCCACAAAGATCTGCTGGGTCCACTGCTTTTTGTTATTTACATAAATGATTTGGATATGAATATAGGGAGAATGATTAGTAAGTTTGCAGATGACACCAAAAATGGTGGTGTAGTGAATAGTGAAGAAAGTTATCTCAGAGTACAATGGGATCTTGGTCAGACGGGCTGAGGAGTGGCAGATAGAGTTTAATTTAAACAAATAATGAGGTGTTGCATTTTGGTAAGGCAAATAAGGGCAGGGCTTTTACACCTAATGGTCGTGTCCTGGGGAGTGTTGCCGAACAAAGTGCCCTTGGGATGCAGATTCATAGTTCCTTGAAGGTAAAGTCACAGGTAGATAGGATAGTGAAGAAGGCATTTGGTATACTTGCCTTTATTGGTCACTGCAGAATAAAGAAGTTGGAATGTCATGTTGAGGCTATACAGGACATTGGTTAGGCCACTTTTGGAATACTATGTCAATTTCTGGTCTCTCTACTTTGGAAACATGTTGTTAGACTTGAAAGTGTGCAGAAAACATTGACAAAGATATTGCTGGGGTTGGAGATTTTGAGCTATAGGGAGAGGCTGAATAGGCTGGGACTCTTTTCCCTGGAGTGTTGGAGTCTGAGGGGTGACCTTATAGAGGTTCATGAAATCGTAAAAGGCACGGATAGAGTGAACAGCCAAGGTCTTTTTACCAGGGTAGGGGAGTCCAAAACTAGAGGGCATAGGTTTAAGGTGAGAGGGGAAAGATTTAAAAGGGTCCTAAGGGGCACCTTTTTCACACAGAGAATGGAACGATCTACCAGAGGAAGTGGTGAAGGGTGTACAACATTAAAAGGTATCTGAATGGGCACATGATTAGGAAGGGTTTAGAGGGATACGGGCCAAATGCTGGCAAATCAGACTAGATTAATTTAGGGTATCTGGTGAAAATAGCCAAGTTGGACCGAAGGGTCTGTTTCGGTGCTGTAACTATGACTCTATTAAAAAGAAGGAAGAAAGAAATCTGATTTCCCAATCCTCTGACATTGGGGCCCTATCCATCCCCTGTAGCATTGACATGTGAACTTTTCCTTCATGTTTTGCACATCTTCAGAACGTAATTCTCCACGGGCTGTTATTGCAGGACCAGTAGAACTAAGAACATAGAGAACTTCAAAGCTTCTGGGATCAAGCTGTAGATACGTTCTGGATTCTGGGTCCTTTCGCACACAACGTCCATGACCATTACATAAAATCCTGCTGCACAACATGGCAGCTGTAGTAGTGTTGAGAACGTATCTTCCAAGATCCTTGTCAATGTAATTCTTCAGTGCCTCACAGCGCTCCTAATAGGAGTACAAACACTTGCTAAGAGATTAAAATTCATTTCAGCATTTTCTATATCCTGGAAAATACAGTAATTCTAACAAGAGATCTAGGCATGCTAATGAGTTCTATTATGGAATAACAGATTTAGGTTCTCACTCTACAATAAGCAGCTCCCACTGGAGGAATGTACCTGAGGAATGTATCAGAAGGTGGAAGTGATTCAGACTAACTGTGAATAAGTTACTGCTTGGGCTACCCTAGAATATTGTCTGCAGCTCATGCACAGCTGCTCGTCACATATCGCCAGCTGAATGTGTTTACATGTCTGGGAAATAAATACTAACCCTTGTACGTGCAAACTCCATATCCCCCCATAGAACCACTCCAGTAGCTCCCATGGCTGCGCTTTCTCCGACAGTATGTACTAAGTCAATCTGAAAAAAGATGAAAAGCAATGCTAATTACATACTAGGAACAGCAGTACTCTTGATCGAGCTGAATTTCAATACATCAGAAAATCAAAATACTTCTTATATCACTTAGAGAAACATACAACAGCAAGCATGAACTGCCAAAATGGAGAAGCCCCTCACACTCACTAAAGTTGATGGGCAATGCTCAAAACCACCTAAGGTTGGTTGTCTTTTCTCTTAGTCCTTCTATTTCCCAAATAAAGCTCACATTAAAGTGGATGCTCATACTCTAGTGCTGCACAGGGTTGGGATACTGCCATCTCACTGAAGCCCAGTCTTTCTGATTTATTTCTCCTTTGTCATGTTTTTGTTTTCCCCTTTGTCACATGCGATAGTCAGTGATATCAATTCAGAATATTGTTTTGATATTTGGAAAGGTTGAGTAAACGGGTAGAAATATGGCAGACACAAAATAATGGAGTTAAGCTTGAAGTTATTCACTTTGGTAGAAAAACAGGCAGAATATTTTTTAAATGGTCAGAAGTCAGGAAGTGTGGAGGTCTAAATGGTCCTGAGTGTCCTTGTTCCTAATCCACTGAAAATTAATGCATATAGGTGTATGAAGAAGTTGCGAAGGCAAACAATCATTAGATTTTATTGCAATGGAAATTGAGTCTGGGAGTAAGGTTTGCTTTCAGTTGTGTATAGCCTTGAAAAGAGCTCATCTGCAGTATTAGAACGTAGAACATAGAACAGTACAGCACAGAACAGGCCCTTCAGCCCACGATGTTGTGCCGACCATTGATCCTCATGTATGCACCCTCAAATTTCTGTGACCATATGCATGTCCAGCAGTCTCTTAAATGTCCCCAATGACCTTGCTTCCACAACTGTTGCTGGAAACGCATTCCATGCTCTCACAACTCTCTGTGTAAAGAACCCGCCTCTGACATCCCCTCTATACTTTCCTCCAACCAGCTTAAAACTATGGCCCCTCGTGTTAGCCTTTTCTGCCCTGGGAAATAGTCTCCGGCTATCAACTCTATCTATGCCTCTCATTATCTTGTATACCTCAATTAGGTGCCCTCTCCTCCTCCTTTTCTCCAATGAAAAGAGTCCGAGCTCAGTCAACCTCTCTTCATAAGATAAGCCCTCCAGTCCAGGCAGCAACCTGGTAAATGTCCTCTGAACCCTCTCCAAAGCATCCACATCTTTCCTATAATAGGGCGACCAGAACTGGCAGCTGAGTATAGGATTTAGTAGGTTTGATAGGTTTTGTAGGGTTTTGGCTCACTTTTCTGAGGATCGATGTATTTGCCAAGATGAAGCGTAATAGAGCATAGAACATAGAACAGTACAGCACAGAACAGGCCCTTCAGCCCACAATGTTGTGCCGACCATTGATCCTCATGTATGCACCCTCAAATTTCTGTGACCATATGCATGTCCAGCAGTCTCTTAAATGTCCCCAATGACCTTGCTTCCACAACTGCTGCTGGTAATGCATTCCATGCTCTCACAACTCTCTGTGTAAAGGACCCGCCTCTGACATCCCCTCTATACTTTCCTCCAACCAGCTTAAAACTATGACCCCTCGTGTTAGCCTTTTCTGCCCTGGGAAATAGTCTCTGGCTATCAACTCTATCTATGCCTCTCATTATCTTGTATACCTCAATTAGGTCCCCTCTCCTCCTCCTTTTCTCCAATGAAAAAAGTCCGAGCTCAGTCAACCTCTCTTCATAAGATAAGCCCTCCAGTCCAGGCAGCATCCTGGTAAACCTCCTCTGAATCCTCTCCAAAGCATCCACATCTTTCCTATAATGGGCGACCAGAACTGGATGCAGTATTCCAAGTGCGGTCTAACCAAAGTTTTATAGAGCTGCAACAAGATCTCACGACTCTTAAACTCAATCCCCCTGTTAATGAAAGCCAAAACACCATATGCTTTCGTAACAACCCTGTCCACTTGGGTGGCCATTTTAAGGGATCTATGTACCTGCACACCAAGATCCCACTGTTCCTCCACACTGCCAAGAATCCTATCCTTGATCCTGTACTCAGCTTTCAAATTCGACCTTCCAAAATGAAGGTTCACCAGATTAATCCCTGGGATGGTGGGATTGTTTTATGAGGAGAGATAGTGGGGATTGGTCTGTATTTCCCAGTGTTTCAAAGAATGAGGTATGAACTCACTGCCACTTACAAAATTCTTACAGCTCATGACGGGGTGAATGTCGATATTTGTCCTGTCTGAAGAGTCTAAAACAGTGGTTATAATTTCAGGAAAGGGAGGAGGTAGTTTAGGATTAAGGTGTGGAAGTATCTCTTCAAACAGATGCTAAATCTTTTAAATTCTCTACTCCTAAGGGCTGTAAGTCTCATTCTCTCAGTATGTTCAAGATAGAAGTTGCTAAATTTCTTCAGACTATGGACATCAAGGAAAATCTCTAGCAAGAGAGAATCTAACCATCATCCTTGACATTCGATGACATTACCACCAATGTATTCCCCCAATATCAATATCCTGAGGGTCACCATTGATCAGAAACTGAATGGGATTGGACCGTTCTAGCCATACAAATACTAAACTAAACATAAAAAAATGCACATGCTAAAAATATGAAATGCAGACTGTGCTGGAGAAAAGCAGTGGATTTGGCAGCATTTGTTGAGAGAAAACACAGACACAGAATGAGTGGACACAAAACATTAATTCCAATTTTCCCTCTAGTCTAGAAATCTATTGATTTCCAATTTCACGAAATCCCATGGTGGGATTTGAATCCACGCTCCAGAACATTGTCTTGGAGTTTGGATTACTAGGTCCAGTGACATTATTACAATGCCAGCGCCTCCTTTGTTAGGAGCTATGTCTCTGCTTGCTTCTTCACTTCACCCACCCTTGGCATGAAGAAAGCCCAAATAGAAAAATGGCTTACAAAAACAAAGTTTCTGGAAAAGCTCAGCAGGTCTGGCAGCATATGGGGAGGAGAAAACAGAGTTAATGTTTCGGGTCCAGTGACCCTTCCTCAGAACGTTCTGAGCAAGGGTCACCGGACCTGAAACATTAACTCGTGTTTTCTCCTCCACAGATGCTGCCAGACCTGCCGAGCTTTTCCAGAAATCTTGTTTTTGTTCCTGATTCACAGCATCCGCAGTTCTTTTGGTTTTTAGAAAAATGGTTAAGCTGAGACTGAAATTCAAGTATCATCATCCACAACAGCAGCATCACAAATTGTTTTATTGAATGTGATTTCAGCCATTTGGCTTATTTTGGAACAATGTCTTGCTCACCTCAGTCAGGAAGTCAAGTGTTTTTATGTACGAGTATTTGGAGTAAACCAAAACAGGGAGAGCATCATTGGCTGAATCAAGGGCAGCAACACGGAGAGCCTCCTTAATCTTGTAGTGAACAAACTTTTGAGTATTAATTGAGGATTTTAGCTTCTCAGGGATGTAGATACTTGGATATAGGCATCGCGATGCCTTCCAGAGCCATGCTAATTCGTTATTTCTAGGGATATCTTCCTTTTTGCAATGGCCTGTGTAATTGTTTGCTTCATTTTCTTTAAAGTAATTATAGCAGTCTGGAAATTTGTAATAGCCCCAGTAACCCTTTGGTCTCAGAGTCTGTCCTAGTTTTAATGTTTGCTTCATAAAATCTTGAGCAGCATTTTCAAATTCTTCTTTGGCAATCTGGAGAACCTTACTTTCTGGTAGATAGGGGTATTTTCTTCTTACTAGTTCTTCAGACTTTTCCTTGTAGATATGCAGAAGGCCCCAGTTACGTTCCCAAAGTGGTCGCCACTCTTCCCAATCTATCACTGCGAGCCCATGGAATTCTTTGTCCAGTAGAATGGAAATGTCATCTGAAGCTACTGTGAGGTGGTTGGACAGACTGGTGTTCTGCACGAGACCACCATTCACTGGAACCCTCTCACTGGTGTAGTATGGGTAAAGTCCTAATTTGTTTTTGTAAAATATGGTGATATTCTTTCCAACAAAGGTCTCATTTTCATTTTCAACAATATCAAAGACGCTCAGATCCAAATCAACATCAAATTTTGTTTTACAACCCGCTGTAGGTGTGTTCCAAACCACAATAAATGGCTTATTGTGGATCATCGGTGAGGCTGCTGCTGGCTTAAATTCATTTCCCCAGATGATAGCTGGATGGGTAGAGAGATAAAATAGGAAACATGCGAGTAGTGTGAGACCTGATAACATTATTATGGCTCTTTCCTCAGCGGCTGGTGAACCACTCCCAAACAGACCATTCTGTAAGAGAAAAACCAACAAAGTTCATTTGGAAACTGAAGAAATTCCACACTTGATTTGATTTCAAAATCAAATGCTTGAGATCCATCAGGTAATAGTTAGGCACACAGTGTAGAAGTACTGAGGTTTGAAGCCCTATCCTAAGCAGTGTTAATTGGTTTCAGGCATAACAACATTTGGGCTGCTATAACTGAACCACCCCATAGCTCAAACTCCCAAGAAGTATTCAGTCACCCTGTATGTTAGCAGGACAAGAACCTTTTATTGTAACAACCTACTGATCAATGTCTCACTCTTGAATGAAGAATGGTTACTTCAATGAAGTTCCAGAAAATGTGTCAACACCAAAGAATCAACACCTAGTAAGATTAACGGGTAGACACTGACTGTGTGATTGTATGACGCTGTTATAGAAAATGTTCTGACTGTTGGTTCCACTTTAGTTAGGAGAGATGATCAAGTGGGCTGCCAACTCACTCCAGTCCAGTTTTACACTATGTGTGAAGTTAAGATCCACCCCAGACAAAAAATATAACTTTTAGATCATATCAGGCTGCAGTGTCAGTTATTTATCTCAGATCATTTATACAACACTGCGAAAGGACAATGCACATTAGGCAGATTCTGTGTCAGGGCTAAAGATCTCTCCACTGAAGAATTTTCTGATCCTACGACTTAACGGGTTTTGAGAAGATTTGTAGCTCAGTTTGAGGTTCTGGATGTGAGTTTGCTCGCTGAGCTGGAAGGTTCATTTTCAGACATTTCGTCATCATTCTAGGTAACATCAGTGAGCCTCTGGTGAAGCGCTGGTGTTATGTCCCGCTTTCTATTTATCTGTTTAGGTTTCCTTGGGTTGGTGATGTCATTTCCTGCATTGGTTATGTCATTTCCTGTTTCTTTTTCTCAGAGGATGGTAGATAGGCTCCAAATCAATGTGTTTGTTGATGGAGTTCCTGTTGGAATGCCATGGGACATAACACCAGCGCTTCATTGGACGCTCACTGATGACGTTACCTAGAATGGTGATGAAACATCTGAAAATGAACGTTCCAGCTCAGCCAGTAAACTCACATCCTACTACTTAACATCTGTGACTCGAAAATTATTAGATACTATTGTAAAGCACGTATAGGACAGCAGTTATAAATACATAATTTTATCAGCATTGCCACTCTTCTCCCAAACTGTTTCTAACCTGAGGAACCTTTTAAAAATCCATGAAGACCAGGTTATTTTCTTTAAGGCTCTCGGAAAGATAAAACTTTTCCCTTTCAAAATATCTCCTTGCAATTTACATGAATAACATAATACATGAATAACATAAATATCCTTGTCTGTTACTTCTAAACCATTTTTTTTGTAGTTCAGGTTTTATGCACAGAAGTAATTGGATGCTAAATAAAATGAGCTGGATTTTATATGCACGAAACAGGTTATTTGGCCCAACCATACCATACCAGGATTTATACTCCACTGAGCCATGTTTCCTTATCCAACTTGATCAGAATAATCCTCCCTACTTCTTCTCCTTTTCATGCTTATTTCGCCTTCCCTGAAATACATATATGTTTGATTTAACCACTTCCTTAGTAGAAAGTTGCACATTTTCACCAGTGTACAGGTTGACCAGTTTGTTCTGAACTCAAGTGAATTTTTTGGTGACAATCTCTTACTGATGACCTCCAGTTTTCTACCTCTCAGTGTCTACAAAGATCTTCATCATTTTAAAGACCTCTATTCAGTCATTCTATAGCCTTTACCTTTGAACGCATTAGAGACCCTGTTCTGAGGAAGGGTCATCGGGCCCGAAACGTTTACTCTGTTTTTTTCCTTCACAGATGTTGCCAGGCCTGCTGGGCTTCTCCAGCAACTTTGTTTTTGTTAAAGGCCCAGCCTGTTCATCTTTTTCCTGAAGTTCTGATATGATCCTTTATCTATTGTTTGTACCCTCTCTCAATGTCTGTTAATCATCTTTAAAATATGGTGGCCCAAACTGTACATACCAAAACTGAAATTAAACGGGGATGGTGGGCAGATTTGCCCCCCCACCACACCCCCGCAAAGCCCCAGAATAGTTCCATGATGATTCACTCGCATGCACAATCAGATAAAAGTTGCCCAAATATGGGGTGGCATGGTGTCTCAGTGGTTAGCACTGCTGCGTAACAGCACCAGGGACCTGGGTTCGATCCCACCCACATGCAACTGTCTGAGTGGAATTTGCACATTTTCCCTGCATCAGTCTAAAGATGTGCAGGTTAGGTGGATTGGCCATGCTAAATTGCCCATAGTGTTCAGGGATTTGCAGGCTAGTTGGATTAGCCATGGGGAATGCAGAGTCTCAGGGATAGTATGGACTCAATTGGTTGAATGGCCTGTTTCCACACTGTAAAGATTCTGGATGTGAGTTTGCTCGCTGAGCTGGAAGGTTCATTTTCAGACGTTTCGTCACCAATCTAGGTAACATCATCAGTGAGCCTCCGACGAAGCGCTGGTGTTATGTCCCGCTTTCTATTTATCTGGTTAGGTTTCCTTGGGTTGGTGATGTCATTTCCTGCGTTGGTGATGTCATTTCCTGTTCTTTTTCTCAGCGGATGGTAGATTGGCTCCAAATCAATGTGTTTGTTGATGGAGTTCCTGTTGGAATGCCATGCTCCTAGAAGCATGGCATTCCTACAGGAACTCCATCAACAAACACATTGATTTGGAGCCAATCTACCATCCGCTGAGAAAAAGAACAGGAAATGACATCACCGACGCAGGAAATGACATCACCAACCCAAGGAAACCTAACCAGATAAATAGAAAGCGGGACATAACACCAGCGCTTCGTCGGAGGCTCACTGATGATGTTACCTTGAATGGTGACGAAACATCTGGGGACAAACCTTACAGCTCAGTGAACCAGCTCACATGTGGAACAAAATAAAGACCCAGTCTCTTGTGGACCGAGAGAAGGAGAGTGCTGTGTTGGAGGTGAAAGGAGGACGTCGGGTTGGCTGTGCACCCTTGCGGCCAGTGGATCTTAATGCTGGCTTCGGCCTAACGCTGGTTCAGGGGAGCAGCCAACCTGCAACGATGGCTGCAGCAAGTGCTCGTGCCCCAGGTCAGGGGGTCCGGAACACCATCCGTGCTTCTGTAAAGAAGGTGGATGAAGGTGCACCTGTGGACCGCACCTTCTTCGTGAAGAGGGTCCTGTTGGACTGTTGTGGGTTCGCTGCTGTGGACATTTACTGCCTGCAGGATTTCCCTGGAGGAGGTTTTTACGATGTGACCTTCAGGAGTGCCAAGCTTTGCGACCGCTCCCTGGAGGTTTTCAAGGAGAAAGGAGGTGAGGGCCCCCTCTCTGTATTGACCGCTGTCCCGCTGTTTGTGATGCCGGTGCAGAGGGGCCGTATGGTGACTGTACACATGTACAACCCGCATGTGCCAGCAGTTGATGTCCTGACCTTCTTTGGAAGGTACGTGAAGGTGGAAGGGGACCTAACTGACATCATGGGCCCCTTTGGCATCTGGACCAGTAAGAGGCAGGTCAGGGTGACGCTGAGGATGGGCGCGGACGGGAACGTTGTACACCCACCGTCCAGCTTTGCGATCGGCGGGAGCAAGGGCTACCTGACCTGTGCAGGGCAACCTAAAGTCTGCCATGCCTGTGGTAGGTCAGGTCACGTGGTGGCCGACTGCAAAGCCACCATCTGCAGGGAGGAGGGACACCTTGCAAAGGATTGCCCACGAGAGAGAAGCTGCAACCTTTGCGGGGAAGCGGGCCACCTCTACAGGGCATGCCCACAGTGGGGGACCACCTACGCCTAGGTCGCCGGCAGGGGCAATGCGGGGCCAGCCCCCCCGGAGGAGAGGAAGGCACCAGGGCCCTGCAAGGACCCCGCTAATGTGCAGGAGGGCCAGGTCGTGCAGGAGGACCCAGCCCCGCAGGATGGGCCCGAGGCCAGCAAAGCGCGCCTGCAGGCTCCGGTCCGCCCCGACAACCCGGAGTCGATGGAGGCGGCGACAGGCGACCCAGGGGAGTGGACGACGGTCCGGAAAGGGAGGAGGAAGGTGCGTCGGCGGGCCCAGGAACCGCAACCATCAGGCGGGAAGAGGCAGCTACAGGGGGGCTATAAGAGCTCCTCTGACGAGGGGGATTCGGAGAGGGCCCGCCCAAAGCAGAAGCTAAAGATCTCAAGGGAGAAGGAAAGCAGCACCACGCTTCCAGGTGACGGGAGGCGTCCTGAGGCTCTCTCCGACACCCAGTCACATGCTGCTGGGGCACTGGAGGGCCCCCCGGAACTTCCAGGTGGGAAGGAGGAAACAGCGTGTCCCCAGCCTGACCCAGAGCCGGACTCTCCTGCCTCCGTACCCCCAACAGGGGGATGCCACCCGGAAGGCAGCACGGACGGTTTCCTCAGCCCGAAGAGCGTCGAGCAGTTAGCCCATGCAATGGGCATGAAGGGACAGATGGAGGGGCTGGACCTTGGACTTGGGGAGGGTCTTGTGGTCACTGCCCACAATGGGGGTACGAGTTGCGAGCATTAATGTGCGCAGTGTCAAGTCCACCGCAAGATGTGTATCCACGTTGGCCTACCTGACCACCGTCAAGGCGGACCTCCTGCTTCTGCAGGAGTGCGGAATATCGCACCTCGGCAGGTACGGGAAATGGTCTGGCGCCTGGACCTGTGGGTCTTCGATCTGGTCGGGGGGTAACGTCTGTTGCTCCTCGGGCCTGGCTATTCTGCTGCGGGGGCGCGACTTCATCATCTCTCAAGTTCAGGAGGTGGTGGGGCGGGGGGCGCTTCCTAGTGGCTGACATCACCTACAGGAACGCTCCCCTGAGGCTGATCAACGTCTACGCCCCAGTGGTACGGAGTGAGCAGTTGGCCGTCCTGCAGCGGATTCCACCCCTGCTGGCTACGTCCAGGCCGGTCATCCTGGGCGGAGACTTCAACTGCATCATCGATGCAGATGGAAGATCCGGCGTGGGGACAGCGGGTGGGGGGAGTCAACTGGACGTCACGTCCAGATTCCTGATGGGCACGGTGAAGGACGCCAAGCTGCTTGACGTCTTCAGCAAACCTGCAGATGGAGCGCAGTGGAGGTACATTTGGTCGCGGCCAGACGGGTCTATTCGCTCAAGGACAGACTTGCTGTTCGTGTCACGGGCGTTCTCGGTCAGGTCCACCGGTGTCGAGCCGGTGTTCTTCTCTGACCACTGCCTCCTGCTGGCCGACTGTCACTTACAGGACGACCAGCCGGCCGGCAAGGGGACGTGGAAGCTCAACACGACTCTGTTAACCCCAGAGAACGTCGAGGAGCTTAAGAGGGAGTACGCCGGTTGGAGAACCGTGAAACCCCTCTTTGAGTCTCCGGGCGACTGGTGGGAGACGGTGAAGGAGAACATCAAGAGGTTCTTTGTCCTCAAGGGTGTTCGGAAGGCGAGAGAGAGGCGGGGAAAGCTGTCGCGACTCCAGAAAAGGGTGCAGAACCTGCTCCTTCTGCAGTTGATGGGGGTTGATGTCACGGAGGACCTCCACGAGGTGAGGGGCCAGCAAGCCTTGCTCTTCGCCGCGGAGGCCTCCAGGATAATCTTCTGGTCCAGGGTCCGCTCCGTGGAGCAGGACGAGAGGTGCTCGCGTTTCTTCTTTCAGAAGGTGCACAAAGAGGGCTCTGTGTTTAGCCGGCTGAAGGAGGACGACGGCTCGGTGACGTCGTCTCGGCCCGACATTTTGAGGATCAGCAGATCCTTCTATGCCGGACTGTACGATGCAAAGCCCACGGACAGCACGGCCTCCGAGTCGTTCCTGTCGTCTATCACGGAGGTCTTAGACGACGGCACGGGGAGTGGCTGGACCGGCCGATATCCCTGGACGAGCTGACCAGAGCCCTCAAGTCCTTGGAGAGGAATAGGACTCCCGGGAGCGACGGCTTACCGGTCAAGCTGTATTCCGCTCTGTGGGACCTGGTCGGCCAGGACCTGCTGGAGGTGTACGATAGTGCGCGTCGGGCAGGGGAAATGTGCAAGTCCATGAGGAAGGGCATCATCACCTTCATTTACAAGAGGAAGGGGGAGAGGGAAGAAATTAAGAATTGGCGTCCCATTTCACTATTGAACGTTGACTACAAAATCCTGGCCAAGGTCATAGCCAACCGGGTCAGGTCTGTCCTGGAGTCGGTGACTCACCCTGACCAAACCTGTGCTGTGCCAGGCAGGAAGATCGCTGAGAGCCTTGTGCTCATCAGGGATACGATCGCCTATGTACAGGACAGGCAGGTGGACACCTGCCTCGTCAGCCTGGACCAGGAGAAGGCCTTCGACAGGGTCTCTCATGCTTACATGAGGGACGTCCTCTCCAAATTGGGGTTCAGGGAGGGCATCCGCAATTGGATCCGGCTACTCTACGCCAACATCATTAGCGCAGTCTCGATCAACAGGTGGGAATCGGACAGTTTTCCTGTTAGATCTGGAGTCAGGCAGGGCTGCCCGCTCTCTCCTGCCTTGTTCGTGTGCTGTGTGGAGACCTTTGCCGCATCCATCAGGAAGGACGTGAGCCTGAAGGGCGTGACTATCCCAGGCAGCGGAGGCCTTCAGGTCAAGACCTCGCTGTACATGGACGATGTCGCCATCTTCTGCACCGATCGTCGGTCGGTGAGTAGACTATTGGACATCTGTGGCCAATTTGAACTGGCCTCGGGTGCCAAAGTCAATAGGGGTAAGAGCGAGGCCATGTTCTTCGGGAACTGGGACGACCGCTCCTTCATCCCCTTCACCGTCAGGGCAGACTACCTGAAGGTGCTGGGTGTTTGGTTTGGTGGAGCTGGGGCGTGCACTCAGACTTGGGAGGAGCATATCACCAAATTGAAGCAGAAGCTGGGCAGGTGGATGCTCCGGTCCCTCTCCATCGCGGGTAAGAACCTGGTTGTCAGGTGCGAGAGGCTTTCGGTACTGTTGTATGTGGCGCAGGCCTGGCCTATTCCCTGGACCTGCGCTGCTGCGGTCACCCGGGCCATCTTCCACTTCATTTGGGGGTCGAGGATGGACCGGGTCCGCAGGGACACCATGTGCAAGGACCTGGAAAATGGGGGAAAGGGCGTACCGAACGCCACCCTCGCCCTGACGGCTACCTTTGTGTGCGGCTGCATCAAGCTGTGCGTAGATCCTCAGTACGCAAACACCAAGTGTCACTACTTACTGAAGTTCTACCTGTCCCCGGTGTTGCGAAGGATGGGCCTGGCCTCGTTGCCGCAGAACGCTCCGAGTAGTTGGACCGTTCCGTACCACCTGTCCTTCATGGAAAAATTTTTGAAAGGAAACACCTTTGACCACAAGGCCGTCAGGCAGTGGTCAGCACGTAGTATCCTCGAGACCCTTCGGGAAAAGGAGAGGGTGGATCCCGTCGTGTGGTTCCCCACGCAGACTGCCAAAGTCGTTTGGCAGAATGCCTCATCGCCAGAACTTTCAAACAAGCACAAGGACATTGCTTGGCTGGCGGTGAGAGGGGCTCTGCCAGTGAGATCCTTTATGCACGCCCGGAATCTCTGCGCCACCGCACGCTGCCCTCGAGGTGGCTGCGGGGCGAACGAGACTGTCGATCACCTCCTTCTGGAGTGTGCCTATGCGCAGGAGGTCTGGAGGGGGATGCAGTGGTATTTGTCGAGGTTCGTCCCGAGCAGCTCTGTGACGCGGGACTCCGTGCTCTACGGGCTGTTTCCCGGGACGCACACTGAGACCAACATCAACTGCGCCTGGAGGACCATCCATGCGGTGGAAGATGCTCTTTGGTCTGCCTGCAACTTGCTGGTCTGCCAGCTGAAAGAACTGACCCCGACCGGGTGTTGCAGACTGGCGCACTCCAAAGTCCAGGACTACGTGCTGAGGGACGCGCTAAAGCTTGGGGCAGCCGCCACCAAGGCGGGGTGGGGAAAGACCACGGTATGAACCCCCTCGTCCAGAATAGGAAAAAGAACCCTATCTGGTAACTGGGCCCAGCTGGCGCCTTCCCCAACTGGTCAGGGGGCCAACTGGGACTGTGCGGGGTGACGACTGCCGGGGTTTTTTTTTGCTTTGTTTTTTTTTCTTCTTTGTTTGTTTTTTTTTCCTTTAGTTGATGTATGTACCCCCTGGGTAACCGGAGCGGCTTGCATGACTGGGTAGGTGTATAAATATGTTTTATTTTTTGTACATCTTATGAATAAAGTATATTTTTTCAAATAAAAAAAAGTGACGAAACGTCTGAAAACGAACCTTCCAGCTCAGCGAGCAAACTCACATCCAGAACCTCAACCTGAGCTACAAATCTTCTCAAAACTCGCTAACTGTAAAGATTCTATGATCTCAGAGACTTAGGATTTGTGAAGGCTGTTCATCTAATCAGAAGTTGTTTCTCCTTCATATCTGCTGCTGCGAGGCTCACGGTGAATTTATCATCAGAAAATTATGGAAGAAAAGTACCCTATGAATGCAATGAGAAGGTTAATGGTAGAAATGAGCAAGTGGACTGGAATAAGTGCGGCTGGAGCACAGCAAGTGGCCAAGCCCACTGCAAGTTTCAATTTCCTGGGCAGTTCTCACGGAGTTGGCATTGAGGATTCTGCATGGTCCTGACAGCAATTACAGTCTATACAACTCCGACAATAACCTGGTCATCAGAATATCCAGCCAATATGTGGAACTTCATTTGAGGGCCTTTTGGGAGATAAATTATGCGTACTATATTACCCTTGCCTACTTGCAGATTGACAAGTAATTTATAAAACACAAATAAATGTGCAGTAATACATTTTTGTAGGAAGATTATGGAGGTCGGAGTACAAACGCATGTATTGCCACAGGTTGTGCCATGTGTTTGCCAGGCTGTTTTTAAAATAAAAAGCAGATGCTGGAAATCTACAACAAAAGCAGAAATTGCTGGAGAAGCTCAGCAGGTCAGATGGCAGCACATTTATTCACAACTTCTTCAGAATTGATGGGTTGCTGAACATAAAAAGTTAACTTGCTTTTCTCTCCACAGATGCTGCCAGCCCTGCTGAGCTTCTCTGGCAATTCTGTTTTCGTAAGAAAATAAAACACGCATAGTGTTTGTTCTGGAGGAAGAGAATTGAAAACTTAGCAGCTCATAGTAAACTTGCACTGAACTTTTAGTTCGAGCGCACATGAAAGAACTCTGTGCAATTTTGGTCACTAAATTATCTAAAGAAAATAGAGGCACCAGGGAATGTTAATCAAGGATTTTACCAGAAATATGTGGGTATACAAATCATAGAATCCCTACAGTGTGAGGGCAGGCCCTTCAGCTCAACAGGTCCACAATGAACCTCAAAGCATCCCACCCAGGCCCAACAACTATAACCCACCTAATCTACATTTCCCTGAACACTTTGGGCAATTTAGCATGGCTAATGCATCTAGCTTTCACATCTTTGGACTGTGGGAGGAAACCAGAGCACCAGGAGGAAACCCACTCAGACACAGGGAGAATGTGCAAATTCCACACAGTCGCCAGAGGGCAGAACTGAACCTGGGTCCCTGGCGCTGTGAGGCAGCAGTGCTAAGCACTGAGCCACTGCACCACATACAGGGCTTACGGAACATCTGCGTATATCTATGTACCTCCATACTGGTAAATTCCCAACCAATTCATACCTGGAGTCAGACATTGTGTGCAACTACTCAAGTGTTATGTTGGTGCTTGTGCATTGAAGCCACATGGCACTGAATCTGTTTGCAAGAACAAAGTGCAAAGGTCATTTTATGCATTGTTTAGTGGTTTTACTTTGTAAAATCTGCTTTCCCCCCCGAATTTCTGCCTCATTTAAGGTCTTTTCCATCATAGCTGCTCAAAATTGTTTCAGACCAATGTCTTATCACAGCAAAGCTGTGGCCAAAAAGGCCTCTTCCATGGTGAGAGTACATGTCAGTCTTTTTAAAAATATGTTTCACCATTTCTATTTGTGAGATCTTAAGATCCGTACTGAAATTTAACTAATGAGCCCAATTTGAACATGATGCATCAAATGTCAAGTAAGGCAAATACATTCTTCAGTATGAAAGAGAACGGTCGCTATGTCTCTGTAATCTGATATGTTGGTGTTCTTGATCTTGCACGTTCTGATCTTGCATTTTAACAACCATAAAACATGCAGTTTGGACATCAGCCTTTCTAGTTACAAATAAGCATTATCAGAATTAACACTCACCGCTGAAATGGCCTTTAATCTTTTTTTGTTTTTGATGATAGAATTGTGGAAAGCTTTGAGGGTTTAAAGGGATCTAGAATTAATGGAGCACTCCACTCGATGCTACAATGCAGTGAATTCTTAGGATGACTTAATTCATTCATCAGTATTTGTTTGAGCCGTTTGGCCGGGATCTCTGTTCAAGAGACTGATTGAGCACCATTTCTCCCACCACTAATCCTTTACAACTATTAAATCAGGAAAGGATTGACAGGCTTGGTCTCTTCTCTTTTGACAAAGCCAGAGTGGTGGCCTAATAGAAAACTTGATAATTGAGGATATTTCTGATACAGTGGATCCGGGTAGAATGTATTCTCTTTGTGGGAAAAATAACATAAGTCAAAGTCATCAATATGAGACTGTCTTCAAGAAATCCATTAGGGAATTCAGAAGAATTTTTTTTTACTTAAAGAGCAGTAAGAATGTGAAACTTAGTACTACAGGGGAACTACCAAGGAGAATTTTAAGAGGTATTCAAGCACTTGCAAGATAAAGGAATAGATGTTTCAAAAGTAGATTTAGATGAAGAATGACAGGAGTCTCGTGTTCAGCATAAACATTGGAATAGACTGGTGTAACCAAGTTGCTTATTCTGGTGCTGTATATCCTATGTACTCTCTCAGTTACCTTATTAAAGAATTCAAAAGGGTTGATAAATTATTCAATTTTTAAGATCCAACATGATTGAGAATGTTAAATATCTTTAGTTTATTTCCTAAGTGTTTTTCAAAATGTATCTTTCTGTGCAAATGATCTGTATTTGGCAATTGTAAAAGATAATTTTATGTAAATATGTTGTCCACTGTTTGTCATTTTACGTTTTAATCCAGAAACCTTTATCCAAAATTTATTTCTGTGGCAAGCCTGGATATATTTAGAATCATAGTCATGGAGATGTACAGCATGGAAACAGACCCTTCAGTCCAAACTTGTCCACGCCAACCAGTTATCCTAAAAAAACTAGTCCCATTTGCCAGCTTCTGGCCCATATTCCTCTAAGCACTTCCTATTCATACACCCATCCAGATGCTTTTTAGATGTTGTAATTGTACCAGGCTCCACAACTTCCTCTGGCAACTCTTTCCATACATGCACCATCCTCTGTGTGAAAACATTGCCCCTTAGGAGCTTTTTAATCTTCCCCTCCTCACCTTAAACCTCTGCCCTCTGGGTTTTGGACTCATCCACCCTGGGAAAAGACTGTGTCTGTTTTCCATATCAATGCCACTCATGATTTTATAAACCTCTGTAAGGTCACCCCTCAGCCTGTGAAGCTCCAGGGAAAATAGCCCCAGACTATTTAGCCTGTCCCTATAGCTCAAACCCTCTAACCCTAGAAACATCATTGTAATTTTTTTCTGAACTCTTTCATGTTTCACAACATCCTTTTAATAGTAGGGAGACCAGAAATGCATGCAGTATTCCAAAAGTGTCCTAACCAATGTGCTGTACAGTCGCAACATACTTTGCAACTCCTATATGCAATGTACTGATCATAAACGCAAGCATACCAAACACCTTCTTCACTATCCTACCTACCTGCTACTCCACTTTCAAAGAACTATGAGCCTCCAAGATCTGAGATAACAAGGTGTAGAGCTGGATGAACACAGCAGGCCAAGCAGTATCAGAGGAGCAGGAAGGCTGATGTTTCGGGCCTCGACCCTTCTTCAGAAATGGGAGAGGGGAAGGGAATTCTGAAATAAACAGGTAGAGAGGGGGAGGTGGATAGAAGATGGCTAGAGGAGAAGATAGGTGGAGAGGAGACAGACTGGTCAAAGAGGCGGGGGATGGAGACAGGAAAGGTGAGTGTAGGTGGGGAGGTAAGGAGGAGATAGGTCAGTCCAGGGAGAATGAACAGGTCAAGGGGGTGGGATGAGGTTAGTAGGTAGGAAATGGGGGTGGGGCTTGAGCTCGGAGGATGGTATAGGTGAGAGAAAGAACAGGTTAGGGAGGTGGGGATGAGCTGGGCTGGTTTTGGGATGCAGTAGGGGGGAGGGGAGATTTTGAAGCTTGTGAAGTCCACGTTGATACCATTGGGCTGCAGAGTTCCCAAGCAGAATATGAGTTGCTGTTCCTGCAGCCTTCGGATAGAATCATTGTGGCACTGCAGGAGGGCCAGGATGGACATGTCATCTAAGGAATGGGAGGGGAAGTTGAAATGGTTCACGACTGGGAGGTGCAGTTGTTTAGTGCAAACTGAGAGCAGGTGTTCTGCAAAGCGGTCCCCAAGCCTCCGCTTGGTTTCTCCAAAGTAGAGGAGGCCACAACGGGTACAGCAGATGCTGTATACCACATTAGCAGATGTGCAGGTGAACATCTGTTTGATGTGGAAAGTCTTCTTGGGGCCTGGGATAGGGGTGAGGGGGGAGGTATAGGGGCAGGTGTAGCACTTCCTGCGGTTGCAGGGGAAGGTGGCGGGTGTGGTAGGGCTGGAGAGGAGTGTGGAGCGGACAAGGCAGTCAGGGAGTCAGTGGTCTTTCTGGAAAGGAGATAAGGTTGGGGAGGGAAAACTGTCTTTGGTGGTGGGGTCGGATCGCAGATGGCGGAAGTGTTGGACGATGATGTGTTGGATCCAGAGGTTGGTAGGGTGGTACGTGAGGACGAGGGGGATTCTGTCTTGGTTGTTATTGCGGGGAGTGGGTGTGAGGGATGAGTTGAGGGAAATGCGGGAGACATGATCTAGGGCATTCTAGACCACTGAGAGGGGGAAGGTGCGATCCTTGAAAAACGAGGACATCTGAGATATAGGGGAGTGGAATACCTCATCCTGGGAGCAGATGCGGCAGAGGCAAAGGAATTGGGAATAGGGGATGGAATTTTTGCAGTAAGGAGGGTGGGAGGAGGAGTAATCTAGGTAGCTGTGGGAGTTGGTGGACTTGAAATGGATATCGGTTTCTAGGTAGTTGCCAGAGATGGAAACAGAGAGGTCCAAGAAGGTGAGGGATGTGTTGGAGATGGTCCAGGTGAACTTACGGTTGGGGTGGAAGGTGTTGGTGAAGTGGATGAAGTGTTCAAGCTCCTCATGGGAGCACGAGGTGGCACCGATATAGTCATCAATGTAATGGAGGAAGAGGTGGGGTTTAGGGCAGGTGTAGGTACGGAAGAGGGATTGTTCCACATAACCTAAAAAGAGGCAGGCATAGCATGGGCCCATGCGTGTACCCATTGCCACCCTCTTTGTCTGTAGGAAGTGGGAGGAATTAAAGGAGATGTTGTTGAGGGTGAGGATGAGTTCGGCTAAGTGGATAAGGGTGTCAGTGGAAGGGGACTGGTTGGGCCTGCGGGGCAGGAAGAAGTGGAGGGCCTTTAGGCCATCTGCATGCGAAAGCAGGTGTATAGGAACTGGATGTCCATTGTAAAGATGAGGTGTTGGGGGCCAGGGAATTGGAAGTTCTGGAGGAGATGGAGGGCGTGGGTGGAGTCATGGATGTAGGTAGGGAGTTCCTGGACCAAGGGGGAGAAAATCGAGTCGTGATAGGTGGAGATAAGTTCAGTGGGGCAGGAGCAGGCGGAGACAATGGGTCGACCAGGGCAGGCAGGTTACCTATGTCTGTGACACTACCCATGCCCTCCACCTCCTCCAGAACTTCCAATTCCTCGGTCCCCAACACCTCATCTTTACCATGTATGTCCAGTCCCTATCCACCTGCATTCCGCATGCAGATGGCCTAAAGGCCCTCTGCTTCTTCCTGTCTTGCAGGCCCGACCAGTCCCACTCCACTGTCACCCTTGTCTGCCTAGCCGAACTCGTCCTCACCCTCAACAACTTCTCTTTCAATTCCTCCCACTTCCTACAGACAAAGGGGGTGGCCCTGGGTATGCGCATGGGCCCAAGCTATGCCTGCCTCTTTGTAGGTTACGTGGAACAACTTTAAGTTCACCTGGACCATTTCCAATACCTCTCTCTCCTTCCTGGACCTCTCTGTTTCCATCTCCACCAATTACTTAGAAACCGATATCCATTTCAAGCCCACCAACTTGCACAGATACACCTCTTCTCACCCGCCTTCCTGCAAAAATTCCATCCCCTATTCCCAATTCCTTTGCCTCTGCCGCGTCTGCTCCCAGGATGAGGCATTCCACTCCCGTACATCTCAGATGTCCTCGTTTGTCAGGGACCGCAACATCCCCCCTCTCAGTGGTGAGAACGCCCTCAATGTGTGTGCCCCATTTCCCGCAACTCATCCCTCACACCCCCTCCCTGCAATAACAACCAAAACAGAATCACCCTTGTCCACACATACCACTCCACCAACCTCTGGGTCCAACGCATCATCCTCTGACACTTCCTCTTTGGCCGATCTGTCTTCTCTCCACCTATCTACTCCTCTATCCATCTTCAATCCGCCTCCCCCTCTCTGCCTATTTATTTCAGAACCCCCTTTCCCTCCCCCATTTCTGAAGAAGAGTCTAGGCCCGAAACGTCAGTCTTCCTGCTCCTCTGATGCCGCTTGGCCTGCTGTGTTCATCTAGCTCTACACCTTGTTCTTTCAGATTCTCCAGCATCAGCAGTTCCTATTATCTCTGTAACAATTTCAGCCTGCAAGGTCTCTTTGTTCAGCAACACACCCCAGGATATCACCATCAAGTGTATAAGTCCCGCCCTGATTTGCCTTTCCAAAATTTAAGCACTAAAGGCGATTACTGATTGCATAAAATACAACGCCACAAAAAGCATTGCTGCAACAAGAAATTTTCAATGTGCAAAAATGTACTAATTTTAGCGTACTGCAATAAGCCTTCCTTGCATAATTAATAAAGCTTTCACAATATTGTGATGAATGTCACAATTCGTTCAAGATTTACAGTTTAACTTCCAACGGAAATCAATGTCGAAAAAATGTGAAATTATTTATAAGGAACTGAAAAAGATCTCTATCATACTTGCTTAACTTCACAGCAATCCTGAATATTATTAAATGCTTATAGTGAGTAAAACTACATGCTCCTTGTTTTCAGTACATGTACTCCAAGAATTTTCAAATTTTCACAAACATATTATAAACAGTTATAAACTGTTCTCCATTTCTTTTACATTTCTCATATATGAAGCATGTGCATGCTAACCCTCTCCATGATCTCCTTTCATACAGCAGAGACTTCTAGTTAATAACATATTACTTAATTCAATATCACTGTGTGCATATAGCCCATACTTTCACTACAGTGTAACCTCTATTTCCAAGTCAAAATGTACAGCAAAAATATTTTATGAAAATTACATTATCAATGATTGTTTAATTTTCTGAAGTATTTTTATTTATAAGTTTTCTCCAGCCTTTTTTAACATTTTCATTCATGGTACTTTTGATTAAAAATTGTTGCTGATTCTTATTGCAGAGAAGTCAAATATCTTTCCTTTCATTGTGTATTGCAAGTACTCAGTACACTAAGAACTTAAAAATAAACCTTACAGAGCTGTTGTTCTGTTCTGAAAAGCACATTTAAATTTTTTTGAGAAACATGGAAAATGAAGCTGTGGTTCTACAAACTTTTAATACACACATTTTGTGAGAGACTCGTATTTAATATATTGTACCCATAAATAAGACAATGTACAAGACAGTTTACTTACTCACCACTGCCCAGACTTTCTGTGTCTAGTGACAGAAAGACTGAAGGATCAAATTAATTTGCATTTCTGTATTGCAGCATCACATCCTGAGGATGTCTCAAGACACTTTTCAGCCAAAGTTTGCTTTATGTTGGAAATTGGTGTAGCGGCTGGTCTTCTGTAGAACTGTCGACAGTCAAAGCTAACAGCAGTAGGACAGCACTTACATTTTGAGAATTGTTTCTTCAGCTGATGTATCTCCTTCAGATAGTTTTGTTTTGATAGCTTTTTTGAGAGTTTGACCAAGCTTTTAATCGTCCGTCTTAACACTTCTCTCTGACTTGATGTTGAGATTTATTTTGTTTGTCCTGTGAAATGCTTTGGGCCATTCTAGACTGATAGACGCAGGAGCAAATTACTGCAGATTCTGGAATCTGTTCTCAAAACAAAAAATGTTGAAGATCACAGTGGGTCAGGCAGGATCCATGGGGGGAGAGCAAGCTCTCAGAGCTGTTTGTGAAGTGTGGAGGGGGAGCATTTCTGCAATTGTGGGGACAGAGTAGGTGCAATGTGGTGGTGGTGGGAAGTGCTGGGGAGAAAAGATGTTGACGAAGCAGATAAAGTGATCAGAATGTGAAAACGGCAGAACAATGGTGTGTCTAACAGCCAGACTGGAAAGAAGACAGGCCCATTGGAATAGGGGCATGGGAGGGAGGACATGGCGGCAGAGAATGTAACAAGTAAAGCTAAAAGAAAGACAAGGAATGGGAGTGGGTTTACAATTTGTAGGTGATTAACTCAATATTAAGTCCAGGAGGCTGTAGAGTGCCTTGTCTGAAAATGAGATGACATTCTTCCAGTTTGTGCTGTGATTCACTGGTACATTGCAGCATGCCAAGGGCAAACAAGGGGACTTGTGAGCAGGATAACAAAGTGTGGAGCTGGATGAACACAGCAGGCCAAGCAGCATCTCAGGAGCATAAAAGCTGACGTTTTGGGCCTAGACCCTTCATCAGAGAGGGGGATGGGGAGAGGGTTCTGGAATAAATATGGAGAGAGGGGGAGGCGGACCAAAGATGGAGAGAAAAGAAGATAGGTAGAGAGGAGAGTATAGGTGAGGAGGTAGGCAGGGGATAGGTCAGTCCAGGGAAGACGGACAGGTCAAGGAGGCGGGATGAGGTGGTAGGTAGGAAATGGAGGTGCGGCTTGGGGTGGGAGGAAGGGATGGGTGAGAGGAAGAACGGGTTAGGGAAGCGGAGACAGGCTGGGCTGGTTTTGGGATGCAGTGGGGCAAGGGGATAAGCTGGGCTGGTTTTGTGATGCAGTGGGGGGAGGGGAAGAACTGGGCTGGTTTAGGGATGCAGTGGGGAAAAGGGAGATTTTGAAGCTCGTGAAGTCCACATTGATACCATTGGGCTGCAGGGTTCCCAAGCAGAATATGAGTTGCTGTTCTTGCAACTTTCGGGTGGCATCATTGTGGCACTGCAGGAGGCCCATGATGGACATGTCGTCTGAGGAATGGGAGGGGGAGTGGAAATGGTTTGCGACTGGGAGGTGCAGTTGTTTATTGCGAACCGAGCGGAGGTGTTCTGCAAAGCGGTCCCCAAGCCTCCGCTTGGTTTCCCCAATGTAGAGGAAGCCACACCGGGTACAATGGACACAGTATACCATATTGGCAGATGTGCAGGTGAACATCTGCTTAATGTGGAAAGTCATCTTGGGGCCTGGGATGGAGGTGAGGCAGGAGGTGTGGGGGCAAGTGTAGCACTTCCTGCGGTTGCAGGGGAAGGTGCCGGGTGTGGTGGGGTTGGAGGGGAGTGTGGAGTGGACAAGGGAGTAGCGGAGAGAGTGGTCTCTCCGGAAGGCAGACAGGGGTGGGGACGGAAAAATGTCTTGGGTGGTGGGGTTGGATTGTAGATGGTGGAACTGTCGGAGGATGATGCGTTGTATCCGGAGATTGGTAGGGTGGTGTGTGAGAACAAGGGGGATCCTCTTTGGGCGGTTGTTGCGGGGGCGGGGTGTGAGGGATGTGTTGTGGGAAATGCGGGAGACGCGGTCAAGGGCGTTCTCGACCACTGTGGGGGGAAAGTTGCGGTCCTTGAAGAACTTGGACATCTGGGATGTGCAGGAGTGGAATGCCTCATCTTGGGAACAGATGCGGTGGAGGCAGAGGAATTGGGAATAGGGGATGGAATTTTTGCAGGAGGGTGGGTGGGAGGAGGTGTATTCTAGGTAGTTGTGGGAGTCAGTGGGCTTGAAATGGACATCAGTTTCTAGCTGGTTATCTGAGATGGAGACTGTGAGGTCCTGACCGGGACAGGAAGGTCAGAATCACATTGGCACACGGGCTGGAGGGGTATTCCAAAGCGGTCGCCCAGTCTGCATTCGGTTTCTCCAATGTACAGTAGGCCACACTGGGTGCAGCAAACACAGTACACAAGACTGGGGGAGGTACAGGTGAAATGTTGCTTCACCTGTTTAGGCCCTGGATGATGAGCAGGGAGGAGGTGAAGGGACAGGTTTTGGGAAGGTGCATGGAAAGTGGGAGCTGTGTTTGTGGTCGAGGAATGGACTAGGGTGTTCCAGAGGGAACGATCCCTGTGAAATACAGATTGATAAACTGGTCTGCTGAAAACTTATCACGGTAGCAGTGCCAAATTTTGTTGACAAAACAAATAATGTCGCAATTGTAATTGACAATATATTTGTAGACAATAACTAACATAAAATAAAGTATAAAATAAAATAAGGACAGCACACAAATAGTTATGTTACATTGCAAATGTGGGTCTCCTTAGTTTACAGGATAGAAGTGAAGGGGCTCCTAGGCTCTGTATTTTGAATTAAAGCATTGTATGTTGTCATACTGAGTTCATTAAATTCTCCATTATTGACATATCATTTGAGTTTTATACAGCATTGAGACCAGACTACCTCATGGTTTATTCATTCTGTATCTAACTTGTGGAACAGTGTTGTTTTTACTCCTTAATTGCAATGTATCTTTACTTCCCTGTGGTTGTGACAAGAGAAGCTGTAATGGGAAGTAAGAATTTTCTAGCAAATGTCATAAAAATTTTCTTCTGCCTTTCAGCAGAATGCATTCAATTGTTTGATTAGGCTATGATGTGGAGGTGCCAGCGTTAGACTGGGGTGGACAATGTCTGAAATTACTCAACACCAGGATGTAGTCCAACAGGTTTAATTGAAAACACAAGCTTTCAGAGTCTTACTCTTTCTTCAGGTATAAGTGAGAGAGGTAGTATCAGAGCCAGAATTTATAAGTATAAGATCAAAGGGTCACACCACTGGTGAGGATGTACTAAACAAACTTAAGATGCTGTTAAATCATTAATCAGTTGGAGGGTTTTCATTGATTAATATATATCTGTAAATCCTTGAATTGCTTTGAAGCCACTGTCCTGAGAGAACTAAAGGTTTCATCAGAGTAAGAGGTGACACTTTAGGTCAGACAATGCATGTTAGGTGTGAGGCCTTGTTTAGAATCTGTTTGTGTTTTGGTTTAGAGTCAGACTGGTTTTATTTCTCACGTAGGAATTTATAAAATGTCACATTGACTGTCTATAAATTGTGTGCTTTTTGAACAAAATGGAATGTATCTGCAAATACAAATTTACCCCACAGATTCATGTGTGCGTGTGCCTGTGCGTGTGTGAGGGAGAGTGACAGTCTCGGCATGTGTAAGAGAGTGTGCTAGAGTGAGTGTGTGTGTGTGGGGGAGAGTGACTGTGTGTGTGTGTAGGGAGAGAGAGAGTGTGTTTATGTGTGTGTGCACACCCATGTACTTGAGAGAGTGTGTCTATGAGTGAGGATCTATGTGAGAATGTGTGTATGAGAGAGAGAGAGAGAGTGTGTGTGTGTGTGTGTATGTGTATGTGTGAGAGAGTGTGTTTGTGTAAGTGCATGTGTGGGGGATGCTGGTGTAGAGTGCGGAAGACATAGTAGTTGAATTCACAGCAAACTACCCAGCCTTCAGAACATTGACCACAACACTATGGAACCCTGTCATGGCAACCTCTGCAAGACATGTCAGATCTTCAACACGGACACTACCATCACACTTGGGAATACCACCCAGCTTATGTATGGCAGATATGCATGTGGCTCGGCCAACATTGTCTATCTTGTACGCTGCAGGCAAGGATGCCACAAGGCGTGGTGTATTGGCGAGACCATGCAGATGCCACAACAGATTAATGGACACTATGCAACAATTGCCAGACAAGAATGTTCCCTCCCAGTGGGTGAACACTTCAGTGGTCAAGGGCATTCAGCCTCGGATATTTGGGTAAATGTCCTCCAAGATGGATTTCAGGATACACAACAATGCACAGACGCTGAGCAGAGGCTAATAGCCAAGTTTGGTACCCATGACGGCGGCCTCAGCCAGGATCTTGGCTTCATGTTGCACTGCAGGTGACCCCTCCACACTATACACTCACACACACGCGCACGTGCATACATAAACACACACTCACTTATGTAAACACACACAGAGATCTTCTCTCATATACACACTGTCTCTCTCACACACACAGATTCTCTCTCATACATAAAATGCCTCTCTCACACACTCACTCACACACACACACACACACTCTCTCGCACCCTCCCCCCACACACACACGTGTGAATCTATGGGGTGAATTTGTATTTGCAGATACATTCCATTTTGTTCAAAAGGCACACAATTTCTAGATAGTTAATGTGGCATTTTATGAATTCCGACTTTTAAAGCCAGTCTGACTCCTAACCAAAACATAACAGCTTCTAAAAAAGACCTCACATTTCTGAAGAAGGGTCTAGGCCCGAAACTTCAGATTTCCTGCTCCTCTGATGCTGCTTGGCCTGCTGTGCTCATACCTTGTAATGTCACACCTAACATGTATTGTCTGACCTAAAATGTCACTGTTTCTTTGCACAGATAAAACCTTTAGTTCTCTCAGGACAGTGGCTTCAAAGCAATTCAGGGATTTACATATACATATTAATCAATGAAAACCTTCCAACTGATTAATGATTTAACAGCATCTTAAGTTTGTTTAGTACATCCTCACCAGTGGTGTGACCCTTTGGTCTTTTACTTATAAATTCTGGCTCTGATACTACCTCTCTCACTAACACCTGAAGAAAGAGCAAGACTCTGAAAGCTTGTGTTTTCAAATAAACCTGTTGGACTACATCCTGGTGTTGCATGATTTCTGAATATGATTACGCTAGAAATACCTTTGGTATGTGCTAGCTAGAAACAATTTCAGTGCTAATTTATGAATGCTTTTAGGTTTGTTCACTCGTTTTTTGGTAGAAGTGGGCTGAAGAGTGGCAGGAAACTGGAAGCTCAGAGTAATTGTTGCAGAAAGAACATTGCCCTGTCTGTGATAATGGGAACTGCAGATGCTGGAGATTCCAAGATAATAAAATGTGAGGCTGGATGAACACAGCAGGCCAAGCAGCAGCTCCTGAGATGCTGCTTGGCCTGCTGTGTTCATCCAGCCTCACATTTTATTGCCTAACTGTGTTTCATTCCCCTAATATAGAGGAAACCTGTTGAGTAATGAAAACAGGATACTGGATTGTGTGCAGTGCAGGTAAATCATTGCCTCACCTGGAAGGTAATCCATCTCTCTGTTTGCCTATCTTCCTCTCTTTCCGGGCTCCACTTCCACCCATCACTTCGTCTGTTACCCTCTGTCTTCCGCGTATACACCACCTTTTCCTGGCTATGATCAGTTCTGAAGAAAGGTCACTAAACCTAAAACACTTGTTTTTTTTGCCACAGATGCTGCCAGACCTGCTGAGTTTCTCTAGCTAGTCCTTTATTTAGATTTCCAGTCTTCACTGCCCTTTGTTTTATCATCAATATTGATAGGTTAAGAGCGTGGGTAGAATGTTGGCAAATGGAGTAGAATGTGGAAAAATGTCAAGTTGCTCATTTTGGAAGGGAGAACAAAAGAACAGAGTATCATTGGAGAAAAACTATAGCTAGCTTGTGATTGGGGTTACTTGTGTACTAAACACAGAAAGCTAGCACACAGATGAAACAAGTGATCACAGAGTCCCTGCTGTGTGGAAGTAGGTTATTTGGCCCACTGAGTCCACACCAACCCTCCAAAGAGCATGGCACTCAGGCCCACCTCCCCACCCTATCCCTGCTTATCCTGTGGTTAATCCACCTAATGTACACATCTTTGGACTGTGGGAAGAAACCACAGAACTTGGAGGAAACCCATGCAGAGATGGGGAGAATGTGCAAACTCCAGAGAGTCACCCAACTGGTAGATTTGGATCTGGGTCTCTGGTGCTATGAGGCAGCAATGCTAATCACTGAGCCACAATGCTGCCCCAGGATGGCTAGCGGAGTGTTGGTCTTATTTCAAAGGAGTTGGAGTATAAGAGAAGGGAAGTCTTACTGCATTTGTATAAGATGCTGATGAGACCACATCTGGAAGACTGTGAACAGTTTTGGTCCTCTTATTTAAGAAAGTACATCATTTTATTGGAGCAGTTCAGAGACGATTCACTAAAATGAATTTCTCCAGTATGGAGAGATTATCACAAGAGCAAAATTGAACAGGTTGGGACTCTACTCATTGGAAATTAGAAGAATAAGAAGTGATCTCATTGAAACATATGGTTTCTTAAAGGGCTTGACAGGGTAAATGTTGAGAGGATGTTTCCCCTCATGGGAGAATCTAGGACTGGAGGGCATAGTGTCAAAATAAAGCAATACCAATTTAAGACTGAAATAAGGAATTTCTTCTCTGAGGGTTGACAGTTTTTTGGAACTCCTTGGCACAGAGAACCATGGGGGCAAAGTCCTTGTACATATTTGAGGCTGAGGTAGCTATATTCATGTTCAGTACGGCAATCAAAGATTATGGGGAAAATACAGGAAAGTGGATGTGAAGAATATCAGATCGGCCATGATCTTAATGAATGGGGAAGTAGGCTCAAGCAGCCAAACTACCAACTCTTGTTCCTATTTCCTACCTTAAAAAGGCATTGGATTCACTTGAGTCTAATTGTAACCTGGATATTAAATTTGGTTAAAACTGTACACAGTGAAGTTCTCAATGGTCTACTAGTATTGGTATGCACTGAAATAATTAATTGCTAATGGAGCAGTAGTGTGTTACTATCATTGTTCTAGGAATAGGGAGGGTAAAAATCACACGGAGCCCTGGCTGCTGAATACTCTATACAGATCCTTTGTGGAGCAGTGCTTATGGAGATCTGGTGAAAATATAATCAAGAATGAGAATGGCTAGCTTCCTTAACTGGCTTGCTGTTACTCACCGCAATGTCTATTTGAGTGAGTGTTCTGACATGGTATCATGCCAGTGTGTGAGAATCATGCTGTAATGATGGTTAAGTACTTCTGGGAAAGAAGTAGAGAAACTGGGCTAAAACACCACATAAAAAGGCCAAATGATCTTTCTATATTCCTTGCTTTCCTTCATGAACATACTGAACATCAGCCATCAAAAATAAACAGTTTTGTGAGAAAAGGACACCAGACAGTTTAGGTCCATAGAAGATCCCATTTCCTCTCTAACCTATCTGGGGTTTGACTTGTTTATA
Organism: Stegostoma tigrinum; assembly: GCF_030684315.1. Lineage (NCBI taxonomy): Eukaryota > Metazoa > Chordata > Chondrichthyes > Orectolobiformes > Stegostomatidae > Stegostoma > Stegostoma tigrinum. The sequence continues at coordinate 15,720,421 of NC_081364.1, forward strand.
ATTGTTTTCTTGATGTAATTTGCCGCATGTTGATGCAGGTGGCCCAAAAGACCACAGAATTGTTAAAACAAATTTTATTCAGTGAATTTCAGGTTTTTGCGCTAGAAGCAAGCCCCATCCATAAAACTGGCCACACATCCACTGTGAATGAATCACCATTGGCAGTTACCACTTGTTTGCAGACCTTTAAAGAGTTTCCAAACAAACAAAGGTTTCCCAAGGTTCCACACTGTGGAGTGATTAGCAAGGTTAGATCACATGGAATTCAGGGAGACCTAGCCATTTGAATACAAAATCGGCTTGAAGAAAGGAGACAGAAACTGGTGGTAGAGGGTTATTTTTTGGACTAGAGGCATGTGACCAGCAGTGTGCCACATGGATTGGTACTGTACCCATTGTCTTTTGTTATTTATATAAATGACTTGAATTTAAATATGGGAGGAATGGTTAGTAAGTTTGCAGATGAATTGGTGGTATATTGGACGGTGAAAGTAATCACAGAGTGCAAAAGGATCTTGATCAGATGGATCAAAGGGTGGTAGATGGAGTTTAACTTAGATAAACGTGAGGCGTTGCATTTTGGCAAGGCAAATGGGGCCAGGACTTATTCATTTAATGATAAGGTCCTGGGAAGTGTCGCCAAACAAAGAGATTTTGGGATGCAGATGCATAGTTGCTCGAATGTGTAGTCACAGACAGACAGTGTAGTGAAGAAGGCATTAGTACACTTGACTTTACTAGAGAGTGCATTGAGTACAAGATCTGGGATGTCATGTTACAATCGTAGAGGACATTGGTTAGGCCCATTTTGGAACACTGCATTCAGTTCTGGCATCCTTGCTATAGGAAATACAACCACTGATCTGGGCAGTTAGGAATTGGCAAAAGAGAAATGCCCTCATGCCATGAATGAATAGAACAATTCGCTAAACTTTAAAGGGTTCAGAAAGGATTTACAAGAACAAGGATGCTGTCATAGTTGGAGCTAATAGGGAGAGGCTAAATTGGCTGGGGCTTTTTCCCCTGGAGTGTCAGACGCTGAGGGATGACCTTATAGAGGTTTATAAAATCATAAAAGGCATGGATAGGGTGAAAAACCAAGGTCTTTTTCTCAGGATAGGGGAGTCCAAAACTAGACAGCAGAGGCATAAGGTGAGTGGGGGACAGATTTAAAAGGGACCTAAGAGTCAATGAATGTTTTCATTCAGTGTGGTGCGCGTATGGAATGAGCTGCCAGAAAAAGTGATGGAGGCTGTACAATTACATTTAAAAGACATCCAGATGGATATATGACTAAGAAGATTTTAGAGGGAAATAGGCTAAATGCTGGCCAGCAGGACTAGATTCATACAGGGCACCTGGTTAGCTTGGGCATGTTGGATAGAAGGATCTGTTTCAGTGCCGTACATCTCTAGGGCTCCGTGCCAATGGTGACCATAAGTAGGGGAAAATGGATTGTTTGTGCTGAAAGCGGCCCATGTGATGACAGGGCCTGAGATGTCAGGGTGGGCAAAAGGCATGGATGAGTTGGACTGAATGGTCTGTTCCCGTGCTGAACAACTCTATCACTTTGAGCACAGGACACTAAGAGATTTTGAACATTTTCAGAAAAATGCTATTCATAGGTTTTGTACTGACACTGCAACTAAAAACATGTTTTATGATATATCCCTTTTTAGTTGCGTTACTAATCTTATTTACAAAGATCTATCTTTAAAGCAAAAATTTATTTTATAGAAAAGTAATATTATAAAACACTGTCCAATTATGTGGACCCCTGGCAGAATCTGAATTCAGGAAATATGCAAGTGAGTTTCTATTTTAAAAAAACTGGAAGGGAAAAGAAAAACTTTCACAGATGTTGCAGTTTGTGTTACTTTGTTAAAATTACTGGTTGTGTCCAAAAACTGATTGCCTGATTTAATAATATGACGTGTCACTTTGCAGCTATAAGTGCTATGGCCAGTGCCACACGTGGGAACATTTCAACAATTAAAAGAATTTATTTTATTGTTGCCTGAACAACAAATAGGACATGTTCAAAAGGGTATCCAAACAGTTGTTGAATATTTATGTTTCTTTTTTCAAGTTGTTAAAAAGAATTGAACAGTTAAATAAATATTTGAAGTAATAAAAGAAGTCATAAGTCTGAGAAGTGTGTTGTTGGTCCTTGTGTAGCATCAGCATTAATAATGTGTGATTTGGAGCCCCAATACAATATCTGCTTGGAATTCCTGAGCAGAATATCCATCACACAACTTTGAAGTTCTGACCTGGACTGGGCATTTTAATTCTATGGAGGTAACATATTAAAAAACATGTTTCTCCAAACATACAGCAGAAACACATTCTTTTGATAAAAATGTAACAAAGAATTGTCCTTCTGGAACTAGACTTAAAGGAGAACGGAGCTTTATGAAGACGAAGCACATGTATAACACTGCACTTAAGGAACAGTGTTTCCTCTGGTTTACACGATTTGAATGAAGGCTGTTCATTTTTACGCTGATGTTTTAAAAGTACAAAATTACTGTAATGTTAGAACCTTATCTGAACAAGACATTTGTAGTAAATTTAAAGCGGCTTGTTGTTGCTAAGGGAGACTTCAGGAGTTGAGCTGAAGATGCTGCTTCTACTCTGATAGCAAGTGCATAATTCAGAACTGCAAGCTCAAAAATATGCCTGTCAAAATGAAATGTGTCCAATCAGAAGAAAGACATGGTGTAAAATACAAGTGAAAGGAAAGAAACCAAGAAAAAACACTCTGAAAAATGATCATGTAAACCATATACTTTTGTACATTCATCAACTGAGATAGAATTTTCTCAAAACAGTGAACAGTTATTGAGTACATTATTGTTTAATGAGATATTTTGAATAGCATGTCTTGAATTTCCAGGGAGCTGGTTTCACATGTACGATGGACATGTTATTCCAGGAATAGGCCATGTAACAATGCCACCTGCACACGAAGATACATTCCAGGTTAAAACACATTTTGATGGCTGGTATTTCTATCATTCTTTAACAAACTGACATTAATTTAGCAGTAACATAGTTGTCAGTCTGAAATATTAACTGAGGCAACCATCCAACTATAAAGACTACTAACAACCAGTTCTCAAGGTTCTTACGAAGGAGGTGGAATCTCTGGTCAAGAGGAAGAAGGTGGCTTATGTTAGGATGAGATGTGAAGGCTCAGTTAGGGCACTTGAGGGCTACGAGGTAGCCAGGAAAGACCTAAAGAGAGAGCTCAGAAGAGCCAGGAGGAGACATGAGAAGTTGTTGGCGGATAGGATCAGGGTAAACCCTAAGGCTTTCTATAGGTATTTAAGGAATAAAAGAATGACGAAAGTAAGATTAGGGCCAATCAAGGATAGTCGTGATAAGTTGTGTGTGGAGTCAGATGAGATAGGGGAAGCGCGAAATGAATATTTTTCAATAGTATTCACTCTAGAAAACGACAATGTTGTTGAGGAGAATACTGAGATACAGGCTACTAGACTAGGTGGGATGGAGGTTCACAAGGAAGAGGTATTAGAAATCCTTCAGAGGGTGAAGATAGATAAGTCTCCTGGGCCGGATGGGATTTATCCTCGGATCCTCTGGGAAGCCAGGGAGGAGATTGCTGAGCCTTTGGCATTGATCTTTAACTCGTCATTGTCTTCAGGAATAGTGCCAGATGACTGGAGGATAGCAAATGTGGTTCCCCTGTTCAAGAAGAGGAGTAGAGACAACCCTGGTAATTACAGACCAGTGAGCCTTACCTCAGTTGTTGGTAAAGTGTTGGAAAAGGTTATAAGGGATAGGATTTATAATCATCTAGAAAAGAATAAATTGATCAGGGATAGAGAGCATGGTTTTGTGAAGGGTAGGTCATGCCTCACAAACCTTATTGAGTTCTCTGAGAAGGTGACCAGACAGGTAGATGAGAGTAAACCGGTTGATGTGGTGTATATGGATTTCAGCAAGGCGCTCGATAAGGTTCCCCACAGTGGGCTAATGTACAAAATGCGGAGGAATGGAATTGTGGGAGATATAGCAGTTTGGATCAGAAATTGGCTTGCTGAAAGAAGACAGAGGGTGGTAGTTGATGGGAAATGTTCATCCTGGAGACCAGTTACTAGTGGTGTACCACAAGGGTCGGTGTTGGGTCCACTGCTGTTTGTCATTTTTATAAATGACCTGGATGAGGGCGTAGAAGGATAGGTTAGTAAACTTGCAGACGACACAAAGATTGGTGAAGTTGTGGATAGTGACGAAGGATGCTGTAGATTGCAGAGAGACATAGATAAGCTGCAGAGCTGGGCTGAGAGGTGGCAAATGGAGTTTAATGCAGACAAGTGTGAGGTGATGCACTTTGGTAGGAGTAACCAGAAGGCAAAGTACAGGGCTAATGGTAAGATTCTTAGTAGTGTAGATGAGCAGAGAGATCTCGGTGTCCATGTACACAGATCCTTGAAAGTTGCCACCCAGGTTGACAGGGATGTTAAGAAGGCATACAGTTTTTTAGCTTTTATTAATAGAGGGATCGAGTTCTGAAACCAAGAGATTATGGTGAAGCTGTACAAAACTCTGGTGCGGCCGCACTTGGATTATTGCGTACAGTTCTGGTCACCGCATTATAAGAAGGATGTGGAAGCTTTGGAAAGGGTGCAGAGGAGATTTACTAGGATGTTGCCTGGTATGGAGAGAAGGTCTTACGAGGAAAGGCTGAGAGACTTGAGGCTGTTTTCATTAGAGAGAAGAAGGTTGAGAGGTGACTTAATAGAAATATATCATATAATCAGAGGGTTAGATAGGGTGGATACGGAGAGCCTTTTTCCTAGGATGGTGACGGCGAGCACGAGGGGGCATAGCTTTAAATTGAGGGGTGAAAGATATAGGACAGATGTCAGAGGTAGTTTCTTTACTCAGAGAGTAGAAAGGGAATGGAACACTTTGCCTGCAACAGCAGTAGATTCGCCAACTTTAGGTACATTTAAGTCGACATTGGATAAGCATATGGACGTACATGGAATAGTGTAGGTTAGATGGGCTTCAGATCGGTATGACAGGTCGGCACAACATCGAGGGCCGAAGGGCCTGCACTGTAATGTTCTATGTATGTTCTTCTTTTAGTTTCTTTCCCACTGCATTTCAGTTGGCAGCAGCTGACTCAACAACAGTTGTCAAATAGCTTCCTTCATACCTGTAGAACACAGTTTTATCGTTACAATTCCTTCTTCATCCAGAAGACAGGAAGTCCTTTGACATCTCTATAGGGGGTCTCCAACAGGCTCTGTGTGGTGTTTCCTTTCTGCTGAAATGGTCTGTAGTGGTCTGGTGATGAATGGGAATGACAAGGTAATTGGGTTAACTGTGAGGGTGGAAGTGGAGGTGGGTGTGGGGGTGAAACATCTAACTGTGGAGGGGTTGACAAGTAAGACGCAGGAGCCTGATGTTGTCCAGGTTGTGGAGAGAATGTGGCAAAGGAACTGGAGGGAGAAGTTACTGACCCATTTGACAGGGAAGATGAGACTGGATGAGATGGTGGGTGAGGACTGAGTTTACATGTTTGAGCAGAGGCAGAAATTAGAGGGGTAGATATTTGTAAAGGGGGAATAGGTGGTGAAACAAGGGGAGGTTTAGGAGTTGGGTGTGGGGTCTGTAAACGTAAATGAGCTGATGAGGAATTCGGAGATTTAGAGTGCGTAGTCATACCTGAACATACATAACTTGAACAACCTAAACCTGTCCTTAATGATTTAGAGGGACTGGAATTAGATGACCGTGGCATCGTAGAACCCACAGACAACTTTTCCAGGAATTCCATGTGCATGAATGTGGTCATCGACCCCGCATTCTGGACTGGATTTGATAACACATATCCCAAATGGGAATAGAAATGTTGTTTATCATGAGTACTGAGATATAGCGTGTTGAACCCACGATGTTTGGCATAGGTTTCTGTGGCTTCCATTAACTTTCTACCATAACCTTTGCCCCGGAATTCCTTAGCAACAACAACTGTCTCCACAAATAATCCTGTGGGTTTGCCAACTACATAAGAGAGCCTGCTGTGACCCAACAGTTGTCCTTTGGTTTCGTTCCTAGGATTGTCTACATTCTTCACAGTCCTTATCAACACGAGGCAAACTGGAAAACAATGGGAGGATTTCTGGAGTGAATGAATCCGAGATGCTTTGCTCCTCTTCCATTCTTCATTGATGAGGTCAGCACAGGCCTCCACAAACTCTGGACAGTGATGCAGAGGAACTGCTCTCAAATCTTCAGCAATAATCTTCTCACACTAACAGCAATGAAATGTTAGAGTTCAAGTGAGTGACCAATGTGCTAATATTAATGTGCTTACAAAAAGAATGTTCATTTTTGGGTAAAGACAGCAGATCTCACTTAAATACCATAAACCAGATTACTCATTCTGTAAGCAATATAAAAATAAAGTATCTCTACTGTTTGAATGTACAATTTTTCTCTCACAATACAATTAGGTCCTGTCACATCATGAAAAGCCTTCATTGCAGCAGACATCACCTTCATCTGGTCACATTGAGACTTGTTTTTAATATATACTAGGTAATCACCATTGTGCATGGGCAGACAAGGTCCAGACAATATTATAAAGTTTTGTTCTGACGTTGGAAAATGTCATGACAGTAACTAAAAATATCAGGCAATGTTAAGCGGTCAGTGTAATTGGTGATTGAAGATGAAAAATTAAAAATAATGTACAACAACATATAATATAACACAGTGTACAGCTGGATGAACACAGCAGGCCAAGCAGCGTCAGAGGAGCAGGAAAGCTGATGTTTCAGGTTGAGACCCTTCTTCAGAAATGGAGTGGGGAAGGGGATTCTGAAATAAATAGGGAGAGAGGGGGAGTGGAAAGAAGATGGATAAAGGAGAAGATAGGTGGAGAGGAGACAGACAGGTCAAAGAGGCGGGGTTGGAGCCAGTAAAGGTGAATGTAGGTGGGGAATTAGGGAGGGGATAGATCAGTCCAGGAAGACGGACAGGTCAAGGAGGTGGGATGAGGTTAGTGGGTAGGAGATCGGGGCGGGAGGGATATTTTGGGGAGGTGGTGATGTGCTGGGCTGGCTTTGGGATGCGGACGGGAGAGGAGAGATTTTGAAGCTTGTGAAGTCCACATTGATACCCTTGGGCTGCAGGGTTCCCGAGCTAAATAGGAGATGCTGTTCCTGCAGCTTTCGGGTGGCATCATTGTGGCAATGCAGGAGGTCCAGGATGGACATATCATCCAACGAGTGGGAGGAGGAGTTGAAATGGTTCGTGACTAGGAGGTGTAGTTGTACGTTGCGAACTGAGCATAGGTGTTCCGCAAAGCTGTCCCCAAGCCTCCCCAAAGCTTGGTTTCCCCGTTGTAGAGGAGGCTACAACGGCAACAGCGGATGCAGTGTACCGCATTAGCAGATGTGCAGGTGAACATCTGTTTAATGTGGAAGGTCTTCTTAGGGCCTGGGATGGGGTTGAGGGGGAGGTGTAGAGACAGGTGTAGCACTTGTTCCGGTTGCAAGGAAAAGTGCCAGCTGAGGTAGGGCTGGAGGGGAGTGTGGAGCGGACAAGGGAGTCACAGAGACAGTGATCCCTCCAGAAAGCAGATAAGGGTGGGGATGGAAGAATGTCTTTGGTAGTGGTGTCAGATTGCAGATGGCAGAAGTATCGCAGGATGATGTGCGGGGTTTGGAGGTTGATGGGGTGGTACGTGAGGACGAAGGGAATTCTGTTTTGATTGTTATTGCGGGTAGGGGCTGTGAGGCATGTGTGGCGGGAAATGCGAGAGACATGGTCGGGGGCATTTTCGACCACTGTGGACGGGAAGGTGCGGTCCCTGAAAAGCAAGGACATCTGGAATGTCTGGGAGTGGAATGCCACATCTTGGGAGCAGATGTGGTGGAGGCAAAGGAATTGGGAATAGGGGATAACATTTCTGCAGAAAGGTGCATCAGAGGAGATGTATTCTAGGCAGCTGTGGGATTCAGTAGGCTTGAAATGGATATCAGTTTCCTGGTGGATGCCAGAGACGGAGATAGAGGTGTCCAGGAAAGAGCGGGGTATCAGAGATGGTCCAGGTGAACTTAAGTTTGGGGTGAAATGTGTTAGTGAAGTGAATAAACTGTTCCAGCTCCTCTTGGGAGCACGAGGCGGCGCTGATATTTGCAGAACACCTATGCTCAGTTTGCCACAAAAAACTACACCTCCCAGTCGTGAACCATTTCAACTCCCCCTTCCACTCCTTGGATGACACGTCCATCGTGGGGCCTCCTGAATTGCCACAATGATGTCAGCTGAAAGCTGCAGGAACAGCTTCTCATATTTCGCTTGGGAACCCTGCAGGGCAATGGTATCAATGTGGATTCCCTCCCCAAAAGCATCCCAAAACCAGCCCAGCTGGTCCCCACCTCCCTAACCATTCCTCCCACATCGACCCCCACCCGCATCTCCAACCCACTAACCTCATCCCACCTCCTTGACCTACCTATCCCACTCCCCCCCCAACTCCCCAACTATATTCACCTATACTGGCTCCAACCCCGCCTCTTTGGCCTGTCTGTCTCCTCTCCACCTATCTTCTCCTTTATCCTTCTTCTATCCACTTCCCCCACTCTCCCTATTTATTTCAGAATCCCCTTCTCCTCCCCCTATTTCTGAAGGGTCTCGACCTGAAACATCAGCTTTCCTGCTCCTCTGATGCTGCTTGGCCTGCGGTGTTCATCCAGCTCTACAATGTGTTAGCTCAGATTCTTCAGCATCCGCTGTTCCTACTATCTCTATAACAAAATATATATTTTTTTCAGTCCCAACAAGAAAACACAACCAAGACTAACACAGACCACATGTATTACTAGACCCGACAACAACAACAAAATGTTACTCATGAGCAGTGCAAACAACTAAGCAGACAACATTTAATTGATATCGCACCAGCTATGCAGAACCAATAAAATTCTACTGCTTGGTCATGATTAATAAACACAGAAAAGAGTACAATGATACACTAAAGAATTATGCAAACTGATCAGTGGGCAGCAGAATATTAATAACAAATGAAAGAAATATGAATGATGAATGATAAAAACCTGCCAGCTGCAATACATTAATGAAGTGAAAAGGGCTGGTGCTGGATTTGCAGTAATAATAAGAAGAAATTAAGTGGATTAAACCAAAGATGAAAGGATATTTTGAACAGCCGATCTGAAGAACAAAACAGGACAGAAAGGAGCTTAAAAATGGTTTTTTTGTTAATGCTGTTGACGGAGAGGGAGGAAGAGTAAGTGGAACAGATGTGAGGGTGCCTACAGCTGAAGACAGAGGGACGATGACTGTGGTAAAGGAGAGATAGAGACAAAACAGGTGCCAATGAAGGTGTGAAAAAGAAAATATTGACCTGTTCTCTCCACTGTACCATAGATGCTGCTAGACCTTCCGAGGTTTTCTAGCATGTTGTTTTAATTTCAGATTTTCAACATCCACAGAGTTTTCTTTTTATTTTAAAAAGCCATGTGGGCAAGCCCGTGGTTAGTATATTAAATGGAAGGGTAGCAATGTGTCCAGAACTGGGCGGCCTAAACCAAAATACAGAGTAGATGAGAAAATAAAAGAAAGCTGTGAAATATAAGAACATGATTGGTGGACATGTATTGAAAAACAACGGCTCTCAAAACATTGAGGTGCAAGCTTGGCATAAGAAGGGTATGTAAGGTTTGGTTTATAAAGAAAGGCTGGATAGGGTGGGACTTTGTTCACTGGAGCGTAGGAAGTTGAGAGATGGCCTTACAGAAGTTTATAAAATAATGAGAGATATAGATAGAGTTAATGGTAGTTGTCTTTTCCTGAGTATGGGGGAGTTTCAAGCCTAGGGGGCACATTTATAAGTGAGAGGGGAGACATTTTAAAAAAAGAGAGGCATATTTTTTACACAGGGGGTGTTTCGTGTGTGGAATGAACTTCCTCAGGAAGTGGCAGATGTGGGGAAAAATACAAAGTTTAAAAGATATTTCGATAGACATGTGAATAGGAATGATTTGGAGGGACATGGGCCAGGAGGCAGCAGATGGGACTAGTTTAGTTTAGGATAATGCTCGGCATGGACTGGTTGGACCACAGGGTCCGCTTCTGTGTTGAATGACTCTACGACTAACAGGAAATGGCAATGATCAAAGATGAAGTAGTGTGATTCCTCAATGCAAGCTATTACCATTAAGTCTTGTGGTCAATCCACTGCAGTCATCATCCCCTCCCTGAGAATTCCATTGTGTTTGCTTACCTGTTTCTGCAGGACTCACTGCTGATCATCTGGGTAGGTCTCATTGTAATACTAGCACCAGCCACCAGTTCTAGGTGGCATTGCTGGCACTGACGAGTTACTGGCCTCTGATGAGAGGCAACTTTTATGTGGTAGGCTATTGAAAAGCTGCAATTAAGTGATCATGGTGTGGCAGTGAGCCCCATCGCAGGAATTCCATTGTAGTTAGGAATTTTGTTCCATCAGAAACACAGAGCAATCTGGTTGACGGGTTGCCACAAAATTTCTTAGGAAAGGATGAGTTCCCTGCCATTTAAATTCCATCCTACTACCACTGTTTTGTTCTCCTTACTCTGTAGGATAGTTCTGACAAAAGCGCAACAATGGTTCTCTAGAATAATTCCTGGAAGTAGGAGATTATTCAAAGAGGAGAGATTGAGTAGATTGGGAGATAGTAAGAACTGCCGATGCTGGAGTCAGAGATAACACAGTGTGCAGCTGGAGGAACACAGGCAGCATCAGAGGTGCAGGAAAGTTGACGTTTTGGGTTGGGACCCTTGTCCCGACCCAAAACATCAATTTTCCTGCTCTTCTGATGCTGCCTGGCCTGCTGTGTTCCTCCAGCTCCACACCAAGTAGAGTGGGTTGTGTTTGGTAGAGTTTAAAAAAAGTGACAAGTGATCCCACTGAAACATTATGGTGATACAGAGATGATATTCCCTAAAAGGCCAAAGTCTCAGAATAAGGATTGGCTTTTCATAATGGAGATGAAGAAAAATTTCTTCACTCTAAGAGATATGGAATAATGGAATTCTCCTCCACTCCACTGAACTGTGCGTACTTGTTTGTTGAGTGTATTTAAGACAGAAGTCAGCAAATATTTGGATACCCGGTAAATTAAGGGATATAGTGGTAATACAAGCAGAACAAGTGGAGGTAGATTGGCAATGAGAAATAAGATTCAAAGAACTAAATGGTTTCCTCCTGTTTCAAACATTACACACTAAATTATATTCATTTACAGCTTTAACAAAGTAAAACTTCACAAGGCATTTTAGTACAAAAAAAGGGCTTGAACAATTAAATGAATTGGCCACATGCTACAAAGGTATTAAGGGATATGTTGATCACATGCACAGAAAGTTACTTGTCTTGTAAAAGTCTACAGATTTTACTGTTAAAATGTAAACTGAAATGGACGTTGTATTGCTAGATATGAACCAAGAGTTTTGTAACTTGAAAATCAAGTGTTGCAAATTTTTGAGTTGTGCAATACAATGTTGCCTTTGAAGCACTGAAGAACACAATTTGAGAATGAATTAGGCAAATGCTTAACTCTGAATGGCACAGAGTGTTAAAAGTTTAAGTGTCAGGGCAAGAGAGAAAAACATCCAGAGTTTCAAACAGAAAGCATCCAACTCTCCCTCTCTCGATAGGAAAAGGCAGAAAGTTTAAAAGAAAGAATTCTAATACAAAAGAACTGGATCCATGTGGTCAAATATCAAATCAAAGAACAACCATCGCTGTGCAGAAAACAGCATATTATCGCTGCTAAAAATTAAAAAATAAAGACTGAGAGAGATTATTAAACCCCACTCTTGAAATCTGGATTCCTGAACTTCTGAATTTTGGTTATCCTGTCAATATTCTTTTTCCACTGATAGTTCCTGTGGTAAACTTTAGTTTGTTTTTTAACTGTGAATGAGTGTGTGTATATGTCCAGTTTTTGAAGAGGTATGCTTACACAGTAGTAGATTAGAAATCTTTCTTTTCTCATTCTCTCTTTCATTAAATTTAACTGTGTTACAATAAATAATTGCTTCTGTCCACTGACAAAAAATGGTGTGAATGTTTTTTGTCCTGAACAAAACAGGCAGTCAGGCTAACTGGTAACGTTGGTGGCTCCTACTCATTGATTACAGCTCTGCTGTCAACACTGTAATTCCAACCAAACAAATCTCCAAACTCCTAGACCTAGGTCTCTGCTCCATTCTCTGCAACTGCATCCTCAACTTCCTGACCCACAGACCGCAATCAGTAGAAATAGGCCACAGGTCCATGACAATGCTCAACACTGGTGCCCCACAAGGCTGTGTACTCACCGTCTCGTTACATTCCCTGTACACTCACAACTGTGTGGCCAAATTTTGTCCTAACTCCACCTGTAAGTTCGCTGATGGCACCACCAATGTAGGCTGGATCGCGAACAATGAGAAGACAAAATACAGACAGAGTGCTTGGTGCCATGGTGTCAAGATAACAATCGCGTTCTTGATATCAGCAAAATGAAAGAGCTGGTCATTGACTTCAGGAAGCAAAGTGGAGGGCATGTCCCTGTCTACATCAATGGAGCTGAGGTGAGGATAATGGACAGCGTCAAGTCCCTAGGAGGGACGATCACCAATAATCTGTCCTGGTCCACTCATATTGATGCGACAGTCAAGAAAGCACAACAATGCCTCTGCTTCTTCTGGAGGCTAAGGAAATTTGGCATGTCCATAAAGACTCTTACCAATTTTTATAGATGCACCACAGAAATCATTCTTTCTGGACACATCCTGGCTTGGTATGGCAACTACTCTGCCCAGGGATGTAAGAAATTACAGAGAGTTGTGAACACAGCCCAGTCCATCACGCAAACCAACTTTCCATCCATTGACTCCATCCGTACTTCTTGCTGAATCGGAAAGGCAGCCAACATAATTGGTTATAATCTCTTCCAACCTCTTCTGTTGGGCAGAAGATACAAAAGCTTAAACACCCATACCAACAGATTCAAGAACAACTTCTTCTCTGCTGTTATTAGGCTTCTGAATGGACCTCTCAAATTTCAAATTTAATGTTGACCTTGCTCTTTGTGCACCTTCACTATAGCTGTAACATTGTATTCCTCACTCTGTTCTATTACCCCTATACAACTTGTCATACGGCATGCGTTCCTTCTTCAGGCAGGGTATTGAGTACAAGAGTTGGCAGGTCATGTTACAGTTGTATAAGACTTTGGTTCGGCCACATTTAGAGTACAGTTCTAGTCGTCACATTACCAAAAGGATGTGGATGCTTTGGACAGGGTGCAGAGGAGGTTCACCAGGATGTTGCCAGGTATGGAGGGTGCTAACAATGAAGAAAGGTTGAGTAGATTAGGATTATTTTCATTAGAAAGACAGAGATTGAGGGGGGACCTGATTGAGATCTACAAAATCATGAGGGGTACAGGCAAGGTGGATAGCAAGAAGCTTTTTCTCAGAGTGGGGGACTCAATTACTAGGGGTCATGAGTTTGAAGTGAGAGGAGGAAAGTTTAAGGGAGATATGCATGGCAAGTTCTTTACGCAGAGGGTGGTGGGTGCCTGGAGCGCATTGCCAGCGGAGGTGGTAGACGCAGACACGATAGTGTCTTTTAAGATGTATCTGGACAGGTACATGGATGGGCAGGGAGCAAAGGGATACAGGCCCTTAGAAAATAGATGATAGGCTGAGACAGAGGATCTTGATCAGCGCAGGCTTGGAGGGCCGAAGGGCCTGTTCCTGTGCTGTAATTTTCTTTGTTCTTTGTATGGTATGATCTGCCTGTACTGCACAAAAAAAAAAAGCTTTTCACTGACTTAATTTCATGAAACAATAATTAACCAAACCAAATCAAATAATTAGGATTTTATACCTTTTGGGATGGCTAGTGGAAAACCAGAGCATGATTAACCTTTCCAGTTAAGTCATAAGTCTATTAGTAACTGGAAGTCATGCAGGAAGAGGAGAAACTCAATTTTGCCCTGATTCATAACCCGACCCAAGTATCATGTAACACTAAAAGACTTTCACTGCAGAAAATTGCAGCCATTGTCTCATTCAATTAGTTTCTGTTCCACTATAATGCCACTCACTAATGTTCTAATGTAGAAGCGTTGAATTGACATGTATCCCAGCTTGATCCAAATGGAAAGACAAATGCCATAAACAGTGGCAGCTGGGTTAATCATTTTCTCCCCATTCACTCGAGGATTACTTTGAAATGCAAGTCATTCTTTCACTAAGAAATTGGAGGAAGACCCAAGTCTACAACTTGTAGTGTCTTTCAAAATAGAAAAACCTCTGCACTAAGAGGGGTGTGTTTCTGATATTGATTGTGGTGTTTTGGAGCACCTGGCTTGTAAACATTGATATTTACTAAGTTTTTAATTGCTCAATTTGCTTTGTTCAGACACAAGCCAAAGCCATGAAGATTCTGAGAAAAATTTACAATGACTCCTGGCTATTTTTCAGATCCTTAATCAATATATAAAGCACAGAAATGTTACATGCCTAACATTAGATTCTACTAAAATCCTAATGACAACAAAGTTATGCTAGTCCCCTATTACACTACACTGGTGCATTCTCTGTTATCTTCATATGGATTCATAACTGTGCAGATTTAATCATTGCATGAATGATCAATGTACTTGGGATCAAGCCCGTATATGCAATTCTACAAAAATATGTTTGAAACTGAAAATGAGTTCTGACTGTACAGAGAAACAAAAGCATATCTATATGCACGAGCATCACAGGCAAAAGCATTGGTTTTAGTATGGCCATCTCTTATCTCTGCTTACATCGTGACGAAGTACGTACAAGTGAAGAAGTTATGAAGAAAACAATAATTCCATTAATAATTCAATGTGAAACAAAATTTAATAGTTAATCAGAGCAGTTAATCTCGAAGTGGGTTAGGGTAGTTGGAATGGAGGAAAGAGAGAGGCTGGTGGCAGTTTATCCTCATCTGTATTTACTTCCCTAAAATATACTAGACCGATTTTAAGAACACAATGATTCTCATAACTTAGAAAGATACATCTGAATATATATTTGAACTTGTGACAGCATTCAACTTAACAAGTGGCGAAATGCCACTCTGAAAGGAAATGTTATCCTAGCAATAAATTGTAGAAATCAGTTTAAAAGAAAACTGTTCCATAACTGATTTTTTTTTACAACAGGGAAGGGGTTTTGACAAAAACCAATCAGCAGGAAGTGACTAAACTTTCTGTGACAGTTACACTAAGAATATTTCCGAGCAATTCCCCTTTTCAACTATATAAGATTGGCAGATAAAACACATGCAAATGACACTTTTTGTTTGCCATTGTTAAGGTTTATATCTTGACAAGTAAATTACCAGTCAGGAAGATATTTTCTTCATTCACAAAGCTGTTGTGTTGTACTTTATAATGCCTTTTAAAATGTTTGTGTTTCAGTTGATAGAAAACTGCAACATTTAATGACTGAATCCCACTCACTATTGTTACAATTTCTAAATCAAAATTACTCAGGCATATGATTATTTTAGTTGTAAGTCACACGACATCAGGTAATAGTCCAAAAGGGTTATTTGAAATTACAAACTTTAGGAGCTCAGTCCCTGAATCAGCTGCAGTGTGAGAGAGCACACAGACACAGCATTTATAAGAAGACAGAGCAAAAAATTTAAAAAGTGGAGTGTCGAATAGTAAGTCCCTGCAGGTGATCAAAAATATCAGATGGTGTGCGTGTCAACAGCCAAATGACAACTTCCTCATAAGATAGACACAGGCTATGACTGACAGAGTACCCTTCATCATCCAGTACTTCTCTGGAGCAGAGAGACTACACCATGTTCTTCGCAGCCTTTTACATGTCATTGATGATAATGAGAATCTTGCCAAGATCATCCCTATGCCTGTACTTCTCACCTTCAAACAACCTCCAAGCCTTAAACGGACCACTGTTCGCAGCAAACTACCCAGACTTCAGGATAACACTGAACTCAACACCACACAACCCTGTCACAGCAACCTTTACAAGACATGTCAGATCATCAGCACGGATATTATCACTACACATGGGAACACCATCCACCATGTACACGGCAGATACTCGTAACTCAGCAAATGTTGTTTGTCTTATATGCTGCAAGCAAGAATGCCTCGAGGCATGGTATATCGGTGAGATCATACAGAGTCTGACAACATATGAATGGACACCGCGCAACAATCGCCAGACAGGGCCAACCCCTTCCAATCGGGGGACACTTCAACACTGAAGGACATTCAGCCTTTGATCTTCAGATAAGAGTCCTCCAAGACAGACTTTGAGATACACAACAACGACTGATAGCCCTCAACCGTGATCTTGGGTTCATGTTGTGCTACATGTGACACTACTACACAGTGCTAAATCTGTAAAATCTTCCTCACTGTCCTGACATCTTGATATATTGTTATGATCACTCTACTTAATTAGTTTGTAGTTTTGGATTACTTATTACTTTGGTTAGACGCTCAGCATGTGACTCATACTTATCATGTTATTCCAGTCATTTTGATTGGTCTCTAGCACCACTATATTTTAAATTTTTTGTAACTATTTCTCTGCCTCACTTAATCGGATCATAGGTCATCCCTTTATTTGTTATTCAGCTGTTGAGACTTTACTCACACTAAGTGATACTTTTGATCACTTGCAGAAACTTATTACTCAACACTCCACTTGCATGATCTTTTGATCTCTCTGTCTATAAATTGTGTTAGTGTGCTTCTCTCTCACTACACCTAATGAAGTGGCTATGCTATGAAACCTTGTGATCTTAAATAAAGCTACTGAACTATAAACTGATGCTTTGTGACTTCTGACTTTGTTCACCCCAGTCCAACACTGGAACCTCCACATCACATTTTCGTTATGTACACACAGCCAATTTTTGCTTGAACAGCAAATGCTACTGACAATGAAAAAGTTATTGGACCTAAAATCTTACACAATATAGAAGCATCTTACTTAATTTAAAGCTTAATTTCCAAATCCTAGTTTGCAAAAATTTCCCACATCTCAACATCCACAAAATTGATGTGATTTTGTTTCGATCATCGGTCTGGTTGGAACCATTAAACTCCCACAATGCAACATTAATTTTCCAGCTGCTTTGCATCCAAATTCCAGATCAATCAGCTGAATGAGCAAAAAGGTCCAGGGTGTTTTAAACAGAGAATTAAATGTGATTTCACAGAGGAGGTGATGGCCTAGTGCTATTATTGCTATACTATAATTTCTGAGGCCCAGGATTGAATACCACCATAGCAGATCGTGGAATTTGAACCTAATAAAAATCTGGATTTAAGAATCTGAGTACAACTATGTAATCACTGTCAACTTTTGAAAACAAACATCTGGTTCATTAATGCTCTTTAAGGAAGGAACCTGCCGTCCTTACCTGGTTTGGCCTACGTGACTCCTCACCCACAGTAATGTGGTTGACTCTTAACTAGGTTTGGGAAAAAAATGCTGGCCCAGCCAGTGACATCCACATCCTTTGGATGAATAAATTTAATAAGTCCCAAATATGTTTGTGCTTTCTGAGATCTTTTTGGTGATTCCAGGAATTGCATTTGCTTCCTCAAACTGTGGTAATTTTCCTTTGCACACAGACCTTAGTAGGCACATCTTTAAAGGTTTTTCATCCAGAAATATTCAAATTTACTAAGAAACTAATCAGTATATGCAAGCTAAATTATTAAATGTTTCAATGTAGTTTTTTTGTCATTTTCAGTGACAGATTAATAAATTATTAAATTGTTCAATATAGATTTTTTTCGTCATTTTCAATCAAAAGTCCCTCCCAATAGCATTGCGGTCAAACTACAGCAGGATGAGTGCAGCGGTTCAAAAAGGCAGTTTACCACCACCTTCTCAAGGGCAACTAGGGATGGCCAAGAAATGCTGGCCAGCCAGTGACATCCACATCCTACAAATGAATTGAAAAAAAATTACTTCAGCTTTCTTAGTGATACTTTTATTAAAAGTGATAAATTTGTGAAAAACTTGTTGTCAATTGTATTAATAGAAGTACACCTGGTGAACATTCTTAAAAACATCCAAGAGTATATTTTAATGTGGGGAGGAAAGGAAACAACCCAATAGAATAAATTGCTTCATGGTAAATTTAACATTTCTGATCATGGACTTGAACTGCAATCTAACCAGCACAACTCCAATCCCATTTTAGTTGAAAGTTCTTTAGTGCAGCCAAAGAGGAACCCTAAGTCCCTGTTCTATTGTCACAAATGCCATCTTACACTAAGTACTTCAGATGTTGGAAGAGTAACAAGAGCAAAAATTGTTTTAAATACTCAGCAGGTTAGCAGCATCTGTAGAGGCAAACACAGTTAATATTTCTAGTTGATGAGCTTCCATCAGAATTCTGATGAAGTTTCACTGACGTGAAATATTAACAACTTTTTGTATGACTTACTGCTTAAGGTACTTTCTCAACTCTCTCCTTGCTTTTCATCATGATTACTTAAAGATCACCACTCGTTTGTTCCAAAAGAAGATGGCTTTAATAACTGTACAGGCCAGAGCATAAAACATGGAAGAAGCTCACAGCAAATTAGAATGGGACCCTGGTCTTGTTTTGCTATTCTAAGGTACTGGTCACCAACTCCTCGCCTCACCAATTAATAACTACAAATCTTCCCACAATAAGTCTCGCTCAAAGCACTCATTTCAGGTTTTACTGTTGGTGACAGGGCCAATTACGGACTGGCAACCTGCTTCTGCTGGTAATCGGAGAACAGTCATTATTTTGAGAGGGTCAAGGTTTCACTGAGGGGAGATGGGTCTGCTGCGCAATTGAAGATCAGAACAGATGGGCCAATTCTAGAGTAAGCTCGTTAGAAAACCCACCTCTGCAGCCAATGGTGCGCCTGCCAATTTGAATGCTTTTTGACTTGCTGTTAAGTATATTTAAGGCAGGTTAAAAAAAAACTGACCTGCTGCCTCTAGATGAGACATTTCAAATACCTTATGCAAACACCCGTCATCCACAAAAATAATCTTTTTTAAAAAAAGCATGGCCTATCCCCTTGAATTCTTACATTTCTGGCTCAAAGTTTGGTTCCAAATAAAGTGAATGAACGCTGGTCCTCTGTTTTCTCTCCTCATTGAGCTGAATCTCATGCTTTTTTGGATAAGTATCAATTTTATTGAGTTTTATGCAATGTTTCCCTCTGTGAGGCCTTTGAACTGTTTCACACTATCACACCAAAACTCACCCACATAAACCATTCTCATTGCCCCACAGCATCCCCTCAACTCTGATGACAGTTCAAATTTACTATTCACTGCAGCCAGAAGAACGTTGCCTGGACATCCAGGAATGGACTAGTATTTCTGACCCCCTCATAATATTTAAAAGACTGTTGTGCACCCAGGCAAGCACTGTAAGTCTGAAGTTGCCGTGCACAGTCAGTGAGATTTGCTGAAAACATGGCAGTTGAGAGAAAACTGGTGTCTCACTTTGTGGACAAGCATTTGGAAACTGTGGTGGATGTGACGATGCAGGGATGTTCTTTTCTCCCAGGGCTGGCATGCCATCAACCCTGCTCGCTTGCTGTCTGGATCACTGTGTTCTCAGCCATCTAGAGGAATGCCCAGCAGTGAAGAAAGATGGTTAATGACCTTCTCTTTGGCCACAGTAAATGCCACTATCTTCTCTCTACTATGTCATACGCACGCTATCTCTGTTACTGCAATAACTTTCTACCAGGGGTAACAACATCAAACATCTCTCTTCATTGCACGTAGTAACTTTCCTCACTTGCTTTCATCTACTCAAGCTCCACTACCCTCTTACCTCTGCACGGCCTCTGCACTGCCTATACTCTTGCTTGGGAGATGTCACCACGTTTCCTCCACCAGTACCAGTATTAGCAGCTGTGCCAACCGCTTTCATCTAACTCATTCCTTCCCCTTCTCTCCAGGAGCGAATACCACATCAGGGCAAAAAAGAGCAAAGACTAGTGGACGGCTGCCCAACATTCAGTTCCTTAGCCTCCATGAGGAGAGGAGCACGACCCTGACAACCCTATGTGGCCAAATGACTGTGTCCAAGCCTTTGGACTGATATGGTGGCTGCCACTGACTTACTGTGCTGGGACATCCAAACTGAAGACTGTCTCACTTGATATCCCTGAGTACTGCTAAAGGCCATGACAATGTATGCATGTGTCTGTGTGCGTAAAGCACAAATAGGCTAAGCAAGGCAAAGCAAAGCAGGGATGCTGGGAACTTCCAGATTGACTCAAGGTTAGTGAGCACTTAAAGAACAAGTGAGCAACTCTGAAGTCTGCCAATCTGTGAGCTGGGGATTTGTCACTTTGCACAAAGTATCCTTGCAGCACTATCCTTGCAGCACTATTTCAATGCTTGTTGCACCAAATACTGCTTCACAGAGCAAAAGCATACTCTAAGGGAATCACAGCTATGCCATAACGATCCTGAGAATTTTGCAGCTATCTAATGCAGTTGACAGGGAGTGAGTGTAAAACATGTCTCATGGTGTGCCTGAAAATTTCATTGCTGGGTGTCCAAGACAGAGGAGCAAGAAGTGTGCTGGATTCATTGGGTACCAGTTCAGACTTTCGTGTTAAGAGTTTTTGGCTTCTCATTTCCTTGTGGCAAGTGGCAGGCAGCAGTCGACTTATGCGGCAAGATGTGCAGTTAATGAGGCCAAAAATAAGCAACAACCCCCTTAATAATCATCTTGCTGAACCTAGCGAAAATCACATCTTGGGGGCTGGACATCTGTTGAAAAACGCAACTAGTTGTTCCTGACAATGAGATATGCTTCATTTGATGTCCTTCACAATTCACCCAGATTTTTCATGATACTCCAAATCATTCAGGGCTCAATATGACTCCGCTTATAGAACAAACTGAAACACAAATTTTCTGGTCAGCGGTCTTGATTATTTTTTTCTTGCACTAGTGCTTTTAAGGACTAACTGTACAATGATGGGTACTAGCAAGTTGCTAAAGTGCTGAAGTTGTTCCCCCTTTGACACTGGTTAGTAGGACGAATGTACCTTAAGGTCCAGCAACTCTGCAGTTTCATGGTGTGTGATTTTTGTGTTTTTTAAACATTCTTAAATGTTCTTTTGAACTATGTCTAACTTTCAAAGACTTTTACATCTTTCTATGCATTTACATCAATGTTAAATGTAACATAAATATAGAAAAAAATGGTGTGACTGGTTGGTTGTTAACTGCTCTGCAAGTTTGGTTTAAAATTCATTTTGTATAATAAAATATCCCTAGTAGATTACTCAGAATCCTGATCCCAGAGCCGTGATTAAAGTTTTAGGGAGTCTGGTATAAATTTCTGGGCAAAATCAAGTCTTTGAGCCTAAGTTTCCATCAGCAGGGTTAATGCAGGATGTATCTACAGATTGGGACAACACATCCATCCTAGGACAAGCCAAACAGAGACATGCACGAGAATTCCTAGAAGCATGGCATTCCAACCAGAATTCCATCAACAAACACACTGACTTGGAGCCAATCTACCATCCCCTGAGAAAAAAAACAGGAAATGACATCACCAACCCAAGGAAACCTAACCAGATAAATAGAAAGCGGGACATAACACCAGCGCTTCGTCAGAGGCTCACTGATGATGTTACCTAGAATGGTGACAAAACGTCTGAAAACTAACCTTCCAGCTCAGCGAGCAAACTCACATCCAGAATCTCAACTTGAGCTACAAATCTTCTCAAAACTCGCTACGTATCTACAGAGTTCTTCTAAGTCTTCTGAAAATACAAAGATCACAAGCATCGGGGCATCCTTCAGATCCTGATACACAAAAAAAGGAACGTTCCTCCTCTATAAAAATCAAGCTTCTGGTATCCATTGAACTATCTAGTTCTATGGGGAACTCCTATTCCAAATACACAACAGCATATCATATGTGAAGCTGACTGATATGTTGGACAAAATATCATCTAACTGTGCTTAAGATGTCTTCTGTCATCACTCAACAACACCAAAAATCATGGGAAAGTTAGATTTGAGTGAGGAATTCACTAAAGCTATAACTGGATACCTAAATATGATAAGTGACCCTTCAAGTAAAAATGACTGGAGAAGGTTATTATCAAAAAGAACTCCAGTGTTTTAATAAAATTATTGCTTACCCCAAACATATGAATGAAAACAACTATAACACAAATAAACATAAGTCCAACATCTAAAACAAAATGCAGGCTAAAGCTGAAAAACTTGAGAACAAAAATAGAAGTAACTCAGTTTTTTGCAGCCACTAGTCTGGATCACTCACATTGCCACTCCCTACTGAAGCACAGATTAATGCAATATTGGATTCAAACAAACAAACAAACTCTCAACATAAATTTCTCATTAACTTTACAAGATTCAAATCAATACTAACTATCAATGCCATAAAGTAGGTTCAGATGTCACTCCTGCAGTTATGAGAAAATGCCACTTCAGAATATCCCTAACAACCTGACATGAGGAGATGATTCCTGAAGCATGAAGGATATGACAGCTATTGTTTGCACTAACATGATGGAGGCAGCTCCAACAGTGGAAATACTGTAGCATTTGATTCCTATTTGTTGCTGGTAAAATCTTGTTAAGAACCTCGCCAACCAACTGGAAAGAGTAACCAAATTCAATGATCTTGAAACTCAACAAATCAAAGAATTGTTTTATTATTCAGCTCATCATGTCTGTTATCAACTCTTTGAATGAGCATCATTATTACGTACTGCCAATCTCCTGCTTTTTCCCCCATACTCCTACAAACTATTTCCATCCAAATATTCACTCAATCACCTCTTGAATGCCTCAATTGAACCTGCCTCCAACATACCACCATGCAGTGCACTTCCTACTCTAATTACTAGCTCAGTGAACAGGTTTCTTTTCTCACATTACCCTTGCTTCTTTTGTACATCACTTTAAATAACTAGCTTCTCATTCTTGTTCTTTTTATGAGTGGGAAGAACTTCTACCTATCTAGAATTCAATTTTGACAGCCTTGATTAAATTGCCTCTCACCTGCCTTTTCTCCAAGGAAATAGTGCTAACTTCTTCAATCTATCCTTGTAACTGGTCAGTCATTCCTAGAAGCACACTTGTAAATTGCTTCTGCAGAATCTGCAATGCATTCAAATCTTTTCTTAAGTGTGGCACCCACAACTGTACACAATACTGCCAACTGTGGTTTAACAAGTGTCATATGCAAGTTCAACATCACTTCCTTGCTCTTCTGGTATTTGCTCTTCTAATAAAGCCAAGGATACTGAATGCTTCATCAATGGCTCTCTCCATCTGTCCTGCCTCCTTCAATAATCTATACACATATACACCCAGGTCCCTCTGCTCCGGCACTTCCTTTAGAATTGTACTCCTATTTTGAATTATCTTTCAGCTTTTTTCCTACCAAAGTGCCTCACACTTCTCTGCAATGAATCTCAAGTGCCATCCATCCACCCACTCCAATAACTTGTTAATGTATTTTTTGAGTTCCACACTGTCCTCCTCATAGTTTACAACTCTTCCAAGTTTAGTGTCATCTGCAAACTTTGAAATTGTCTCCTGTACATCAAAATCTAGCTCATTAATATAAATCAGGAAAAGGAAAGTCCCAATGTTGACCTTTGGGAAACTCTACTACAAACATTCCTGCAGCTGAAAAATATCTATTGGCTATTACTCTCTGCTTCCTATCACGCAGCTAATTTTATATCCACGTTGTTACTGTCTTTCTTATACCATGACCTATAACTTTCCTTACAGGTCTGTTGTGTGGTACTGTATCAAAAGTCTTCTGGAAATCCCTGTGCACCACATCAACACTGCTCCCTCATCGAGCTTGTTACCTCTTCACATGACTCCACCAAGTGAGTTAAACATGATTTCCTTTTTAGAAATCATGCTGATTCTTTCTAATCTACCCTGGCTTTCACAGCTGACAACTAATTTGATCCAGAATAACTGCTTTCCACCATTAAACAGGCTGGTCTGTAATTGCTGGGTTTATCCATACAATGTTTGTTGAACAAGGCCATAATGCTTAGAATTCTCCAGTTTTCTGGCACCTTCTGAGTCCAGGGAAGACAAAAAGATTATGGCTACTGACACTGCAATTTTTACCTTCACTCCCTTGAAAATCCTTGGATGCATCTCATCTGATCTGTGACTTGTCAACTTTAAGTACAAACAGTTTATCTTCCTCATTAATTTTGAACCCTTCTAGTGACAGTTTCCTAGTTTAGACTTTGTAGATTTAAATCCAGAAAAAAAGTGAAAATGATCGAAGTTGCAGCCAAATCCAGAAAAACAGTGAAGAACAACAACTTGCTAATCATCTTCAATGATATTTTTGACTGACAGTAAGTATAAAAACTCTTGGCTTGGTTTGGACATCCTAGTTTAGACTTTGTAGATTTAAATCCAGAAAAAAAGTGAAAATGATCGAAGTTGCAGCCAAATCCAGAAAAACAGTGAAGAACAACAACTTGCTAATCATCTTCAATGATATTTTTGACTGACAGTAAGTATAAAAACTCTTGGCTTGGTTTGGACATCTTAACAAATTTATCAATGCTACTAGTCAGACAATAGAATGCCACAAGGAGTAAAAACCATACCAAGACTGAACGTACCATAACAAGTAGTTAATGAATGAGGTATTGATTTCATAGTGAACAGAACTGAAATCTAATTTTAACTGGAAAGTTAGCACCTGATAGTCTACCTGGGGAAAAAAAAACTGAATATGCTAGAGAAACTCAATAGATGTGGCAGCACTGTGGAGAGAGAAAAAGCGTTAACATTTCTAATCCAGCAAGTATCAGCAGTATTTTGCGGTTATATAGGTCTACTCAAATTTCTTTCATTAGACAATTTTGGGGAAATACTATTCAAATTAGAATATACAGACAAATAAGCAATTGCCTTCCATCAAATCTAAGCTACTTTGTACAATATTCAGGCTTAAAAGCACACTAATCAGATCTGTCATGCCGAAGTACACTATGCAATATTGATTTCAATTAATAGCTGAGTTGACTACAAGCCTTGTTCTACACAGAAAATTCTGATTAGCATGAAACAGTAAGGTGTTGACCTGAACTCAAGGTGAAGAAGATATGAGTTCAAATAACACTTCAAAGTTAGACCCATAATACAGGTGAATATTTGAATACAGTGTAGAAGCAGTATATTGACCAACATACTGTACTTAGGAGGAGATGTTAAGCTGGGGTCCTGCCTGTCCCCTTAAGTGAATGCAAAACATAAGACCATAAGACATAGGAGTGGAAGTAAGGCCATTTGGCCCATAGAGTCCACTCCGCCATTTCATCATGGCTGATGGGCATTTCAACTCACTTCCCTGCACTCTCCCCATAGCCCTTAATTCCTTGTGAGATTAAGAATTTATCAATCTCTGCCTTGAAGACATTTAACGTCCCGGCCTCCACTGCAATCCGTGGTGATGAATTCCACAGGCCCACCACTCTCTGGCTGAAGAAATGTCTCCTCATTTCCGTAAAGATCTCACAGCATTATTCCAGTAAGAGTGAGGGTGTGAGGAGTGGGTTGTCCTATCCAACGTTCATCCCTCAACCAACATCATTTACATAGTCATTTACCTCACTATTGTCAGTGGGACCCTGACATGTACAAAGTTGACCGGTTGTTGTGGGTCAGACCAAACCCACTCAAAATATATTAAGAAGACAGCCCTGACCATAACTTTTTCTTTTTTTAAAGATAAATGTAAGGCGTTGCATTCCAGATGCAATTCAATTGGTCAAATTACTTGACTTTAAGCAAAACACACTTTATTTTTACACTCCAGTTAAAATACATATAAAATAACGAGTTTTGAGAAGATTTGTACCTGAGGTTGAGGTTCTGGATGTGAGCTGAGCTGGAAGATTAGTTTTCAGACGTTTGTCACCATTCTAGGTAACATCATCAGTGAGCCTCCGACGAAGCGCTGGTGTTACATAACACCAGCGCTTCGTCGGAGGCTCACTGATGATGTTACCTAGAATGGTGACGAAACGTCTGAAAACTAACCTTCCGGCTCAGCGAGCAAACTCACATCCAGAACATATAAAATAAAAATAAAAGAATTAGTTCAACCTGAACTATCAAAATGCTTAACAAAATAATAAAATATATACTACTAATAAACTGTTACGATATTGTAACATCCCACAAACACACGTTTGGTAGACAAATCCAGTCAAGTAGATTGTCTCGCATGTCATTCTCGCAACAGGAAAAGAAGCCCAACTTTTAGCAGTAAGAGAGAAAGGAATAAGGGCTTCCAAATCTAGCTTCAAGGCTCCAGCAACTGCAGAAAGCTAAAACTAAAAATCCTGGATCTGTGGGAGCTTGACCCCACCCATGCAGGCTGCTTCTATAGTTCCAACTTTTAAACTACCCAAGACCTAACAAGTTGTTTACTTTGTTGGTTGTGAGCAGGCGGTTTTTCACCTCTGACTCAATTTTTCTTCACAAAAGAACAAAACACACCTCTTAAAGCCTTGGTATCATCACACTGCTATGTATCCTTAAATTATACTATTTAATTGGCTGTGAAGCATTGTGAGATCTCTTAACAGGCGCTGTACATATACATTTCCTTTATTTCTATAAAATACATAAGTACCCAGAATAATCATTACAGGTCCAGACTCTTATCACTATTTGTAATGAAAGCTGCTATTAAACCTATACTTTCACAATTTAATACGTCCAGATTTGAATGAAAGTTTCATCATGGTCTTATAACAATGATGCTTAGTAATTATGCAACAGTGAAGGACAAACAGTTATTACACTCGTGCTATTCCTCAGTCTACTTCTTTTAAAACTCTGGGATCCTTATTATTTTAAATTGGGCAACATATTTGCTAAAATAGCAAAGAAATTTTACAATGTTAGGGTGACCTTCAGTTTATGATTTGCACAAATGGTGGCACAATCAAGAAAATGACTGTGTTTAGTGTGAAACTCTGAATTCAAATGAAATGTTCTGGATGTAAAAGGAATTAATCTGTGGTTGAAAAAGGGAAAATATATTAACATACCACTTTTCTTTCCTCAAAACTACTCCCCTGAAGGAAAGAAGTTTTAGGTATCTTTCCAAGAGCAAAGACATATCTCACCAGAAGAAAACTTCCCAATTGTTCAATGAGATTATTCAGCTGAAAGACCAGGAAAATGTCAGATTTACAGTCAGGCTGTGCTAAGTAAATAGATCTCAACCACAAGTGCTAGAATTAGCTTGTGGTTTGAAAAGGGGAAATTCAATAGATTATTTGCACAACAGCTTCTGTGGCATAACACGGTGTGAAGATGGATGAACACAGCAGGCCAAGCAGCATCAGAGGAGCAGAAAAGCTTGACATTTCGGGTGGGGACCCTTCTTCAGCTTCTGTGGGAGTATGACGTTTCCAGCTGATGCCAAAATTAGGTTTGGTTGTGATACTGAACAACACTTACTCTCAAGAGACACAGTTTAAGCTGGAAGTGGCCTTAGCAGTGCTTGTTTATAGATACCAGGAATATTTAAAAACCGGGAAACAAAATTCACCAGATGTCAACTTATTGTAGAGCCTAGTGCATAATTTTGCTCAATGGATAAGCATAACATTGTGATACTGCTGTATAATGAATCCTGGCACCAGGGCATCACTGCAAGAGTTTGTCAAGATAGTGTTCTAGGTCCAACCATCTTCTGCTGCTGCATCAATGACCAAGCCTCCCTCATAAAGGCAAAAGTGAGATATTCATTTATAATTGTACAATGTTTAGCACGATTTGCAATACATCACATACTGAAGCAGTTCATGTCCAAATGCAGCAAGAAATGGATGGCATTCAGGTCTTTAAAACTGATAAGTGGCAAGTAATATTAATGCTACACAACTATCAGGAAATGAGCATCTCCAACAAGACAGAATCTAATCATCTCTCTTGATATCCAGCAGCATTGCCATCACTGAATCCCTCACTATCAACATCCTCACCACAAAATGAATTGAACTGGCCATACTGTGGCTACAAGAACAGGTCAGAATTCTGCAGCCGATAATTCACCTCTCGTCTCCCTCGGCCTGTCCACCATCTACACGTGAAAGACATGAGTGTAATGGAATAGTATTCAATTGCATGGATAAATGCAACTCCAACAATACTTAAGAAGCTTGACACCATTCAAGTCGAAGCAGCCTGCTTGCTTATATCTTGCACTATATCCACCACCTTAAACATCTTCCCTCTTTCACCACCCATTCACAGTGGCAGCAATGTGCACCAGGTACAAAGATGCAAACTGACAACTTGTCAAAGCTCTTTTGGCAGTTTCTTACTTATCTGTGACCTTCACCATCTAGAAGGACAAATAAAGTGGAACACTGCCAGTTGCAAGTTCTCCTCCAAACACACACCATTCTGACTTGAAACTATAATGCCTCTCATTCAGTGTCACTAATTCGAAATTGCAGAACTCCCTCTCTAACTGTTCTGTAGGTAAATCTATATCAGATAGATTGCAGCGGTTCAGGAAGGCAGCTCATCAACACTTTTCCAAGTGCATGGGATGAGGGCGTCGCTGGCTCGGCAGCATTTATTGCCCATCTCTAATTGCTCAGGGGGCAGTTAAGAACCAACCACATTGCCGTGGGTCTGGAGTCGCTTATAGGCCAGACCAGGTAAGAATGGCAGATTTCCTTCCCTGAAGGACATTAGTGAACCAGATGGGTTTTTCTGAAAATTGAGAATGGATTTACAGTCATCATTAGATTCTTAATTCCAGATATTTATTGAATTCAAATTCTACCATCTGCCGTGATAATAAAATGTGAGGCTGGATGAACACAGCAGGCCCAGCAGCATCTCAGGATCACAAAAGCTGACGAAGGGTCTAGGCCCGAAACGTCAGCTTTTGTGCTCCTGAGATGCTGCTGGGCCTGCTGTGTTCATCCAGCCTCACACTTTATTATCTTGGATTCTCCAGCATCTGCAGTTCCCATTATCACTCTACCATCTGCCATGGCAGGATTCAAACCTGGGTCCACAGAATGTTATCTGGGTCTCTGGATTAAAGTCCAGTGATAATACCACTAGGCCACTGCCTCCCCCTTGATATTTTTATGATACTCAATACCCTCAGAACAAAACCAACAAGCCTGCTGATACTCAGTTTCATGCATTAAAAATAATAGCACTATAGTATTCCCCCTTTATGCCAAATATATTCAACAAATGCCTGTAGGGAAGGGGAAAACAATCAGGAGAAGGAAATAACTGATTCCCACTGCCACCTACAAAATCGAGCTTAAGTTTTAAGCATAAACTTTGGATTATGCAGCATCTGTGGAGAGAAACAGTTAAAGTTTCAGATTAATGCCTCTTCATTAGAACTGAGGAAAGATGGAAAGATGAGCAAGTGGAAGGGAGGGATGGAAGAAGAACAAAAGTGATGGTCTGTAATAAGGCTGACGGCAGAAGAGATTAAATGTCAAAGAAGATTCTTGGTACAAAAGCCAGAGAGTTATGGGTACAGAAAAGAAGCAAAAGGCATGTCCAGGTGAGGTAAGAGTAGCTAAATGGCAGCTGTGCAAATGTAAACTTAAGGAACAAAATGAGAAAAAAGTTGAACCAGCATTAAAAAAAAATCATAATTGAGGCAGTGGTTATGATTTCAATTTGTTGAATTCAATGTTCAGTCCAGAGAGCAGTAAAAGGTTTGGTCCTGTTCAGGTAAGTGACCAGTAAAATTAGCACGAGAAACTGCCGGTAATGGCAATCTCCAACACGAGATAATTAAGCAACAAACCTTTACATTCAGCAGTATTACTGTTGTTGAATCCTTGCCATCAACATCCTGGGGAGTTTGCAACTGACTAAAAACTTAGATGGATTATACATACGCTGGCAGTAAGAATAGATGAGAGACTGAAATTTTTGTAGCAAGTAACTAAGTTAACTCCCCTATATCTTTCCAAAGCCTATAAAGCACAAGTCAAGAGTGTGACAGAATACTCTTCACTTATCTGGACTAGTACAGCTTGAACAATACTCACAAAATTCAACAGCATCCAGGACAAAGTGGACTGTTCAACTGGCACCCCATCCAACACCCTCAACATTCAGTTTCCGCCATCAGGGCACCGTGGCATTAGTGTGTAACCTCTACAAGATAGCCCTCTCAAGGGTCCTCAAGAGCACCTTCTAGACTCGTGATC
The DNA here is from genome assembly GCF_030684315.1 of Stegostoma tigrinum. Lineage (NCBI taxonomy): Eukaryota > Metazoa > Chordata > Chondrichthyes > Orectolobiformes > Stegostomatidae > Stegostoma > Stegostoma tigrinum. Next base: position 15,750,780 of record NC_081364.1, read on the forward strand.
TCTACTATTTAGGACAATATCAGAGGATGCATTGGAACACCATCACCTGCAAGTTCCACTCAATCATCACCAGACCTGGAACAATATCACTATTCTTTCACTGTTGTTGGGTCAAAATCCTGGCTCTCTGTATTTAAAACTACTCTGGAAGCACCTGATCGTTCAATGATTATCTTAGTTTCTAAGAGAATACATTAATACTGACCATAGTTTCAGGGGTACCTTAAGCTACAAGAGGATAAACAAGTTGTAGTCAACACCATTAGGTGGGGCCAAAAGGCATTCTTGTTAGGGGTAATATTTTCAATAACCAGAAATAAATTAATTATGATAGAATGACTACTGGAACAGTCTAGTCCAGAGAATGGTACAGTTGTGTGGATGGTCAAGAGCGAACGCAACATTACCACTAGGACATAAACAACACCATGTGGAACAAACCAAAGCCACTCGCAGGACAGTAATCAGACAAAGTGAACACAGAGCCAGATTGTTGGATGTGTGAGAAAAAGCTGGGTCAAAACATGGGGGTTAAGCATTGTGTTAACGGAATAAGCAGAGGTGGAAAGATTCCACATTCATGAAATATGTTTTGAAAGCATTGATGCATTGTCCAAAAGAGTATGTTAGTCTGACACAGTGAGTCATTTTGCTCAGGAATTTACCTCAATCTTTTCTCCATTTGGCTCTGCACATCTTCCATCAGACCCTGTGGGCAGACTGGCCCAGCTCTTCGACATAGCCACGAAAACCAGTACTCTACATTCAACCAATGAGATGCATGCCTGCAGCAGGGCAAGAAATTGAGGAGTAAGAAAGTCTGCAGGTTTGGCAACTCAATATTAATGATTGGGAAAATAGCATGCAAGTTGAGTTTGGTTTCAAGACCATGAGACATAGAAGTAAGCCATTCAGTCCCTCGTGTCTGCTCTACTATTCTTGAGATAATGGCTCATCTGATAATCCTCAACTCTACTTCCCTGACCTTTCCCTATAAAAACTTTGATTCCATTACTGATTAAAAATGTCTATCTCAGCCCTGAATATATTTAATGATGTGGCTGTTCACTGTATTGCAGGTGTAGTCTAATTAGCGCTTTGTACAGTTTTAGCAAGACTTCCCTGTTGTTATATTGCATGCTCTTCTGAAGGCCAACATTTCACCTGCTGACCTCATAAGTAAGCTTTTTGTGATTTATGCATGACGACTTCCAAATCTCTCTGCACTGCAGCTTTCTGCATTCTTTCTCCATTAAATAATTTTAAACTTTTAAACTCCGCTGTTCCTTGTAGTCAGTGGCTTCAACAAAGCCAGCCTCAAAACAGGTGATGCCAAAATACCACCAACACATGTCCTGCCCCACGAGGAGACCAAACATTCTGAACCACTGCTACATAACTATCAAAGATGCCTACTGCTCAATCCCCCACCCACACTTTGCAAAATCCGATCACAGCGCTGTGTTCCTCCTCCCACCTTACAAGCAGAAGCTGAAATGGGAGAATCCTTCAGGAAACGAAGGACAGTGCTTGCCCGATACAGCGGAAGACCATCACTGGGGCAGCTTAGACTTGGTGGATGGGGCTGTGCTTGAGTATTCAGCGGAAAACCTAGACGAGTCGCCATTACTGTCACCAACTTCATTAGCAAATGTCTCGAGGACTGTGTACCAAAGAAATCAAATCGAGTGTTCCCCAACTGTAAATATTAGATGGATCAGGAAATCCACTCCCTACTGAAGGCAATACATGCAGCACTTAAGTCAGGTGACACGGACCAATGCAAAAAATCCAGATATGGCTTCCACAAAGCCGTCAGGGAGGCCAAGAGGTAGTACTGGACCGAGTTAGAAGCCCAGACCTGCCAAAGAGAATCCCGCTGTCTATGGCAAGGCCCGAACAACATTGTAGGATACAAAATGAAACAGTGCAAGACGGCAGACAATGATAAATCCCTCTCTGACACGCTCAACACTCTCTCTGCTCAGTTTGAACAGAATACAACTGACATGGCAACGCCTGCCTCGACAGACTCTGATAGGCCTGCTCCCCCTGTCACTGTTTCAGAACTCAGATCAGTCTTCCTGGGAGTCAACCCAAGGAAAGTGATGGGCCCCAGCAGTGTCCCCGGCCAAGTGCTCAGATCCTATGTGGACCAACTCACCGAAGTCCTCACTCTCTCCAAGAAGATCACCATCTCCCAGTACCCAAGAAATCACACACAGTGCATCTTAATGACTACTGTCCAATAGCATTAACTTTGATGATCAAGAAGTGCTTTGAGAGGCTGGACATGGCCCACATCAACTCCAGTCTCCCAACCTGCCTCGGTCCCCTACGGTTTGCCTACTCACACAACAGGTTCACAGATTATGCTATATCCCTAGTCATGCACTCATCCCTGGAACATCTGGACAATAAAGATACCTACATCAGACTCCTGCTAGTTGACAACAGCTCCACCTTCAATACCATTAGCCCCTCCAGACTCATCTCAAAACTGTTTGATCTTAGTCTCGGCCCCGCCCTCTGCAACTGGCTCCTCAGACCACAATCAGTGAGGGCAGGTAACTGCACCTCCTCCACAATAACACACAGCACTGGAGCACACTCCCACCACCACAACAAGGGTGTGTCCTCAGCCCCCTGCTGTACTCCCTGTACACCCACCACTGTGTTGCCAAATTCCGAATGAACGCCATCTACAAATTTGCTGACGACAACACCATAGTGGGACAGATGTCTAACAACGATGACTCACACTACACAAGGGAGATAGAAGGCTTGGTGATGTGGTGCAATAAAAACAATTTGTCTCTCAATGTCGGCAAAACTAAAGAACTGATCATCGACTTCAGAAAAAAAGGAGAACACGCCCCCATCTACATCAACGGAACGGAGGTTGAGAGAGTGAAGAGCATCAAGTTCCTCAGACTGACGATAACTGGCAACCTGCCTGGACTGCTCACATAAATGTGACAGTCAAGAAGACACAACAATGCTTCTTCTTCCTCAGGTGAAATTCAGCATGTCCATAAAGTCCCTCACCAACTCCTTCAGATGCATTATTGAAAGCATACTGTCCGGGTGCATGACGGCCTGGTAATGTAACTGCTCAGGACTGTAAGAAATTACAGAAGGTGGTGTGCACTGCCCAGACCATCACAGAAGCCAACCTTCCATCTGTGGACTCTCTCCATGGAAAGGTGGCCAACATCATCAAAGCCCCATCACACCCCAGTAATGATCTCCTACAACCTCTCCTGTCAGGCAGAAGATACAGAAGGCTGAATAACACACAAGCAGCTTCAGGAACAGCTTCTTGCCGGCCATTATCAGACTGTTGAATGGACTCTAGCCTCAAATAATGTAACTTGTATGCCTCTAAATCTTTTTGATCTGTACATCTTTTGCTTGCTGTGTTCTACCACTCCTAAACAAAGCTTTTCACTGTATTTCGATACTTGACAATTAAAACAAATCATATCAAATGCTCCTGCCAAAGTACATTACACAGATTATTTTGCATCTGCTGAGATTTATACACACGGTCAACTTGTCTATATCCCTCTACAGACTGTGTAATCCTCATCACTTGCCTTCTCACCTATTTTTATTTCATCCATAAACATGGCTAGGAATCATTCACTTTCCTCATGCAAGCCTTTAATGTATATATTGTAAGCAATCATGGCATGAGCACTGATCATTGCACTGACTGTGGCAATCTAATAGTTACAGGTTGCCATTCTGACACTGCCTGTCTTCTATTAGTTAGCCAGTCTTCTATCCATCCTATTGTACGACCTTCAACCCCATAGACTCTTAGCTAATTAAGCAGCCCTATGTATCATACTTTACCAAATACCTTTTGGAAATCCATATTTATTAAATTGTCTAGTTCCTCTTATCTATCCCAATTGCTACTTCCTCAAAGAATTCTAAAAAACTTGTCACGTGCGATTTTCCCTTCATGTGGCCACTTTGTCAATTTTTCCTCCATTCTCCATCTCTCTTGGAAGTACGACTCTTTCACTACAGCTCAAAAAGCCATTTTTCATTTAGGAGTTGTATCATGTTGTTCGATAAGAGGAAGCATTAATGCTGCCAAAAATTGCTAACCTTCCGGTGGGGGCAGAAAGCACCACAAGATATTTAACAGGTTGAGCAGCCAATTCTTTTTGACTCCACACTTCTTAAAACCAATGGCCTCTGAAGACAATTTTTAGATACTTCCTTTAATAAAGCCCGAGAAGGGCCAACTTATTCGAGTTTATGTTTTGTGCCACAACCATTCAACTGTCCTAGCCTCTGCCTCCCTCCACTAATCATGAGCCAGCTTGTTGATTTGCAGCAGTAGCAGTTATGTTAAAAGAGTGGTGAGAACTTCAGTGGCTTAAAAGACAGAAGGGTGTTTATCTACAATATCTGTTTTAACAACCAAGGTGGTGTTAAAACAAATTCAAGTAAGCCAACCACCAATTTAAATAGTTATTTGATAGTGGAGTTGATAGTGTGACTGTCCAAATGAGCAGCTGAGTTACACAGACCAAAAATGTCACAGGTTGAATCCTTTGTCTGTGCTGAGTTGAGTCATCTTAGTTGAATGCTTTGGGCTGTTTCAGATCAATTTAAGGCCTGAGGGGATTGCTAAGTCAGCTTGCCCACTCCAGATAACCATCTAGTAACTGTTACTGGAACACACCATCCAATAAGAATGTAAGAAACTAGAGCAGGAGCAAATCATTCAGCTCAATGAACAAACTTCAACATTCAAAGGGATTGTGGCTGACAGTGGGCTTCAATTCCACTTTTCTGCCTGTTTCCCATTTTCTTTGATTCCCTGAGACACCGCAAATCTGCATTACTCCACTTGAAATGTATTCAAAGTTGGAGCATCCACAACCCATCTGGGGCAGGGCATTCTGAAGAGTTACATACTTTGAATGAAGAGAATTTGCCTCATCTCACTTTTAAATGATTGATCCCCTTTTTTGAAAATGTCCCTGTTCTAAATTCCCAAGCCACTAAAAACAATAGCAATATTTTTCCTTTCCCGGAGGCAGTGGTAAGGAGAAATAATTGAGCAAGTTGACCCGAGATGGCTACATGCCCCCTCCCAATTAAGTTCTGGATGAGAAGGTCCATGACAACTTCCCTGACTTACCAACCAAGCTCTTTAACGTCAATTAATAATGACTTATAGGCCTCAACTGGCACCAACAATGGCTGTTATCCCAGCTGAGAAGCTGGGGAACGCACTGTATTGGGTTGAGGGGGTGTCCATTTGTCCCAATATGGGGGCAATTGGAAACATGGATGGAAGGGGCAAGAGGGTGTCTTCTTTAAACACTCCCCATTACCCTTACCTCCAATCCCTCCCTGCGACCAGCAAAATGAAACTACTTAACTTCTCCTCTTGAAGACCAAGCTTTCGTTGATGGTCTTTAAGACCCTGGTGCTACTGGGCTCCAAATGACTAGCATCTTTTGGGGAGGCAAGACTCTACGGTTGAGGCTTGCAACAGACCAAAAAGCTTGCTGGCCAGCAGTAAACAAGCTGATTGGCTCACAATTCAGCAGGCCTTTTTGGTGTTGGGGTTGATGTGTCAGTTGTCACTGAACACTCCCACTTCTAAATTTAGTCTGCAAATCAGAGAATTGGAATCAACATTTCAAACCTTTCAAGGCCCTTCATTATTTTGTTTTCAATGAAATAAGCTTTAATACTTCTCAACTCGAGAATACAGACCAATTCACACAGCCTATCAGGAGACAACTCTCTCATCTCAGGGTGCTGTCTAGTCAACCTTCGCTGAAATTTCTTCAATGAATCATAGCCTTCTGTCAGGCCCTGGGGATTTGTTGGATTTTAGTCCCTTGAGATGCCTAGTACTTTTCTCTATGATGCTAATTACAATTTCCTCACTCTTATCAACGCCTAGGTTATGCTCTATCTACTGTGAAGACTGACTATATTTGTTCAACTTGTCTGCCATCCCTTCATTTCCCATGCTAATTTCTCTGCTTTAACTTCTAAGGATTCAATATTTACAGTCACTCAGTGGTAAGATATAGAACTTGTACACTGACGAAGCTTTCTGTGTTGCACTTATCACGACAAAAATAACACTGGGCTACATACAACAGGTGAGCGAGTGGAACTACTTCTAACAAACTAGCATGGAATGAAGCACTGAATGGCCTCCTTTGTGCCGTATTGTTTTATGATTCCAAGGAGGGAAAAAAATGATGATAAAAACAGAAGCTATCATGTCTAAACAATTGAGTGTTGAAACCGTACAGGCAAAAGACCTGAATGCTGTGCCAACTGACAGGTCACTTGCAACACTGCCACAATACTATACTGAATTCATTGCCATTCTAATTGTAGGCATACACTCTACCCTCTGGCTTTTTACATTTCTCCTATGCTTTAAGGCCGTAAGGTGTAGGCAATTCATCTGTTCCACCAATCAACAAAATCATGGCTAACTTAATAATTGTCAACTCTACGCTCCTGCCTTTTCCTTGTTACCCTTGATTTTTCTTACTGATTAAAAAAATCTATCTAGCTCCTGAATATACTTAATGACAGAGCCAGCATCAGCAATCCTAGTATCAGAGATAATGGGAACTGCAGATGCTGGAGACTCCAAGATAACAAAATGTGAGGCTGGATGAACACAGCAGGCCAAGCAGCATCTCAGGAGCACAAAAGCTGACATTTCGGGCCTAGACCCTTCATCAGAGAGGGGGATGGGGGGAGGGAACTGGAATAAATAGGGAGAGAGGGGGAGGCGGACCGAAGATGGAGAGTAAAGAAGATAGGTGGAGAGGGTGTAGGTGGGTAGGTAGGGAGGGGATAGGTCAGTCCAGGGAAGACGGACAGGTCAAGGAGGTGGGATGAGGTTAGTAGGTAGCTGGGGGTGCGGCTTGGTGTGGGAGGAAGGGATGGGTGAGAGGAAGAACCGGTTAGGGAGGCAGAGACAGGTTGGACTGGTTTTGGGATGCAGTGGGTGGGGGGGAAGAGCTGGGCTGGGTGGGGGGGAAGAGCTGGGCTGGGTGGGGGGGAAGAGCTGGGCTGGGTGGGGGGGAAGAGCTGGGCTGGTTGTGTGGTGCAGTGGGGGGAGGGGGGGCAATCCTAGTGTTGCCCAATGGCACTTCTGACACGTGGCTCCAGTTAAAATCCCTGACATTTCTGAGTCGTGGCTTTATCGTGCCACACTCATCCTTTCTGTTCCAGTTGTGGCGATTGTTACATCCTGCCACCGGGCTCTTCACTCGACAATCACAAGCATTGAACAGTCATGATCAGACTCAAGGCATTAACTCTAGTTTCTCTTTTCACGGATGCTACCAGACCTGCTGAGTTTCTCCAGCATTTTCTGCTGGTATTTCTGAATGTCTGGTTCTGTACGGCCACAGTGTGTGCTCATGGCCCAGTTTCTCAAACTGCTCCTTTCAGAGTCACGGTATTCAGAATTATGGGCTCTGCAGTGTCACAGGCACCACATCCATAGACAGTCAACTGGCTCTAAAATGCCACGAAATGTCTCCCATTTATTCAGTAGAGAATCACAACGCGACGCCGGGTATTGCTGCAGACTCCTGATCGCGGGACCCGGCTCTCTCCACCCCACCTCCACCCCCTCCCCCACTTCCAAACCCGATTGGGGAAGGCCCAGGCTTTTCATGCACAGCTCCCCACAGCAGTCTCCGCGATCCAGGCGGAGTCCTCCATCTGACTGAGCACATTATGCAAGCGATTCCCAACAAACACTAACGTGCGCATTCCGCTGCACCTCAAGCCGCAACCCGCCGACGGTCACAGTCTTACACCATTAACCAAGCCGGCCTCCACCGACTGAAGTGGAAGGGGGGGGGGAAGGGGGAAAGAGAATGGGTCCGCCGCAGACAGCGCCACCGGCTGGGGGGAAGCGTAAGAGTGGGTCCGCCGCAGACAGCGCCACCGAATGGGGGTGGAAGAATAGGAGCGAGGTTGCTACAGACAGCACCATCGAGTGGAGAGGAAGAAGGGAAGAGGGCAAGATAACAAAGTGTGGGGCTGGATAAACACAGCAGGAGCATAGACATCGACACCGACTGGGGGGAGGCGTAAGAATGGGTCCGCCACAGACATGCCACCGAATGGGGGGGAAGAATAGGGGAGGGTCTGCAGCAGACAGCGCCATCGACTGGGGAGTAGAAATAGGAGTGGATCCGCCACAGACAGCGCCATCGACTGGCGGGGGAGACCAGGAGTAGGCCGCCGCACATGGCTCCACCGACTGGAGGGAAGAGCGGGTGCGGACATTCCCGCAGACGCATCCAGTGGATCGTAGCTAAACGGAATGGATAAAGATCCAAAAGGAAGGGTCGCTGAACCCGAAACCTTAACTGTGATTACTCTCCACTGACGCTGCCAGACTGCTGAGATTTTCCGGAATCTTCTGTTTTTGTTTCTGATTGTCACGTCCCGCAGTTCCTTCGTTTTTTGTTTGAACGCAAAAAGATTTGGCTGAAAATGGATAAAAGGCACAAAGAGTGCCTGAAAATGGATAAAGATACAAAAAGAGGTGTCTGGATGAGGGGAGAGTGGTAGTTGAGCCCTGTAGAGATTAAAGAAACCGAACCTTCAGAAAAGAACCAAAATACAGGCAGCCCAAAACTTTTGAATTAGTTTAGCAATAAGTTTGGTTTAGTGGTAAAATTGGCCACCAGTATATCATGCTGTACATGGCAGGAGATGTGAAGAATAATCCAGAATCTCATAGCCTTTCCCTCCAGTGACCTTCCCTCAGAAGAGTTAACTGTGATTTCTCTCTACAGACGCTGCCAGGCCTGCTGAGCTTCTCCAGCAATTTCTGTCTTTGTTTTCGGTTTTAACATGTGCTGCCCAACAATGATGTAAGTAGATCAACCACAAATTTATTGAGTAGCAGAACAGGCTCGAGGGCCCACCAGCCTGTTTCTGCTCCCAATTTGTATATTTCTGTATAAAGCTACATGCCCCTCTCAGTTTGACGTGGCACGGCTAACTTGCCACTGCGCAGTACTATACCACACACACTAGAAATCACCAGTACATGCCTAATGTACAATCAATGGCTGTCATCTCATTATGTACACTCATGTTGTACAATGTGCTATAGTGCAGCTACATCCTGTCCATCTGCCAGGGTTCACAGTTCAAACACAAAAGGAGTTTAACAGAGATAATAGGAACTGCCGATGCTGGAGAATCTGAGATAACACGGTGTGAAGCTGGATGAACACAGCAGGCCAAGCAGCATCAGAGGAGAAGGAAGGCTTGACGTTTCGGGTCGGGACCCTTCTTCAGAAATGGAGTAGGGGAAGGGGATTCTGAAATAAATAGGGAGACAGGGGGAGGTGGATAGAAGATGGATAAAGGAGAAGATAGGGTGAGAGGAGACAGACAGGTCAAAGAGATGGGGTTAGAGCCAGTGAAGGTGAATGTAGTTGGGGAGTTGGGGGGGATAGGTCAGTCCAGGGAGGACGGACAGGTCGGTGGTGGGGGGAGCGGAGAATGAGGTTAGTGGGTAGGAGATGGGGGTGGTGCTTGAGGTGGGAGCAATAGTTAGGGAGGCGGGGACTAGCTGGGCTGGTTTTGGCACGTGGTCGAGGAAGGGGAGATTTTGAAGTTTGTGAAATCCACATTGATACCACTGGGCTGCAGGGTTCCCAAGCGGAATATTTCACAAGCTTCAAATTCTCCCCACTGCATCCCAAAACCAGCCCAGCTTGTCCCCGCCTCCCTAACCTGTTCTTCCTCTCACTTATCCCCTCCTCATCCTGCCCCCTTGACCTGTCTGTCCTACCTGGACTGACCCATCCACTACTAACCTCATCCTGCCCCCTTGACCTGTCTGTTCTACCTGGACTGACCCATCCCCTACCTAACTCCCCACCCATACTCTCCTCTCCACCTACCTTCTCCTCTATCCATCCTCGGTCTGCCTCCCCCTCTGTCCCCGTTTATTTCAGAACCCTCTCCCCATCCCCCTTTTCTGATGAAGGGCCCAGGCCTGAAACGTCAGCTTTTGTGCTCCTAAGATGCTGCTTGGCCTGCTGCGTTCATCCGGCTCCACACTTTGTTATCTCGGATTCTCCAGCATCTGTAGTTCCCATTATCTCTGATTTATAAGCACAATGTCCCTCCTAAATAACTGTGGTTATCATACACACACCATTATTCTCATTGATTTAGGATGTTTATTGAATTCGTACTCAAACACCATGTATTATAATTCAAATCTATAATTACATGGGAAGCAATGATTACTGGTTTCATATTACATTATCAATTGCTCCTCACCAAGTCTGCTTTAATTTGCTGCTGGTCAGTATACTAGAGTGCACAAACAGCAAAATCATTTGAGTTCTCTGGATTTTTGACTTCTTCTCGGACTCTGTTCAACCATTCAGTGCTGCTGTCATTTTGATAATAGCTAAGATTTTATTTGGCCTGAGCAAGATTTGGGAGATTATTTCAGCAGCTGCCTGTAAAGCGTGCCTGTAAGTATATTACCCTGTTGCCCTTCATGTGGACTCTGTGATTCCATTCTGTTGGGTCTATGTTCACCCATTTGCATCACCTGTTTAATGCTCTACCCTGACTAATACGGTGATGTCATTGGGCTAGCAATCCAGAACTCTCAGGCTAATATTCTGAGGAAAATAGATTTAAAATCCCACCATGGCAGATGTTTGAAAGTCCAGAATTAAAATTCTAGCCTAACTGATCACCGATCCACTGTCAAAGTTAGGTGCCTGGATCTGTTGGATGGTGCGCCCATCTTTGATGACATTACCTTCCAGAAAGGAGGTGGATCTAGAGGGATGTGAAGCCACTGTAGTCGATAGCACATCAACAGGAGGTGCTGTAAGTAAGACAGGAGGATTACCAGGAGGTGAGAGAGATGATGCTGAACTGTAAATGCACTCTGATGCTCAACATTCTGGCTCCCTGTATCACCCTCTGAGAAGAGGACCTCATTCCTCTCCTTTATGGTCTCTGGCGTTAGATGCAGGAGAGGATCAATGTAAGAAGGGGCAGCTCCAGCTCTCCTGGGTGCCACACCACTGGTTGCCTTGTGATGTCTCACTTCCTTCTACTAACGCAGAAGGGCTTTGGATAACCAGCAGACTTGTCCTTGAAGACAACCAATGGCATTACCCCCGTTGCCACCTACGCTGGCTTGGAAGAAACCTGTCTAATTTTTGCAGCTGTACAGAGCTTTGGTTCGGCCATATTTGGAACATTATGTACAATTCTGGTTGCCACACTATAAAAAGGATGTGAAAGCTTCAGAGAAGGTGCAGAAATGGTTTACCAGGATCTTGCTCAGTTTGGAGGATATCAGCAATGAGGAGAGATTGGACAAACTTGGTTTGCCTTAAATTGAACGTTGAAGGATGAGGAGCAACCTGATAGAAGTTCACAAAATTATGAGAGGCATGAATAGATAGAATCTTCCTCCCTGTGTAGAAATGACAATTACTAGGTGACATAAATATGACCTAAAAGGGAATAAGTTTAAAGGAGATGTGAGAGGCAAGTGTCTGGGTGCTAAGTGCCTGGAATATGCTGCCAGCGGAAGTGGTGGAGGCAGACACAATAGCAATGTTTAAGAGTGATAATGGGAACTGCAGTTGCTGTAGAATCCAAGATAACAAAGTGTGGAGCTGGATGAACACAGCAGGCCAAGCAGCATCTCAGGAGCACAAAAACTGACGTTTCGGGCCTAGACCCTTCATCAGATCACCCTCTCTGATGAAGGGTCTAGGCCCGAAACGTCAGCTTTTGTGCTCCTGAGATGCTGCTTGGCCTGCTGTTTTCATCCAGCTCCACACTTTGTTAACTTAGCAATGTTTAAGAGGCATCTTGACAGGTACAAGAATAGGCAGGAAATAGAGAGATATGGACAGCAAGGAAGCAAAAGGCTTTTAGTTTAGAAAGGCTTCATACATCTGTGTAGTCTTGGTGGGCTGTAGGGCCTGTACCTGTGCTGCGCTGTCTTTGTTCATTCCGGCATCGCAGTGATGGAAACTCACCACATTGTAGTGAGTTGAAACATGGCCATTTTTTTCCAAATGTGAATACGGGTGCAAACTCAAATCCACCAATTTCAGGTCTATAGTGTGTCCTGCAGCGCAAATAGCAGAAGTTCTTTGAGGTACAATTTTCAAGCGCTTTGTTGCCAAGGCAGAAACTGTCTTAAAAATTCAGAAATTTTACTGTAAGCCTTGCCATGAAGAGTAACATTTATACCTTAGAGATAATGGGAACTGCAGATGCTGGAGAATTCCAAGATAATACAATGTGAGGCTGGATGAACACAGCAGGCCAAGCAGCATCTCAGGAGCACAAAAGCTGACGTTTTGGGCCTAGACCCTTCATCAGAGAGGAATGAAGGGTCTGATGAAGGGTCTAGGCCCGAAACGTCAGCTTTTGTGCTCCTGAGATGCTGCTTGGCCTGCTGTGTTCATCCAGCCTCACATTGTATTAACATTTATACCTTAGCTGGTTTTCTTAAAACTGGATACTTTCTATTCGGCTGATATATATTTCTTTAAGTTTCCTTAGTAATACTTACTATTCCTACTCTGTAAGCTACTGACTCCTTCCCAAGGAACAGCCCTGTGAGCTGCCTTGCCCAAATGAATGTTATTCGGGTGTAGGTGTCCATATATAATGCTGACAGACACAAGGAACAAAGAGAATCCTGACCTTTGTGTTCAATGCTTTAAAAATGAGCAGTTCCTTTGATGTTGAGTCTGTTCAGGTAATGACAGGAATTCTTTGTTGGTGTATAGAGTAAAATAAAGCTATCTTATAAATAATAGCACCTTTCGTGGTACACAGTGAATTTGATGGTTAGCTTGACAGCTGGTTTGTGATGCAAGAATACACCAATAGCGCAGTTTCAGTTGGAGAACTGGCTGAGCTTATTATAAAAGACTCTTCTTGCCTGAGGCTTGGTGACCCTGAGGTTAAACCACCCTCCAATCCTTGCTCTCTAATGGGAGAGCGCCATCATGGCTCAGTAGGACTGTGGCGACTCTACCTTTCACCAGTAAATATCTGACTGATAGAATGGCAGTAATCCTGTAACAGGTTTCAACCCTGAAGCTGCCATTGTTGATTTGTTTAGGCTGGTACAGTTGGGATTACAACTGGAGATGGCGACAAACATCATCTATGTGTGCTGCTTTTCACTTGGGAGGCAGCTTGGATTTAACAGGATGGTTGAATGCTTGAGATAAGATTCCAATTTTAACCGTCAGGTCTCCGCATCTGGAGCTGGCCCCTGTGCCCAAAGGCAGAGATGTGATGTGTAAATTGAGGTATGAGGTGGTTCTGTAGGGGCCAGACCAATATCACACTGATACCGTTATCACTGTGCTGGAGAATCTGGTTGACTGCGTCAAGTTCTTTTTCCACACAAACTGGGGCTTGAATGGCATGGTCATAATGTTGGTTGCAGTGTTGCCGAACATATTGGCAGAATGTTCAATGAAAACTCTCCATCCATGACTTCTGGCGGCCAGGATTTGAATATATCGACTTTACTTGTGGGGTCTGACAGGAGTGCTCCTCTTGAGATCATGGAAATATTGCACAGCACTACTGACCTGTACTTGCCTATCATGGCATTGACCTCCTTTCCCCTACGAGCCCTTACCCAATGGTACCCCCATTTCCGAAGCCAAACAAGCAGCGAGATGCAACAGGATCCTATTTGACCTCTGCACTTGACCTGATAAAAACATATATGGCCAGGTCGTTTCATTCATGGAAGCCTAGAGACAGTCTTTCACTACCCAACTACCTGGTTCCTGTTCCGAACTCCTAATTCCTACTTCGTGGTTGCCTGTTGGGGACGTTATGTGTGAATTACAACCATTGATTCTGCCAATTGAAAATAGTATTTTCACTGCCTGCACGCAGCATTACCATTTAGCCGAGGACAGAAAATGTGACTCATCGCCTTCCTTGAAAGGTACAAAAATGGGGTGAAGAGCAGAAATATGAATCCCTAAGCTAAGAATCTGCTTCAGCCTTACAACTGGGCCCCAGCCCTGCCTTTAGCACTAGCATTTGAACTTATGTTGCATGTTTTTCACAGCTTTGGAAAGGATTCCTTTTCTGGATTCTTCAAGGTTATTGGAAATAACATTAAACATAATTTCCATTAAGTTATAATCAAGAAATAGGTAAGCTCTAAATTCAGGGTCCTTAAGCAAATATTGTCCATTGCTACAGCACAACAGCTTGAAGCACGGTATGGTAGCTGTTGTAGTGTTTCAAACAAATTTTCCAAGGTATTCATCAATGTGCTTCTTCAGGTTTCCTATTAGAAAAGCACAAGCACAAACTCTTGTAATGCAATTTTCTAAGGATCAATTCAGCATTTTCAATATTGAGAATGGTACATTTTTTTGAAAGATTTCGTCTTGCATTCGTCATCTAATTGGTTATGGGGACAGTCTACCAATCAAAATTTTCTTGCCAACCAGCACCCTCTTCTCATTCAGTATAAATGTTGTTTTCCATTTATTTTGTAAGGTATTGTGAATTGACCCGAAGATGCAAGACAAAAAGCTGCAATGAAGTATCTCTTTCTTTCGAAATACTCAGATTCTGTTCTACGAAACAACTACTTGCAATGTTTTTGAAAATTTAATGACTTTAACAACGGATATAGATGCACTAATAGGTTCTTGCAATGGAGCCATCAAAAGATTGGTTTCACTGATTGCAACTGCTAATGAGTTACATGCCAACCAATGATGCCTACCCATCATAATCTGCTTTTACATTCTCCATGTCAACCCACCTAGAATCTACTGTAGACAGACCTCAGGATATTAACTACAATCATGATCTGTGTATCTATTACTGCATATTACATCACCATATAAACAAAACAACTCAGCTGCTTGGGTCTGAACAACCACTGGTCACAATGTGGTATTACCCTGATTGCCACAACTAGTATGATGGATCATAGAATCCTTTCAGTGTGGAAACAGACCCTTTGGCCCAACAAATCCACACCAACCCCCAGAGTATCCTACCCAGACCCATCCCATCTACACATCCCTGAAAATTACAAGCAATTTAGCATGGCTAATCCACCGAGCCTACACATCTTTGGACTGTGGGAGGAAACTGGAGCACCCGGAGTAAACCCACGCAGACAGGGGGAGAACATACAAGCTCCACACAGATGGTCACCCGAGGCTGGAATTGAACCTGGGTCCCCAGCTCTGTAAGGCAGCAGTGCTAACCACTGAGCTACTGTGCCACCCTGGTCGCTGGATGTGGTAGCTTGTTTTCTGCCAGTCTGCAACTCAGAGTAAGAGTTGTTTGAGAGAGATCACTGCCACCAACCCTTCGTCTTTAAATTCTGAAGAACAGTCATATCAGACTTTCAAAATTAACACCAATTCTTATTGCACAGAAGCTGCCAGACCTATTGAGTCTCTCCAGCATTCTCTGCACTTGCTCTTTTGTCTGCTTTGCCTTGGACCTTTCTAATGAGTAGTGGCATAGGATACATGATGGTAGGTCATCAAGAGGAAAGATATTCTTCAGTGACAAAATGGCTTATTACACCGTAACAATTACCACAAATGCATTCTAGTCAGGCATAATAACTCGGATCTAAGGGAGCTGGTATAGATACTTATGCTGTTGTTGACAGCTGGAATAGAACTCCTTGCCTCCACCTACAGGCTGTATGACACCAATAGAATGGGTGAATCAGCAGAACACATCCAATGTAAAAAGAGCATTAACTTCTTTTGAAACATAACCTTATCCAACAGGAATATGTGATGTTTACCTCAGACAGGAATCAAGGTTTTGTCTGTATGAATATTTCGCTTAAACCAAAACAGGGTGGGCTTCACTTGATTGGCCACAGGCTGCAACATGGAATGTTTCCTTCACCCTACAGTGGGTAAACGTTGGAATGTCATTTGAGTTTGCAACGCTCTGACGAATGAAGACACTGGGATTTAGGCATTGTGATTCCAGAATCATACCAACTTATTACTTTGAATGCTGTCAGCTTTTAGGCATTGACCTGTGTAATAAGTCAATTTTTTAAAAGTAATTAAAGCAGTCTGGATATTTTAGAGGCCCCAGCAACCTCTTTGTCTCTTTGTATGCCCTAGTTTTAGTGTATCTCTCATAAAACACTTTGCAGCAGTTTCATAATTATTTATGACATTGTGGAGAATATCATGTTCAGTTAAATCAGACTGTTTGCTTCTTTCCACCTCTATTAACTTTTTCCTGTAGATAAAACCCCAGTTGCGGACCCAAGAGAGCACTGAAGCCTTGATCCATTAATCTGTTAATGTTCTCAGCTGCTACATTGAGGTGTCTGTCTAGACTGGCATTCTGGACAAGTTCACCATTCATTGGGATCCCCTTTTTTTGTATAGTGTGGATAAAGCCCCAGTTGCCTCTTGTAGAATACGATGATCTTCTTCCTAATATGGAACCCATTTTCATTTGCAACAATACAATATTTATCCAGATTCAATTTAATCCCAAAATTAGCTTTGCAATTTGCAAGTTTCAAATCACAGCAAATGGCTTATTGCAAATCTTTGGGGAGGGCAGTGTTGGTTCAGCTTCTATCCCTGGTATGGTCATTATATAGGTAGAGAGATAAACTAAGATGCATATGAGTTATGTGAGAGCTGATAATATGATTGTGGTTCTTTCCTCAGCAACTGGTCAAGTTCTCGCAGTCTTGTAAGACAAGAAAAAAAAACGCAAAAAAGTTCAATGGGAAACCAAAGACATTCCACATTAACCAACCTAGCACTTGAGATTCATTGTATAATTGTTAGTCACGCAACATTGAAGGACTAAGTGTTAGAGATAATGGGAACTGCAGATGCTGGAGATTCCAAGATAATAAAATGTGAGGCTGGATGAACACAGCAGGCCAAGCAGCATCTCAGGAGCACAAAAGCTGACGTTTCGGGCCTAGGCCCGAAACGTCAGCTTTTGTGCTCCTGAGATGCTGCTTGGCCTGCTGTGTTCATCCAGCCTCACATTTTATTATCTTGGAATCTCCAGCATCTGCAGTTCCCATTATCTCTGATAGGATGAAGGGTCTAGGCCCGAAACGTCAGCTTTTGTGCTCCTGAGATGCTGCTTGGCCTGCTGTGTTCATCCAGGACTAAGTGTTGATCTCTGCAGTGTGATAGCGGTAAAAATATGTTAAAAATATTCAATTTCCATCATCTTTTTAAACATTCATTCAAGGCATGTGGACATCGCTGAATGAGCCAGCATTTATTGCCCATCCCTAGCTTCCCTTGAGAAGATAACAATGAGCTACCCACCTTGAACCACTACAGTCCATTACATTAAGGGCAAAACAATAACTAGAGAGAAAATAGGGTTCCTCAAAGATCAACAAAGCTGTCTATGTGTGGAACCACAGGAAGTTGATGAAATACTAAACAAATATTTTGTGTCAGTATTTACTGTGGAGAGGGATATGGAAGCAAGGGGACCTGAGGAAATAAATTGTCTTGAAAAGAGTCCCTATGACAGAAGAGGAGGTGCTAGAGGTCTTAGAATGCAAAAAGGTAGATGAATACTTGGACATGATCACGTGTTTAGAAGAACTTTATAGGAAGCTAGGGGAAAGATTGCCAGGCCCCTTGCTGAGATATTTGTGTCATTAACAGCCACCAGTGAGGGTGCTGGCAAACTAATGGTTGGCTAATATTGTGTTATTATTTAAGAAAGGTTGTAAGGAGAAGCCAGGGAACTATAGACTAGTGAGCCCGATGTCAGCAGTGGGTAAATTGTTCTGAGAGACAGGATATGCATGCATTTGGAAAGGCAAGAACTGACTAGGGATAGTCAGCATGGCTTTATTTGTGGGAAATTGTGTTTCACTAAGTTGATTGAGATTTTTTGAGGAGATTACTAAGAACATTCATGAAGGCAGAGTGGTAGATGTCTCTATGGACTTTAGCAAGACATTTGACAAAGTTCTGCATGGTAAACTGTTTACTAAGGTTAGATCACATGGGATCCATCATTACAAAATTGGCTTGATGGTAGGAGACAGTGTGTGGTGTTACAGGGTTATTTTCTGGGCTGGAGGCCTGTGACCAATGGTGTGCCGTAAGGATTGGTACTAGGTTCACTGCTTTTCATCATTTATGGTAATGACTTGAATGAGGATGTAAGAGGCATGGCTGGTAAGTTTGCAGATGACATGAAAACTGGTGGGATGGCGGATAGCAAAGAAGTTTATTTCATAGTACAACAAGGTCTTGATCAGATTGGCTATTGGGCTGAGGATTGACAAATTGAGTTTAATTTAGATAAATGAAAGATGTTGCATTTTGGTGAGGCAAACGAGGGCAGGATGTACGCAGTTAATGGTAGCCCTGGGCGGTGTTGCTGGACACGGGACCTAGGATTGGAGGTGCTTAGATCCTTGAAAATTGTGTCAGAGGTAGATAGGGTAGTGAAGAAGGCATTTGAAACCCTTGCCTTCATTGGTCAGCGCACTAAATGTAGGAGTTGGGACATCATGTTGAGGTGATACAGGGCAATTGTGAGGCCATTTTTAGGATAAAATTCTGGTCGCCCTTCTATCAGAAGGATGTTGTCAAACTTGAGAGGGTGCAGAAAATAGTTACTGGGATTGGAGGGTTTAAGCAATTGGGGGGAAGCTGAATAGGCCTTGTCTTTTTTCCCTGGAATATTGGAGGCAAAGGGGTGATCTTATAGAGGTTTATAAAATCAAGAGGGGCATGGATAAGATGAATAGCCAAGGTCTTTTCCCCAGGGTAGAGTAGTAGAATCATAGAATCCCTACATTTCAGAAGCAGGCCATTTAGCCCATTGAGTCCACAGTGTCCCTCCAAAGAGCATCACATGCAGACCCACCCCCTACCCTGCCCCTGTAACACCACATTTCCCATGGCTAATCCACTTAACCTGCACACCTTTGGACTGTGGAAGTACCCAAAAGAATTCCATGCAGACACAGGGAAAACGTGCAAACTCCACACAGACAGTGAACCTGGGTCCCTAGCAGAATGAGGCAGCAGTGCCAACCACTGAGGCACAGTGGTGTCCTGCAGAGATGTCCTGGACCTGAGATGACTGACCTCCTGCAGCCACAATCATCTTTTTATGTGCTAGGTATGACTTAAGCCAGTGGAACATTTTCTTCCTGACTTCCATTGAGTCCAATTTTGCTTGGGGTCCTCGATGCCACATTTGATCAATTATAGCCTTGATGTCAAGGACTATCACTCTCCCTTCACCTCTGGATTTAGGATTTTTGTCCATGTTGGGATGTGGCCTCAAAGGAGGACTTAGAGACATCAATGTAATGCCAGTCGCCTGTAACATTGTGGCTGATTAACATTTCCTGTCATGATTCAAAACAGTGCCCACTTAATCACTATATGAATGACCTATCAAGTATATATGATTAATTCTACAACAGTATATGGAATTCTATAGCCATGGATACTGGTTTGAAGTTGGAATCCAACAATCATTCTATAGAGAGAAAGAAAATCACAACATATGCAATGAAGATTACAGGCAAAACAAACAACAATCATCATCTGTGATTTTAATTTGAGTGAGTGAGTTATTTATTGTCACGTATATCTAGAACGATACAGTAAAATGTGTTTTGTCACCACAATCCAGCATCATTTTGAGTTACCAAAAGAAATTCCATAAATAGAGGCAGGTTCTTTACGCAGAGAGTTGTGAGAGCATGGAATGCGTTGCCAGCAGCAGTTGTGGAAGCAAGGTCATTGGGGTCATTTAAGAGACTGCTGGACATGTATATGGTCACAGAAATTTGAGGGTGCATACATGAGGATCAATGGTCAGCACAACATTGTGGGCTGAAGGGCCTGTTCTGTGCTGTACTGTTCTATGTTCTATGTTCTATGTTCTATAAATAGAGTTCATCTTCTGTACAAGGAATCTTCAAACACAGCTTCAGGATTTCTGTGAAGTCTCTGCAAGGTGTCCTTGGCCTCAAGGAGTCTCTGCTCTGGGGACAGCAATGATGACCCTGCCACAAACCCATGCTTTAGGGCTGCTGCAGTCCAGACAGCTTCAGGACAGCAGCCAAAGACCCACCGAGTCCCCTAGTCTATGGCCTGGGCCTACCACAGCCAGGAGTCTCCACTCCAGGCACCATCACCACTGCAGCCAAAGATGCACTGAGACCCCGAGTCCATTCTCTGGGCCTACCGCAGCAAAGAATCCTTGCTCCAGGCACCACTGTCGCTGCAGACAACACCCTGCTGACACCGCTCTGGCTTCCCTGTGATGTCAGATGAAGAAAAGAGAAAAAAAGAAAGAAAAAGACGAAAAAAGGAGATAGAAAGGTCCAACTAGAGCAGACAGGCTCAGGAGCCTGAACACTATCTACTGTGCTGGCGCCACCATCTTAAATTCTAATAAATCGGACAAATGGAAAATGAGATTATAGAATGTTTGCAGGACAGCTTCTTGCAGCCACATACTACATAGCCAACTGGAGAGCAAATTATATTCGTTCTGGCAGGAGTGCAATGAGACAAAATTAATTAATTATTGACCTCATAGCAAAGGAGCCGATAGGTAGTAGTGATGATAATATGATTGAAGTTTGCATTCAACTTGATAGAAAGTAGTGGGGACCTGGGAACAATGTTTTAAAGTTAAGTAATCAATTGTGAGGCCATGAAGACAGAATTGAACTGTGAAATTAGGTTAAAAGGACATGTTAGCACAGATGTTGTTGCATTTATTTAAGGAGTAATTGCAAAATCATAAAAGGATACAACACAAAGAGGAGGAGACTCTCAGTGAAAGACACACCATCCATGTTTAACTCAGGAATTTAAAGCTGCCAGGAGGAACAAAGTCATTGTCCTTCTCCAATTTACTCACGTTAATACCGTTTTCTTCTCTCTGATACCAGACAACCTCTGCCATTGTACCCACTTCCCACCGAGACTCTTGCTCTACCACTGTCACTATTGTCTACAACGTCTATGACAAACTTCTTGGTCGTGTACCTGTGCTAAACAGCACAGAAATACAGCAGTAATCTGAGCATGGCATATCGGGCTCAGGGGCCACAGCTCTAAAGGTTAAGGTAAGGCAATGTGAGGCAGCGATTCTGTAACTACGCAGTTAGTCTCACAGTTAGGTAGAGGCTAGGATAGACTCAGAGTGAAGAGGTTGGACTTGCAGCCTGGTCCAGTCCATGATCTGGCTGTGTGTCCTTGAGTGCACAGTATTCTTGCTGGGGCATTACAGTCAGCTGCTGTTGGAACTGAAGTGAAGAAGCACCCTATAACTGGATCAGAGATGTGTGATAAGTGTTCTTATAGGCTATGGCCATGGGTGTATGTGGCTGGTTTCTACAGAATGTGTCTGAGATGTCTTTACCTGGTTTCCAACCTGGGTTTCATTCCAAGATAACAGTGAGGTGAGTCGACCAAGTGTTCACTCTGGTTTCCTTTCTGAGTTTTCCCAACTTTGGGCTTGTTTGACGAGTTTGCTAAGTTGAGAGGCTGGATTTGATGAGGTGAGTTTGGCTGTTAACAAGATATTTAAGAATCAATAATGGCTGTCAATTGGCAACTACAAGATGGTGTGAGTTGCTTCAGATGTCAAGGTGGCCCTCAACATATTTGTTGCCTGCTTCTGCCACAAATCTTGCAAATGCCCATGCCTCTTAGACCCCTGTAAGATTCTGCCAAATATCTATATGTATCATGTACTTTAACAGAAAAGGGCTCCCATTCTCTAAAAGAAAAAAGGATAGATGTTGTAATATTATATAGATTCCAAACCAGAGAGGCAGTGTATGTTTAAGGCAGATGACAGTATGACATGTGATGTTCCACCATAAAGGTAATCTCTTTGTCTGTAGCAACTATTGCTATAGCAGCAGCACCAGTAATCACTGTGTAGTAAACACAGAATGCTGAGTATGTATAGGTCTGAGATATTGTGATAATGTAAATAGTGTTGTTAGCAAACTTCAAGATGTCTGTCTCAACAAGAGCCCTGTCTTTGTGATATATGTCACATGGGTTAACATATTGGAAAATGCTCAGGAGAGGTGTTTTAACCAAGAAACCATATCAGGTAGAATGATTTAACATTTTAATTAATCTTGTCCCTATTGACCCCTGACTGGTAAGAGTTAGACCAGTTGAAGTCAGTCACCACCGGTGAGGCTGACAGTTTACTTCAGTGGGACAGCAGTCCACTCATTGCTTTGAATAACAATGCCCCTCAATTCATGAGTGAATAATTCAGTTGTTTCACAAAAAACTGAGAAACCTAGCACCACACATCACCGCCATACAAATGTAAATGGTTAGGTAGTAGTGAAAATCCCCACAGTTATCATATAAAAATATGAAGCAAATCCAGCAGAGACTTGTGTAATGCAATCCTAGAGTAGCAAAATATCTGTACTTAAGGCATGGAAAGTTGCCCAGTCTAACAACTAATGTCATTACTATACCCAACAAAGACTTCCAGTAACAACAAAACTACTGATGCTGGAAGTAATAGTAGGAGTGAATGACAAAATCAAAGTGAAATGACATAAAGCTAAAATTTGCAGGTAAGACAGCTAAATCATTGCCAAAGGTGAGCATTTGAGAGCCAGAGTACAAACATTCAACACTCTCAACAAGAGTCAGCCAATATAGTACCTTGCAATGTGTGGAGAGTAGTTTCCACCTCACCATTACATGGTGAACTTGAAAGACTAAGTTTTGTCTGCTCCTTCACTGCAGGCAGTTGACAAGGAAGATATGATTTCATCAACTACACAGAGTTATGAATAACCATTCAGACTGAGACATCCAGCATTCACCAATAAGGGCAATGGAAAAATAGTAACAGTTACCACAGTAACAGCATTACCGCAGGAATTTCACTCCCCAGTGATAGAATATTACTCCAGGAATGGCCAGATACCAGATGAACAGCCAAATGACACGTGCATGTCTACCCTTGGAAGAGCTGCACTATTTAAACATGATGTATGCAATGCAAATAATTTAAGTCACTGACTAGAATTAACAAACTGGCATGTACTGAAATTATAATTTAAATTATTTTCCACATACATTGAGTAAATTTTAATTGCAAATGAAAGTGCACCCAAATTCTTATTATAAAAAAGACGTTTAGAGAAATGTATTTGTATAATTGTGGAGTGTCATAGTCAAGTGATCTCTGCTCTACCTTGCTTCCACTTGATGAGTTACTGCAACACATCTTGCACAGATTGGTGTTTATGCCCTTATACACTTTGTACGGTATCATCTACCTGTGTTGCACACGGAGCAAATCTTTTCACTGTACCTAGGTCCATGTGACAATAATAAATCAAATCATTCACTGTGTCCCCACCCTGTTTTTCCCTTCTCTGGATGGGGCTCCAGCTCAGGCCCAGTGTTATATTGCTTTTCCAGAATGCTCACCCTGTGGATTGGTAATTAAATAAAATGGGAGTAAAAGGTTACTGAGGGTGGCTGGGAATGAGGAATTGAGGCCACATGAGATCAGCTGTGATCTAATTGAATGATCATGCAATCTAGGAGAGACTGGTGACAAACTCCTGCCACTAATTAATATAGTTGTATATTCATTTGGTGAAGGGGTTGAACGTCAGAAATGGTGAATAGGGTGCAAATCAGGCAGGTTATTTTGTTCTAGATGCTGTTGAGCTTCCTGAGCATTGATGGAACAGCACTCATCCAGGCAAATGGAGAGTGTTCCATCATAGTCCTGACTAGCATCGTGTATATGGTGGACAGGTTTTGGGAAGACAGGCAATGTATGACCTGCCATAGAATTCCTAGCCTATAATCTGCTCTTATAACCATTGAATTTATGGCCAGTCTTGTTCAGCTTCTGGTCAGTGATAAACTCCAGAAAGTTGTTAGTGGGGGTTTCAACAAAGGTCATGCAATTTTGCCCACTTGTTTAACCTGTCGATATCCCTCTGCAGACTCTTTGTCACCACTTACCTTCCAAAAAATTCCCTCCAGTCCACCTTGTATGCAGTCTGACCAGCCAATTAGAGCATTCTGGTGAAATGGCTGATGTGGGACACAGACACCTGTCCCATTGACCATCGTTCTGGAAAAGCAATTTATCACTGGGCCTGAGCTACAGCCCCATCCACAGCAGGGAAAAAGAGGGTGGGGACACTGAGTCAATGATTTGATTTATTATTGTCACATGGACCTAGGTAGGGCAAAAAGTTTTGTTTTGCATGCAGCACAAATATGATACCATACAAAGTGTATAAGGGTAATAGAACAGAGCAATGAATACAATGTTGAGGCTACAGAGAAGGTGCATAAGGAGCGAGGTCAATATTAAATTTGAAATTTGAGAAGTCATTTAGAAATCTAATAAGTGTGTGGAAGAAGTTGTTTTTGAATTTGTTGGCATGTGTGTTTAAGATTTTGTATTTTCTGCCTGGTGGAAGAAATTGGAAGAGATTATAACCTGGTTGGGAGGGGGTCTTTGATAATGTTGACTGCCTTTCTGAGGCAGCAAGAAGTATGGAGGGAGTGAATGGATGGAAGGCTAACTTGCATGATGGACTTTGCTGTGTTCACAACTCTATAGTTACCTGGGCAAAGCAGTTGTCATACAAAGCTGTAATGCATCCAGATAGAATGCTGTCTATGGCACATATATAAAAATTGGTAAGAGTCTTTATGGACATGCTGAATTTCCTTAGCCTCCTGAGGAAGTAGAGATGTTGTTGTGCTTTATTGCCTGTTGCATCATAGTGGGTGGACCAGGAGGGGACAGCAGAGCAATGGGAGAGAAGGGCAGCGTTTGACTACCCCAGAAAGCACTAATGGCTGTACGGAAGAAAGGAATGCAGAGGCTTCTGATTATGGACAGTATTTTAATGTTCTGACACAGCTCTGAAACAAATGGAATTTACACCTGGCCTTTGATGGTACGGGGTAAGTACATTATCACTGTACCATGAGACCTGCTTTGATCATGACTATGCTCTTTTACCAAAGGCATAATCAACACACAATTTACTCAAATTGAGCAAGCAAGACTGGAAAATGTAGATGAGGAAACAAAGGGATGTACAGAGAGATCTTGGGGTTCAATAGCTCCCTGAAAGTGGCCAAGCAAGTAGATAGGGTGGTAAAGAAGCTGTTTGGCATACGTGCCTTTATTGGTCAGAGAACTGAGTATAAGAGTTAGGATATCATGTGTACCATAGGCTGAATTAATACCTGAGGGTAATTTACCAAAGTGGCCATCTTTAATGTAGGCCTGGAGCACAACTGTTTATCAGACTATTGAGCAGAGGACCTCATTCTGTTTGCAGCTATTAAGCTTCTCAATACATTTACCATGTGGTCAGTTATAGCCCTCAGGCATTCCAGCTGATTCATCTTCAGGCTCAATTACTGAAGAAAGCTACAGATGTGGTTGAGATCCGGTAACAAGAAATAGGAACTGAATCTAGAGGTGAATTAACTTACTCTTTCGTTTAAAAAAATGCATGATACAGGGAGGATGAGGTAACAATGGCTGACTAAGGAAGTCAGGGATAGCGTAAAAGCAAAAGAAAAAGCATATAATGTGGCAAAGGGCCATGGGAAAGCAGAGGACTGGGAAGCTCTCAAAGACCAACAGAGGGCAGCATAAAAAGAAATAAGGAGGGAGAAGTTTAAATATGAGAGTAAGCTATCCAGTCATATAACTGAAGACTGTAAGAGTTTCTTAAGGTATATAAAGGGCAAAAGAGAGGCAAAAGTGGACGTTGGACCACTGAAAAATGACAGTGGAGAGATAGTAGTGGGGAGCAAGGAAATGACTGAGGAACTGAATAATTACTTTGTGTCAGTCTTCACTGTGGAAGACATGAGTAATATCTGAACAATTCAAGAGTGTCGGGGCGGAGATGAGTATGGTGGCCATCACCAAGGAAAAAATGCTATAAAACTGATTGGCCTGAAGGTGGACAAATCACCTGGACCAGATTGCCTACCCCTAGAGTTCTAAAAGAGATAGCTGAAGAGATAGTGGAAGTGTTAGTGGTGATCTTTCAGGAATCGCTACAGTCAGGCACGGGCCCAGAGGACTGGAAAATCACTAACATGACACCCCTGTTTAAAAAGGGAGTAAGGCAAAAGATGGAAAATTACAGACCGATTAGCCTAAACTCGGTCGTGGGTAAGATTTTGGACTTCATTGTAAAGGATGAGATTTCCAAATACTTGGAGATGTATAGTAAAATAGGGCAAAGTCAGCATGGTTTCATCAAAGGGAGGTCATGGCTAACAAATCTGCTAGGATTATTTGTGGAAGTAACGAGCAGGGTAGACCAAGGAGAGCCAATGGATGTTATCTACCTGGACTTCAAGAAAGCCTTATGATAAGGTGCCATAAAGGAGGCTGCTGAGTAGGATAAAGATCCACGGTGTTAGAGGCAAGGTGCTATCATGGATAGAAGATTGGCTGTCTGGATGAAAACAGAATGTGGGGATAAAGGGGTCTTTCTCAGGATGGCAGCCGGTGAAATGTCATGTTCTGCAAGGGTCAGTGCTGGGACCACAACTTTTCATTTTGTACATTAATAATCTAGATGAAGGAACTATTGGCATTATGGCTAAGTTTGCTGATGATATATAGATAGGTGGAAGGACAGGTAGTATTGAGGATGTGGCGACGCTGCAGAAGGACTTGGACAGGTTAGGAAAGTGGGCAAAGAAGTGGCAGATGGAGTACAATGTGGGAAAGTGTGAAGTCATGCACTTTGGTAAGAAGAATAAAAGCATGGACTATTTTCTAAATGGGGAGAAAATTCAGAAATCTGAAGTGCAAAGAGACTTGGGAGTTCTGGTCCAGGATTCTTTCAAGGTAAACTTGCAGGTTGGGTCAGTAATCCAGAAGGCAAATGCAATGTTGGCATTTACTTTGAGAGGACTTGAATATAAAAGCAGGATCTACTACTGATGCTTTATAAGGCTCTGGCCAGGCCACATTTGGAGTATTAAATGCAGTTTTGGGCCCCATGTCTCGGGAAGGATGTACTGGCCCTGGAGCCAGGTCAGAGGAGATTCACGAGAATGGTTTCCAGAATGGAAATCTTAACATATGAGGAATGTTTGAGGACTATGGGACTGTATTCATTCGAGTTCAGAAGGATGGGGTATCTAATCGAAACTTTCAGAATACAGAATGGCCAGGACAGAGTGGACGTTGGGAAGATGCTTTCATCTTCATAATTGTCGTAAATCCAAGAGAATAGGATCATCTATTTTTTCAATCTGGAAAAATATTGAAAACAACATCAGTGGTCACCATGTATAATACTATTTAGTGTGCTAATGTAAAGTGAGCATTAACAAACTTTACATAAGTACATACAAGGGATGGTAAGGTCCTGAAGCAGGGCAGTACACAAAATGTTGACTGCTGCTTTCCTCCAGATGTTGCCTGGCCTGCTGCAGTCTTCCAGCCTCCTGCTTGTCTACCTTGGATTCCAGCATCTACAGTTTTTTTTTTGTCTGAAGCAATGCACTTGTCTGCTGCTATAGTCATTGAACTATAGTCATTCCTGTCTTAATGTACCAGTTAAAAAACAAAATTGAAAATCAAAATTAAAGATTAAATCTTTTGTGACTCTTCCCTTTGTTGGCAAATGTTCAGTCTACAATTATCAAACATTGATGCATAAGTATATTAAAATTCCTCCTTTAAATGTTAATTGATTTTCAATAAGCCGTCTGTACTGTACAGAACACAATGTCTTTCCTCTATCAGTTATGATACATGTCATGCTAACAGAGAATGTCAATAAAACCTCTGCTGATTATCCAAAGACAATTGACTGATTTCTACTGACGCCAACTTATCTTTTCCACAGACTCCTACAAAATAAACAATACCACTGACAGCATGTTCACCTTGTCCTTGATTCTGAACCATATTACCCTTGGAATTTGAGGTCACCCGTCTCCACATTAGTGATGCTGCCCTAGAGATAGTACTTGAAGCACAAGGGCAATATTTGATTTCTTCACCTTCAAGAGCCTTTTAATTATGGCTTATCCAGCACAAATGTAGCCCCACAACCATGGCCACTTCCATTAATTGTGTTGTTTTCCAGGCAAGGAATTTAATTTGATTGTCACTTCATACACCAACTTAAAGCAGCCATTTCAAACTCCTCAGTAAAATGGTTCACTTCAATGAGACAAACCATTCCATAGCACGGGTGAAGTGATGTTTTGTCTGAAAACATCTTTTTAGCAAACTTGGTACCATTGCAGAATTTGTCAACTTCACCCTGCAGATGAGACATTCAATTAGCATGCAAGTGGCACCTCCTTCCCATAAAAGTCCAAAGACCATAAAGCTCTCATTATACTGTTTCTGAACAGTTCTTTAGTAGAGAAATCTCCTTCTTTGACAACAAAATTACCCATTTCTTCTTTGAACAGGGAAATAACACAGAACTTGCAAATAAGTATGTATGTAATCAGTTTCGCTACATATGCTAACAGATTGTTTTGTCTCATTTTGCAATCAACAAAAAAGCATGTAACACTCTGCTTGGTTTTTCCAGTCACTGGTTAAAAACGATCGCTTCACCTCAATTTTGCCCTTTGGTCACCTAGAGTCATAGAAGTCATACAGCGTGGAAATAGACCCTTCAGTCCAACCAGTCCACGCCAACCATAATCGCAAACTGAAATAGTCCCACCTGCCTGCACTGGACTCATATCCCTCCAAACATTTCTTATTCATGTACTTATTGAAATGTCTATCAAACATTGTAACCGTATCCTTATCCACCAATTCCTTTGGAACTTTATTCCATCCACGTTCCTCCTTCTGTGTAAAAATAAATTGCCCCCATGTCTTCTTAAAATCTTTCTCTTCTCACCT
The DNA here is from genome assembly GCF_030684315.1 of Stegostoma tigrinum. Taxonomy (NCBI): domain Eukaryota; kingdom Metazoa; phylum Chordata; class Chondrichthyes; order Orectolobiformes; family Stegostomatidae; genus Stegostoma; species Stegostoma tigrinum. The sequence goes on from NC_081364.1 coordinate 15,779,796, forward strand.
TAAAAATAGGACCCCTACTCATGAAATACCCATCCTAGGGAAAGTTATCTGCCATTCGCCTTGTCTTTATCCCTCATGATTTTATAAACCACTACATGGTCAGCCTTCAACCTCCTACTCTCCAGTGTCCCAACCTATGCAGCCTGGCCCCATAACTCAAACCTTCCATTCCCAGCAACATCCTAATAAATCTCTTCTGAACTCTCTCCAACTTGATAGTATTCTTCTTATAACAGGCCAACCAGACTGGACACAGTACTCCAGAAGAGGCCTCAGCAACACACTGTACAACCTCAACAAATCATCCCAATTCTTATACTCAAAGATGTGAGCAATGAAGGAAAACATGCTAAATGCCTTCTTACCCATCCTATCTGTATGTGATGGAAATTTCAAAGAATTATGTACTTGACCCCCAGGGCTCTCTGTTCTATAACACTGCCCTAAGCTCTACTTTTAATTGTATAAGTCCTGCCCCTTGCTTGTTTTACCAAAATGCAATACCTCACATTTATCTAAATGAAACTCCATCTACCATTCAGCCCATTAACCCAACTGATCAAGATCTTTTTGTAATCTTAGATAACCTTCTTCACTGCTCACTATGCCATAAATTTTGGTGTCATCTGCAAACTTACTAATCATGCCTTCTATATACTCATCTAAATCATTTATATAAATGACAAACAAAAGTGGTCCCTGTATAGATCGTCTGGAACACCAATGGTCATAGGCCTCCAGTCCGAAAAACAACACTCCACCAACACTCTGTCTCTTACCATCAAGCCAATTTTGTATCCAATTGCCAAACTCACCCTGAATCCCATGTTACCTAACGTTACTAATTATTCTATCATGTGGAACTTTGTCAAAGGCTTTACTAAAGCCCATGTAAACAATGTCTACTGCTCTTCCATCATCAATCCTTTCGGTTAGTTTGCGGGACACAATTTACCACGGTCAAAATCATGCAGAATATCCCTAATCTGTCCTTGCCTCTCCAAATGCATATAAATCCTATCTTTCAGATTCACTTCCAATAATTTACCCAACTTTTCCAACTCACAGGTCTATAGTTCCTAGGCTTCTCCATCTAGCCTTTCTTAGACAAATGCACAACATTGGCTACCCTCCAGTTCTCCAGGATGGAGGGAGACTACAAAATGCAGTACACAGGGCAATTTGGCTATCCTCATACACGAACCATTAAGTGTTAGCATGGACATACAGCAAGTCATCTGGAACAAATGTAATATTAACTTTGACTAAAAAAGGCATGGAGTATAAAAGTAAGGGTGTGCTCCTACAACTTAAACTTAGTCCTAAAAAATTTGAAGTGATTAGTTTTGGGAGGACTAACAAGGCAAGGTAATCATGTTGAATGCAAAGACCCAAGAAAGTATAGAAGATCAGAAGGACCTTAGTGTGCATGTCAATAGATCCTTGAAGGTCAGGAGATAAGGTGTCTAAGAAAGTGTATGGAACACTTGCCTTTACTAGAAAAGGCATCGAATAAAAGAGCATGAGGTTATGATCTAGCTGTATATAATGTCAGTTAGGCCACAGCTTGAGTACTGTGTGTATTTCTCATTGTCACACTAGAGAAGGGATGTGATTGCACTAGACAGGGTGCAGAGGAGATTCATCATTATGAAAAGAGACTGGAGAGGCTGGGATAGTTTTCTTTAGAGCAGAGAAGGCAGAGGGGGAAATTGGATTGAGGTTTACACACTTGCGAAGTACACATATAGGTAGATAGTGAGAAATATTTCCTTTTGGTAGATAGGTCAATGATCAAGTAATGTCTTAAGGTAAGGAGCAGGCTGTTCAGAGGGGATTTGAAGACACACAATGGGCCAAAGTGACCTTTTGCAAGCTGTAAAAACTCTATGACTACAGTATTACCACTTCTAAGTCTTTCAAATATATACCATGTATAAAAACCTTTGCATTGCAGCAAGGTTGCTGTAAGCTTCTTAAATAATATTATCAATTATGATTTGAAATAAACATAAGGCATTGTGCAATGAAGCCTCCAGCAACAGATGGCAATTGTGAGGAAGGGCACCAAGTAGGGAAGCTGGGTCAGTCGAATGGAGGATAAGGGAATCTTGGGGAATGAGGCCTCAAAGGGAGAAGGATCAGAAAAAGGGTGTCCTCAAGCAAATGTAAGCCACAGACTTGATCCCACATAAACACAGTGTCTTCATTGTTTGACATTAATTTCCCTTCATGTTTGTAATGACCTGGTATCAGCAGAATAAAGAATCTTTGCTTTGTGATTTTTGAGAAGTCCATGTATTTAAATCTCCTGTTAGATTTTGTTTCGAATAAATGGTTCAAAGAATCTTCTGTACTTCCTGTAACTAGTTCTGTGACTCCAACTTAATTTTCACAAAGCAAAAACAAAACAAACCACGAGTAGCTTTATCAAAACCAGTCTGAGACCGGTCTTAGAGGTTCAAAGTTTACCCCAAATGCTTACAATTCCAAATCAAGCAGCAGCAATCTCATCACTGTATAACTCTTGTTTGATGGACACCAGGCTTTAATGCCTCAAAAAATGATAAAAACCATCACAAGAACTTAAAAGTTTACTTTTTGGGAAATCTAATGCAGGAGGGAAATATGAACAAATGGAAGAACTCCTAGTTGCATCAACTTACAGAAGGATCTAGGTATACAGGTCCACAATTTCTTGAAAGTGACAATACAAATGGGTAAGGTGGTCAAGAAAGCATCGATGGGGGAATACAGTATAAATATTGGCAAGTCATTTTGCAGCTGTATAGAACTTTATTTAGGCCACACTTGGAATATTGTGTACAGTTCTGGTTGACACACTTCCAGAAGGATATGGAACCTTTGGAGATGGTACAGAAACAATTCACCAGGATGTAGTCTCATTTTGAGGGTATTAGCTAAGTGGAGAGATTGGACAAACTTGGTCTTTTTTCACTTGAATATTGAAGGATGAGGAGCGACCTGATGAAAGTTTACGAAATTGTGAAAGGCATGAATAGAAAGGGTAGCCAATCTTTTTCACAAAGTAGAAGTGTCAGTCAATAGGGGTCACATGCTTAACATAAAAGGGGTAAGATTAAGGGAGATATGGGAGGCATGATGGTTGCACAGAGCATTGTAGGTACCTGGAATGTGTTGCCAGTGGAGGTGGTGGAGAGAGATACAATAGTAACATTTAAGAGGCATCTTGACAGATATATGAATATGTGGAGAACAGACAGATGCAGAAACCAGAGAGACAAAAGGATTTTAGTTTAGAAAGGCATCATATGTCAGTGTTGGTAGGCCAAAGACCCTGTTCCTCTGTTATACTGTTCTATTTTCTTTGTACTCTGCAATAACGCTCTTTGCAATAAATACATTAAACACTAATACTCCCCCACCCCCTATCCCAACACTTTATTTCTGAAAACTCATGAGTCTCGTCCTGCTGGCAGGTTTGCCTTTATATATGCATTACATTTCCAACAGACATGCATAACTTTGATTATTCATGTAAAATTTTTATTCGCAAATACAGAAACATGATAGATTACAAATTCGTTGTCATAATTTTATAGGGAAACATGCTTCACTTAAGTTATACATTCCATCAAGTTTTCTTACACTGGTAATAATGATTTTCAATATTGTTGAATATATAAAGACCACAATCATTTAAGCTCTTTGGAATTTGGATTTCCTCTTGTAAGCTCTTGGGGTCTCCGTTCAATTGCTGCCACCACATTGATAATAGTCATGATTTTATTTAACACAAGCAAGAAGTGGGAGATGAGACTACTTAAGCAGCAGTCTCCAAAGCACAACTGTGAATTATATTATCCCTTTGGGTAGAATCTGTGGACTTTTGTGTTTGGAAGCTCTATTATATTGTCCACAATCATCCATCTGGGATCACTATTCAATGACTTAATTTCGAGTTGTCTACTTATTCACAAAACATTCCTGTCCAACCTTCATCATATATCTCCTGCATTTATAACCTCTCAGTAAATTCCATTTCCCTTGAGCATGGGAGAATGAAACAGCTTGTGATGAGAAGCGCTACACTTGTACATAACATCCAAGAGAGCATGACTGTCTAAAGTGCATTTGATAATAGTGTTATAAATGCCGTTTTCATGTTGTGATGCAACAAACAGCAATATTTTGCTTTTGGACAGCACACTCTGTAACTTTCCATATCTGGATTATTTTTAGCACCAGTGAGACCAGAAGCTCAGTTCCAGGGAATGCAGCTTTAATGCATCAAAGAATAGCATTCGCACAGGTGTAATTATAGTACATAGCCAATAAGTATTTTTTTTTACCAACTACACAGAAATTGCTTGAAAAACTCAGCAGGTCTGGCAACAGCTGTGGAGATAAAGCAAAGTTAATGCTTTGGTTTGAGTGACCCTTCCTCATAGCTAGGCTTGTTGAGCTTTTTCAGCAATTTCTATTTTGTTTCTGATTTACAGCATCTGCAATTCTTTTGGTTTTTATTGACTGTTTTTATATTACCTACAATCAAAAGTGATTTTTTCCCTCTGTTTTTGGTAAACTTTTGCTGGGTTTAAAACTTTCCGAATCCTCTGTCCTACGAATAATTTTTACTATATTGTATGTCTTCTAATTTGATACCATCCTTAACCTCCTTAAATCAAAGACCAAGCAAAAGCTACACAATCTATAGAAAAAATATACATCAGGTAATCGATTAAAAAATTATCTTTGAAGAGTAGTATAAGTTGCACAATAACTTGTACCAAATATTTCCACCTGGTGACTGTCATGATTAAATTTACACCTATGTATATGCGGAGATTTTTGGAGGATAAGGTAGGGGCCCAGACAAAGTTTCAATAAGGCTGCACTCTAAAGGATGCTTACTGAATTTTTGTGGCTATTGTAGCAAGAGCTATCTGTGTTGCCATGAATTTCTTTCAGGTATGGCATCAAGCACTTTGATATAGCTTGGAGTATGGAGTGATCAAAAGGTGTGACTTCCTCCACACTTACTGGACTTAGATTCATGCTCAAACACAGAGTGGAACACACCCTGTTGTTTCTGCTGTATGGTCCGCCAGCTAACACTGAACTATACACTCTGGCTCTGTAGAGAGGATTGAGATGAAATCAAATTTATTCGTTTAGAAATGGTGAAAGGTAGTTTACACCCTATCTGTTTAAGTCAAGATTTGCAAGAAACTCTTACATGTTAAAAGCCATAAGTACAAGTTTTTAATCATTGTTTTACAATGGGTACTAATATTGCCACTTACAGAGAATGATAATAAACTCTTTTTAAATAATTTCTTTTTATTAGCTCTTGCTGAGCCATGAGCTGTTTTCCCCAATCAATGGCTATTGAAAATATTAGAAATCCCTGAAGTAACATTGTTATATTAGATGTTATGCAGTAGTTATGAGCACGGTAGTATAGTGTTTATTCTACTGGCTTAGTAACTCAAAGGCCTGGTCTAACATTCCAGAGGTATGAGTTCAAATTCCACCACCACAGTTGGGAAATGTAAATTAGATTAATGAAATATCAGTTATAGTGAAAACTCTAGATAGTTGTAGAAACCAATCTGCTTCATTATTACACTTTAGGGAAAATAATCTACATTTCTTGCCTAGCCTGATCTATATGTGACTCCAGACATAGAGCAATGTGGTTGATACTGAACTCTGAAATGGCTTGACAATCCATTCTGTTGTATTCAATATTAGTGGCTCAACAGCATCTTCTCATAAGGAAAGGAGAGGTCGGAAATGAATCCTGGTCTTACCATCAATGCCCACATGCTGGGATTTAAAAGACATGCTTCACAATGCATTGTGTGTTTTTGGCATTTTAGTGAAACATTTAGCAACTTTTATACTGTACTGATAGACATGTTTAACTATTTTTCTTGTCTTTGCTGCCTCTCTTCTATGTGTCCCTATTAGTAATGTGGGTGGAAACTTGTACAAGAGGAAGAGGGTAATGAATATTGAAGTTCTTCCTCTCAAACCTTGACCCATGTGGTTACATGTTGTACAGTGGAATAATTGGAGCAGGTATCCATAATTCTGTTGCTTCTTCGCAAACTCTTTCTGTGCATTTGAGTGGGTTTAGATCTCAGTGCCCTTTTTTCAGGCACTAGGAGCTCATTGCTATCAGCTTAGCTGTCCAGTTATCAGCATGACCAATCCTCCCTGCTCTTAGAGTGGGTGCAACTGTGCCTCAGAGGCAATAAACTGAAAGTTACCAATTCTACAGTGTGTGGTTGGGCACAGTTTTGGAGCACACAGTTGGTAAGGATGGGACTATCTAAAAATTCTGCAACAGCTTTCTTAGTTAATGAATTTCAGTGGAAGAGTTATTATGAAAACTAAAATGTACACATTAGCTGATTTTGTTGACATGGATACTTTCTATCAAGCTACCATTTAGATTCTTTCCTTCTCCCTTGAGGTTGGCTGACCAATTCACTCTTTGGTCAATGCCCATAGATTAACATCAACACCACATTTCCTATTATTGTTTTATGGTTGCCCACTGGAAGGTGCACAGGCAAGGACATAATATACAGGTTTCACGAGTTGAGTTTGCTGACTGACACTGTTACTTTAGCTACATGTAAGAAGGATTTCCACTTAGCTGCAATATCTAAGGATTGTGAGTGTGAAATATAAAAATAAAAAGAAGGAAAGGAAGGATGGTGATATGTAGGTCTAAGACTTTGATTTTTTCTTACAATCAGGCTCCATCCTTCCCTTGTAGCAATGGCATTTGAACTGCTGTTTCATGCTTTTCACTGCTTCAGAATGGAATTCTCCTCGGGTTTTGAGTGCAGATTTGGTGGAAGTCACAGCGGGGATAATGTCAAAGCTTTTGGGATCAAGATGTAGGTAAACTTTGGATTCAGGGTTTTTCCGTACACATCGTCCATTATTATTGCACAGAATCCTGCTGCACAATATGGCAGCTGTGGTCGTGTTTATAATGTATATTCCAAGTTTCTTGTCAATGTAGTTCTTTAATGCCTCACAGCGACTCTAATAAAAAAGTACAAATATTTGCAAAGAGAGTTTAAGATTTGAGTCAAAACATTTTCAAGAAAACATAGTAAACTTTATAATGGATCAAGGTATGCAAATGACTTTGCATCAGGAATGAGCAGTTCCTAATTGATTGTCTTACGCAGATGTCAAATGTCAGGTTGATTCGATATAGCTGATAATATATGATAGTATAATCATCAAATATTATTTCCAGCACACAGCCACATTTTACATGTCCTCATTTGAATATGTTCTCATGTATTCCACACTGTAGGGATTCTATGATCTATTCTATTTGCATTAAATACTCACTTTGTTACGTGAAAGGTCATTATTCCCCCACAAAACCACTCCAGAGGCTCCCATAGCTGCACTCTCTCCAATGGTGTGTACCAAATCAATCTGGGAAAAATATGGAAAAAGCTGTTAATGACAGATTGGAAACAGTAGGTATCCTGGATTGGTTTCAACTTATTAGAATATCAAAATATTTCTTTTGTTATTTTATTGATGAATTTATGTTCTGTACCATACCAAAACTCCCTCAAAACAGATAAAGGAGATAGCCCAGATCCTAACTTTACCTTATTTGAAGACAAGGGTAAGGTGTGAAAGGAGGTCTCTGATCAAGGAGGTGCAGAGAATGTGAGCAACTGTAGGATCATTGGTGCAGACAAGGGATGAATGACCTGTTTCAATTTTCCAAATGTTGCTTTACAGCTCAACAAAGTTTCTTCTGAGATCACCATTAAAGGTATCTCCCAATGAGCATTTTTGAAAGGCAGGTGAATACTCTGAGCACATGGGTTTGAATCCAACCATGTTAGATGGTTATTTTTGAATTCAATAAATCTGGAATTTGAAAAAAAAAGTTAGTCTAACGGTGACCATGTAACCATTTATGATTTTTGCAAAACCCCATCTGGTTCACTAATGTCTTTTAAGGAAGGAAATCTAGTATCCGTTCTGGTCAATAAATGACTCCAAGCCCTCATAATATGATTGACTCATAAATGCCTTAAGAAATGATCAGGGGAACCAATCATTTCAAGGCCAAGTGGAACCAGGCACCAAATTCCAGCCTTGCCATAATGTACACATTCCTTGTAAGAACAAAAAACCATTGAGGCCAAAATGTGTGGAAGTTTGACTATTGCGTGCAGTAGGAAGCAATTCTTATTGACAGGCCTGTACGTGCGATGGAGATGCATACTGACAACTGTCTTGGGTGTTTCTTGACATTTCAGTCACTCTGCTCCTTGGTCTTTCTGAGCAAATAGATGTATAACACCAATGGTCAAGCAAAGACTGTGAGTGGAGTGGCGAACAAAAGGATACAAGTCCCAACATGGGAAGAGATTATCCAGCTCTCAAGAGTGGAGGGAGGGTGAGTCATTGCAGATAGTGAGGCTAGAAGGTGAAGTAATCATCCTGGTAGTGGAAAATGGGCATACAGTGGATATGAAAACTAAGACTGTTGAACATTGAAAGCCCTCTCCTGTTCCCAAAGTTATAAGAATTTTAGATCTATGAGACACTTGTTATTGTAGCAAATATAACTGTGTGAAAAAGACATGTGGTGATATGAGAACACGTTTGTCCATGGTTTCCATCTTTAGAACTAATGAGCAGTGGGTTGTCAATCTTCCCATTGTTCACACACATATCTTCATTGACTCAGCAGTGCTGTCCTCCCATTTCAATCTGCAGTTCCAGGTTCTGCACATACAGTGAATTTGAACAAATGGATTATGTAACCTTCCAAACTTGATCTGCCACCTTCCTCCTGTCATCTTCATCCAAGCCCCCATCAGCTTTGACCTAGCCAACATGTAGTTCATATGCCTGCTGATGACACTGCTCAGAACTTGGTCATGGCATGAGACTCTCAGGAGAACAGCAGAAGCACTTTACTATGCCATCAAAGTATCCATAATTAGGTTAGACTATCTACTGACTCACAGAAGTCCCAGGAGTAGTGGCTAACCAAAATGAAGAAGGATCTTCTAGTAAGTCACTGAACACATTGACAGACTTCATCAGGAACCTGCAGAGGTGAAGTCAAGGCATTGGATGGAGTGTGCAAACCTCCAAAAACCCATCTACCTGATCCTTCAAACACCAACTGCTGCATACGGCACAGTCTACAGATAACAGGTTATGCTTATCAGGTATCTCAGAAGGTGTTGAGCAGACATAGAAGAAAACCCAAGGCCTAGAAACAACTGCATAATAATAACACATAGCTAGCTGATCTATAGTACAAAAGTATTGAAGATAGACATTTGATTACCTTTATCGTCAGTGAGATGATATATCTCTGATAACAAATTGTGGAGCTGGACGAACACAGCAGGCCAAGCTGCATCTCAGGAGCACAAAAGCTGACATTTCAGGCCGAGAGGTCTCGGCCTGAAACGTCAGCTTTTGTGCTCCTGAGATGCTGCTTGCCCTGCTGTGTTCATCCAGCTCCACACTTTATTATCTTGGATTCTCCAGCATCTGCAGTTCCCATTGTCACAGATGATATATCTCTGTTTGGTCAAGAATGTGAAGAAAGCACAAACAGAAACAAAAACAGCTGAAATTGGGTCTAAAATTTGAGTCATGCAATCCATGGTACTAACATTGTAAATTATTTTGTTGAATGCTGTTTCCACTTATTTTTTGAACAATGTCTTGCTTACCTCACTCAGGAAGTCAAGTGTTTTTATATATGCATATCTGGAGTAAGCCAAAACAGGGAGAGCACCTCTGACTGGATCAAAGGCAGCAACACGGAGAGCCTCCTTAATCCGGTAGTGAACTAACTTTTGGACATAACTTGAGGATTTTAGCTTCGCAGGGATGTAGATACTGGGATATAGGCATCGTGATGCCTTCCAGAGCCATGCTAACTGGTTATTTCTAGGAACATCTTCTTCCTTGCAGTGACCTGAGTAATTGGGCTGTGCCTTCTTCTTAACATAATTATAGCAGTCTGGATATTTATAAAAGCCCCAGCAAGCCTGTGGTCTCAGAATCTGTCCGAGTTTTAGTGTTTTCATCATAAAATTCTTTGCAGCGCCTTCATATTCCTTTTTGGCAATTTGGAGAAGCTCACTTTCAGTTAAATGGGGGTATTTTCTTCTTGCTAATTCTTTAGAATTTTTCCTGTAGATATCCATTTTACCCCAGTTACGGACCCAAAGTGGTCGCCACTCTTCCCAATCTATTACTGCAAGACCATGGAAGTTTGGATCCATCAAATTGGTCATGTTCTCTCCTACTACCTGGAGGTGGTTGCACAAGCTGGCATTCTGGACAAGGCCACCATTCACTGGAGTGCCCTTAGTGGTATAGAATGGATAAAGCCCCAACTTGATTTTGTAAAATATGGTCATCTTCTTCCCCATAAAGATCTCATTTTCATTTGCAACAATATCAAAAGCATTCAACTTCAGATCAACATTAAATTTAGATTTGCAGCGTGCAGTTGGCGTGTTCCAAATCACAGTAAATGGCTTATTGTAGATCATTGGTGAGCCCGATATTGGCTTAACTCCTTTTGCCCAGGTGGGAAGATGGAAATGGAGATAAAATAAGGTGCATGTAAGTAGTGAAAGACCTGGTAACATGATTGTGCCTCTCTCTTCAGCAGCTAGTCAAGCTTTCTCAATTAGATTGTTCTGTAAGATTCAAACCAAAAAGATTAATTTGGAAACAAAAGAAATTCCATACCAAATAATTAACCACTTTAGATCCATTCTATGATAGTCAGATCTACAACAGTCTGAGGATTGATCCCTATTCTATGCCTCATTATCTCAGCTAGAATAGCATTCGTGGTGCTATACATGACCTAACCTAGGATTTTTAAAAAGTGCACGCACAGGATGTGGTCATCGCTGTTGCCTGACCCTAGTTGCCCTTGAGAAAGTGGTGGCAAGCAATCTTCTTAAACCACGGCACTCCATTTAATGTGAGTAGGCCAACAATCGTGTTCATGGGGGAATCCCAGGATTTTGACCTGATGACACTGAGGAATGGCGATATAGTTCCAGTATGGGTTCTGAGTGCTTTGGGGAGGCAATTGCTGTGGGTGGTGTACCCACGTATCTGGCCCTTCTGCATGGTAGTGGTTGTGGATTTGGATGGTGTTGTGGAAAAAACGTTGGTGAATTTCTGTAATGCACCTTGTATATAGTACTACTACTGATCCTGATTGATGTGGTGGAGGGACTGAATGTTTGCGGATGTGATGAAATCAAGTGGGCTGCTCCGGAGCTGCACTCATCCAGGCAAGTGGGGGGAATCTATCAGACTCCTGACTTGCGACTTGCAGATAATGGACAGGCTTTGGGGAGTTGGGAGGTGAGTCATTTGCTGCAAGATTCTTAGCCTATACCTGCTTTTTTACCCAGAGTACTTAATGACGAGGCATGTTTAGTTTTTAAATGGTGATAACCCCCAGAATGTTGATAGTGGAGGAATTCAGTGACGATGATGGCATTGAATGTCAAGGAGTAAGGCTTTCTTATTGGAGATAGCCATTGTTTGGCACTTATATGGTGTGAAAGTTACTTGTCAATTGTCAGTCCAAGCTGGTTATTGTCAAGTCTTGCTGCACTTAGACATGGGCTGTTTCAATATCTGACGAGTTGTAAATGCTGCTGAACACCATGCAGTCATCAGCAAGCATCATCACTTCTGATCTTATGACGGATGGAAGATCATTGATGAAACAGCTGAAGCTGTTTGGGCCTAGGACACTATCCTGAGGGAACTCCTGCAGAGCTTGAGATGACTGATCTCCAGCAACCGCAACCTTCTTCCTTCCAAGTGTGACTCCAACCACTAGAGAGCTTTCCTTTGATTCCATTAACTCCAGCTTTGCTAGAGGTCCGTGATCCCACATTTCACCTAATGCGACCTCGCCTTTGGAATTTAGATCTTTGTCCATATTTGGACCAGGATGTAATGAGGTCAGGTGCAACCCAAACTGGGCATCATTGAGCAGGTTACTGCAAAGCAAACACTGCTTGGTACCACTGTTGATGACACCTTCTGCTAGTCACTTTACTGATGATTGAGTGCGCACTGCTGGGGCAGTAATTGATTGGGTTGGATTTCTTCCGCCTTTTGTGTGCAGGGCACACCTGTGCAATTTTCCAAATAGTTGTTAGATGCTAGTGTTGTAGCTGTACTAGAACTGAATTGTCAGCCCTGTGATTGAAGTAAATATCCTCCCCATAGTAGGTTTGGTGGTTGATCAACATTTAAACAGGTGTGGACCCAGCTACCTTCTGGCCCCACCTTGATTACCATTGGCTAGAAGGCTTAGAAACAATGAAATTAGGAGCAGGAGCAGACCCTTCAGTCCTTCAGTCTTGCTTTGCCATTCAATATGATCATGGTTGGTCTTCTATCCAAATGCCATATTCCTACTTTCTCTCCATCTAACGTGATGCCTTTGATATCTAAAAATTCAGCAATCTCTTTCTTGAATGTACATTAGTGATCTGGACCCCACAGCCTTCCGTTCTAGCAAATTCTACATGTTGGCCATCCTCTGAGTGAAGCAATCTTTCCTTACCTCTGTCCTAAATGGCCTACCCATATTCTGAGGCTGTGACCCCCAGCTCTAGATTTCTCCTCCTTGCATCTAGTTGTCTGCCCTATTTTAATTTTATACATTTCAATCAGATCCGCTCTCATCCTTCTAAAGCTAGTGAAGGTAGGCCTAGCAAACCAATCACTCTTCATAGGACACTTCTATCATCTATCAGCCCAGGTAACTGGTAATAGCCTAACAAACTTCTGACAGGCTCCTTCTAATGGGATGTATATCCTTTATTTAGGTAGGGAGACCAAAAGTACCACACAATACTCCACTGCAATAAGATATTTTGACTTCTGAACTCAAATCCTCTTACAATGAAGGCCAACTATTTTTCTTCCTAATGTTTGCTGCACCCCACTTACTTTCATTGACTTGTGTGCAAGAACTCCAGGTTCCCTTGCACATCCACATTTCCCAATATATTACCATTCAAATATTAGTCCACCTTTCTGTCTTCACACCAAAGTGTATAACTTCACATTTATCCACATTATAGTATGGGCAATTGCCTCATCCTACCACTAATTGAGACCCGGAGGTTGAAAAATGAATGCCTGCTTGAGGGCCTTATCCACAACCACTCGTTCACTCAGTGATGGGTCAGGAACTCACCACATGGGAAACCCATAAAGCAAACCCTGTTGTGGCTTAAAGTGGAGGCCTCTCATTCAAAAAACACTTAGTCCCTGATCGAGCGACTGCATCGATTGTTAGATGTTCAAAATATTATACAGCAATTGCACCAAAAACACTACAGCTCATGTCACACAGCAATATTATTTACTCCATCTATTTATTTAATAGAGGATAGATCATTTTGTTTCCCTGAATGAGGATACACATTTGACAGGAATGTCACTTTCAGGGCTGGAAATCAGCTGTTTTCTGTTGTTAGTAGTGACAGAGTAACATTAATTTGCATTATTTATCCTTCCGACACTGGACCTTAGTAAGTCCTGTATAAATAAAATGAACAGCTTTGTTAGGACTGATGGAGCTCAATTTCGGAAGTCAAATAACTCACAATATGATGTATAACTGATGGTGATGTGAATAACACATTCTCCCTTCCATCAATAAGTTTTGCTGAGATATGTTTTCCTGGCAGCTGGTCTCTTTAAAAGGTCATAAAGACACCATAACAAAGCAACAATGATTTTCTGCCCTTTCTCTTTGAATGCTTTGTTTGATTTTTTGCTGAGAACAAGATATTGATGGCACTCAGCTTACTTCCACACAGTGAAAGCATTTTTCTGCATCAACTCATTCAGAATCTTCTACAATTTTAAAAACTTCTTTAAATTTACCTCTCAGCTTTCATCTTCCAATGAGAAAGAAACTTATTCTACACATGTTTTCCTGTTTGGTATAATATTGTGTTTCTGTAATCTTTGTTATCTTGTTTTTTTTTAATGTTCTCATTCCCAAAACAATTGCTTTATAATGTGGTGACCAGAACTGTACATAGTTCAGTGCAGGTGTGCACTAAAGAATGTTCGATACATATTAATATAACAATTACTTTTCAATTCAATCCCTCTGGAAGTAAACTTTGGTGTTTGACTTTCATGTTTATGAAATTATTTTAGTGCCTTGTGCAGTTGTATGCCCATATCCCTTTTTGCTCCTCTACCCCATTTAGATTCTTATTTTCCAAATAATATTTGACATTCGTATCTGTGTAGGACCACACACCCCTCCTTCTGCCACTCTCTGTATTTACTCTTTACACCTGCTTTCAGTCTTGAAACCAGGTAGTTATTAATTCTAGACTTCTCCCCATTTAAAATTTCATTCCCTTTACCACTGATGCACAGTGAGAGCTGGGTGAACTGTACACTACATGCTTTGTAGAACCCATCAAATCTCCTTCGATGCAACTTTCAAACCTACAGTCTGACCATTGGGAAGGACATGGACAACTAAGCACAATGTAGACATGTCCTTGCAAGTCACATACCATCTTAACACATTCTCCCTTCCATCAATAAGTTGAAGGCTCATTCAGAAGGTCAGGAGGAATGGGATACAGGGGAACTTAGCTGCTTGGATACAGAATTGGCTGGCCAACAGAAGACAGCGAGTGGTAGTAGAAGGAAAATATTCTGCCTGGAAGTCAGTGGTGAGTGGGGTTCCACAGGGCTCTGTCCTTGGGCCTCTACTGTTTGTAATTTTTATTAATGACTTGGACGAGGGAATTGAAGGATGGGTCAGCAAGTTTGCAGACGACACAAAGGTCGGAGGTGTCGTTGACAGTGTAGAGGGCTGTTGTAGGCTGCAGCGGGACATTGACAGGATGCAGAGATGGGCTGAGAGGTGGCAGATGGAGTTCAACCTGGATAAATGCGAGGTGATGCATTTTGGAAGGTCGAATTTGAAAGCTGAGTACAGGATTAAGGATAGGATTCTTGGCAGCGTGGAGGAACAGAGGGATCTTGGTGTGCAGATACATAGATCCCTTAAAATGGCCACCCAAGTGGACAGGGTTGTTAAGAAAGCATATGGTGTTTTGGCTTTCATTAACAGGGGGATTGAGTTTAAGAGTCGTGAGATCTTGTTGCAGCTCTATAAAACTTTGGTTAGACCGCACTTGGAATACTGCGTCCAGTTCTGGTCGCCCTATTATAGGAAAGATGTGGATGCTTTGGAGAGGGTTCAGAGGAGGTTTACCAGGATGCTGCCTGGACTGGAGGGCTTATCTTATGAAGAGAGGTTGACTGAGCTCGGTCTCTTTTCATTGGAGAAAAGGAGGAGGAGAGGGGACCTAATTGAGGTATACAAGATAATGAGAGGCATAGATAGAGTCGATAGCCAGAGACTATTTCCCAGGGCAGAAATGGCTAGCACGAGGGGTCATAGTTTTAAGCTGGTTGGTGGAAAGTATAGAGGGGATGTCAGAGGCAGGTTCTTTACGCAGAGAGTTGTGAGAGCATGGAATGCGTTGCCAGCAGCAGTTGTGGAAGCAAGGTCATTGGGGTCATTTAAGAGACTGCTGGACATGCATATGGTCACAGAAATTTGAGGGTGCATCCATGAGGATCAATGGTCGGCACAACATTGTGGGCTGAAGGGCCTGTTCTGTGCTGTACTGTTCTATGTTCTATGTTCTATGTTAACAAAATTGCCATTCTCTCATTACTGGTGGATCAAAATCTTGGAACTCACTTCCCAACTTCCTAAACCTCTCGTCCTATACCCCTACTGTGGGTATACTTACACACATGGACTGCAGTGATTCAAGAATGTTGCTCAACACCACCTTCTCAAGGGCAATTAGATTTGCACAATAAATACTGGCCTTCCCAGTGAGGCTTGTTTCATGGAACAGCGAAGAAAACTTGTCCCCAGACTCAGCACGCCTTAATTGTAAACATATTGAACAGTTCTGGGCGCCCTATTATAGGAAAGATGTGGATGCTTTGGAGAGGGTTCAGAGGAGGTTTACCAGGATGCTGCCTGGACTGGAGGGTTTATCTTATGAAGAGAGGTTGACTGAGCTCGGTCTCTTTTCATTGGAGAAAAGGAGGAGGAGAGGGGACCTAATTGAGGTATACAAGATAATGAGAGGCATAGATAGAGTTGATAGCCAGAGACTATTTCCCAGGGCAGAAATGGCTAGCACGAGGGGTCATAGTTTTAAGCTGGTTGGAGGAAAGTATAGAGGGGATGTCAGAGGCAGGTTCTTTACGCAGAGAGTTGTGGGAGCATGGAATGCGTTGCCAGCAGCAGTTGTGGAAGCAAGGTCATTGGGGTCATTTAAGAGACTGCTGGACATGTATATGGTCACAGAAATTTGAGGGTGCATACATGAGGATCAATGGTCAGCACAACATTGTGGGCTGAAGGGCCTGTTCTGTGCTGTACTGTTCTATGTTCTATGTTCTATGTTCTAAAACTTTATTGAAGGTTTTCTGGACGTCAGCTTCCAAGCCATCAACCATCAATAAGGATAAGGGCAGTCGATGCATAGGAACACTGAATACTTGCCCTCCAAACCACGAAACATTCTGACTTGGAGCAATAATCACTGCTCTTTCATTGTTGCTGGATCAAAATCCCTAATGGCTCACCAATTAGGGATGGAAAAAAATGCTGACATTCTCACCAAAGCCCAAGTCCCAGGAAAGAACAAAACACATTGGTTAATTTTCTGACCCACATCTGTAAGTATCACTTTTCTGCAGCCCGTTAGTACACTTTCTTTCATGGTACCCTGAGGAAAAACAAGTGCTGATTCTTTTTACAGATGAGCCAAATGACGTTTTTTTCATTTACTGTTAATAAGTAATCTGATTGTATTAAGAACCCAAAAATAACTGATTCAATAAATCTAATGTTTTACACAGACCTAACAAAATGTCATTAAATTTTGTAAAAAGACTGAGCTTTGAAAGTGTTTCACATGCAGCTAACATGCACCTACTTACTCATTGCTGCCAATTTTGGTGCTTCTGTGCTTCCCTGGTAGAAAGACTGGAAGAAGGATCAAGTTTACATTTATATATTGTCTCATATCATCCCTAGGATGTCCCAAGGCACTTTGTAGCCAATGTCTGTTTTATTTTGGGAAACCTGTTGATCCTTGCAGGACAGTTGACGTCAGAGTGGCTTTGTTGTTCTACACCATTGAACACCAATAGGTTCACACTTACATTTTGATATAATTGCTTTCACGAGCTGATGGATCTCCTCCTTTATGTTGAATCTTTAAACCCACTTCTTGACAAAACCTTTAGTCATTTGCCTTTATAGTTCTTTCTTTACCACTATGTAGATTAATTTGTCTGTTCTGTGATGTTGCCTTGTGATGTTTTACCATATGAAGAGAAGAAGAGTATTGATAGCATTTGTAATCAACAGCTGTGCAATGCGGTAGAGATGATGAAAATCACTTAAAAAGTAAAAATACTGATGCATAAAAGGCAGGCTAAGTAAACTGAGGCTCATGAAATAGTCTTGGGTGTCAAGTTGATTAAAAGTTGTTAAGGACAGAAAATAGAAATTCGTGATGAACAGCTGTTTAACAAACAGAAAATGGTAGACAGAGCCATTCTTCATGGTTTAGTAGTAGGACTATTATTCAGATCTATAAAATATTTATACAAAATATCTATACATATGGTGACAGCCTCCAATCTCTTTTAAGGTGGTCAGATGGTTTGCATTGATAGTGCCTAATTCTTCAGTAAGTACCAACTGGTGTGGCTCAAGTCAGGGCAGTTTTTGCTGTATTTGTTGCAGAGGAAGACTGTGGGCCGAGAAGCTGCATGGCTCAATGGCCTCTCTTTCCTCTGTGTTCCCTTCTCACGCAGCTGGGCTTTTAATGTTTTCTTGCCTTTTCCAAAGCCCTTCTGAACAGTCAGCCACCGAAGCCATAACCATCAGTGACTGCCAAGGTCCATCTATTGCTACAAAGTCTTTAAAACTGCCTATAAGTCCATATTACCTCTTCCCATTCCTTCCCCCAAAATGCAACACCTCAAACTTCCCTTTGATAAATTTCATGTAACAGAAGTGTGAGATGTTGCAGATCGGGAGAAGGGATGGAAAGAAACAATATGGACTTCGTAACAGTTTTAAAGGTTGCATAGAAACAGAGGGACCTTGGGATACGTATCCACAAGTCATTAAAAGAGGAAGGACATATTGAGTGGTTAGCAAAAACAATTGGGGTGTCAGGCTTAATAAATAAAAGCAGGAAGTTAGAATGAAACTTAACAAGGCTTTGCTTTGGTTACCTGAGAATTGTGTCCAGTTATGATCAGTACATCAGGAAAGATCTGATGGGTTTTTGTCAGAGGAGATTTACCAGAATGCTTCCAGTGATGAGGAAATTTAGCTACAAGATGATGTTCGAGAAGCTGATGATTTTTCTATAGCACAAAAGGAATTGAAGGGGAATTTGATGGAAGTGTTTTAGATTATGAAAGTTTACAGCAGGCAACGCAAAGCTGTTACCCTTAACTGATAGTACATGTATAAAGGGGTAGAGAGTCAAAGTTTAAAGCTGAAGTGGAGACCATCATCAATTTTGATAGGAAATTGGGCACTTTGGGAAAATTAATGCGAGACCAGGAGAATAGGGAGGAATGGGACTGTTTGAATTGTTCTACAGAGTGTCAGTATGAACCCAATGGGCTGAATGGCTTCTTCCTGTGCTGCAATGACGTTATAACAGTATGAATTTTAACATATATATTATATGTATATATATATATATGGTAGGCGTGACTGTGATAGAGCCATAATGTCAGACGGCATGGAAACAGACTGTTCAGTCCAAATAAAAAATGAAAGAACTGTGGGTGCTGTAAATCAGGATCAAAAACAAAGTTACTGGAAAAGATCAGCAGGTCTGGCAGCATCTGTGAAGGAAAAAACAGTTAACGTTTTGGGTCCGGTGACTTAGGTAGTCCTGAGGAAGGGTCACCGGACCTGAAATGTTAACTCTGTTTTTATCTTCACAGATGCTGCCAGGCCTGCTGATCTTTTTCAGCAATGTTGTTTCTGTTCAGTCTAACTCCTCCATGCTTATCAGGTTTCTCAAACTTAAACTAGCCCAACTTACCAGTGTTTAGCCCATTTCCCTCTAAACCTTTATTATTCATGTACCTATTCAAATGTCTTTCAAATGTTGTAATTGTGCCTGCATCTGTCACTTCCTCTGGCAGTTCATTCCACATACAAACTGCCCTCTGTGTAAAAATGTTGCTCTCCAGGTTCCTTTTAAATCTATTCCCCCTTATATTGAATCTATGCCCTCTAGTTTTGAACTCCCCTACCCTGGGGAGAAGTCATTTGCCATTCACCTTATTTATGCACCTCATGATTTTATAAATCTCTATAAAGTCATCCCGCAACCTGCTACGCTCCAGGAAACAAGTCCCATCCTATCCAACCTCTCCTTATAACTGAAACTTTCTAGTCCCAGTAACATCATTGTTAATCTTTTCTGTATATTTTCTAATTTAGTAATGTAAGCATATGGACGTACATGGAATAGTGTAGGTTAGATGGACGTGAGATCGGTATGACAGGTCGGCACAACATCGAGGGCCGAAGGGCCTGTACTGTGCTGTAATGTTCTATGTTCTATGTTCTATATCTGCCATAGCAGGGTGACCAGAACTGTACACAGTACTCCAAAAGTGGCTCACAGTGTCCTGTGCAGCTGCAATATGATGTCCCTAATTCTATCCTCAGTGCTCTGACCAATGCAGGCAAACATGCCAAATGCCTTCTTCACCATTTTGCCTACCTGTGATGCCACTTTCATGGATCTATGTACCTGCATCTCTATGTCTCTTTATTCAACAGCACTTCCCAGGCTCTACCATCAATTGTCCAAGCCCTGTCCTGGTTTTTCTTATCAAAATACAACACCTCACATTTATCTAAGTTAAACTCCATCTGCCATTCCTCAGCCCATTGGCCCAGCTAATCAAGATCCCATTATACACTTAGATAACTTTTCTCACTGTCCAATATATCACCAACTATGGTGTTAACTTACTAATCATGCTTCCCATATTCTCATCCAAATTTTTAATATAAATGACAAACGTCAGTGGACCCATCACTGATCCCTGCAGAACACGTCTGGTCACGGACCTCAACTCCACCATCAGCCTCTGTCTTCTACCGTCAAGCCAATTTTGTATCCAATTGGCTAGCTCTACTTGGAACCCATGTGATCTAAACTTAGTAACCAGTTTACCATGCGGGACCTTGTCAAAGGCTTTGCTAAATTTCAATTTCAAACAAAGTCTACTGCTCTGTCCTCATCTGTCTTTTGGTCATGTCCTCAAAGAACTCAATCAAGTTTGCGAGATACAATTTCCCAAGCATGAAGCCATGCTAACAATCCCTAATCAGTCCTTGTCTTTCCAAATGCATACAAATTCTGTATCTCAGAATCCTCTCCAACAACTTACCCAACATTTACTTTAGACTCACTGGTCAATAGTTTCTTGGCACTTCTTTGCCTCCTTTCTTAAATAAAGGAACAACATTAGCTGCCCTCTAGTCTTCCGGAACCTCACCTATAGCTGCAGATGATATAAATATCTCTGCTAAGAGCTCCATAATTTCTTCCCTAGTGTGCCACAATGTCCGAGGATACACATAATTAAGCCCTGGAGATTTATCCACTTTTATGCATTTTAAGATCTCCAGCACCTTCTCTGCTGTAATGTGGACCATTTTCAAGACATCACTATTCATTTCCCCAAGCTTTCGTTTCTTCTTCCACTGCAAATACTGATACAAAATATTCATTTAGTATCTCACCCATCCTGTGGTTCTGCACGTATCTTTCAAGGGCTCTATTCTGTCCCTAATTGCTCTTTTCCCCTTCATATACTTGTAGAATCTCTTTGGATTCTCTTTAATCTTATCTACCAAAGCGATCTCATATCCCCATCTGCCCTCCTGATTTCCTTCTCAAGAATAGTCCTACTCCTCAAGGGATTCACTTGACTCCAGCTGTCTGTACCTGACATATGCCTCCTTCTTTTTCTTGGTCACACCTTCAATTTCTTTAGCCATCCAGTGTTTTCTACTCCTAGCAGCCTGGATACCTGGAAATTAATGTAACCGAGATAGTTCACCTAATTCAATATATAAACTGGTTACAGATTGAGGTTCTTTTAAATTCATTCATGAAATGTGGGTGTCACTGGTTAGGCCAACAATTATTGTCCATTCCTGGTTGTTCTTGAGAAAGTGGTACTAAACTGCCTTATTGAACTGTTGCAGTCTATTTGGTGAGGTGTTTGAAGAGATGTGACCCAGAGTCTGATTTACAGGATTATGTTGACCTATGTAAGTATTTCCTGAACTTTTAGATTAAAAGCACTTTTTAAAGGAAAAGGCACTTGATACAATAGCAGCAAAATTGCACTTGCTAGAGGCAGGGAATTTGGATGGAGTCATAGAGTCAGGACGACTTTCAAAGAGACCACGTGGCCCAGGTTGTAAGAGGGATAGGACTTCTGAATTTGTTAAACGCAGTGAAAGAAAATTTGACCTTTCTGAAGAGCAGCAGCCTACTGTTCCCTTTCTCTTTTTTTGTATTTCCTCTAAGCAAACTGTGTGAGCTGAACTCCCACAAAAATCAACTCTGTAACATGGGAGGACTTCCTGCAGAAGATTCTTTTGGAATCAACTGAAGCAAAGGAATTGGGCCAAATGTAACTGTCTCAGGAAGACAGCCCAGTGCCAGGAGATTGTGTAAAATGTCAGAGATCAAAAATGTTAAAGAGCAGAATTCTCCCTAGCTTGCGAGCAATTTTCTTTCTCAATTTTGCCAGCATCACACAAATGAAATGGTACTTGAAGCGTAAACACACGGCCTGGAAGATAATTTCTACAAGCATAGTAGAGTGCGTTGAACTTTATTGTACTTAATTTTCTTTAAAAGATCTGTTTATAGTGCATGTAAAACTAAAACATAATTTAAAGACTCAGTCTCAATCGGTATTATTACAAATTACAGTATTACAAAACAAACAGTTACTCAGAGATAAGATTAATTTTGTTCTCCAAATAGCCAATGGATGTTTGAACAGCAAGTGCCAGTCGCAATGGAAAGATTACTGGATTAAATCATTACAAAGAGAAATGATTTTTTGTACATGTGGCTATTTTTTATTTAAACAATGCACCCTAGTGATATTGAAAGGATTACATGACTTGAAAATTAAATGGATCTTCCATTAGATGGATTGTATTTGATTTCAAGTTTAATTTCTAAGGGTGCTCAGCATCAAGTTCTGAGCCAAAAATTTGCACATTTCAACAATTACATAACTGATGAAATTTAGTTGGCTCCATCAAATATTTTGGCTGTTTGCTCTTGCTGACCCATTGATATCCTCAAACCTCTGCTGAAACCAGACCTGTGTGTTAAATCCCTCAGAGTTTCTGTTGACATTGTCTCCAACTTTGAGTTTAATCAGCTGAATTAGTGCAGAGGCTCAAAGGTTTTCAAAGCAGAAGTAAGAATATGTTACATCCAAAAACACTTATGGGTCTGCTTTCTGTGGTCTTTTACATTAGGTCAAGATTCACTTTACCTGAATCGGGTCCATAATCTGTGCATGGTCCTTGGTCACAACTACAATTGCACATCAAACCTGCAATCTAACTGGGACATTTATGGTAGGGGAAAGGAATTGATAACATGCAAGCAGCAGAAAGTGACTATTGTTATGACCAGCCCCTAGACAAGATTCCCAACTGGTTCAATTCCGATGGGATATGCAAGTCATTAATCTCCTAGGCTAGAAGGAAAGAACTGGAGGGAAGAACTGTGTTCGCTTCTTTATTGGTTCCCTCTTGGTTGGTCACAATAAGGTTAATTTTTTAAAACTGTAGGGTTGAAAATCTTTCTCCCAGATTGTATTTTGTGTTTTAAAAAAAGCCAGTTTACCTAGGCTTTCTTGAGTTAAAAATGAGTTAATTTATTAATTATTAATTGTGAGAAGCTGTCTACCACCCTGCCCTCATTAATGCCCCTAGTCACTTCATCAAAGGACTCAAACAAATTTGTGAGCATGATCTTCCATGCATAAAGCCATGCTGACTGCTTCTAATCTTAAACTCTATCTTGCTAAATGCATGTATATCTTATCCCTCAAAATCTTCTCAAGTAATTTACCTACCACAGATGTTAAGCTTACCAGTCTATGATTCCCAGGTTTTTCTTTGCAGCTTTTCTTGAATAAGGGCACAATATTTGCTACCCTCCGGTCTTCCGATACCTCACTCATGGCTTATGATGATGCGAGTATGTCAGCCAGGGCCCTGCAATTTCTTCTGTAGCTTTTTGTGAGTTCATTGATATATCTGACCAGGACCTGGAGATTTATCTGCCTTTACACTTTCTAATACTTCCAACACCTCCTCTAATGTGATATGGACTGTCCCTACGATATTAGTGGTGATAGTCTTCATGTCTTTCTCCAAGGTAAACACAGAGGAGAAATATTCATTGAGGACCTTGCCCATCTCTTGCAGTTCCACAAGTACATGTCCACTTTGATCCTATTCTCTCCTTGGAGATTGTTTTTCCTTTAATATACTTAAAGAGCCTCTTTGGATTCACCCTAATCTTCCCAGCCAAAGCTATCTTGTGCCCCCTTTTTGCTCACCTGATTTCCTTCTTCAGCAAACTCCTGTATCCCCTGTATACTACCAGGGATTCCCTTGATCCCAGCTGCCTGTTCCTGAGCCACACCTCCTTCTTTTTTCTGGTCAAAGCCTCAACATCTCTTGTCATCCAGGATTGCCCACTCTTGCCAAACATGCCCTTCACCCTCACAAGAACCTTAAGACCTTGAACACTAGCTTTCACAGTTTTAAAGGCCTCCCAGTTGCCAGAGGTCCCCTTGCCTGCAAACAAACTACACCAATCCACCCCTGCAAGTTCCTGTCTAATTCCATCAAAATTCACCTTGCCCCAATTTATATATTGCTGTAGGTGTTGACAAGGACAATGTCCAAAGTGAAATGGCAGCCATTTCATTGATGAATTCCCATTATTGATTAAATCAGAAGTAGAAGAGGTTGATAATTATTATAGTTCCATTCTAAACTGCTGAGATTGCTGCCTGAAATAAGGCCTGGTTTGGATTAGTAAGAGACAAGTAACATTAGTACACACGAGTGCCAGGCAGCAACCATCTCAAACAAGGGACAGTTAACCAACACCCCTTAATATTCCACAGCATGACCATACCTGATCCAGGCTCTTGTGGCAAAGTGATAGTGTCCCCACTGCTGGACTGGTGGAGACCTGGGTTCTAGTCCCACCCGTTCCAGAGATGTGTAATGACATTTTTGAATAGAATGATTTTAAATAAAATATTACCATAGCAGAAGCCCCTGCCATCATCATGCTGAAGGTAACCTTTGGTCAGAAGCTTCATTAGTCACCTCACTTTTCCAAAAAAGGAAGTATTAACACAGGTGGTATCAGTTTTTGGACTACATTAAGTTGCTGTCAAGAATTTATCAGGCATGGTGAATAGGAAGTTTTGTTTTGTGTAGTATTTTCAATCACAATAAACAAATCAACTGTTATAGAATGACACTTATGACATGCTCCAATTAACAGACTAGTCCAGAGTTTGGTATGACTTACATGGGAAGATCAAGAATAGACAGAACGTTACGATATTAACAACAGAATGTGAAAATAACTGAAGCATTTGATACAGATTCCTGTCCTAGGGCCTGTCTGCTATCCTGGCTCAGGCCTCCCTCTAGTAACCTGACAGCTAACTTCTCTGCTATACAGCAGTACCAACTGTGGTGCATACTGCTGAAAGTTTCAGAGATATAAAGGAAACTGGATTATTTATTTACCTCTGTATACCAGCCAAGATTTGAAACAACTCCCAGGAAACTAATGGTCATTATTTTTGAGTTCTTTGAAACTGGAGGACATAGATTTAAGGTGAGAGGGAAAAAAGTTAAAAGGGACCTAAAGGACAACTTTTTCATGCAGAGAGTTATGTGTGTGTATAATAAGCTGCCAGAGGAAGTGGTGAAGGCTGGTACAATTCCAACATTTAAAAGGCATCTTGATGGGTATATGAATAGAAAGAGTTCAGAGGGATACGAGCCAAATGCTGGTAAATGGGACTAGATGTATCTAGGATATCTGGTCTGCATGGATGAGTTGGACTAAAGGGTCTGTTTCCATGCTGTACATCTCTAAGATTCTGTGATAGTTCAGTTAGTAATTCATCAGCCATATATTCAGCTGAGACTTAGAGACCAGGAAAGTCACAGGCGAAAGACCTGATTTATGCAGGGTTAGGTCTGTTTCGGGGTGTTTTCGTTCAGTTAAGTGTAGAATAGGCCAATAAAATCAGTCAGGTTGCCCACTGCTGGTCATCAGTAATGTTTACTGGAATATGTGCTGACATTAGAGATGTAACACATTAGGCTTCATTAACAGAGTCAGTCAGATTCTTTTGATGGCAATCCTGTTGCTGGTAATGTCTTGATTCTCACATTAAGAATGAGATGAGATCCTACCTATGATTGCACATTTGGTTTCCTGATCGCCATTGTTCAGGACTAGAAGATTGTCAAAGGCTCAAAATATAGAAATTTTAAAGACCTCTTCAAATTCCATGAACATCTCAGGAGGATTAGCCAAAAAATAGAAGATAAAGGAAAATCAATATAAATAGTCTCAATAGTCTCATCAACAAGCCAGACAATGAAAAAACTTGAACTGGAAGTAAGAGTGGGTCCCTGGCAGATTCAGCTCACTGCTTGCTCTGAAAAATCTTCAACTTAGCATTTTATTAACCTGCAGCTCAGGGCGTGATGCACACAACTCTTGTTCAAGGACACTGGCACCCTTCATTAAGTTAACCCCTCATGGCCATCACGGCACGTCTCCGATACAATGGCAGGGCACTCTGAAAGCATGGATATGCATGGCAGGGCATACTGGCATCTAGAATTCGAAGGCTGCAGAAGGAACAATATGCGCCGCTGGACCGGGACCCAGCTCAGATTGGACAGGCTATATCTGAGGGCCTGCTTCCTTGCTTTCTTTGCACTTGCTCACCTATAGGAAACAGCTCACTTCATACCTACCCAATTGTTCATACAATTTATGCCTTGCAGTGCCAAATAGCACAGGCACACAACCAGGCAGTTTGCCTTGCTGGTCAGCAATAGTTTGTCAGGGCGTGTATATCATGATGCACAACCACAGTCAAAAAACCAGGCACTTCTCGTCCAGGACTATCTGGTTAGGTCATTTGAGGGATATGGTTAGTCCACTATCTGTGTCCACAATTAGGAACATCTTGGCTTCCAGGGGGGGTAATTGAATGGGCACACCTGGTATGATCACCTCATATGTTGGTGTCAAGTGGAAAAGGTAGAGAGTGCAAGCTCATGCTTGGGAGGGGACCTGGGGAAGAGTGAAGTATGGGGCTTACAGGAAGGTCTTCCAGGAAGGAAATGTAGGCCTTTGATTCAGGTCACTGAAACGTTCAGGAGAAGGCAGGAAATCACTGGCCGAGGAGCTTGAAATCAAAAGTGCAAAATAAAGAAGAAAATAACGGTTTCCACACTTGGATTGAGCAGAGTAAGTGACTCCACCTCTGAGGAAGGGTGTTGCAGAACCCAACAATGTTAGGGCTTCTAAAGGGAAAGAACATTGTGCACAGATCAATGTACTGTACATGGCATGGACCTAACGTGTTCCTATTCCCTGGCCACCTTCATGTGTTGCCCCTGTATGCGTGACACAGTCTCCCTGCCTCAGATGTTGCTGAATAGCTCATTGACAGCTCGACGTTTGAATAAAGTGTCCATGAATGAAGAGATATTGTATGAGGAGGGCCAGGGTTCATCATGACCCAATGCCATGTATGCACATAACTCCTCTTGCTTCCAGATGAAGCAGCAGGCTCTCAGCACAGACCTCCATCCATGGAATTTTGTCTATGGCCATGCAGTGATGCCCAATGCTGTCACCAAGCCATTCAAATTTACACAGGGAGACTAACAACCAGATGTAAGATTAAAGCAGTGACAAGGCGCAAAATGAATTACAATCTAGTGTTACCAGTACCACCAAAGTGCCCTCCCCTCACTTCCACAACACATCGTAGTGAACTCCCTGGTCCAGCAGATGGGTTGGAGGGAACCTGCTTGGCAGTGGAGACACTGGCCCTGGAAATTTGATTAAACCACTGACACTCGTGTTAGCCACATAACTGTCCATGGAGGCAGATGATACTCACTTGACTCACGGCACTGCTGCAGCTTCTGGGCAATAAGAACCATTGAGTCTCATAACATTATTAGCCATTGCTGTTCCTCCCTGTTTGCCAACACCACAGGATTCTCCCCAGTCTAGTCTTTGCCAGTCCTCTGAGTGCCAGCGACTTTGACATTTCTTCCTTGGCCAAAAGCAGAGAGCTGTCGCTGTGAGATGCTCACTAGATTGAGGTCCCACACTTTCTGAGCCTCACATTTCCACTGTGGTGTAAAGAACTGGATTGGTAGGAGTTGCATGGGGCAACATTGCCAATGCTACTCAGTGGCTTCGGTGCCCTCGCTCTCAGATGTTGAGGGAGTAGGGTCATGGGCAGCTGGGCATTTCACTGTGAAGTTGTTGAAGGTGCCTGTCACACTTGTAAGGAAAAAGAGAGAGATGGTGTTGCAGCTGGTGGTAAGAAATGAATGAGGGTGACAGTGGGGTTAACATGAGTATTTCAGCATCACAAAGTGTGGTACTTATTTGATTACAAACTGGATGAACACAGCAGGCCAAGCAGCATCTTAGGAGCATAAAAGCTGACGTTTTGGGTTGATTGGACATGGATGTCTCTGCACTCCAGCAGGAATGGTCACATTCTTCTCCTGTGAAGGTCAGGATCCCATTCTTGTAGGGGGTGAGGGGCCTAATATCAGGCATCTCAACCTGTATAGGTTTACTTCATCCTGTAATGGACTAACTTCTCCTGCAACGAGAGAAAAGAAGGAACTGACTGAAGTGAAATGGGTGGCATGGCTATTGCTCCTGCTGATTGAAAGATAGTGAAGTGATCCACGGGAGAGGGGAGACTGAGCTTAGACCTAGCAGGGCTCATGGTGTGAGAGTTTGGGATGGATGAGAATGGATGAAGGAAGATGTTACAGGTAATAGTGAAAGCAACAGAGCATGAGCTTTGATGGGAAATGTGGAGTAGCAGAGATCATGAGCAGGTGGCAGGGTGCCCTGGCACAGCAGAGGAAGTTATTGACCTTGAACAGCCAAGGTCTTTTTTCTAGGGTGAGGACATAACTAAAGGGCCCAGGTTTTAAGGTGAGAGGGGCAAGATTTAAAAGGGCTTGCAGGGTAACTTTTTCGCGCAGAGGATGTCGCATGTATGAAACAAGCTGTCAGATGAAGCAGTGAAGGCGGATACAATAACAGCATTTAAAAGGCGTCTAGATGGCTAATGAATAGGAAGAGTTTGGAGGGATATGGACCAAATGCTGGCAAATGGGACGAGGTCAGATTGGAATGTGTGATTGATGCAGATGAGTTGAACCGAAGGATCTGTTTCCGTTTCATGTGAAGTGGCTTGGTAACTCCAAATAACCACAATACCAATGTTGCGAGTAAACCCCCATCTCCCAAAGGATAACCAACACATAATTTACCAAAGTTAAGCAAACAAGGTGGAGCAAGAAACAAAACAAAAATTTAGTCTGAGTTTATTAAGAAAATAGGAGAGGGCAACTAACTAACCTTTAAAGGCTTTTGGTTGCTTACTTACAACCAGCCGAATCAGTAGCAGTACTGGACCTAAGGCTCAATCCATCTCGTGGTACTTAATCCAAGTGGCCAAACTTTAGGAAAGCCTGAAGTGTAAATGTTAGCAGACTATTACACAGAGAGTGTCAACCCTGTTTGCAATCATTTTGTATACAGATACATTGAAGTGGATGATAATTGCTCTCAGGAACACAGGCCGATTTTACCCTTTTCCAGCCCCAAGGGCAATTATTGAACTCAAGAACATGTTGGGTTGAGATCAGGCTCAAGAAGATTGATGAAGGCAGAGTGCTAGACGTTAGCTATGTGAACTTCAGCAAAGTGTACAACAAGGTTCCGCATGATAGGCTGGTTAGTAAGGTTAGATCACATGCGACCCGGGGGAGCTAGCTAACTAGATAAAAAGAATTGGTTTGAAGGTAGGAGACAGAGGGTGGTAGTAGAAGGCTACTTTTCAAACTGGAGGCCTGTGACCAGCGGTGTGTCACATGGATCGGTACTGGGTGCAATGCTTTTTGTCATTTATATAAATGATTTGGATGTGAACGTAGGAGGTATGGTTAGTAAGTTTGCAGTTGACACCAATATAGGTGGTGTCGCCGGCAGTGAAGAAGGTTATCTCAGAACACAATGGGGCCTTGATCAGATGGGCCAATGGGCGATGAGTAGCAGTAGGAGTTTAATTTAGATACATGTGAAGTGTTTCAATTTGGCATGGCGAACCAGGACTTATACCATTAATGGTAAGGCTCTGGGGAGTATTGCTGAACAAAGGGGCCTAGGGATGCAGGTGCACAGTTCCTTGAAAGTGGAGTTGCATGTAGATAAGGTGGTGAAGAAGGCAACCAGCATGCTTGCCTTCATCAGTTGGAATATTGAGCACAGGGGTTGGGATGTCATGTAGTGACGGTACAGGATATTGGTTAGGTCACTTTTAGAATACTGCATACAATTCAGATTGTTCTTAAATAGAAGTGATGTTGTTAAACTTGAGAGGGTGCAGAAAAGATTTGCAAGGATTTTGCTGGGACTGGAGGGTTGAGTTACAGGGATAGCCTGAATAGGCTGGGGCCATTTTCACTGGCGCATTTGAGACTGAGGGGTGACCTTATAGAAGTTTCCAAAGTAAAATGAGGGGCTTGGATAGCTAGACAGCCAAGGTCTTTTCCCTAGGGTGGGGGCATAGCTAGAGGTCCCAGGTTTTAAGGTGAGAGGGGAAAGATTTAAAAGGGACCTGAAGGGTAACTTTTTCACACAGAGGGTGTTGTGTGAATGGAAGGAGCTGTCAGAAGAAGTGGTGGAGGCAGGTACAATTACAACATTTAAAAGGCATCTAGATGGATAATGAATAAGACGGGTTTAGAGGGATACGGGCCAAATACTGGCAAATGGGACTAGGTCAGATTGGAATGTGTGGTTGATGCGGATGAGTTGGACCGAAGGGTCTATTTCCATGCTGTATGACTCCATGATTTCATAATACAGAATAGAAACTGGATCTTGAATTGAATTGGCTTGGTACAGGAAACTTTTTATTTACCAGCACCTATGGGACCAGAAGTGTGCCAGTTGATTAAGAGGTCCACATAATCAATGTAAAACCACACACTAAATAATAGAAACATAATGCAGGGGGTATACACATCACCGGTATACTTTATTTACAGCATAAATCACTTGTATAAAAATGCAACTTCGCCTTAAATAAAACTTACTAGCAAAGAGCCTTCTCATACGCCCTTCAACTGACTATTTAGATATTGAGGAGATTACCATATAACAGTAAACCTCTGATATTTCAGGTATATAATTTTTGCCAGTTTATCCAGTGCACTGCTTCACAAGATGCCGGTTAAAACAAAGTTTGCTGTATTATAATGATCGTGGAAATCCATATTAAATTGCTGGGCATTTGTTCAGCACTACACTTTAATATTTGCCTTAAGTCCAAGGAACAGGAGCATCAATTCTTCCAATCATTGCGAAATGGTGAAGGAAGCAACAATGGTCATATCCACATGAATTTGAACATCATCATGATCTTTCTTATGAGTCACTTTGGGAGAAAGTTCAGCAATAGTAGTCCATGTCTTAGCCAGTTAAAAAAAATGAAAGTGCAAAATGAATTTAAGGGTTTGCAGCTAAAATACTCACCACATAGTTTTTTTAAAATGATAAATAAGTTAATCAAAATACCATAAAATGTTAATTGATGTCTTTAAAACAAAACTACTGTACAGTACAGAACACAATGTCTTTCTCTCTAGTATGAAATATACCATGCATCAGAGAATGTCAAGAAAACATTGCTCCCTGGCAATTGGCCAATGATAATGAACTCATTTTTACTGACGCCGGCCTATCTTTCCCATAGACTCTTATCAAATAAACAATACCACATGCAGATATCGCTTGACCTCAAACTTCACCGCAATCATATTCCATTCTGGGCTGAGGTTACCCAGCAGGACATATTACTGCTGCCACCATGTACATTGTACATAAAGTACCAGGATGATTATAGACTCTTTTCTGCCACAGCACATTATCTCATTCATGTGGCAACAACCTGGACACAAAGCCCTGCCGAAAACCTGGTGGGCTTTATTTGTGATGGAATTCAGCACAAAATGTAACCACATAACCGAGGGCATTTGTATTAATCTCATTAATACATTTAATATAGGCCCAAACAACTTTCAGGAAACTCCATCAGTGTAAAGTTGCCGGAACAAACTGGAAGTGCTCATGGATTTATGATTGTTGGCAGGATTAGTTATCCAAAAGAACCACCATTACCAAGCAAAGGTGAATAAATTATCTGCAAAATTTCACTTTTTGTATCTTTCACTTCAACATATATTAAGGTTCTTTCATGACACGGTTCAACCCAATGTACTAAATAAACACCAAATGACCTGCGGATGCTGTAAATCAGAAACGTAAACAGAAATTGCTGGTAAAGCTCAGCAGGTCTGGCAGCATTTATGTAGATGCACAGGGTATGGCAAGATCAATGAGTGGCAGACATTGATAGCCATATCAAAATGCGATATTATTGTGATAATGGGAACTGCAGATGCTGGAGAATCCAAGATAATAAAATGTGAGGCTGGATGAACACAGCAGGCCCAGCAGCATCTCAGGAGCACAAAAGCTGACGTTTCGGGCCTAGACCCTTCATTATTGTCAAAATGTGATATTATTGTGATAATGGATACCTGGCTGACAGAAGAGCAGTACTGGCTATTAAATATTCCTGGATACCAGAGGGTCAGGGATGCTAAAAGAAAGGAAGGAAAGGGGGAGGGGTGACATTATTAAGGCAAACATTCCAGTATTGGAGAGAGATGCTTCAGAGGGATCAAGGACTGAATCTATTTGGCCACAGCTAAGGAACAAAAAGATGCAATTACTTTATTCCATGCAGTCCCTAGATCACCAACTAAACGGTAAGATGTAAAGGGAGAAGGTTGTTAGAAAATTACAGAAGTGTAAGAATTATACAGTGGTTATAATTGTCTGAATAGAGACTGGGATCGTAGCAGTGTAAAGGGCAGAAATGAGCCAGTGTACCTTGAGTGTGTTCAGGGGAATATTCAGCAGTGGAATGTTTCTGTCTCAGTGAGAAAGAAGGTGCTGCCGGGCCTGGTTCTCGGGTATGAGGTGGGCAATGTGGATCAATATCACTAGGGAAACAATTAGAGGTCAGTGGTCATGAGGTTTTGGTTGGCTCAGGAAAAAGATGAAACAATTTAGTATAAAAATAAATAACTGGAAGAAAACCAGCTTCAATGGCTGACAAGAATGGGTCTGACCCAGGTAAATTAGAATTAAAGATCGCAAGGCTAGATTGTAACTGAACAATGGGCTGCCTTTAAAGATAGTTTGGGCACAGTCAAGTATATTCTTCCAAAGGAGAAAGGTCGAGTGAACAAATCTAGACCTCTCTGGATGACAAAAAATATAGGGATTTATATAGAGGAAAAGTGTGCATAATAAATGTTAGCAGGATAATACATTGGGTGTGGACATCCCTCTTCAGAGGGGAACCAAAAATAAAACAAGTCAGAGAAGAGAAAGTATGAGAAGAGATTGGTCAGGGGCATCCAGTGCAAATGGGTTCACAGTTTCAAGAAATGGAATTTGCCATTTCAAAACGGGATGAGAAGCATTTTTACTCATGTGGAATTCCCAACCACAGTAAGATGCAGAGGTGAATTCAATGGATATATTGAAAATGTAGATTTCTAGATGCAAAATGCAGCAAGGTGTATGATGAAAAAGTGGGAATGTGCTTTGAGTTATAGGATCATCCATGTTCATGTTGAATGGTGGAGTGGGCTCAATGTGCCTCATGGCCTACTCTTATTTTCTATGTCTCTGAAACCAAGCCACAATTGCTCACTTGTTGCCATGAACACTCCAAATTATTAATTCTGAGGAAGGGTCACTGGATCTGAAACGTTAACTCTTTTTTTTCCTTCACTGATGCTGCCAGACCTGCTGAGCTTTTCCAGCAACTTGGTTTTTGCTACTGATTTATAGCATCTGCAGTTCTTTTGGTTTTTATTCCAAAGTATTAAAGTTGCCAACAAACACTGACAACCTCACTTCGTTATCTCTGTCCATTAACCCATGGCCATTGAAAAAACACAATCCCTTGGTTGATGCAACCATCACTTGGAAGGAAGAACAGTATTGCCACGACAGTGATAATGGGAACTGCAGATGCTGGAGAATCCAAGATAATAAAGTGTGAGGCTGGATGATCACAGCAGGCCAAGCAACATCTCAGGAGCACAAAAGCTGACATTTCAGGCCTAGAACGCTCTCTGATGAAGGGTCTAAGCCCGAAACATCAGCTTTTGTGCTCCTGAGATGCTGCTTGGCCTGCTGTGTTCATCCAGCTTCACACTTTATTATCTTGCCACAGACAGCACTGCCGACTGGAGGGAGAAAAAGGAACTACTCTACCGCACAGCGCGCCAACCCATGGAATGAGGTCAAAAGAAAGCTGCTTGCTTTCCTAAACCCACATGAACATCCCACAACTTTCATAAAATCCCTACAGTGTGGAAACAGCTATTCAGCCAGACAAGGCCACACCAACTCTCCAAAGAGCACCCCACACGTACTCACCCTCCTACCCTATCCCTGTAACCCTGCATTTCCCATGGCTAATCCACCTAACCTCCACATGACTGGACACTAAGGGCAATCTAGCATGGCCAATCCATCTAATCCACACATCTTTGGACTTGGGAGGGAATCCACGCAGGCACAGGGAGAACATGCAAACTCCATAGATAGTCACCCGAGGCTGGAATTGAATTTAGTGTCCCAGGCACTGTGAGACAGCAGTGCTAATCACTGAGCCATTGTACTGCATCAGATACTGTGGAGTTGGCGTTGAACGCCAGTTGAAAAGTGAGTGCTATTGAAGCCCAGAAAGCTTCATCTGGAAGACTAGTTGAGTAGTCATCACACCTTTTATTATTTATAAACTTTGTTAAATTGACAAAGTTGGGAATAATCACCTTAGTTCTACTTACTATGGAACTAGTAGCATCAAAATGGCTTCTAATTGGCTGTCTTTGGGTACTGTGATCCCTCATTATGTTTCATAGCATATTTCCAACATTTTTGTTGACTGGATCTAAACTGTCAGTTATTGGTCTTCCTATGTACCCACTCCTTATGCATTTAATTTTAATTTGCTAACTAGTAGTTGTTCTTTAAAGTATGGGGCAACAGATGGGAGACCAGTGAAAAACATTCTTGCATGAATTAAGGTAACGATTAAAATTAACCAGTAAATTGTGAGAATGGAAAACTGAGGAAACACTTTAACTTCTTAGATTCAAACTTTTTGAAAGTCCCTTTGAGTTGGATTCCAAATTTAGCCGATCTTAATTGTAGAACAATTTGGCAATGATACCCGTTCTCACTATTGATAAAATCCACCAATAATAAAGAGCACGAGCAGACTGCAGTATCTGAAATTAGAAGAGAGGGGTGCCAAATGAATATACTGAAAGCCCATATAGAAAACAAGAGACAAAGAAACAGAGGTATTTTCAATAAAACATTCTTTTAATTCCATTTAGTATATGAGTCAGTTAGTTACTGAAGTATTTCTAAAGTCTGTGCTAAAACAGTGGATTTGCATCGCTTTTCAGAATATTTCCTGAATGTGTTACGACATAAGATGGCTGCAAATGTGATAAATTCATCATTTCAGCAATTAGTAATGTGAAAAGGTCTGAAGGACTTGACTGTATTCTGGCTGAGCTAAAGGAAGCAGGATCTGCAGCTGATGCACTGTAAAATGTAACAGCTTACAAGGGGCAGACGCTGTAAAGTGGAAAAAAACTGGTAGCTAGTTTATTCAGGCAGCACGGATACAATAGCTCTATACAAATGCAGATCTCCCTGGATGACAAAAAAAAATAGGGATTAATACAGAGGAATGAAAAAGTGTGCATGACAAATGTTAGCAGGATAATACAATCAAGGTTTTTTAAAAAATTAACCTGTTCAGAGATGTTATATGTCTAAAGCAGGTAGGACTTGAATCCATACAGTGTGGAGGTCCAGCTCCAAGCTTCCTGGTCTAAAAGTAGGGACAATACACTGTGCCACAAGATCCCATTAACACTAACTTTTCTCGAAATCCAGAAGTGCTCTTACACACAACTGAAGAATTTTTATTCCCATCACCAAATCACCTGCGTTTTTTCATCTATTAACCACTAATAAATCACATTGGCTTTCAACTGAATAATTCAGGGTAGTGCAAAACATCAATGGTGAGAGAGAGGGTGGTGAATGCTAATTTAATGCTCAGCCATTAATTTAAAACAGGTTAACCCCATTATTAACACTGATTGAAGAAAAATCTAACTTTGTTGGAGTAGAATGTGTTCTGGCAGACAGTTGGAGGAGCTCAAATGATCACAGTACAAATCCATTATTGAATGAGTAGCCCTTGGAGAAACTGAAACCATTGTGCTTAAACAAAAACAATTAAAAATATTTTACATTTCATTTACCAGACTGGTAGACAATACCAGCAGCTTGATACACAAGAAAAAAATGCATTTGTGGTAGAAAATATTTTATTGAATACGTGCTGATGATACCAGATAAAAGCAAATTTATTGGTCTATTGGTGTGTTCTCACTTTGGGTGTAGGTGGTTCCAGATGCAAATCCCAAATGAACCCAGTCTTTGGGATTGGTGGGAATGTGGGATAATCACATCATGTGTGATTTTACCAAATGGCGGAGTAGGCTCGAGGGGTCTGTGTGTCCTACATCTGCTCCTAAATTGCTTGTTCACATGCATGTATGACACAAAAACAAACACTACAAATACTGGAAATCTAAAGCTGAACATAAAATGCTGGTAATACACTTCAGATCAAGCAGCATCTAATAGACAGAAAATGAAAGCTAAAACATCTGAAACATGAACTCTGATTTTTTCCCCTCACCCACACTGCCAGACTGTTCTGAAGAAAGCTCACTGGAATGTTAACTCCTTTTTTTGCCTCTCCACAGATGCTGCCTGACCTGCTGAAATTTTCCAGCAACGTCCGATTTTGTTTGCTTTCCAGCATCCGCAATTGCTTGGATTTTTTTTGGCCAGGCCTGCTGAGTATTTACAATATTTTTTGTATTCATTTCAACCGTGGTAAATCCACCAACGAAGATGAAAGTGAGCCATTGCCACAGGTTGGTGTTTGCTCACTTTAAGCACTCGTTAAAAGGCTACACAGCGTCGCTGGTCTATTCATCTGTGATCTCACAGTGTTCCCCTGTCCATCCGTTGTAGCAGTGGCAATGAAATGTGGCCGTCATTTCTCTCATGTCTTTCTCAGCTATCTGTCCCTGCCAGAGGAATGCTGGCCCTTTGTCTGAAGGGTTCACTCTTATTCTAAAGACGTCTGGGTTTAGATGCAAATACGAGTGGCTATCATTGTTCACTCGTGCACATCTGCCATGCCCTGTACACAACAACTGACTGCAGATAAATGCAGCATTTGTTACGTTAACAATATAGTTACCCAGTGTTTCACTGATATATGCTTTCAGAGCAAGGCAGGATTCCTAAACAAGAAAGAAACATTTCATTAACATTTCTTACTTCTTAAAATGCATTCCTTTTGTTTCAAATAGTCAAATGGATTAAATGGAGACCGAGAAATTATTCTTTAGGCAGCTACTCAGTTAACTTATGTTCTGAATCATTTTATTCCAGAGCATGACGGTGCACCAACTATTAAAATATGGATTTTGTGCTCCTTTTGTAGCTGCAATTGAATGCTAATGGATGCAAGAAGGAGCATTCATATTAGGGAATGGCATTTCCTGGCCAGTTATCCACAGATGTAGGTGCTATCTTTATTAGTAAGTCTGAAAAGTATTGTGTAATCTCAGCCCTCCTGTTCTTATTCGCTCATGGTGTGTGTGTGTCTGGCTAGGCAGCATTTATTGCCCATCCCTAATTGCTCAGCAGGATGTTAAGAGTCAACCACATTGATGTAGGTCTGGAGTCACATGTAGGGCAGATCAGGTAAGAATGGCACATTTCCTTCGCTAAATGACGTTAGTGAAGCAGATGGGTTTCTCTGACAAACAACTATGGTCTTCATAGTCACCATTGGACCCTTAATTCCAGATCTTTATTGAATTCAAATTCCTGATTTGAACCCAGGTCCCGAGAACATTAGGTGAGTTTTTGGATTAATACTCCAGTGGTAATACCATTAGGCCACTGCACCCCACGTTAACAGTGTGGAGACAGAAAGTAGATGAAAGAAATAGCTACATTTTCCATCTACTTATATCCTGTGTAAAGGTCAGGACTAACCGATTGCATTGTCTGCATTTCTACACTCTTTCCCAGTGTTTACAAAGCTAAATCAGGCTATTGAACTCCTATAATCATCTTCAGGCACTTAAAACTCAAGTGAGTACCTCTTATTTTTCTACATTTTTGTTGCGTATTTCTATGAGTTTTGGCTCTTCTTTTCAATGGGTACATTTACAAAGTCGAGCCTGGCTGAGGATTAGCTGTCAATAAGCAGAAATTGTGGGCTGGAGAGAACTGAGACAAAGTTTGTGGGATATGATTGTTATTGCAGAATATGACGTCACAATTTCCTGGAATTGCTTTATTTTGGGATCAGCATGCGTTCAGTGATAATAGCTTTTAGTTCAAAATCCAGTTCTTTTGAACTAGGACACTTCGCAAACAATAAGAATTTGAAGGACTGAGAAATTCAGTCAGTTATCAATGATATGCGACTTGGGACTTGTTGCTTTGTCACCATTAATGACAGAATATTGAGCTTAAGCAGATTAGACAACGATGGTAACAAAATCATTGGGAGAGATTAATGGACATTAATATCTGCACTTTGATCCATACTCCCTGAAATCTGCACTAGTTGACTTTTGGAATGTTGTGGTTTAGAGTTAATATTATTGGAATGTAGAGATCAAAGGTAGAATTGGTTTGTTATTCAACTAAAACAGTCAGGCTAGAATTGTAGATAACAAAGTATGAAGCTGGATGAACACAGCAGGCCAAGCAGCATCTCAGGAGCACAAAAGCTGACGTTTTGGGCCTAGACCCTTCGTCAGAAAAGGGGATGGGGAGAGGGTTTGGATATAAATAGGGAGAGAGGGGGAGGCGGACCAAAGATGGATAGAGGAGAAGATAGGTGGAGAGGAGAGAATAGGTGGGGAGGGGATAGGCCAGTCTGGGGAGGATGGACAGTCAAGGAAGCAGGATGAGGTTAGTAGGTGGGAAATGGAGGTGCAGCTTGAGGTGGGAGGGGGGATAGTTGAGAGGAAGAGCAAGTTAGGGAGGCGGGGACGAGCTGGGCTGGTTTTGGGATGCAGTGGGGGAAAGGGAGGGAGGAAGGAAGGATAGAATTGTGAAGCTTGATGCCCGAATTCTGATAGTGAATTATGAACTAACGCACGGAGTTGTACAGAATCATATTACATGATTGAGAGGGTGGTGTGTGCATGGAAGGAGCTGCCAGAGCAAGTGGTGGAGGCTGGTACAAATACAACATTTAAAAGGCATCTGAATGGTTACAAGAATAGGAAGGGTTTACAAGGATGTAGGCCAAACATTGGCAAACAGCACTAGATCTATTTAGGATAGCTGGGTCAGCACAAACGAGTCGGATGGAATGGTCTGTTTCTGTGCCGTACATCTCCGTGATGCTATGACCGAGTATTCATTCTGGATTGCTCAACAGAAGCTCATTAAAAGGCAGAGGTATATTTCTTATTTATTATCTCATTGGGTGTGGGCATTGTTGGCTAGGCCAACATTTACTTTTCCATCCCTATTCTCTCTTGAAAAGGTGGCGGTGAGCCTTTCTGAAGTCGCTGCCAGACCCGCTGAGTTTCTCCAGGGCTTGCTATTCTTATTTCAGATCTCTAACATCTGCAATATTTTGTTTTTATTGAAACAGTTTGAGATGGTTGGGCCAAGGACACTACATTTAAAAACTCCTGCAATGATTTCATGGAGCAGAGATGATTGACTTTCAAGAATCATAACCATCTTCCTGTGTGTTAGGTACAACTCCTACTAATGAAGGGCTTTTCCTCTGATCCCCATCGACTCCAGTTTTGCCAGGGCTCCTTGATGCTATACTTTGACAAATGCTTTCTTGTCAAGGGTGGTCACTCTCAGTTCAACAAATTCAGCTTTTCAGTGAAAGTCTGTAATAGGTCACGTGCTGACTGGCTGAATCCAGACTAGGCATCAATAAGCCATTTGTTGCTGAGTAGGTACCAGTTAACAGAACTGTTGATAACACTTTCCATCATGTTGCTGATGACGGAGGCTGATCAGATAATAATTGATTGATGGGATGGTAATTAGCTGGCTTAGATTTTTGGTGAGCAGGATGTACTGGAGAAATTTTCCCACATTGTGGGGTAGATGCCAGGGTTTGGCTGGGGGTGTGGCTATTTCTGGAGATCAGTGTCATGGAGATGCACAGCACTCAAACAGACACTTGGGTGCAACTTGTCCATGCCAACCAAATCCTAAATGAATCTAGTCCCATTTGCCAGCATTTAGCCTGTATCCCCCTATAACCTTCCTGTTCATGTAAGCATCCAGATGCCTCAAATGTTGTAGTTGTACCAGCCTCCACCACTTCTTCTGTCAGGTCATTCCATACATGCACCAGCATCTGCGTGAAAAAGTTGCACCATGGGTCCCTTTTAAATCTTTCCCCTGTCACCTTAAATCAAAGCCCTCGAGTTACAGATGCCCCCACTCCAGGGAAAAGACCTTTCTATTCACCCTGTCCATGGCCCCTCATGATTTTACGAACCACTGTAAAAGGTCACCCTTCAAACTCCAGTGGTCCAGGGAAAATAGCCCCAGTCTATGTAGCCTCTCCCTTTAGCACAAACCCTCCAATGCTGGCAACACCAATGAGAGGATGCAGAAAAGACATACAAACTTCCACAACATCATTCCTATAGCAGGGAGACTAGAATTTCATGCAGTATTCCAAAAGTGGCCTATCCAGTGCCCTGTACAGCTGCAACATGATCTCCCAATGCCTATACTCAATGCACTGACCAATAAGTGCAAGCGTACCAAATAATTTCTTCACTACCTTGTTTACCCATGACTCCATTTTCAAGGAACTACAAATCTGCATTCCAAGGTCACTTTGTTCAGCAACACTCTCCAGGACCTTAGCATTTAGTGTATAAGTCCTGTCCTGATTTGGTTTTCCAAAATACAGCACTTTACATTTATCTAAATCTAGCTCCTATTGGCCGATTTGATCAAGATCCCATTGTACTCTGAGGTAATCTTCTTTGCTGTCCACTATACCTCCAATTTTGGTGTCACCTGCAAACTTACTAGGCATAGATCCAATGGTTACATCCAAATCATTTATATAAATGACAGAAATTCTTTAGTACTTCTGCCAGAATACTATGCGCTTATAACTACTGCAGTATTCAGAGTCTTCAGCCATTTCTCAATACCACATGGAGTGAATAAATTGACTGAACACTGGCTATAGTTATACTTTGCTAGCTATACTTTGATGCTGAATATGAACATATTCAGAAGACTGGCATGAAGATGCTCGAAGCCTCAGAGAGGCTAAGATAGATCATCCTCTCAGCCTACCTGGCAGTAGTTGGCTGGAAATGATTCAGCCTAGCCTGTTGCCCTGATGTGCTTGACTGCCCCCATCATTGAGGCGGGGGGGGGGTGGTGGGAATGGCGGGAATTTGTAGAGTCTCCTCTTCCTAGTTGTTTAATTGTCCACCACTATTCACAACTGGCTGTGGGAGAACTGCATAGCATAGATCTGATCCAATTGTTGAAACCTCACTTAGTGGGTTCTATCACTTGCTGCTTATGCTGTTTGGCGTGCGAGCAGTCCTGTGTTGTCACTTTACAGCTGACACCTCATTTTTAGGTACACCTGGTGCTGCTCCTGGCATACTCAACTAAACTCTTCATTGAGCCAGGGTTGTTCCCTCAGCTTTGTCTTAATGGT
The DNA here is from genome assembly GCF_030684315.1 of Stegostoma tigrinum. Lineage (NCBI taxonomy): Eukaryota > Metazoa > Chordata > Chondrichthyes > Orectolobiformes > Stegostomatidae > Stegostoma > Stegostoma tigrinum. Next base: position 15,821,331 of record NC_081364.1, read on the forward strand.
AAAGTGGGGGAGGTTCTACAGTTATTACAACTGACACTTGTATTTACAGTACAGTTTAAAAAAAGGACATAAATGCAAGAAAGTAGTCCAACTGTTACCAGATGAATGAAGTTTGAAACCAAGAAAATAAGCTTTAATAAAGTCACGGAACATCGCTCAAAGTGCAAGTGCTCAAATCGTCCATAGGAATTGTCAGAGGGCATGTTTTACCTGAGATTTGGCATAATCAGAGTTTCCCCAAAGGACGATCCCTGCAGCTCCCATTGCTACACTCTCTCCAATCGTGTGGACCAAGTCAATCTGAAAAATTGTAGAACAGACAAAATGATGCTGTTACTGTTTGCGATTCCGCTCATACCTTCACAGGTTATTGAACTAGATCTTGTCAGGGCCTCTTAGTCCAACAGTTTGTCTAGAATAGGTTTTCTCCTCTGGTGGCTTGTTTGGATTTCCATGTTGAAGCCGAATGCTTATGAATCCACTTGTCAAAGATCATGTTTGTATTTACCTACTTCACTCCTCTCAGCCTTGAGCTCCCAGTTCTCTTTCACCACACTTCCAGTCTTTCAGCCATTTAGCATATTTAATTATTAGAAAACACTTTCACATGGAAATTTAGACTGTGATTGTTGGTAGGTATTTCACTTTGGATGGCATCACAGCCAAATGGTGGGAGAGTTGTGGTCACGTACACCCAAAAATAAAATCAATGGATAGCAATTAAGAACAGTAACCCTGGTTCTAACCTAACACAGTTGTCCCAACTCCAACTGAAATCAACCATTCTCTGCAGAGCACCTAGGGCATTTTAGGTCTGTTGACTCAATTACACATCTCCTTTGGAGATTCTTTAATTGTATTTTCAGAAACACGTGAGACTGCAATTTGTGATCAATACTGGCAGCTTATTTTTGGTGCAAACTTCCAGATATCATCAAAACTGGTACGATAGATTCCAAATTGAGTCTGGCACAAATCTTTCCATGATTTTTGGATTAGTTTTAAAAACATTTAACCAGAAAAAGATCCCAAAAAGAAAATTGGCCATGCCCAAAATGATCGAATTAATCAGCAGTAGAAGTTTCCACTTATTATATTTGACTCTAGGACTTTCAGGGAGTTTTGAAATTTAAGAATTCCTGCTTTGGGCACAAGGGCAGTAATTGATGGGTTTTTTAAAGTTTTTTTTAAAAAAGCTATGAAAGACTACTATACCCTAATCTAACTAGAAAACAATTTTGCAAATTTCTTGAAAAGGTATTTTCAGTAAATTAATGACAAGTTATTCACAAGCAGAAAAGTAACAATATAACAGAGGATACTTGATATCTCTTCCAGTTGTATTAATTAAAAACTTTATCAAGGTACCACTCGTAAACAGATCTAGCAATATTTTTAAGGCCGAGCTTTATTTCATTTATAAGATTGCATTTTAAAATACTGTCCAATTGTGCCTGTTCATGGCAATTTGCATTTGGATCAAATGCAAATAAAAGTTTGCAGAAAAGTTGGGGTAATACATCATTTCAAAAACAAATGCTATTCGAATTCAATTCTGTACGAGAAATACTAATTGTGCCCAAGGCAGAACAGCTATCCTTTGTCCCTCCACACACAGCTCCTTGTCTTATATTTGAACAGTCCCATGCATAGACTGTTTTGGGAAATTGTGCTACTTTCAGACACAGGTGTATGCGGGATTGTTGTGTTGGTTTCCAGCATGTGGGCTGCACATTAGGCTACAACATCACTAATTAACTCTGATTGGCAAGTGCACTTGGAGCTTGGCAGCATTGAACCATGCCTGGTATAAGTGCCTTCCTACTATAAGGCTGAAAAACATATGGATTACCTCAGTCAGGAAGTGTGTGGTGTTGGTGTACACAATCCGAGCATATGGAAAGACAGGCAAGCTGTGATTTGCTCTCAGTTGAGCAAGGCGGACTCCCTCTTTGATCCGATAATGAACAAACTTGTGTGCATTCTCTGTTGATTGAAGTTTAAGATCCAGGTAGATGCTTGGATACAAGGCCATGCTTTCTCTCCACAGCCACATCAGATGATTATTCCTCTCCAGCTCAATAGCTGGACATTCTCCAGTGTAATTTTTGGAAATGACACTGTTATAGCAACAGGGAAAGCCATAATAGCCCCACAAGCCCCCAGGCCTAAGGCCTTTTGCCAAATTCAATGTCAATTCCATAAAATCACAGGCAGCTTGTTCATATTCAGTTTGTGCTTGCTCGAGCACCCGACTCTCAGGCCAATCCGGATGTTTTGTTCGCACCAGCTCTTCTGATTTTTTACGGTAAATATCTTTCTGATCCCAGTCCCTCATCCAGGAGGGCCTCCAAGCCTCCCAGTCAATGACCGACAATCCGCTAAAGTCTTTCAGAGGTACTAGCTTTTTCACATCCACTTGGGCCTTTGCAAGATGCTCTTTCAAACTAGCATTCTGTGGGACACCCCCATTTATAGAAATTCCACTCGCTGTGTAATAGGGGTAAGAGCCCAGCTTATTTTCATAAAAGATGGCAATGTTTTGTCCAATTAAGGAGTCATTTTGATTTGCAATTATGTCAAACATTTCCAGATTGAGATCAACACCAAACAAGGATTGGCAGGCTGCAGTAGGGGCATTCCACACAGTTATAAATGGCTTGTTGGGTATAATTGGAGATCTTGCTTGTTTCAGTGGTCGTCCCAGGGTCAAAATGCATGTATGTAGAAGAAGGATTACTGCTTTATTCAGGATCATGGCCGATACACTTATAAACATCTAATTCTTCAATGGAATCAATCTTCTCACCTTCTGCTTATACTTAAAATTTCATGCTGTTCATTTAGAATGAAACAGAAGAAGAATTAAGTAAAAGGCAGCACATTCATCACATAATTTCAGAGACTATTTGCATAAGTGTGTCAGTGTGGGCATATAACTCTAAACATTAAGCAGACAAAGACCAATCAGTTCTAATAGCGATTGTTTGCTAGAAACACATCATTGGTTTCTGACAGTTCTGCTTCAGTTGTTTACAAGCCCAACCAGCACAGAAAATGCTGGGGGAAACTCACCAGGTCTGGCAACATCTGTGAGGAGGCAAAATGAGTTAACATTTTAAGTCACTTGTCACTCTTACCTGCACTTTGAAAGAACCCCAATGACAATTACCATTCAATCTAGCTCCAAGACATACCATTCGGATGTTAAATCCGCAACCCAGTGTTTTTTTAAAAAGTGACTCCCTCCACCCCGTTTCTTCTGCAACTATCATTAAGTACCATAAAATAACGTTACACCAAGCCTTTTTTAAAATTATTATTAATTAGGCGTCAGCCTCTTGCAAAACACACGCTTGTGAAAGTTACATGCTCTGTGAGTTGACGTTTCACAGATGAACGAGTTTCGGTTTCTTTTTGTTTTGTTGGAATATTCCTGCCGTTTGCCCGCCACAACCGAACTCCTGTACGGCTGATGTTCACCGTCAAATTTGCACAATCCCTCCTGCAGTTTGCATCTGTTTCTCAGGGACCTAAGAAGCGCTATCTGGTGGCCGGCCCATTTGATGGACACATGGTCCGTTTCGCAACTACGACTGACCCCGCTCTATCCAATGACAAGGTTTCAAAGGCGGGACTGCGGCCTCTCCCTGTGATTATGAAGATTTGTGTTAGATCGCAGACGGTGGGAATTCGAAGTGAAATGCTTGTCTCTACCGTGCATTTATTGAGCGATTAACTGCTTATGAGAGAAAAAATATCAATAAGTGCTAAGAACCGACTGCTTTAAATTGTTGGAGCAAATTACTGCAGATGCTGGAATTTGTCCTGAATGTTTTGTTTTCAGTGCTTTTTTTAAAACTCAAACTAGATCTGGAACTCTGCCTAAAAGGGTGGTAGAGGCAGAAACCTTCATAACATTTTAGAAGTGTTGAGATGTGCACTTTGCGATGCCATGGCACACAAGGCTATGAGTCAAGCGTTGGAAGCGGGATTAGAATAGTTAGGTGGCCGCTTATGACCAATCGACTAAAGAGACTTTTTCAGTTTTTCTGTGCTGAAGATCTCCATGACTCAGCAGCCCTCAGACTTCATTTACTGTGCATGAAAAAAATTATCAGAATAGCACTCTTGACTCTCCGCCTGATTCGTTTAGAAAATGAGCAAACCAGAGTGGATGCTGGAAATCTGAAAGTGCTAGCTTGGAAGTATCTGCGAGAGAGAACCAGTTTTGAGATTGGTATGATGCTTTGATTTGATTTGTTATTGTCACATTTACATAGGTGCATTGAGCAGTTCTGTTTGCAATATAGACGGATCATACCATACAAGGGGTGATTGAATAGAGTGAGCATTATAACATTACAGCTGCAAAGGAGGTGATGGCCTTTAATTGCTGGACTGTTAACCCAGAGACCCAGATAATGTTCTGGGGACCTGGGTTTGAATCCTGCCACAGCAGATGGTGGAAATTGAATTCAATAAATATCTTGAATTAAGAATCTGATGATGATCATGAATCCATTGTTGGAAAAACCCATCTGGTTCACTAATATCCTTTAGGGAAGGATGCTGCCATCCTTATCTGGGCTGGCCTACATGTAACTCCAGACCCACAGCAATGTGGTTGACTCTCAACTGCCCCCTCGGCAATTTGGGTTGGGCAATGAATGCTGCCTAGCCAGTGATGCCATCATCCTGTTAATGAAATAAAGGGTGGGGGGGGGGAAAGATGCTGCCAGACCCAAACTGAGTTTCTCCAACATTTGCGCTTGTTATTAGTTAAACAAAACCTATGTTGATGTATTTCCACTTAGGGATGAAACCAGACAAAATCACATCTTGGAGATGGAGAAGAGTCGGAGATAGTGGTTCACATTGTTACCAATGACATAGTGAGAAAGAGGGGTGAGGCCTCGTAACAAAAATTTAGGGTACTAGGTAGGAGATTGAAAAGTGGCATCTCAAAGGTTGCAGTCTCTGCACTACCATGGTACCATATTCTCATGAGTTTGTGAATAGGTGGATAGAATGGAAGATTGCATGACTGAAGAGTTGGAGCAGGAGAGAGGGTTTTAGATCCCTGGATCATTAGAGGGAATGGGAATGTACGAGTCTAACAGATTGTACCTGAATCACAATGGGACTAACATCCTTGTGGGAGGGGGAGTTGTTAGTGCAGCTAGAGGGCATTTAAACTAATTTAGCAGGTGAATAGGATGTGGAGTGGAGGTGAAAAAGTGAGTAATGCACAAGCAAATATAGAAGAAAAGTCAAGTCAGCAAGGCAGGCAGAGAGTATATAGTCAAGTCAGGAAGAAAGTGTATTTATGTTAGTGAAAGAGGTAGGGCGTGAAATAGAAATATCAGAACAATTACAGAATGAATCAGAAATTGAAAATTCAAATGTTGACCGCTCCACAACAATTGGGCTGGAAATCACAGAGGTGCCTAAAAAGTTTAGATAGCTTCATGCTTTATCTTCCAGAACAATATCATGGTAACTTACAAAGGCTATCATGGAATTCTAATTCATGGGAATAGGTCAGCAAAACAGGTTTAGGCTGCTCATGATTTTAATGTGTCACTTGTAAAACAAAACAGTTACAGACTCAATCCAGAGAAATTAGCTCAATTGAGGGAATTAAGTCATGATGGATAGTATCAATACTGAACTAAGTCATAGTGGCTGGACCTCACTAACTGTGATAGTGTTGAAATTGGATAGATTCTATATTGGCTATTTCAAAGTCAATGTATTTACAAAAGTGGCCTCAGACACTTCAGGTTGGATGACTGAATTGAAAGAATAGGACACACATGATTTGCCCTGTATTGCTTTGCTAAAAGGATACTGGCAAGTTCCATGATTGATAGAGCCAAAGAGATTTCAACTTTTGTAACTCTGAATGGACTTTGCCAATGCAAAGTCATTTTGTTCGGAATGAATGCCAATGTTCCAATAATTAACCAATAAAGTAATTGAAGGGCTATATGCTTCATTGTTTACACTGGTTCTTTTCCGACAAAGCTGAGAAGAATATTTGCACCACTCAGCTCAACTCTTTGATCAGATACAGAGAACCAATTTGTCTATAAATTTGGCTGAATGTGAATTTGTCAAAGCAAATCTGTTTTTGTTTAGTCCCCACTTTGGGACAAAGGCAAGTGTCTTCCAGAGAAGTGAAGGATTTTCTCATGCCCAGGACAAAATGTGAAATTTTGTGATAATTTGGCATGACTGGTTTTTATTGGAAGCTTGTTCTGAAATTCGGCACTGACAAGTTTCCATTTAATGAATTTATTAAAGGAAGACAAAAAATTTGAATGGATACAAGAACTTGAAAGATGATAACTTGAAATCTGTGTTAGCAGCACTGAATTATGAGAAACAATTTATGCAGGCTGTTGACACTCGTGTGTGTGTGTGTGTGTGTGTGTGTGTGTGTGTGTGTGTGCATGTGTGTGTCTGCGTGTATGTGTGGGTCTGTGTGTGTGTGTGCATGCATGTCCATGCATGTGTGTGCACGTGCATGTGTGTGTGTGTGTGTGTGTGTGTGTGTGTGAGTGCATACCATTTTACTTTAAAATGATGAGCTGGGGACAGTCAGTTACTTTTCAAAGAAATTCAAAGGAAAGATTTAGCAGTGGACAGGAAACATTATGACTTGTATTGGCTCTACATAATTTTCAGATTTATGTCACGAACAATGTGGAAGATACGATTATTATTAAAAACCCAATCCTTTGAATTTTTTTCTGACAAATTTCAGGATGAGAGCTTATAATTGTTTCAATGGTGCTGAATCCTCCAGCCATATAATTTAAACATTATTCATGTGTCTGGCAAAGAAAATTTTGCAGTCAGCACTTTATTGTATAGAATGTATAGAAGAGTGGAGTGATTCAAATGGACTTATGAAAAGTATGGTTGCTGTGTGAGCCCTTGTATGCTTTACGTCAATATACTGTGCTATATGTCTCTCTACTGTTACTGAGACGTACACATTATAATGAAAAGGAATTTTGATGGGAAATGAAATGCTTTTAAAGATTTTCCTATCCTTCTTTGGGAGGATGGAATGATGCGTGATTTATTTATATTAATTTCATTTTAGAGTTTGGGATTTTATCTTAGTGCCATATAGCTTTTGGTCTTTTTTTGTGAAGGGGTTTAAAAATCATTTCAGTCAGTTTTTCTGAAATCATGATACAAAACTAGCGTATACCAGTTGGAGTGTGAATGGAAATTAATTTGTACAGTGGGAACTTAAGATTGGATGGAGAAAACATTGGGGAATTATCTTAGCAAAATATAGGATGAACAAATTTTTAAAAAATGTTCAAAAATCTTTTGAATGCCATCCCAAAGGAGACCTGATTGATGTTGGATGTAAGTGTGGTTTTTGCCAGAGAAAGGGATTGTTCACATCAGTTAAGAAAACAAGCTATCTCAGTGAAGTGTGCAGTTTGTGGAGTATTTGGTAGGAAATTGGTTATTTAAAGTTGAGAAAGCCAAAGATCTCATTTGTGCAAATGATCATAAGGATTAGGCCTCATAGCCCAGAGGACTGAAAATTGAGACAAAGCAATTATTTCAAATACAGATTGATTTCTTTGGAATTTAGAGTAACTCTAAGGTGACAGTGCTTGGGAGCAGATTGGATTAGATTTTGCTGTTTTTTGACATCTTTCAAAACGTCTCACATTCAGATAGCTTGTTTGTTTAATTTTCATTCTTTTGTGTCAGAAATGCCTGGTTTATTACAAAGCTAAACCTGCATCCGTGTGTGTTTATGTTTCATTGAAAGACTGCCACTTTAAATAAAAAGAACAAAAGAACAAACTCAGATTTTATTCTGGGATCTGACTTGTCCAATAATAATATCAGCTAGGATCATAACACATTACCATTTTTGCAGCAATTCTCCCCAGAGGCACTGCTTTAGGAAATCATGTTGAAACAGTCTTAATTGTTAAAAGATACGAATTCCCATTCTTGGTTTTAGATATGGCTTCTATACAACCTATTATGACCCTGCTAAAAAGTTCTTCAGAAATGGATATTAGGATTAAAGGTACAGGTTTAATTGAGGGTTGCAGTTTCCCCACTGACTAATATATTTTTATCTATTCATTCATGGGACATGGATGTCTCTGGCTGGGTCTGAATTTATTTCCTATCCCTAGTTATCCCTGAGAAGATGGTGGTGAGCTGTCTTCTTGAACCATTGCAGACCATATCATGTAGGTAGATCGACAATGGTGTCAAGTAGGGAGTTCCAGGATTTTGACCTAGTGGCACTGAAAAATGGCAATATATTTCCAAGTCAGGATGGTGAGTGCCTTGGATGAGAACTTGCAGTTGGTGGTGGTCCCATGTATCTGCTGTTCTTGCACATCTAGATGGTAGCGGTCATGGGCTTGTGCTTGGAAGATGCTGTCTAAGGAGACTTGGTAAATTTCAGCAGTGCATCTTGTAGATGGTACACATTGCTGCTATTAAGTGTCAGTGGTGGATGTGGTGTCAACCAAGCAGGTAGATTTATCCTGGATGGCGTTGGGCTTCTGAATGTTGTTGAAGTGGAGAGTATTCCATTACTTTTCATCGTGACTTGTGCCTTGTAAGTTGTGATCAAACTCTAGAGATTGTGGAGGTAAGTTACTTGCTGCAGGACTCGTAACCTCTGAACGGTTTGTACCCTCAGTACTCAGATTGCAAGTCTAGTTCAGTGAAAGTGGTCACCTCCAGAATGCTGAAAATTGGAGTTTCAGTGATACTAATGCTATTTAATATCAAGAGGAGATGTTTAAATTGTCTCTTATTAGAGAGCTTATTAGAGATGGCCATTACCTGGCATTTTGTCAGCCCAAGCCTTTACATGATCTTTTGAGTTCTTGATGCATAAGAACAGACCATATATTTACAAATTAACATGAATTTAACACATAATTAAGTCATTTTTAAATGGTTTAATTGTCAAAAGGGAATTACAATAGCAAAACTTGAATTCTATTAGGTATAATTTGACTGTAGTAGTAGGTTTACATGAAAATCAAAAATATAATACAATAAAATGCTAAAACATATCCTTTGAAATATATGGACCAGTTAGGCACAGTTCTCAAATTTTGTACATCTCTTTCTTTTAGATTTTTATTAGATTAAACAAAAAGTTAACAGAGGTATATCATTATCAAACAGAACATTGAACACAAAATGGAAAATATACATTTATAATTTAACTTACCGAATAATTACACGTGAAATTTAAGAAAATGAGGAGGTTAATTAATTCTGAAATGTACATTTTTGTAGTACACTTTAAAAACTGGAAAAACACCTCTAAGTGGAAGTATTAAGTGCTGTGTTCAATAGATGTGAAGCTAGAAAATCACAGCATCTGAGGAGCAGGCAAGTCAACGTTTTGGGCCGAAACTCTTTGTCAGGACTGGGGAAGAGGAGGGGAACCCAGAAACAAATAGAAAGAGAGGGGTGTGGCTGGGGGATGGGTAGGTGAGATGGAGATAGGTGGATGCAGGTGGGGGTTATTGTGGTTGGTCAGTGGGAAGGGTGGAGCGGATAGGTGAGTTAGAAGATAGACAGGTTGGAGGATGAGAGCTTTTGAAGCCGGTGAAGTCAATCTGCAGGCCATTCGGCAAAATGAAATGAGGTGTTGTTCCTTCAGTTTATGTTTGGCTTAACTCTGACAGTTTAGGAGGCCAAGGAGGGGAGTGGGACGGGGAGTTAAAATGGATGGCAACCAGAAGGTCAGGTTGGTTGGTGCATGCAGAGTGGAGATGCTTGCCAAACTGGTCCCCAAGCCTGTGTTTGGTCTCCCTGATATAGAAGAGACCCAGGAGAATCGGATTCTGTAGATGAGGTTAGATGAAGTGCAGGTGAATCTCTACCGGATTTGGAAGGATTGTTTAGGGCCTTGGAAGGAGGTGAGGGGGGAGGTGTAGGGGCAGGTGTAGCATCTCTTGCGGTTGCAGGGAAAGCTTCGGGGTATGGTGGAGGGGTTGGTGGGCACTGTGGAGCTGACAAAGGAGTCACGGAGTGAACGGTCCCTGCGGAAAGCAGACAGGGTTGGGGAGGGGAGTATCTTTTTGCAGGTGGTATCTGATTATAGGTGGTGGAAATGTTGAAGGATGATGTGTTGTATTCGGAGGTTGGTGGATCAGTATGTAAGGACTAAGGGGACTCTATCCTTTTTGTTGAGGGGTGCGATTTGAGGGCAGAAGCACAGGAAATGGGGAAGATGCGGTTGAGGGCATCCTTAAAAAGAATGGAGGGGAAAGATGGAGAGGAGAGGCAAGTACAGTCCCTGAATTAGGAGGATATCTGGGGAGTCCTAGAGTGCCTCATGTTGGGAGTAAATGCAGCAGAGGTGGAGGAATTGTGAGCATAGGATAGACTTTTTGCAGGTGGGTGAGAGGAGCTGTAGTTGAGGTAACTGGGGGAGTTAGTGGATTTGAAATGGATATCAGTTTTGTGTTGGTTACTGGAGATGGAGACAGAGAGGTCCAGGAAGGGAGGGACATGTCAGAAATAGTCCAGGTAAATGTGAGGCAAAGTTGATGAACTGTCCGAGCTCCTCACAGGAGCATGAGGCAGCGCCGATACAGTGGATACAAATATAGCGGAGAAAAAGGTGAGGAATGGTGCCAGTGTTGTTGAAACTGTCTCTTCCACAAATCCTGCAAAGAGGTAGGCATTGCTGGGGCCCATGCGGGTGCTGGTGGCCACCCCTTTGGTTTGTAGGAAGTGGGAGGAGTCAAAGGAAACATTGTTAAAGGTGGGGACTGGTTCTGCCAAGTGGATGAGAGAGTCAGTGGAGGGGGAACTGGTTGGGCCTACGGGGGAGAAGGAAGCAGAGGGCTTTTAGGCCATCCCTGTGGAGGATGCAGATGTAACAGGACTGTACCGTACTGTCCAACTACAATAACCCTCTACCTGCATCTACCTATCTTCATCTCACCTACCAGCCCCATCCCCCTCCTATTTATTTCTGGCCCCCCCCCCCACCCAATCCCAGTCCTGACAAAGGGTTTCGGCCTGAAACATTGACTTTCCTGCTTCTCGGATGCTGTCTGAGCTGCTATGCTTTTCCAGCTTCACATTTATTGACTGTAGCTTCCAGCGTCTGCAGCCCTTTCTGCCTCCGAGTGCTAGCTATAAGGTTATGCAAAATACAAAGAAATTACTGCTCCAATGTAGTCCTAAAAAACAATCTGTAATTTATAGAGGTTCTTTATAATGGCATTCAAATAGTAGAGACTGTAACACAGTCAAATGACTTTATTTTCCTTTTGGCATTGACCAAGAGTACTAAAGTGTTGTTCGTGGGCTGATTAATTTCCTGTAACCCTAAACAAAGTACAACTCATTGCGTAAGATCAACAACTGGTGGTGTTATCTGCAACGTCCAGCTTTGTGAATGTTATATTGACTGTTCCATTTCCTTTTTGCTTAATGTGATATTGCCTTTCTCACCAATCTAATCGTAGTCACATCTCCTGTTTACTCATGTTGAAAGTGCTTGCGGGCGTAGCCTACATACAATACCAATGTCTCAGGTTAGACAACGGCCAGATTTTCCCTGCGTTTTTCTAAGGAAGTTTCGGAAGCATAACTTCACAATAAAAAAAAGTTTTTCCTGGAAGGGCTTCAGTTTTTTTAAATAATATTGCTGACACACCACGTAGAATGATCGTCTTTGACCATTTCTGGTTTCATATATTACCCACCTGAATATATCAATCAATGGCAGCAATATGAATGCGAGGGGAGCCCTAGTGAGACAAATACTGACTGAGAAAAATTAATCAAACTTACAAGGCAAAAACACTTCCAGGCTGTGTCTGTAGTGCCTATTCAAATCAAATTTTCTGTCAAAACGATTCAAAGAGAGAAAGGTAGTGAAGTGATGGATAGAAGAATGAAGGAGAAATGGTTTGTAACTCTATGCACAGTATGGGATTTGTCAGTATTTACACTGAGACAGATTTTTCATCATTCACTCCAAGTCTTGTCTCATTTTGCTTCATGCAGGACACAGGAGAAAGTTAAAAACTTGCCCTTTGGAGATTTCTTTTTGACATGCTGTTTTCTTCTGGTTTTAATTTTTCCTTCAAAATGATGCGCATTTTTTATTCTAGCACCAATCTTCCTGAATTAAAACTGTGTACTTCCTGCCTAAAAACACAAAAAGAAGAAATAGATTTGGTATTTATAATTTCCATTTTTTTTCTTTTAATATCGAAATTAGAATTCCAATCTGCATCAACTATCACAGTAATAATGATTACATTGCAAGACTATGTGATATAACAGCTGAATTGGGCCATTCAGCTCATTGAGTCTGCTCTGCCATTCAATCATCGTTGAATTGTTTCTCAATCTCATTCTCATGCCTACTCCCTGTAACCATGATGTCCTTACCAATAAATAACCTATCTATCCTTATCTTAAACACACTCAATGAATTGGCTTCCACCACTTTTTGTGATATTGAGTTGTACAGATTAACCACCTTCTGGCTCCGGAAATTCTCCTCATCTCAGTTGTAAGGGTTGTCCCTTCATTCTGAGCCTGTGACCTTGAGTCCTAGTGATTCCTACTCGTGGAAAGATTTTCTCCATGTCCATTCTATCCAGGCCTCTCAGTATTCTGTAAGTTTCAATCAGAACCTCTCCCTCATACTTCTAAACACAACTGAATGCAGACCCCGAGTTCTCAACCGCTCCTCATAGGATAAGCCCTTCATTCCTGGGGTCATTCTTGTCAATCTCTTCTGGACTCCTTACAATGCCAGCACATGCTTCCCTAGATATAGGGCCCAAAACCACTTACTATATTCCAAATAGGATGAGCAATAAATGCTGGTCCAGCCAGCTAGGCCTCAGCCTGTGAATGAATAAAGAAAAGCGGCCTGACCAAAAAACTTCTATATCTGCAACAGTAAATCTCGGATGTTGTACTCTTGCCCTCTTGAAATGAATGCTAACATTGCATTTGACTTCCCAACTGCCAACTGGACCTGCATATTAACCTTAAGAGAATCTTGAACTGTGACTCCCTAGTCCCTTTGTGCGTCAGATTTCGGAAGCTTTTTCCTGTTTAGAAAATAAACTACAACTCTATTTGTTCTACCAAATCGCATAACCTCACACTTTCCCATAATTGTACTCCATCTGCCACTTCCTTGCCCACTTGCCTAACATGGACCAAGTCTTTCTGCAGCTTCCTTAACACTACTTGTCCCTTCATCTATCTTTGTGCCATCTGAAAGCTTAGTAACAATGCCCTTCATCCAGATTGCTAATGTTGTGATCCCAACATTGACCCGTGCGGAATTCCACTTGTCATGGGCTACCATCTTGAAAAAGAACTCTTTGTTCTTACTCTCTGCCTTTTGCCTATCAGCCAGCCTTCCATCCATGACAATGCTTTGCTCCAAACACCATGGTCTTGTCTGATTTAACAGCCTCCCGTGTAGCACCTCATTAAAATTCTTCTGGAAATCCACATCGATCATGTCCACTGACTCTTCTTTGTCTAACTTGTTCATTACCTCCTCAAATAATTCTAACAGATCAGGCATGACCTCCCCTTGCTAACTGTGCCCTATTTTAACATTCTCTTCCAAGTACCCCATAATTTCATCTTTAATAATGAACTCTAAAATTTTATCAACAATTGAGGTCAGGGTAACCGGCCTGTTGTTTCCTGCCTTCTGGTTCTCTCCCTTAAACAGGGGAGTTACGTTAGCCGTTTTCCAGTTTTCTGGGACCCTCCCTGACTCTAGTGATTCCTGAAATATCACCATCATCGCATCTACAACGTCTGCAGCTATCTCCTTCAGAACTCTGGTGTGCACTGCATCTGGTCTGATTTCTCTGCCATCAGACATTTTAGCTTCCCCAGCATCTTGTCCTTAGTGATGCTCAGTACAGTCACCTCTGCCTCTACCTGTCTTGAAGGTCTGGTATGCTGCTGGTCTCTTCCACTGTAAAAACTGTTGCAAAGTACCTGTACAGTCCCTCCATCATTTCTTTGTTCCCCATTACTTCTCCAGCCTCATTAACCAGTGTTCACTTTTGCATCTCTTTTACCTTTTAGATATCCAGAAATAACTCTTGCAATCTAATTTTATATCACTAGCTAGCTAACTCTCATACTGCATCCTTTATCCCTTTATTGCTTTTTCAATTATAATCGGTTGGTTTTAAAGTCTTCCCAATCCTCTGGCGTCCCACTAATCTTCACCACATTGTATGCTTTTTCTTTTGTTTTTATGTGTCCCTGACTTCCCTTGTCATTTATGGTTGTCTCGTCCTCCCCTCAGTATAAGTTTTGTTCCTCGGGATGAATTTCTGCTGTGCCTCCCAAATGACCACAGAAACTCCTGTCATTTCTACTCCAGCGTCTTCCCTGCTAGGCTCGCCTTCCAGTCAACTCCGGCCAGCTCCTCCGTCACATCTTTGTAGTTAACTTTACACAATTGTAATACCGTTACATCCGATTCAAGCTTCTCCCTCTCAAACTGCAGGGTGAAATGGTGAATTGGTGAAGGTGATGGCCTAGCGGTATTACCGCTGTTAATCCAGAGACCCAGAAAATGTTCTGGGGACCTGGATTCGAATCCCGCCATGGCAGATGGTGGATTTGACCTCCATAAATATCTGGAATTAAGAGTCTAATGATGACTGTGAATCTATTGTCAATTGTTGAAAGAACCCATCTGGTTCACTAATACCCGTTGGGAAGGAAACTGCCATCCTTACCTAGTCTGCTCTACACGTGACTCCAGGCCTACAGCAATGTGGTTGACTCTTAACTGCCCTCTGGGCAATTAGGGATGGGCAATAAATGCTGCCTAGACAGCGATGCCATGAATGAATAAAAAACAATCATATTATGGTCGCTGTCCCCTAGGGGTTCCTTCACCTTCAGCTCCCAAGCCGTATCTACCTCACCGACCTTCCCACAACACAAAACCAAGTTCTGCGAGGTATTAGATTATGGAGTAAGGAAACTGGATGTCAAACTAAAGGAGATGTTTGTAGGAAGTGACAAAAATCTTTGCCAAAGAGATGTGAAAGGAGGAGAGGAAATTGAAGAGCATGATTAGAGAATTCTCATGAAATGGATTCAAAATGGTCATAGGCACAGTTGCTGATGGTGGAAGCGGGGGATATACAGGAGGCTGAACTTTGATAAGTGGAGAGTACATTAGTGGTAGGGGCAGCAAAATTAGAGGGTTGATGTTGGAGGATAAGGCAGAATTGGAAGTCTTATAGGGGCAGTGGGCAGGTTAGTGAGGACAAGGGGGTCATGGTTAAATTGGGCTTCCCTGTAGAAATTTGGTGTGAAATCTGGATTTGACAAATGATTGCTTCAGCAGCTTTTATTTCACCCCAACTCCCTTTAAAGATCAGAGATAATGGGAACTGCGGATGCCGGAGAATTCCAAGATAATAAAATGTGAGGCTGGATGAACACAGCAGGCCAAACAGCATCTCAGGAGCACAAAAGCTGACGTTTCAGGCCTAGACCCTTCATCAGAGAGGGGGATGGGGAGAGGGAACTGGAATAAATAGGGAGAGAGGGGGAGGCGGACCGAAGATGGCGAGTAAAGAAGATAGGTGGAGAGAGTATAGGTGGGGAGGTAGGGAGGGGATAGGTCAGTCCAGGGAAGACGGACAGGTCAAGGAGGTGGGATGAGGTTAGTAGGTAGCTGGGGGTGCGGCTTGGGGTGGGAGGAAGGGATGGGTGAGAGGAAGAGCCGGTTAGGGAGGCAGAGACAGGTTGGACTGGTTTTGGGATGCAGTGGGTGGGGGGGAAGAGCTGGGCTGGTTGTGTGGTGCAGTGGGGGGAGGGAACGAACTGGGCTGGTTTAGGGATGCAGTAGGGGAAGGGGAGATTTTGAAACTGGTGAAGTCCACATTGATACCATATGGCTGCAGGGTTCCCAGGCGGAATATGAGTTGCTGTTCCTGCAACCTTCGGGTGGCATCATTGTGGCAGTGCAGGAGGCCCATGATGGACATGTCATCTAAAGAATGGGAGGGGGAGTGGAAATGGTTTGCGACTGGGAGATGCAGTTGTTTGATGCGAACTGAGCGGAGGTGTTCTGCAAAGCGGTCCCCAAGCCTCCGCTTGGTTTCCCCAATGTAGAGGAAGCCGCACCGGGTACAGTGGATGCAGTATACCACATTGGCAGATGTGCAGGTGAACCTCTGCTTAATGTGGAATGTCATCTTGGGGCCTGGGATATGGGTGAGGGAGGAGGTGTGGGGGCAAGTGTAGCATTTCCTGCGGTTGCATCCACTGTACCCGGTGCAGCTTCCTCTACATTGGGGAAACCAAGCGGAGGCTTGGGGACCGCTTTGCAGAACACCTCCGCTCAGTTCGCAACAAACAACTGCACCTCCCAGTCGCAAACCATTTCCACTCTCCCTCCCATTCTCTAGATGACATGTCCATCATGGGCCTCCTGCACTGCCACAATGATGCCACCCGAAGGTTGCAGGAACAGCAACTCATATTCCGCCTGGGAACCCTGCAGCCATATGGTATCAATGTGGACTTCACCAGTTTCAAAATCTCCCCTTCCCCTACTGCATCCCTAAACCAGCCTAGTTCGTCCCCTCCCCCCACTGCACCACACAACCAGCCCAGCTCTTCCCCCCCACCCACTGTATCCCAAAACCAGTCCAACCTGTCTCTGCCTCCCTAACCGGTTCTTCCTCTCACCCATCCCTTCCTCCCACCCCAAGCCGCACCCCCAGCTACCTACTAACCTCATCCCACCTCCTTGATCTGTCCGTCTTCCCTGGACTGACCTATCCCCTCCCTACCTCCCCACCTATACTCTCTCCACCTATCTTCTTTACTCGCCATCTTCGGTCCGCCTCCCCCTCTCTCCCTATTTATTCCAGTTCCCTCTCCCCATCCCCCTCTCTGATGAAGGGTCTAGGCCCGAAACGTCAGCTTTTGTGCTCCTGAGATGCTGCTTGGCCTGATGTGTTCATCCAGCCTCACATTTTATTATCTTGGAATTCTCCAGCATCTGCAGTTCCCATTATCTCTGATACTATTTTAACCTCACTGCGAAGCCTCTTCCAGGGATGCCTAACCTGAAGAAGTTACCCTCCTCCCTCCGGACCAACCTCAGGGAATCTCTCTCCCATTGCAACTCTCTTGTCCGCCTCCCCCTCTCTCCCTATTTATTCCAGTTCCCTCTCCCCATCCCCCTCTCTGATGAAGGGTCTAGGCCCGAAACGTCAGCTTTTGTGCTCCTGAGATGCTACTTGGCCTGCTGTGTTCATCCAGCCTCACATTTTATTATCTTGGAATTCTCCAGCATCTGCAGTTCCCATTATCTCTGTATCAATTATGTTCCTTCTTTCCCAAAAGTTACATTTATAGCAAAACATAGAATAGGCTGAAATTGTACAATGGGAAGGCAAAAATAATGTGACTCTTAGGGATGGATACATTTGGAGGGAATAGACAGAAATTACAGGAGAATGGTAGTACCCATGGCGAGAAAGCAGGGTTACCATTTTGAGTCCAGTGACCCTTCAGAATTGAAAGCAGCTTAGAAAAGATGGTATTTATGTTAGTCGTGATGGTTGGGTGGGGTAAAGGAGTGGAGATGGAGCCCAGAGAGAGAGGGAGAGAGAAGAAAGGCAGACAGACAAAGGTATTGTTGAGTGTAAGCCAGGGAAGAACAGAAACTAGATAGGTGATAGTCAAGAGCTAGATAGTCAACAGCTTAATTACGTTATCACCTTCAGGACACAACATTGAGTTTATCAATTTCAGAGCATCAATACCTTCCTTCCATGACAATCTTGAGAAGTTCCCAGCCTCCTGACTGATGTCTGTCGTTCTCCAGCCTACATTAGCACCACGCCGGACTGGCTGCTATGTAGCTATAGGAGTGACTATGATCCACTTACTGGACTGCAGAGGCATGGACCTCTTGAACAAGACCACCCCGACCAGGTGCTTGACCGTGGCCAATCCCTTGGACTGGTATGAGAGCCCGTCCTTGACTTACTGTGCCAGGAGACCGGGATTAAGGATACCTTCATGGAATTCACTGAGAATGACTCCCCTGAGACTTTGAGGCGTGGTTACTTACTTGGCTGTGTTTTTGGTATGAAAGTTGCTGGCTGCAGATGCAGGTGTGAGTTTGATGTAGCAAAATGCTGGACAGCAAGATGTATGCACCCTTGACTGAGGACTCGTGACCAGCAAGGCAAGATGCCTGCCTCTGGGATAGAGCTAATAGGCACGGCGCGCACATAGCAAAGCAAGGCATGGATGCTGTTAGCATGCAGGTAGGCGCTCAGTGAATGAGTAAGCGATCAGCCCTGAGAGCCTAACTGACCAGGTTCATGAGCTGGGTAACTGTCTTTGCCACAGCCTTTCAAAGCTAATTATTGATGTGCCCTGCAACGTGAGTGGGCAGTTCCTAAAAGGGATGCCATTGTGGTCAGCTGCCAGTGTCTGTGGACAAGGGGTGGTGCCTGTGGGTCAGGTCCTGAGGTGCCATTAGATACTGAACGATGTGGAGACTGGTCACAGCCAAGCACCCGCCCTGACTTCCACGTTGAGATTTCAACACATGTCTCGTTCTGTGCATTTGGTAACGATAGAAAGTTAGTGAGTAGCAGCCAGTGAGGTGAGTTGCAGTGCTGTGACGGTGTATCACAAGTTTTTATCGCTGTGATTTGTCTACTTGCTGCTGCCTAATGAGAAACTTTCCTTTCTGCTCAGCATATGCAGTAACTGTGGAGCGCAATGGTCCCAAAAATGAGATAGACCCCACTGGACTTCTCATTGCATTCTGTTATAATTCTCCCCTTTGACCCCGTCGCGCACACTCTTATAAAATTCCACTCCGAGAGAACCCAACCGACTGCAGGTCGTTCACAGTTTTAATAAGGCTGAAGCAGCACCACACGTTAAAAACCGAAAGAGCTGCGGATGCTGTAAAGCAGGAACGAAAACAGAAGTCGCTGGAAAAGCTCAGCAGGTCTGGCAGCATCTGTGAAGAAAAAAATCAGACTTAACCTTTTGGGTCCGGTGACCCTTCCTCAGAATAGTTGTGTTCAGTCCTGAGGGAGGGTCACTGGACCCGAAACATTAAGTCTGTTTTTTTCTGCACAGATGTTGTCAGACCTGCTGAGGTTTTCCAGAAACTTCTGGTTCAGCACCATAGAACATAGAACATTACAGCACAGTACAGGCCCTTCGGCCCTCGATGTTGTGCCGACCTGTCATACCAATCTGAAGCCCATCTAACCTACACTATTCCATATACGTCCATATGCTCGTCCAATAACGACTTAAATGTACTTAAAGTTGGCGAATCTACTACCGTTGCAGGCAAAGCGTTCCACTCCCTTCCTACTCTCTGAGTAAAGAAACTACCTCAGACATCTGTCCTATATCTTTCACCCCTCAGTTTAAAGCTATGCCCCCTCGTGCTCGCCGTCACCGTCCTAGGAAAAAGGCTCTCCCTATCCACCCTATCTAACCCTCTGATTATTTTATATGTTTCAATTAAGTCAACTCTCAACCTTCTTCTCTCTAATGAAAACAGCCTCAAGTCCCTCAGCCTTTCCTCGTAAGACCTTCCCTCCATACCAGGCAACATCTTAGTAAATCTCCTCTGCACCCTTTCCAAAGCTTCCACATCTTTCTTATAATGCGGTGACCAGAACTGTACACAATGCTCCAAGTGCGGCTGCACCAGAGTTTTGTACAGCTGCAGCATAACCTCTTGGTTCCAGAACTCGATCCGTCTATTAATAAAAGCTAAAACACTGTATGCTTTCTTAACAGCCCTGTCAACCTGGGTGGCAACACTCAAGGATCTGTGTACACGGATGCTGAGATCTCTCTGCTCATCTACACTGCTAAGAATCTTACCATTAGCCCAGTACTTTGCCTTCCGGTTACTCCTACCAAGGTGCATCACCTCACACTTGTCCACATTAAACTCCATTTGCCACCTCTCAGCCCAGCTCTGCAGCTTATCTATGTCTCTCTGTAACCTACAGTATGCTTCATCACTATCCACAACTCAACCGACCTTAGTGCCGTCTGCAAATTTACTAACCCATCCTTCTACGCCCTCATCCAGGTCATTTATAAAAATGACAAACACGCAGTGGACCCAACACCGACCCTTGCGGTACACCACTAGTAACTGGTCTCCAGGATGAACATTTCCCATCAACCACCACCCTCTGTCTTCTTTCAGCAAGCCAATTTCTGATCCAAACTGCTAAATATCCCACAATCCCGTTCCTCCGCATTTTGTACAATAGCCTACTGTGGGGAACCTTATCGAACGCCTTGCTGAAATCCATATACACCACATCAACCGGTTTACTCTCATCTACCTGTTTGGTCACCTTCTCAAAGAACTCAATAAGGTTTGTGAGGCACGACCGTCCCTTCACAAAACCATGCTGACTATCCCTAATCAAATTATTCTTTTCTAGATGATTATAAATCCTATCCCTTATAACCTTTTCCAACACTTTATCAACAACTGAGGTAAGGCTCACTGGTCTATAATTACCAGGGTTGTCTCTACTCCCCTTCTTGAACAGGGGAACCACATTTGCTATCCTCCAGTCATCTGGCACTATTCCTGTAGACAATGACGAGTTAAAGATCAATGCCAAAGGCTCGGCAATCTCCTCCCTGGCTTCCCAAAGGATCCTCGGATAAATCCCATCCAGCCCAGGGGACTTATCTACCTTCACACTCCATAAGATGTTGAAAGATGTTGCATTTGCAGTCCTACTAATTTGCAAACTGAATATCTGAGCGACAGTTTATTTGGGAGGAGGACAGGTGATGTTAAAGTGACGATGGAGGTGAACGTGTTACAAATTTGAATCTTGACCCTTGACCTGCCACCAACTGCCCCTTTTAACCGAGGAGGAACAGAGTGAGTGACGAGGCTACTCCCAGAAAGTGGGTTGATAATTTAAACACTATAATCAGGCCAGCGGCTGATTATTGTTTGGCCATTTCAAATTTAATGCCTGCTGGGCCTCAGGAAATCTCACTCCTTATTAAAGGCAATTCCATTCATCCACTGCACCCAGTCTACCTGCCTATCAGCCCATTTTGACATGACTACCCTTAAACTTTCAAATCTGGCCCATCTGTACTCTTCTCCCACAGACCCCAATCCCCACAAGGCCACCAATCTCCCCATCAAAGATTTACACACAGCACCTCATACCAGGCTTTCTGATATCAGTGCAACGTCTGATAAAGGCAAGCATGACAAATGCCTTCTTCACCATCCTATCTACCTTTGATGCCACTTTCAAGCCACTATGTATCTGCACCCCTAGGTCTCTCTGTCTCAACAATACTCCCCAGGGCCCTCCCACCAATTCTGGTGTCGTCTGAAAATTTACTAATATTGCCTCCTATATTCTCATCCAAATTGTTTATTTAAATGAAAGACCATAGTGGACGCAGCAATATTTTTTGCAGCACACCACTGATCACAGGTCTTCAATCTACCATGACCACCTGTCTCCTTTCTTCAAGCCAATTTTGTATCAAACTGGCTTGTTCTCCCTGTATCCCATGTGATCTAATCTTACTAACCAGTCTACCATGAGAAACCTTGTTGAAGGCCTTGCTAAAATCTGTGTAGACAGTATCTACCACTCTGCCTTCATCAATCTTCAAAACATTCAGTCAAGTTTGTGAGACACGATTTCCCAAGTACAGACCCATGCTGACTAACTCTAATCAGCCCTTGCATGTAGATCCTGTGTCTCAGAAATCCTTACAACTATTTACCAACCACTGACGTCAGGCTCACCAGTCTGTAGTTCCCTGGCTTTTCCTTGTGGCCTTTCTTAAATAATGGCACAGTATTAGCCACCCTCCAAGTCTTTTCGCACCTTCCCCATGGCTGTTGATAATGCAACTATCTGTGTTAGGAGCCCCACAATTTTTTTCCCTAGCATTCCAATGGGATACACTTAATCAGGCCATCTTTGTGTGTCTTAAAGACCTCCAGCAATTCTTCTTCTATAATGTGGACACTTTTCAAGACATTACTGTTTATTTTCCCATGTTCCCCAGCTTCCCAGGTCTTTCTCCATGGTAAATATTGAAATATTTATCTAGGATCTCACCTGTCTCCTATGGTTCCATACAGCGGTATCCCCATTGGATCTCTTTGGATTCTCGTTAACCTTCTTTGCCAAAGCTATCCTATGTCCCCTTTTCGCCCCCCTGATTTCCTTCTTAAGTGTACTTCTACACCCCCTATACTGCTCAAGGGATTCACTTGATCGCAGCTGTCTTTACCTGACATATCTCTCCTTTTTCTAGACTAGAGCCTTAATATCACAAGTCATCCAGCATTCCCTACACCTGCCAGCCTTGCACTTCACACCAATGGAACATTCTGCACCTGAATTCTTGTTGTCTCGCTTTTGAAAGCCTCCCATTTGCCAGCCGTCCCTTTACCTGCAAACAGACTCCTCCAAACAACTTTTGAAAGTTCCTGTCTAATACTATCAAAATTGGCCTTGCCCAGTTTAGAACTTTAACTTGTGGACGAGGCCTATCCTTTTCCATAACTATTTTGAAGCCAATGGAATTATGGTCACTGGTCCCAAAGTGCCATCCCATGAAGACTGTCACTCGCCCTGACTTATTTTCCAAGAGGAGGTTGAGTTTAACCTCGATGCTGGCAGAGACAGCGTATGTGGGCCATAGAGTTAAAAGCTCCCCAGCATTACAGAGAAACCCCAATTTGCAGGTTTCTCTTCTGCTGCTGGGGTCCACTTTTCTCCCTGATGACAAACAGGATTTTGGATTCACTACAATTTCTTTTCCTGGATGTTTGCCCCTTTTTTGGGACTGATTGGCCCAGGGATCAGGAGGTTCCTCGTCCTGGAGTCTGCACCATTTTCTACCTATGGTGAGCAGGGAGCTTGACACTTCCTGACCCTCACTCACAGCGTATGCTAGTAGCATGAACTATAAAATCCAGGCTGTTGTGTTGAAATAAGTTTTTTTTGTGTGTTTATGATCCACATGGCAAGTTTTGCAATGCTAGTCAAGAATCTAGTGAAGCAGAATGATTTTTCCTGTGCTTTCCAGAGAAAACTCAGTTTCATTAACTTTAAGCAACATTTAAACATCAGATTTTAAAAAAATAAGCTTCTTACGCAGGCAAGTGTGGATTCTTGTTCGTCGTCCTGTGAAGGAGGCAGTGAAAGTGTTCCATTCTATGGAGAAGAGGTCAAAATGTTACAACAAAACCGTGAATATTGGGAACACTACCCTTTTACAAGTAAGTCTAGCACATTTTCAGAACATGCTCTTGTCTTCAATCTGTCCTGTGGCCAAAGGGAGAAGACAGGAAACCTGCTCCCAGGTATCTGCTGTTGTATGACCTTCAGGAAGTACGTGACGGTGAAAGAAATAGGAGAAGAGAAAGAGAAAGAATATAAAGATTATCATTCACCCAGCTCATCCCATAGAGTTTTGCAATGAGCTGCTTCTGAAGTATAATAATTATGTTCAGGCTGCATGAGTGTCAGTATTTTTGGCACTAGGTTGACAGGGCACTCCTCAACCGTTGCTTCCTCCACCTTACAATGACAAGTAACTGAGACATCAACATAAGGCAGTGCGTCCACTGCATTTCACCTGAAGTGAAAGTTGGTCCACACATTTCTCCTCAATTACAAGTGTTGAGTTTTTAGTACTTTCTGCTCTGTGTGCTGAGTATTTGTAGGATTTCAACAGCTCCCCTCCCTCCCCCACAGCCCAAAAAAGGATGGGTGAGAGCATAAGAACATAAGAAATTGGAGCAGGAGTAAACCATCTGGTCCTTCAAACCTGCCCTGCCAGTCTATAAGATCATGGCTGATCTTTCTGTGGACTCAGCTCCACTTTCCAGCCTGTTCACCATAAACCTTAATTCCTTTACTGTTCAAAAATCTATCTATCTTTGCCTTAAAAACACTCAACGAGGTAGCCTCAACTGCTTCAGTGGGCAGGGAATTTCACAGATTCATAATCTTTTGGGAGAAGAAGTTCCTCCTCAGCTTAGTCCTCAATCTGCACCCCCTTATTTTGAGGCTATGAGTTTTGGGGGAAAGTTAAAGTATTACAAAATATGAATCCTGAGCCCCCATTTTATTTCATTTCCAGTATTAATAGAGGTGACTCATGGGGTGGGCCAGAATTCAGGCAAACCAAGCAACCATGGGTGGTACAGTGGCTCAGTGCTCAGCACTGCTGCTTTACAGCACCAGGAACAATTCCAGCCTCAAGCAACTGTCTGTGTAGAGTTTGCACATTCTCCCCGTGTCTATGTGGATTTCCTTTGGGTACTCTGGCTTCCTCCCACAGTCCAAAGACATGTCAATTAGATTGATTGGCCATGCTAAATTGCCCATGGTGTCCAGGGATGTGCTGCCTATGTGGATAAGCCAAGGGATATGCAAGGTTAAAGGGATAGCGTGGGGGAGATGCTGTTTGGAGAGTGGGTGTGGACTGGATAAGCTGATTGGCCTGTTTCCACACTGTGGGGATTCTGTAGATATGGGCCTATTTCAATGCTGATGAAAAGCAGAAGTAGCTGTTTAATTTATTCTTGGTGTTGGTTGAGAGAGGAAATGTTGGCCTGACCCCTGAAGAGCTATTTGTTCTTTTTTGCTCAAGTCCTGAATGGCTTACTTCTGTACTGTGTTTCCTAGGGTTGTTTCTTTACACTCATTTGAACAGCTGGAGCAAAAAGGAACGGGCACCCTCTAATTGTTCTTTTAAGGACAATATCCCACACAATGCAATATTGCCTCAGTAGTGTGCTGAAATGTCAAGAAGCACTGAAGTTAAACTTGAATACATGACCATCAGCTACCAACTGAGCTGAACAATCTCACAAAGTGATTATTGGATAAATTTCCTCAAATTGCTTCTTCTTTATAGACCCTGTCTGGCTTTGGCTTAGCCCTCTCCCTTGATGGTATGACAGCTGAACAGGAGCTCACTCTACAATCTGCTCACGTTATTAAATCTCAAAGTTAATTGTGGTTCCTTAACACATTTTGCTGGAGATTGAGTGAAACCACTTGGTATTGTATTATTATGGCTCAAATGCAATATTGATGGGACACATTTTAAACTTCATGGCATGGACAGTAATTTGCTGAGCGTGCAAGTGCTGGATTTTTGGACCCTTCCTGCCAATGGACTGAAAATTGGACCGATTCTATGTAGATTCGTAGTCACGGAGCTGTTCAGCATGGAAACAGACCCTTTGGTCCAACTCATCCATGCTGACCAGATATCCTAAATTAATCTAGTCCCATTTGCCAGCATTTATCCCATATTCCTCTAAACTCTTCCTATTCATTTATGTTGTTTTATGTTATATATGTGTTTTAAATGTTGTAATTGTACCAACCTCCATCACTTTCTCTGGCAGCTCATTCCATACATGCACCATCATGTGTGTGAAACTGTTGCCTCTTATGTTCCTTTTAAATTTTTCCCCTTTCACATTAACCCTCTCATTTTGGATTCCCCCATCCTGGGGGGGACCTTGTCTATTTACCCTAGCCATGCTCCTCATGATTTTATAACCCTCTATAACATCACCCCTCAGCCTCCGACACTCCAGGGAGAATAGCCCCAGCCTATTCAGCCTCTTTGTATAGCTCAAACCCTCCAACCCTGGCAACATCCTGGTAAATCTTTTTCTCAACCCTTCAAAGTTTCACAACATCCTTCCTGCAGGAAGGGCACCAGAATTGCACACAGTATTCCAAAATGTTCTAACCAATGCCCTGCACAGTTGCAATATGACTTCTCACCTCTCATACTTAATGCCTGATTATTAAATGGGCAACTTCACCAGCTTATCATAATGTAGTGAAAATGAAAAAATTGCTGCACTGTTTTCGGGAAAAGATCTAGCCATTGCAGTAGTATGGGTTTGAAAGTTAAGTTGCATCAGTATGAATTGCATCAATAAGAACTTCCCTCTCTGTTTAACAATTTTTATAGCCTTCTCTCATTGATGAAACCATGATGTGTTCTGCATGAATTGTCTGCCCAGTCCGTTGCTTCAT
Source organism: Stegostoma tigrinum (assembly GCF_030684315.1). Taxonomy (NCBI): domain Eukaryota; kingdom Metazoa; phylum Chordata; class Chondrichthyes; order Orectolobiformes; family Stegostomatidae; genus Stegostoma; species Stegostoma tigrinum. The sequence goes on from NC_081364.1 coordinate 15,847,493, forward strand.
GGAGGCCAGGAAGAAGAAGGAGGAGCATATGAATAATTATGTGGATAATAGTCAAGTGAATAACGCCACAATTCCCAACCTTTACATTTCAGCATTCGTATTGATGTTAACTGCACTCTGCATTGGCGGGTTCACTTGGTCCTCTCTAAACTTACATGCTGCATCATCTATCCCTGTTTACTATTCCCCCAACACATAATCTCTATCCTATTGGGATGGCATTCCAATAGTTCCAGATGTTTATGAACATTTTTCTGTTCAACCTGACTCCATCTCTGGCAGCACATAGTTCTATGATCCTGTGTATTCCTAAACCAGAGCCTTCTTTAAGAGTGATACTACACCATATGACATATTGGAAGCCTTTCCAGTACTTTAATGGTGTGGGCACAGGGAGGTATGAGAAAAGAATTATTCTCACTAATCACATGCCTTGCCTGCAATTTGTTCATTGCACTCAAGAGTGTCCAGCATAAACCTAATAATGTCCTGGTAAACGGGCCCCTATGAATAAAAATGTAGAGTAATATAACAGCAAAATATTTAAAAAATGAAAGTGACAGACCATGTGAAGTGCCTGATCAGTTGATGGGTTATTTTTCATCATACAGTATAGAACAGCATCGTGCACAGTGGTAAAAATCTGGGATTTGCTGATGTTTTTTCCAAAGAATCCTCCTTGTTCAAACTGCTCGATGATAGCCCCTAAAAGAAGTGAAATTCAATTAATTTAAGTGGTCTAGAATTATTCATGGGTTGTGGGTGATGTTGGCAAAGTTAGCATTTGTTGGGCATTCCTAGTTTCCATAGAATTGGATGGCACAGTGCTAAGGACCTGAGTTTGATTCTCCCTTCGGGTAACCGTCGGTGTGGAGTACAGACATTCTCCACTTGTCTGTTCGGGTTTCCTCTGGGTGCTCTGGTTTCCTCCGAAAGTGGGAAATGTGGATTGGCCATGCTAAATTGCCCGTAATGTCCACGGGCGTGAAGCCTTTGTGAATTAGCCATGGGAAATGTAGGATTATAGGAATAAGGTGGGTCTGGTTTGGGTGCTCTTCGGAGGGTCAGTGTGGACTCAAAGGGCCAAATGGCCTGTTTTCACACTGTATGGATTCTATGACTCTACTTCAACTGAATGGCCGGCCGACGGTGGTTAGAGTCAACCACAGTACAATGCATCTGGAGTCACAAACCAGAATCATTAAGGCCCCCTTTGAGTGCTGACAGGGTGAGATCCATAAAACTGACACCAACTGAACCCAAGAGACTTTTGGACTCCTTGTAGGTAACTTTAAGCTGATTGTTCCATCAGGAATCAGATAGAATTGGATGCAGCACTTGTTTTATTCACAGCTCAATTTCCATCTCATTGATAGCAGTGGAGTGTATTGGAAAGGTTGTATAATGGTCTTCAATCTGACTTAGTCAGTTTACCATTGGCAGATTAGGTTAAAATTATCCCATGACTTGTTTCCACATTCAGATTCATATTTACTAGACAAGCCGGTGTTACAAACAAAAGATGTGGATTGAATGGAAGGCAAAATCTGTCATATTATATCCTTAAAGTTCCAGGTCACAGAGCAACAGGACCACAGTATCATGTTTGTTGAACAAATATATCCCACTTAAAATGGTCTATCTTACTTACAGTGACAACCTGATAGGTACACGTCAATCTCAATCTCTTTAAAATCCCGGAAGATCTGGAATATAAAAGCATTGAGTTGCAAAGCTAATTAATGGAATGCTCAGTAAAGCATGCAAGTTTTTATACAGAAGTATAAAGATTGAAAGTCAGGAAGTTGTGCTACTCTAAAAACAAGCAGTAATTCAGCCTGATGTAAGCATAAGGACTGCACACTTTCGCCTCAACTATCCCTCTCTTTGACGTCCAAGGTCCAAAACATTCCTTCCAGGTAAAGAGCAATTTACCTGCACTTCTTTCAATTTTGTACATTGCATGTGCTGTTCACAATGCTGTCTTTGCTACATCAGGAAGACGAAGTGCAGACTACGTGACCACTTTGCAGAATATCTCTGTTCGGCCCATAAGCATAACTCCGAGCTTCCAATTGGATGCCATTTAATTCTCCACATTTCTCCTCACAATGACTCACCTCTGTCCTGAGACTTCTGTAGATTTCTAATGAAGCTCAGCACTATTTGAGGAACAGCATCTCACCTTTGAATTCACCTTCCAAACTCAACACTGAGTTTAACATCTCCAGAACATAACCTCTGCCAGTCACACCATTTTGTATCTTCTACCTTGCATGTTTCAGTCCTAATCTCATTTTTCATGTTTTTGCTGTTGATCAGCAATGGGAAATTACTTTGCCAATCACACCTCCTCTGGACTCATTATTTGTTTATTAACTTGTCCCATTATACTCCCTTTGGACCTGTCTCACCAAATCTTTCATCATTTAATGTCTTCCATCTTCCACCCTATCACAGATCTTCCTTTTTTAACTTTCTCCATCCTTCCTCACCGTACCTATTTAAAAGCTACTACATTTTAACTTTTCCCAGTTCTGATTTAAGGCCATGAGCTAAAACACTACCTTTATTGATCCACAGATATTTCTAAACTTTCACATAGAGTCATTGAATCATACAGCACGAAACAAACTCTTTGGCCCAACTCGTCTTTGCCAACCAAGTACCCTAAACTGAACTAGTCCCATTTGCTTGCATTTGACATATATTCCTCTAAACTTTCCCTATTCATGGATCGTCCAAGGGCCTTTGTAAGTACCTACCTTTACCACTTCCTCTGGCAGCTCGTTCCATAGATGCACCATCCTCTGTGTGCAAACGTTGCCCCTTAGGTCCCTTTTATATCTTTCTTCTCTCACCTTAAACCTATGCCCTCTAGCTTTGGACTCTCCTACCCTACAACAAAGACCTTGGTTATTCACTCTATCCATGCCAATCATGATTTTATAAACCCCTATAAGATCACCCCTCAGTCTCCAATGCGTGAGTGGAAAAGGTCCCAGCCTATCCAGCCTCTTCTTAAAACTCAAACCCTCCAGTCCTGGCAACATTCTTGTAAATATTTTCTAATCCCTTTTTAGATTCACAACATCCTTCCTGAGGCAGTATTCTATACATTACTGGCTGCTTCATAAAGATTCCCCCACATCTAAGAAATCAACAGCTTTATGGGACCTGACCTATGTACATTAACAGTGATTATGACAGAGAGATTGTGTGAACAGAGCAAGGGAGCTGAGGGCTGAAACTAAGACCCTGAAAAAGAAGGCTTAATGAAAATGTGGCCTGAAAGTGACCCAAGTGTGGGAAAAGTTGGGCAGGCATAAAGTAACATTTTAAAAAATGAGATAGTAGGAACTGCAGATGCTGGAGAATCTGAGATAACAAGGTGTAGAGCTGGATGAACACAGCAGGCCAAGCAGCATTAGAGGAGCAGGAAGGCTGACATTTCAGGCCTAGGCCCTTCTTCAGAAAATGACATAAAAGTTACAAATAAATAAACATGAGCAAGGTTACGCCATCAGCCCTTTGCACTTGCTCCACTGTTAAATGAGGTCACACTGATCTACTTCAAATACCCATACCCAGTATCTCTTGGTATTTTAATATGTGGAAATCCATCAATCTGTTTTAACCTACTCAACATCGAAATCTGCACTGTCTTCTGGAGCAGGAAATTACATCTTTCTGCATCCACATGCATAAAGTGAAGCCTCCTATAGAGAGGATTGTTATGACCACCTAAGTGACCGCTATCCAAAAAGGACAGAGTAGAAGCAGTTTTGCTTTATTAAGACAAAAGCACTAAACCAGGGAAGTACAGAAATGAAAAGAATGCAAGTTGTCAACATGGTTTGTATGGGCGTGTTAAATAAAAGTGGTCTGGCTGTATCATGATATAACCATCAGGAATAGCAACGAACCATCAAGCTTTAAAGTAGAATTAGAATCGTATCATAAGTACACATACTGAATCACCTCATAAATATTTGCTAGGATATTTGCCGAGGGGTTTCTTTTATCTATTGCACCTAAAACACTTTGATATTTTTTGGATAGACACCAAACGTTTCACTTCTGTGAAAGATTTCAGCTGCATTTAATATGTGTGATTGTAGCCGGACAGGCAAACAGGTGCACCAAAGGAGTAGGGACTTAGTATACAACTGTTATGGATGACCAGGATGTGGGTTCAAACTGTATCTCGAGCTAACAAGGTGTAGAGCTGGATGAACACAGCAGACCAAGCAGCATCAGAGGAGCAGGAAGGCTGACGTTTTGGGCTGAGACCCTTCTTCAGAAATGGGGGAGGGGAAGTGGGTTCCGAAATAAATAGGGAGAGAGGGGGAGGCGGATAGAAGATGGATAGAGGAGAAGATATGTGGAGAGAAGACAGCCAGGTAAAAGAGGTGGGGATGAAGCCAGTAAAGGTGAGTGTAGGTGGGAAGGTAGGGAGGGGATAGGTCAGTCCAGGGAGGAATGGACAGGTTGAGGGGGCGGGATGAGGTTAGTAGGTAGGAGATGGGGGTGGGGCTTGAGGTGGGAGGCAGGGATAGGTGAGAGGAAGAACAGGTTAGGGAGGCAGGGATGAGCCGGGCTCGTTTTGGGATGCGGTGGGGGGAGGGGAGATTTTGAAGCTTGTGAAGTCCACATTGATACCATTGGGCTACAGGGTTCCCAAGCGGAATATGAGTTGCTGTTCCTGCAACCTTCGGGTGGCATCATTGTGGCACTATAGGAGGCCCAGGATGACCATGTCATCTGCGGAATGGGAGGGGGAGTGGAAATGGTTCATGACTGGGATGTGCAGTTGCTTAATGAGAACCAAGCATAGGTGTTCTGCAAAGCAGTCCCCAAGCCTCCACTTGGTTTCCCTGATGTAGAGGAGGCCTACGGGCTTCCTTCCTTCCTACACCTTGTGTAAAAATTGCTTTACACAATGGCTAGGATCTGAATACAGTGTGTGATAATGTGCCAGAAACGGATTCAACAGAATCTTTCTATAGGGATTAAGTATATTCTTCAAAAAACTAAAAAGGAAATGTTTGTAGGGCCAAGAGTAAGGAACTCAATATGGGACCATCTCAATTGGTCTTTGAAAAATCTAGCGCAGATTTGATAGGCACAATGACGTTTTGTTGTGTTGCACTATTTTCTGAAACTAAGGAGTCAGTTAGCTCAGTTGGGTGAGTGGCTGTTTTGCAGTGCAGACTGACACCAACAGTGTGGTTTGAAGTTCCCATGAAAGTCCTGCCTTCTGTGCCTTGCCCTTGTCAGAGGCATCAGGTTAAACTCACCACCGGTCATCTCTCTGTAAATAGAGAGCAGGATGTAATTTACCTTTCAACCTTTGAAATTGCTTTGATTATTTCGGCAGAGCAAAAGTTTGAAAAGTAAAAATAATCCTTTTGAAAGGGGAAGCATGGCTTTATCAGCATTTGGAAACACTTGTTCCTAAATATCTTATGGAGGGAAGAAAAAGCTCAATGACTTGTCCCTCTTAGAAATTCCATCCAGAAGTCAAGCATATCCTTCAAAAATATTTTGGTGAGACTTTTTTTTATGGCAGGTCTTTCTTGAAATTATTTTCAGACACTTTTTTGTTTCGTTATCTTTGGAGCCTCAGGTTGTTTCCCATACCAGGCCTGGGGAGATTGGTACCTCACTGTCTAAGCAAACATGACATGAACTCCCATTGTGCCACCTCAGCAGTTCGCTGTCCCAAGGAGTTGTGCAACTTTACCTGAAAAACAATTTATTTTGCAAAGTTGGTCTTTCTCAAAATCCAAGAAATATTTAAAATAAATATTTAAAATAGCTTCTATACTCTGACTTACTGCAACTTTAATTTCTCTTAAAAGTACAGTAATTTATTTATTCTATTTTAATCTGTTTTAAAAAGCCAGAGTTGTAACAATATGAAAAAACCTGCTGGTACTTTGATGATTCACATTGTTTGCTGATTATTGTTCTTAGATATTGGAGAAGAAATGCAGGATGTGATGGTTAGCGTTCTCATGGATCATTCGTGTGGTACACCCAGAAACCACGAGATGATCTACCAAGAGATCTGACAAAGCTCCATGATTAATTACATACAGTATAAATGAACACTGTGGCTTGAATCAAGACCAACAGCACAAATGTCTAAGCTTGCCCCCTCTAGGATTTACTAGTCTGTCTCTGGTAAAGTATCCTCTCAGTACTCTTTGCTTGACTATTGATCGAGATGGGCAGTGTGCCAGGCAGTTTCTACTGTATAGTGCAGCTTGTCAGAGTGCCACAGCTTTGCTGGGGAAGAAGTTCAACATGGTTTAAATTCTGATGTTTCTATGGACAGCATTGTGGATTAGAAATGTGGTCTTTCACCTTAGGATCTGTGGTTTAACTCTGGATAGCTATAAGGACCATAAGTGAACTCTGCTTGTGCCATTTGAATCTACTTCCTACTGGGTTCTGTTTCATAGTTCCAGAACTGACCTCAAGTCTGACACTGATAAAGGTGAATTGAACAGAAAATTAAATATCAGAATCATATACACGATATGCTATGATGAGACAGGGTCGAAACACAGTATTGAGCTGAGATAAGGGGAGTTATCCTATAGAGTTAGCTTCTCTGCATTAATCATTCAGTACATATTCACCTTGCTGTGCTTCGTATGATTGCTTGGTGAAGAGATCTCGTGTCAAAAGTGAAAATTAACATTCTTGTTTAGACACCTCTTATTTTTTGAGTACAAAGATCACAATTAGAGTCAAAATAGAATGAAGTTGAGGCCAATCTTACATTTTTCAAAATCTTGATGCAGACGGTATCCACAAAGTTGACAGGACTAAAGTCAAGTATGAGGGAATGAACATTTGGCTTTTGAAGACCAAGAGACTCCAGACTGAACTCCTCTGGCTTTTTGCTGACTTTAGATGGCAAGTCAAGGTCTGAATCCATCTCTAAGCTGATAGAGTTGTTGTTATCAATATTCTCAGTGATGGTGGCTGGACCGTTTGTTCCTGATTCAGAGAGTTTTTGTTGCTGGAGAGAGAGTTATATTTTGTATTTAAAAATATTGTTATAATGTGAAATATATAATAGTATATTCAATATTACACAGTCATAATAACATAATGTGAGAGAAAGGAGTAAAGGAATATCTGCTTTTCCCATCCGTTTCCAGTGTCCATGTACTGGTAAACCACAGATGCGTTTACTCTGTGATTAACCTTTAATCTTTCAGAACTTAATGAAAATATATTGCCTGGCTAAATCATCAAAACATTATTTTATATTATTAATGTCAACAGTTCACATTATAATGTCCCTTACCATAGTGAAAATATTCACTCAGAACATTTCTTTTGTAATGAGCACTGCATTCAAAGTTTGATAACAGTGGTTATGAGGTGCATAGTCTCCTTTGGTCCAAGCCACTTGGAGCATTATCCAAGTTGAGTTGAGGACAGTATTTGAAGAAATCCATAATGGGTAGATTTTTATTCAAAGACTAGTGCATGTAATGTCTTGTATTAGTAGAGGAAGTCACAAACAATTGCTTAGCTTTGAAAAACATGATAGTTTGTTTATCACAAGTGTTCAAAGATAAATCCCTGTGAGCAAGATAATCTAATGCTATTTAAACAGAAGATAAAATGAAAAGCAACTTGGAGAAAGTCAGAAAGCTATTTGTTTGTCTTTGCTGTAATGTACCTTTTGCTGTTTCTTGTCTTTTTTCTTTTCCTGCTTTTGCAATTTCTTCTTGAGTGCTGTGATTTTTTTCTTCTTTTTTGTAACTAATTTAGAGACATTAATTCCACTCTGCAAATCACAGGAAAAATGGATTATTAAGACTACATCGGTGACACAAAGTGTTAACAGATTGTCATTTGGTGGTACAGAATTTGAGATTTTCTGAAAAATGACAGATTTTGGCAAAGTTTTTTGATTTGCAGTCATCAGGAAAATTCACAAGAATTGTCGATATAAAGGGAAAACAGCAGTTTTATACTGTATGAGAAGAAAATGCTGATTGGTTAGAAGTGGTACCATTGGTAGAGGGATTGCCATGGAGAATGCATGAGTGATGATGACCGATAGTCGATTGACAAGCTTTGTTTGAATTTAAACTGGTCAGGTTGCCATTGATTGATCAAGAGATTTCTTTGAGAATTACACTAGAGAATGGAGGGTTGGGTTTGGGGGGGGTGGTCACCTGTTTTGTTCAATGGAAACAGGTGTAATATGTATACATTTTCTTTCTGTCTGCAAGGAACAGGGACCGGTGTACCACACTGTGAACCCAAATAATGATCTTCAGCTGGTTGTCGGAATTATTCTTAGCATATTCAGGATTATTTAGCAAATGTTGTCCAATCACAGGAACAAATCTGGTGTTGGAGCCAGTATTCTTGAGCTTTGCAAACACAGGCTGATTGGGCATTGTCAGTACTTGTTTCTGACAAACAGTTGAAGGGACATACGTTTCATATGGTCTACCAGCATCTAGTTCATACAGCCATCATTTCCTAACATCACACTGGCACTGAAATTCATACGCCGCCTTTCGCATTTGAGTGATAGGCAGAATGTCTTTTTGGTTGGATGGCCAGCATCATGGCAAGCACCCTCATTCTTGTTCTTACTGCACAGTAGCAGTGTCAAAAAGCTACCTTTACCTGTTGATGAAACTTTTGAGATATAAAACATAGAACATAGAACATAGAAAAGTACAGCACAGTACAGGCCCTTGGGCCCACGATGTTGTGCCGTGGAATAATCCCAATCCAAAAATAAAATAACCTAACCTACATTCCCCTCAATTCACTGCTGTCCATGTGCATGTCCAGCAATCGCTTAAATGTCACTAATGACTCTGCTTCCACGACTACCACTGGTAAACTATTCCATGCGCTCACAACTCTCTGGGTGAAGAACCTCCCTCTGACGTCTCCTCTATACCTTCCTCCTAACACCTTAAAACTATGACCCCTCGTGGCAGTCAATCCTGCCCTGGGGAAAAGTCTCTGGCTATCAACTCTATCCATGACTCTCATTACCTTGTACACCTCAATCAGGTCACCTCTCTTCCTCCTTCTCTCCAGAGAGAAAAATCCGAGCTCAGTCAACCTCTCCTCATAAGACAAGCCCTCCAGTCCAGGCAGCATCCTGGTAAACCTCCTTTGCACCCTCTCCACATCTTTCCTATAATAGGGTGACCAGAACTGGACACAATATTCCAAGTGTGGCCTCACCAGGGTTTTGTAGAGCTGCAGCATAACCTCGCGGCTCTTAAACTCGATCTCCCTGTTAATGAAAGCCAAAACACCATATGCTTTGTTAACAACCTTATCCACCTGGGTGGCAACTTTGAGGGAGCCAAGCACTTGAACACCAAGATCCCGCTGTTCCTCCACACTGTCGAGAATCCTGCCTTTAATCCTATATTTAGCATTTAAGTTCGACCTTCCAAAATGCATCACTTCGCATTTATCCAGGTTGAACTCCAACTGCCATTTCTCAGCCCAGCTCTGCATTCTGTCAATGTCTCGCTGAAGCCTGCAATAGCCCTCGATACTATCAACGGCACCTCCAACCTTTGTGTCATCAGCAAACATACTAACCCACCCCTCAACCTTCTCATCCAAGTCATTTATAAAAACTACAAAGAGCAGAGGCCCAAGAACAGAGCCCTGTGGGACACCACTCAGCACAGACCTCCAAGCAGAATACTTACCATCTACAACCACTCTCTGTCTCCTGTCAGCCAACCAATTCTGAATCCAGACAGCCAAATCACCCTGTATCTCATACCTCCTGACTTTATGAATGAGCCTGCCGTGGGGAACCTTATCAAATGCCTTGTTAAAGTCCATGTACACCACATCCACTGCTCGACCCTCGTCAACCTATCTCGTGACTTCCTCAAAGAACTCAAAGATATCTTACCCTTTGAGCCTGAGGTAGACTGGACATTTTTTTAGGACCAAATAGTGATGGTCCTAGGCCCATTCATGGGTTTGTGTGGCATACAATGAGAAATGATTTGATCAGGGTCGCTATTAATCCGCAGGTTATCTTTGCTGTCCCTATTTCAGTGTCTAGCTTGAATGCTAAGCAAAAAACCTGAGCCCTGTCTACAAGTGTTTTAAATTCACTCATGAGAAGTGGGTGTCACTGGCTGGTCAGCATTTCTTGCCTGTTCCTAGTTGCCCTTGAGAAGGTGATGGTGAGCTGCCATCTTGAACCACTGCAATCCATGTGCTGCAGGTTGTCCCACAATGCCAGTCGGGAGGGAATTCCAGGATTTTGACTCAGGAAAGTGAAGTAACAATGATATATTTCCTAGTCAGGATGGTGAGTGGCTTGGAGGGAAACTTGCAAGTGATAGTATTCCCATTTATCTGCTGCCCCCGTCCTGCTAGATGGAAGTGGTTGTGGGCTTAGAAAGTGCTACGTCAAGATCTCAAGTGAATTTATGCAGTGCATCTTGTAGATAGTACACACTGCTGCTACTGAGCGTCGGTGCTGGAGGGAGTGGATGCTTGTAGATTCGGTGCCAGTCAAGCAGCCTGCTTTGTCCTGTATGATGTCCAGCTTCTTGAGTGTTGCAGGAGCTGGATTCATTCAGGCAAGTGGGGAGTATTCAGTCTCACTCCTGAGTTATTGATGTTATACACAATCTATGGTGACTGGAGCTGTAGAAATCGCAACGCGTACATGTATAAACAAAGACAGGCTGTGGTAGATAGTGGGGAACCCACTGGCTAATTTCTCAACTAGGATGTCAAGCCAAGGGAGCTCAGTGTGCTGCTTCATTTCAAAGATGAATTCAAGGGTGTACATGACATTGGGACTTTCAAGTGATAGGAGGTCAGATGCCATTGCATTCAAGACACATTTCTCATGATACCCAACAAAGTGTTTATGAGAGCTAGGCCTAGCAGGGATTCCATGACAACACCATGGGCAAGTATGGTATTGTTAAATCTGAACACAGCTGTACAAGTTGCAGAATTTTTAAATAGATTACACACTAATTCACACAATGGTGGCTGCTTTAGATTGCCATGTATAGTGCCATATAGAATTGCAAGGCAAATGTGTACAGTTACCTTGAATGGTATTAGTGCTGGTGGGGTTAGGAAAACATGGAGCTGACCATTCTCGAATGTAATTTTCAAACTTTTTTCTGGCGGTCTTGCATTTGATGGTACACAGCTGTTGGGTTCTCCATAGGATCTAAATAATTCTTTTTGCTGTTGCAGAGGCCAATCCTCTCTATCTTGAGTAATGGCTGTTACCTTGTCATATACTGTGTGCCTCATCCCAGCTTCTCAGGGGTTGCCTGCTCTCATTGGCAAGGTGGAAGCAGCCTGTAATATGGTTGCCATCTGTCATTGTCCTTGGTGCCAGGAAGCAACGCTCACCTCTTAGAAGTGTTAAGTGTCTCTAATTGGGCACAGACCTCACTGTCTGGCCCATTCTATAACTTACACTTAAAAGCAGCGAGGCAGCATCTGGAATTCATCCGAATGTCAGGTCCCTGACCACACTGAAAATCCTGCCATATACCTCTGGATTGTTGGTCCAAGCCTGTACGTTACTAGTCTAAATAATATAATCACAATGCCACCATATTCCCAGATAAAGCCTACATTATCTATTCTTTTCATCATTTATAACATGTATCATTTCTGTTTTATTACCCTGCAATTAAAATTAACTTAGTTCCACAAAATACAAATAACAAAGAATTCTTGTTATCATCATCTGAATGCTCAGTGAACGCATATCACATCAAAGGCTGGGCAGGAGAAGTTTATTCCATTTCTGTTTTAGCTGAGTGTTCGGAAAAAAGCTTTTTGTCTGGAGTTGCAGCCAACCAGAAGCAGAGATTGTCCTTTTTTAAACTCAAAGTCAGAGCTTTCTTGCTTTCCATGACCAAAGTATTAATGACTGTAGATCTTTAAATCAAAATGCTTACCACCTGCTTCAGAGCTTCTTCATACAACTCAGCATTGGCAAAGAATATGGTCGTGGATGACTGGAAAATTTTGATTCCTGGAATTTCTTTTGCCTTAAAAGAAACCAAAATCGGATTACAAACACTTGGTGCAGTTCGAAGCTGAATTATAATGACATAAATTAATCATTTTAAATTTGTTTATTGGTTGTAGGCAACCGTAGCAAGACCAGCATTTATTCCCTGTTGATAATTGCCCTGGAACTGAGTGGCTTGCCAGGTTATTTCAGAAGGCAGTAAAGAATCAACCACATTGTTGTCGGATTGGAGTCATGCCAGACTGGGTAAGGATGGCAGATATCCTTCCCTGAAGAACATGAGTGAGCCAGATGTTTAATTTACAACAATCAACGGTGGTCACATGATCACCATTAGGCTAGCTTTTAATTCCAGAGTTTGTTGAATAAAATTTCACCAATTTAATCATGAGGGGTATAGATAAGGTGAATAGCCAAGGTCTTTTTCAAAAGGGATGGGAGTTCAAACTTAGAGGGCATAGCTTTAAGGTGAGAGTAGAAATATTTAAAAGGGACTTGAAGCATACATTTTCACACAAAATGTGGTGCGTATGTGGAACAAACTGCCGGAGGAAGTGGTGAAGGTGAGTACGATTACAACATCTCAAAGGCATTTGGACAAGTACATGGGTAGGGAAGGTTTAAATGGATATGCACCAAATGCAGGCAAATGGTTCTAGTTCTGTTTAAGAAATCCCGTCAGCATGGATGCATTGGACTGAAGGGTCTGTTTTGTGCCGTATGACTCTATGACTTTATAACTGTTAGGTAGGTTATGGAGGAAAAGAGGGGAATTGTGAGAATATAGAGGAAGGTAAAAGAAGGGGGTAGGGAGAGAGTTCTGGCAAAATAAATCTAGATTTCTCTTGTGGGGTCCAAAACTACATTCCTGCTCCCTCAGGTCTCAGTTAAGAGGCCCTCCTCAACTTGCTGCTAGCTTTTATTGAGCACTCTGCTCATTCAATGTAATCATGGCTGATCATCCAATTCAGTCCCCGTTCTCACTTTCTCTCCATACCCTTTGATCGTTTTAATCCGAAGAACTTCTCTAACTTCTCCTTGAAAACTTTCAATGTTCTGGCCTCAACTGCTTTCTGTGGCAGAGAATTCCATAGGCTCATCAATCTCTAAATGAAGAAATTTCTTCTCATCTCAGTGCTAAATGTCATACTTCCTATCCTTAGTCTATAGCCCCCAGATCTAGACTCTCCAGTTATTGGGAGCATCCTTCCTGTGTTACCCTATCTATACCTGTTAGAATTTTATATGTTTCTTTGAGATCCTGTCCCCCCAAAACTCCATTCTTCTAAATTCCTGTGAAAGTAATGCCAACCGATTCGCTTTCTAGATGCTCAATTCTTTTCATCTCAAAAGTTATAATGTTCACTTCCATGTGGTTGCATTTTTCCATTGTCTTTGTGAAATATATTTTTTGCCAATGTTGCCTCAGAACTGGCTTCATTGAAGTATGTGAAAATAACTGTCTGTATTAGCTCATAGGGTAAGACTATGGAATTGCATTTGTCATGAACTGCATTAATGCCAATAGTGTAATTGAAGACTACAGCATTGAAGAAGTTAATTCAGCTTGTGTTCACTCTTTGAAAGAGTTTACATTTACATTACATAAAATATATAATCCTATTATATTACGTTTTAATTTAACTTCTGTATACCATTATATTTTATATACAATTACATAGTAAATCATACACAAGCACAAACAAACATTTCTATATGTATCAGTGGACAGTGAATCTTTTGAATGCACTATCCCAGAGGGTTGTCAAAGCTCAGGCAATAATTACGCTCAGGTCAGAGATTGATAGATTTCTAGATACAAATGACATTGATAGATACGGGGATATCATGGGAAAATGGTGTTAAGGTTAATGATCAGCCATGATGTAGAATGATGGTATGGGCCTGTGGGGCTGAATGCACTACTCTTTTTTCAATGTGCCTATCCATTTATCCCATTCCACAGCTTTGACCCCATAACTTTGCAAATTCTTCTGCATCAAGGATAAATGCAGTTGTATTCATTTCTGGGATAGGCATGTCTCTGGCTAGGACAGTATTAATTGCCCATTCCTAAATACCTTTGAGAAGGTGATGACAAGCTTATTTCTTGAACCATTGCAGTCCATAGGTGTGAGTAAACCCAGTGCTATTAGAGAGGGAGTTTCAGAATATTGATCCTGCTACAGTGAAGGAACTGTGATATAGTCCAAATTAGGGTGAAGAGAAGCTTGGAAAACTTCCAGCTGATGGTGTTCCTATGGATCTGCTGCCTTTGTCCTTCCAGGTGCTCGAGATTGTGGATTTGGAAGTTGCTTTCCTAGGAGCCTCAGTGAGTGGCTGCAATGCATCTTGTAGGTGGCACGTACTGCTATCACTATGGGTTCTGGTGGAGTGAATGTTGAAGGTGATGGTAAGTGAAATCAGATGGGCTATTTTGTCTTGGATAGTGTTGAGTATTGTTGGAGCTCTACCCATCTAGGCAAGACCAATATTGTATCACAGTCCTGACTGGTTACCTGCAGAGGGTAGATAGGCTCTGGGGAGTCAAGAGTGAGCTACTCACTGTAGAATTCCCAGCATTTGACCTGTTTTGGGAGCCATTATATTTATATGTCTAGGTCAGTTCAAGTTTCTGGTCATCGGTAGTCCACAGGATGTTGATAGTTGGGAATTGAGTGATGGTCATGCCATGAAATATCAAAGAGTGATGGTCGAATTTTCTATTTTTTGAAGTGGTCATTACCTAGCACTTGTGTGGCATGAATATTTCTTGCCAATTATTGGCTTAAACATAAATGTTGTTATTAACAACACTTTTGGACATGCACTGCTTCGGTAACTGAGGAGTTGCAAAGGTGCTAACATCCCAAGTTCTGATCTTGTGCTGAAACAAAGATCATTGATGAAGTACTCGTAAATTGGTAGATCTAGTACACTACCTGGATGAGCTTCTGTAATAGGGTCCTGCAGCTGACATGTTTGACCTCCAACAACCACAACAATTTCCCTTTGTTCTTGGCATGACATTGATCAGTGAAGAGTTTTCCCTGAGTCCCATTGATTCCGGTTGATTGGGCTTTGTGAGACCTCACTCAATCAAATGCTACCTTGATGTCAAGGGCAATCACTTTGGTCGTTTAGAAAGTTACAAATAGTTTTGCTTCCATCAGCTTTTCATGTTAGCACATTCAAAATCATGGCAACTTACTGTGTTAAAAGCATTTCTTCACTTCTCTTAGATGCTTTTGCTAATTATCTCAAACATGTGCCCTCTGGTAACTAACTGTCATGCCAAAGGAATCAGGCTCTCCTATCTACAGCTAGTCTTTACATAGAATTGAAATCCTTCATTCCTGATACTATTCTAGTATCTCTTTGGCTGTGATGTTATATTTTTTTCAGGACCATCCTATCTATTTATATGTCAATGTTTGAATTCACTCTGTATGCGAATGGAGGAGTGTTTTGAGTTGGTATCGGCACCCAGCTTTCCAAGGTTCTAATTATTTAATAGCAAATATCATTTGCTTCCAACATTATATTTAGGTTTTCCATAAAATCCCTCACTACCATTGCCTCGTATGAACATTTCCACAATTCTGTGACCCATTCTTTCATTACAGTTCCTGCAAAACCAATATTCAATATTTTTATTGATGATACTGATCTTCACATTACCGCATCAAACTGGCTGACATCTCTGTAGATATCGGTCTTTGGAATTTGTCCCAGAATTGAATATTTGGGGCTGAAAAAAGAAAGCAGAAATCTCAAACTCAAAAGAAATTGAAGAAAAAAATGCCACATAAGTTCCCCAAGGCTATTAGCATTAAAAATAACGTGAATAGTTATAGAAGTGCTAATTCTATCCAATTGGTCTTGCAGTATGTGGCACAATTGAACTCGTTATGTTGTTGACATCATCAACTCCTGCATTTGCAGCTTATCCTAAATTATGGCTCATCACTGAGGCAGAAGTTATGGGTTCAAGCCCCAATCCAGATATTTAAGTACATCAGTTAGGCTGCTGGCACTTCAGCAGTGCACAATATTTTGAAGTAAGCCTTTGGCTTAGGGCATTTTTGCACTTTGGAAAAAAGAATACAGGCATGGACTATTTTCTAAATGGTGAGAAAATTCGTAAAGCAGAGTGCAAAGGGATCTGGGAGTGTTGGTCCAGGATTCTCTAAAAGTTAACTTGCAGGTAGAGTCCGTGATTAAGAAAGCGAATGTAATGTTGTCGTTTATCTCAAGAGGGTTGGAATATAAAAGCAGTGATGTGCTTCTGAGGCTTTATAAACCTCTTGTTAGGCCCCATTTGGAATGCTGTGTCCAATTTTGGGCCCCACACCTCAGGAAGGATGTACTGGCCCTGGAGCGTGTCCAGCGGAGATTCACACGGATGATCCCTGGAATGGTGGTTTAACGTACGATGAACAGCTAAGGATCCTGGGATTGTATTCATTAGAGTTTAGAAGGTTGAGTGGAGATCTAATAGAAACTTACAAGATAACGTATGGCTTAGAAAGGGTGGACGCTGGGAAATTGTTTTCGTTAGGTAGGGAGACTAGAACCCGTGGGCACAGCCTTAGAATTAGAGGGGGTAAATTTAAAATGGAAATGAGGAGACATTTCTTCAGCCAGAGAGTGGTGGGCTCGTGGAATTCATTGCCACGGAGTGCAGTGGAGGCCAGGATGTTAGATGCCTTCAAGGCAGAGATTGATAAATTCTTGATCTCACAAGGAATCAAGGGCTACGGGGAGAGTGCAGGGAAGTGGAGTTGAAATGCCCATCAGCCATGATTTAAATGGTAGAGTGGATTCGATGGGTCGAATGGCCTTACTTCCACTCCTATGTCTTATGGTCTTATGGTCTTATTCCAAACATTTCCAGCACTGAATTCTGGACTCACAGCCATTGGTAAAGTCACGTTGTGTAAGGCAGGGAAACTCATAACATCATCCCATTGCCAAGTATTAGCCATGCTATTGGCTGGAAGAAGAACAACAGGTGCAGCCACTGAAGAGGTGTGCACAAGATCACCCATCACACTGTTAAACAACTGATTCATCACTGCTTCACATCACTCACAAAAAAGTGTGCATAAATACAGGAAATGTTTACTTCAATATTTTCATAGAAATATCACAGAATTGTTTGGACATAAAGAGAAGCCATTGCTATTGGACTTAACACCATTTTATTCTTCCTTACATTTTATTATTTCCTAATAAAAAATTCTGGTATTGAGGGTGGAAAAATAAATATAATGCAGCAGAAAGTCAATGGAGCACATATTTGTGGCTAGGAGACTCACAATTGTGCCTGGAAGATCACAGTAAGTAATGCAAATGCTATGGAGGCAGCCAGTCCTAAGTCCATGCCCAATAATACAGTGCAGATGAGAGTGACAATCCAAACTATCTGCAAGAGAAATACAGTAGGCTTTGTATTAAGAAAAGACAAGATTTTCATTTATATGGCATTTTTCTTGATGCTGGATGTACCAAAGCACTGTACAGCTAATAAAATACTTTTTAAAGAATGTAGTCACTGTTATAATGCAGAAAATGCAAGTCAATTTTGCACAGTAAGATCACACATGTTGGTTTGAATACTAAGAACAACACCCTTGCTTTAACTCAAAACTGTGCCATTTGGGCGATTGTACATTTACTTAAGAGGGAAGATAGAGCTTTGGTTTAATGTCTTCCTTGAAGGATGACACCTCTGACATTACAACAGTCACACAGTATGGCACTGGATTGCCAATCTTGTTCTTTACACTTGAATATCGGAATGTAACGTGAACCAGGAAGACTGAAGAAGTGTTATAGTTTGAGCTAGAAAGTCAAATATTCAAATGTTGTTTAACGTATAGCAGATAATGAAAAGTCATCTTTGCTCCGGAGGGACTGCCTAAGAAGGAGAAGAATGATAAAGGACAAGTTGCCAATTTCTATAAACTATCTCATCATTGAAAATGTGAACTTGTCCTCTTGGGCTGAAGAATAGAGAACAGGAAATAATTTAAATAGAGAGAGACTGCACAATGCTGCAGTAGAATACATTTGGATGGCTTGTACATCAATCACAAAATGTTAGCAAGCAGCTGCAACAAGCAATTAAGAAGGTCAACATCCAATTGGCCTCTATTGCAGAGTTGATCTAAGTGTGCGTTCAAATCCATATTCCTGCCTGCTCACATAACCTTCAATTCCCTTGTTAATCAAGAATCTATCTATCTATTGCTGCTTTAAAACTATCTAATGTACTTTTTACCACTCTCTGGAGAACAGAGTACCAAAGATTCATTATGCTGAGAAAAAACAAACGCTCCCTATATTTGTGTTAAATGGGCAGCCCCTTATTTTTAGACTGTGTCCTCTAGTTTGAGTCCCTATGCAAGTGGAAACGTCCTTTCAAGAACCACCTCGTCAAGTCCTTCCAGATCTTACATGTTTCAATAAGATATTCTTTCATTCTTCTAAACTCCAATGGATGGATGCCCAATAACTGTCCAACCTTTCCTCATTGCTCCCTCATTCCACAGGAATCAGTTGATTGAACTTTCTCTTAATGCCTCTAACACATTTAAAGCTTTCTGAAAAGAATATGGAAACTGTCCACAGAACTTGCGACGTGGTCTCAGCCACGGTCCATATAACAAGAGCAAACTATCCCTACCTCTAAATTCCACTCCCCTTCCGGTAAACAACAATCTTCTATTTGCTTAATCACAAGCTGTACTCACATACCAACTTCATCTACCAGGGTTTCCGAATTCCTCCATTCCTCTGAATTTTGCATTCTATGTCCACTTAAATAATATGTTGATTTTCTATTCTTCCTGCCAAAGTGGTGAAGTTCAAATGTTCCTATATTATGCTCTATCTACCAACGTTTTTGCCCGCTCACTTAATCTATTAGCATTCATTTGCATACTCCTTATGTCCTCATCACAACTTACTTTTCTATCATGTTTGTGTCATCAGCAAACTTAGCAACCATAAAATTAGCCCCTTCAGCAAAAAAAATTGTTTAAATTATATGAAGTCCCAACTCTGATCCCTATGATATTCCACCTGTCAGATCATTGTGTACAATTTTGTTCTCCTTACCTGAGGAAGGATGTTTTGGCTATGGAGGGGGTATAGTGAAGGTTTACCAGACTGATTCCTGGTATGGCAGGACTGAAAATATGAAGAGGGACTGGGTTGGTTAGGACTGTGTTCTCTGGAGTTCAGAAGAAATAGGAGGGAAATCACATAGAAATGTAAAAAAGTTCTAACAGGACTAGACAGGGTAGATGCA
This sequence comes from Stegostoma tigrinum, assembly GCF_030684315.1. NCBI lineage: Eukaryota > Metazoa > Chordata > Chondrichthyes > Orectolobiformes > Stegostomatidae > Stegostoma > Stegostoma tigrinum. Next base: position 15,866,869 of record NC_081364.1, read on the forward strand.
GGAAGTATGTTCCCAATTACTGGGAGTCCAGAATCTAAGGTCATACAGTAATGATATCGCTGCTGCTGAAAGTGGGTAAGGCTAAAAATTTTAGATGTTTCAAAGACTGAGATATAGTTCACAGGGCTGAAAGTATCTAAGGAAAGGGGAGAAAATGTGAACACGGTACTGAGTTAGACAATCAGCCATGACCACATTGAATGACAGAGTAGTCTTAAAGGGCCAAATGACCTACTGCTACTTCTGTTTTCTATGTTATGATGTTTTTATTTTGCCAACACTTTTATGCCTACTGTCTATTTTCTGTTAGCTAACCACTGCTCTGTCCATCTAATATATTACTGTCTCCCCCATGAGTATTATAGAACAGAATTCCTACAGTATTGAAGCAGGTCATTTGGCACATCTAGTCCACACTGACACTCCAAAGAGCATTCCACCCACACCCACCCCCTACCCTATCCCTGTAACCCTGCACTTCCCCTGGCCAATCCACCTAACCTGCTTTGTAGTGTGGGAGGAAACCAGAGCGCCTGGAGGAAACTCTTGCACACACAGAGAAAATGTGTAAGCTCCATACAGGGAGTTACCCAAGGTTGGAATCAAACCCAGGTCCCTGGTGCTATGAAGCAACAGTGCTAACCACTGAGCCAGTGTGCCACCCAAGAATAGATAAACTCCCATTCCCTGACTGAGAATTGAACCCGGGCCATGGCAGTGAAAACACCATGTCCTAACCACTAGACCACCAATGGAAATATTCAAATTTAGTATGATGCCATTTCACTTGTTCATTTGGAAATCTAAGTACAACATGTCAACAAGTTTCCAATTGTCCATGTTGCTTGTTACTTCCTCAAAGAACACCAATAAATTTATCAGCCAGGATTTCCTTTTCAAAAAACCATGTTGATACTGCCTGATTGCATTGAGAGTTGCTAACTTCTCCACCATAACCTCCTGAAAATAGATCCCAGTATTTACCGAATGACAGATGTTAAACTGACTGTCCTGTGGTTTCCCTTCTTTATTTCACACCCTCCTTTCTCGAATAGAGGACCCACATTCTCTCTTTTCCAATCTGACGGTGTTTTTTTTTCCAGAATCTGGGGAATTTTAGCACATTAAAATCAATACATCTATTATCTTGTCTGCCACTCCTTTTAAGACCATAGAATGATGTAATCGGAGTTGGCAACTTGTCAACTTTTAATTCCAATCATTAGTACCCTTTCCCTGGTGATCATAATTGTTTTAGATTCCTCCCTCTGGTTCATCTCCAGAGTCAAGGTTGTTTCTGGGATATTACTTGTATCTTCTGCAGTGAAGACAGACACAAAATACCTATTCAAGTCATCTACCATTTCCCTATCTGCCAGAATTAATTCTCCAGGTTCACACTGTAGAGGCTCCACACTCACTGTGCTCACTCATTTTCTTATGAATATCTGTAGAAACTCTTAGTTTGTTGTTATATTCCTAGCTAGCTTTCTTTTGTAAATGATTCCCCTCCCGTATATTAATTTATAAATCATTCTTTACTGCTTTTTATATTGTGCCCAATCTTCTGATCTGCTACTCAGTTTTGTGGAAACATATAATATTTCTTTCAATTCAATGGTACCTGAACATCAGTTGGTAGCTACACATGGTATGACTTAGAGTGATTTGTTCCTAGTGAGGCTACATCTCTATTGAACTTAACCTAGTTTCTCAGTTCACTTTAGCCAGTTTCGTCTTCAAGCCATCATCTTTGGGGATCCAGTGCCTAAGACTGATCTGGTTTCACTAGGTAGGTTTTGTCTACCTCTATTTGTGAGGCAAGTTAGGGCATAGATGTCTCAATAATATACAACACTCTGGTATAGTGTTTAAGAGTTTGATTTTTCACTTTAAGGAGTGCCTTTCCCTGATCCATCATGTCATTCCTTTATTCCCCCTTGAGTGTAAAGAACGTTGTTGATCCAGTAGGAAGTCCAGGTAATCCGCAACTAGTCTATGCTGTGGTGGAACTGAAAACAGTGAAGTGTACAATGACAAAGATACACAATGATCTATTTTAAAAATGTTTGAACTCTTACCAGATCAATTTTGTTCGTCCTCCAGAAAAAGAAAATATCAGTGACCTGTTCAAACATCCCCTTGAGATTGATGATGACAATTGATGCTAAAACAGCCTGTTATGCAGAAAAGAATCACTAAGCTTAATGCACATCTTGGCTGGGGTATCTATCCAACTATTGCAAATATTTCACTATTATTATTTTCATTTTTTTCCAAATTGGGAATCTTGCTGGGATTTTAGCAATTAAATCATAGGTTTTAAAAACAAAGTTCAGTCACAAAAGGAAGCTGTATAAATGAAAGCAAATGGAACGCAGAAGCTAAATATAACTCAGTATTATCTAATGATTTCTAAGCTAACTGATCTAATTGTTTTCTCCCCCGGTATCTGCTATGAGGTCATCTGTCAGTTTTTATTTGTGCAAGCTGCAAGGAACTCTGAGATTAGGAAAGACTGGACTGTTGATTTTGATTTCAGTCTGTGTGAGGAGACAGCTCAGGCTTGGACTTTCTGATGTCCACCTGTGAATGCTTAATTTACTCTGTGCCTGATTATTTCAAAATAATAAAAAAGGCACTTCTATGAACGTAACATAATAAAGTGTGAAGCTGGATGAACACAGCAGGCCAAGCAGCATTTCAGGAGCACAAAAGCTGACGTTTCAGGCCTAGACCCTTCATCCCTGGAACGTCAGCTTTTGTACTCCTGAGATGCTGCTTGGCCTGATGTGTTCATCCAGCTCCACACTTTGTTATCTTGGATTCTCTAGCATCTGCAGTTCCCATTATCTCTCATCCCTATGAATGTAGCTTGAGCATGTTTGACTTCTGTGTGTGAACTTCACCATTCAGAAGTTTTATACTATAACCTCCGGTTGGTGTATGGAGAGTGGGAATGTAGGAAACTGTCCAACCTTTGGCCAACATGAATTGGCATTACATATACTAAAACAATTGCAGATGCTGGAAATCTAAAACAAAAACAGAAATTGCCGGAGGAATTCAGTAGGTCTGGCAGCATTTGTGGAGAGAAAGCGGAGAATTGATACGCATTGGTACCTCAATACACTATACCACCATTCTGCCTGTTAATAGAATCCCGATGTACAGTAACACTAATTGGGTACCCCAAAATCATGCAGTTTAAGTGAGGCCCTTATAAAAATGCAACATTCCAGAGAAACTGTAGAGGTTACAGCTCTCTTCAGCATAATGGAGGAAACACAAGTCAGATCCATCCATTTTGTTTGGGGTTAATTTGATTTGATTTCATTTGATTTGATTTAATGTAGTCACATATACCTAAGTACAGTGAAAAGCAGTGTTTTGCGAGCAGTACAGGCAGATTATGGCAAATAAGGACGTGCAGATCATAGGCATATGAGGTTACAGCTGCACAGGAGGTTCATAAAGCAAGATTAACATTATTTGAAATTAGTGAGGTCCTAAATCGTTAAGTAAAAAAAACTACCAACAAACATGGTATATGTGTGTGTGCATGCTTCTCACCCAATACAGATATTAATTTAACACAATGATAATAAACCTGACAATATCTAGTATGATTATTAAATTCTCCCACTCAGTACAACAGCTAACCCATCTATATATTTTCTTGATCACAGCTAAGGCACTGATTTAAATACATGAAGAGACCTACCTTAGGTAGTTGACTAAATAGTGCTCCGATTTCAAGGATAATCACCAAGATAACAACAGAAGACACTGCAGCAGCCAACTGTGAATGATCCAATCAGGAAGAAGAATCAGTGACAAACATATGGAAAGTAGAACATAGAACAGTACAGCACAGTGACAGGCCCTTCTGTGTTAAACATGATGTAAAGTTAAACAAATCCCTTCTGCCTGCCCATTGTCCATATCCCTCCATTCCAGGAGTGCAGGTTCATTGTTCCTTGAAAGTAGAATTGCAGGTAGACAGGACAGTGAAGGAAGCGTTTGGTATGCTTACCTTTCTTGGTCAATGCATATAGGAGTTGAAAGGTCTTGTTGTGGCTGTCCAGGGCAATGGTTAGGTCACTTTTGGAAAACTGTGTGCAACCTGGTCTCCTTGCTATCGGAACGATGTAATGAAACTTGACAGGGTTCAAACTGAAGAAGGGTGTAGGGCTGAAACGTCAGTTTTCCTGCTCCTCTGATGCTGCTTGGCCGGCTGTACATCCAGCTCTACACCGCATTGTCTCTATTTACAAAATGTTGTCAGGATTGGAAGTTTTGAGCTACAGGGAGAGGAAGAATAGCCTGGGGCTATTTTCCCTGGAGTATCGGAGGCTGAGAGGTGACTTTATAGAGTTTAAAAAATCATGAGAGACATGGACAGGGTAAACATCAAGATCTTTTCCCCAGAGTGGAACGAGAGGGCGTAGGTTTAAAATGGGAGGGAAAAGATTTAAAAGGGACCTAAGGGGCAGCCTTTTCATGCAGAGGGTGGTGCGTGTATGGAATGAGCTGCCAGAGGAAGTGGTGGAGGCTGGCACAATTACAGCACTTAAAAGGCATCTGGATGAGTGTTTGAGTAGGAAGAGTTTAGAGAGATATTGGCCAAATGCTGGCAAGTGGAACTAGAATAATTTAGGATCTCTGGTTGGCATGGGTGAGTTGGACTGAAGGGTCTGTTTCCGTTCTATATATCTCTATGACTCTATCTAGAGTTGAGGAGATTATGCAGATGTGTGCCATTTTAGTAAAGACTGTGCCAGGGTTAGTATATTTTTGCCATATCAGGCTAAATCCTTGAAGTTAAAGAATTGGAATTCCACCTGAAACAGTTCAACAGTTGACAGCAATAGAAAGGAAGAATTTCACTCCATAGTAGTTTATCTGTGGTTGGTTATTGTTTAGCTGTTAAGGGAAAAAAGGTATTTATGTTATCTCTGCATACCCAGGGGAAACTGGACAAAACAGTAGTTAATATTGACTGTGTAATTTGTGGGATCCACCCATTTCCCATCTGAATCCCATATTCTTCACATTCTGAGCAGTTGGTTAAAACACCCCTCATGTTGGCAATTACTTTTTGCCGTTAGTGAAAATATATATCACTGGCTTCATCTTCCTCATTGATCCCTCCCGAGGAACATGCAAATATATTTCAGTGCTATGCCATAAGACCTGAGGCACCTGCATCTTGAGAATAGTTCCAATACACAAAATCCCTCACCTGTGTGTTTCCTCCAGTAGTTTCTTGAACCAGACTCCTGGACATGGAACAACTCACAGCAAAGCATTGGAAAAACCCTCCCACAAAGTTGCTGAGTCCCAGTGCAATCAGCTCCTGCAATAAACAAACCATAAAGTGGAGACAATGCCTTTAACACACATTATACTTTCCACAATACCATACAGAGCAAATGTTTCTTGCTGTAGACAATTGCATAGCATCATAGAATTTCACTTAAGAAAATATTTGATCTGAAATGTCTTTATTGGGTTTCCAAGAGAGCAATGCAATCTTCCCTCTTCTTTCACAACTTTGCACATTTCTTCCTTTTCAAACAATAGTCCCATTAATTTCTAATAAAAATTCAAGAGATTCAAGCATAAAATTTAAATGAAACAGAACACATCTTATTCCATTGTGTGATATAGAAGTCCAGTGTACTTCCTTATTTATTCTCACCACACGGGTCTCCAGTATATCAAACCATTTCTCAATGCTCCCATTATATACAAATTTAATGGATTGGTTGCATTGGATGGTTAATGAGAAGGTTCACCGTGTTCTCCTTCTCATGAACATTTACCTGCGCATTACTGCCTGGATCAGTAAATTAAATGATTGGGGGCCGTGATGGTGCAAACAGCACAAGATCTATAGAGGGAATAAGATCCCTGGATTGAATGACTTTTTCTTTATTCCAAGTTTTCCAAAAAACATTCACTAAAAACAGTGTCACCTATGTGTTCCCTGGTCACTCTGCAATGATGTGGAATTCCCTGCATTATTCTCCTCAAGATGGAATAGTGAAGCCTAGAAAAATTTCTTCATATAAAAGAATGTGAGGATGCAATGTGCTCCCTAAAAGGGAGGGTCTGCAGGTTCGATTTAAACAATGGTAATCATATAAAGGGAAGAGTAGAGAAGGTGAAAAGTTGGAATTTAACTCAAACCTGTCACAGACGAGCAAAATAGTGAAGCAGTGTTGTTGGCTTGGGTGTCTTACAGTGGTTCCTAAACCCCAAATTATTGGACTGCTGTATTACCTGATTGCTATCCACCTGGTAGCCATGCTTCAGTGCAAAGATCTTGCCCAGTGATATTGTGATGCCATATCCAACAATGGCCAAAGCAAAGGCGCTTCCCACAAGACTGGAGGCGATGCTGAAGTCAGGTGGAACTGGGGCTTGCAGGCTGTACAGGCAGAACAAAACATGAAGCACTGATGACAAATCACTTGAATCACTTGAGCTGAGGTGGCTATTTGGTCCTTTATGCTGTGCCATTCAAGATCATAGCTGACCTACCCCTTCAACTCCACCATCCACACCATCCCCTTGACAATTCATAGAATCCCTACAGTGTGGAAACAGGCCCTTTGGCCCAACAAGTCCACACTGAGCCTCAGAGCATGCCAGCCAGACCCAGCTCCCTATAACCCACCTAATCCACACCTCCCTGAACACTACGGGCTATTTAGTATGGCCAATCCACCTAACTTGCACACCTATGGACTGTGGGAGGAAACCGCAGAACCTGGAGGAAAGTCACGCAGATACGGCTGGAATTGAACCGGGGACCCTGGCACTGTGAGGCTAACCACTGAGCCACTGTGCTGCCTCATAATTAATGCTGTCAGTACCCAAAAAAATTGAATGACACCCATAAGAAACCCTGGACAATATTTTCTTGGTTGCTTCAGGATCATAATAAATTGAGCTGAATTCCAGATCGGGAATGTAGCTGTACAGGAGACCTCTGGTGATCTTTACAGAGATAGCCAGTTAAAAAGCCATCTCTGGGAGCGTGTAGGATCTGAAGATGGTGCGCAGACCTTTGCAGATGTGATTCAAGGGGGAGGCCTGCTATGATGTCTGATTGACTGCTCCAGTGAATTCTGATGGGCTCCACAAAGGTTCTGGGTTGGTTGGCCCCCTCTTCTTTCTGGAGATTCCATAACTCACAGAGGGATCACACCTCAAAGCCCCTGTACCCTGCCCCACCCTACCTAATTGGCAATGGTTGCCCCTAAATCTAATCCTCTGCCATTAGCACTTGATCCCAGTCTTACCAATTGCTAAGGTCTCCTAAATCAACACTGGCTTTCATTAACAACATGTACCCTTGTTCAAGGATCCCAGGTCCTTAAGATAGTTGCTCCCTGATGCTATAGTCAGAGCTTTGGCTGCTACAGGTAGGTGGCATGCTTGTGCTGCCAGTCCTGTAACTGGGGTGGACTGCAGGCTGTGCTGAGACAACGGCCCTGGAGGCTGTGGGACTTCTGTCCTCTCCACAAAATTCAGCCCTTGGTACAAAAGAGAAGCAATTTGTTTTCTCAGCACTAGGCCACTCTCAGTGTGCTATCGTTGTTTCTCTAATAAATGGGTACTTTAAGTGTGGATTCTTCCTAAGGAAGCAGGATTGGTGAATCTACTGCAGACAGAAATGAGAAATACAGTAATTAAACAAAACGGAAATTAATTTAACCAAGACAATGATTTCATACTGGATATCAGCTATCCCTTTTAAGAAAACATATCATACTCAACTGACCCTTTAGGAATATGCCCCACGACTTGTATTCCATATTTTCCAACTAGGTCCACATTTGATGCAATCACTGTAGCAATTATTACCTATTTTGGAGGAGAACAGAAAGATGGTGAAGTTTTATGTATTTGCACCAGAGTGTTCCAAACTCACTGAAAGGAATACATGTTAGGCCACATAAAGAGAAACTCTTTCCATTGGGAGATTGAGGTTGAGGCTGTTTCCGTATCCCAAACTGCTGTCAGGGGGGTAGCAGTCACTCATTGGGACATTCATGTGGGCTCTCCCTTAATTGGTATGCAGGCAAGTTCCCTGACTAATTAGAATGGTAGGTCAGCTCTCAAAGCTGGACGGCCAATCACAGGTCTTCCAGCTTGAAAACAGCAGCAAGCCGCAGTCAAGGGCGAGTAACTAAGAAGGAGGTTCAAAATGGATAGGTCAAGTTACAATTTTTTCCGACTTTAACTTTATAAACAAAGACAGCAACTCGGCCACCACCAAAGGAAGCCTTTGACTGGACTCCCACTCAGTCTGCTGTGAGATCATGTAGGCCCTACCTGGAGCATTGTCCCCCATGGCCTACCACTGGGAGTCCTCTCCCAGGCACTTAAACAGGCCCCAACCAGTGCAGGGGACTGGAGGTCGATAGGAATACCCCTTTTACTTTTAATTTTGTCCCTTAACTTGCTGTTACAAGGTTCTTAGTGAGCACAATCAGCTACCCATTACGTGGGCATGCGCCACCCTGCTAATTGCTGATCCTGTCTCCTCCAAAATGACCAGTGCCTGCAATAGAATTCGGAATGGGGGCTGATAATTCAGCCCAAGCAGTCTTTCCCACAAATATTGCCAACCATTTGGTTTATTATTTTAAAATTTGGAAATAGGGAGGTAAATCAAGAAGAAATAAATTCAATTAGAAGCATAAATGCTGGAGATGCCAGTGGCACAATGGTTAGCACTGTTGCCTCACAGCACCAGGGACCTAGGTTCACTTCCAACCTTGGGCGACTGTCTGTATGAAGTTTGCATATTGTTTGCGTGTGTTCCCTCCCACAGTCCAAAGATGTGCAGGCTAGGTGGATTGGCAATGCTAAATTGCCCATAGTGTTCAGGGATGTGTAGACTAGGTGAGTTATAGAGGGTTGCTCCGAGGGTCGGTGTTGGCTCAAAGGCCCTGTCTCCACACTGTAGGGATTCTAAATTGAGGAGTAGCATTTTTGGCGAGAGAAGCAAGTAACATTTTGAATCTGTTATGACTCTGTGACTATAAAGTAAATGCAAGTTTGATTTCAAGACACACATTTTGCTTTGACATTTTTAACAAAACGCTACTCATTCTAAATATTGCAGTGTGTTATTTCCTTCCCACTATTTAGAAGGGAGAAAGATAAGGATGTGAGAGAAGTGGCAGTATTCCTGGTATTGAACACCACTGTACTGAATTGACAGCGTGTGGCAAATATGAGCAAATTGGCTCAGGAGTACCACCAAGTAAACTGATCTCATGAATCCAAGAGAAAGCTGTTGTATTTACCTCAATGAGTTCGATAGGAATTGGTATTGGCAATTTAGACTTAAAACGGTCATTTATCACCTTCACTGCAAACATCGTGGACATGGCAATAATACTGACAACCAATGTGCCAGTATTCGTCAAGTGCAATGCTTTGATCACATCGATTAAAGTCTGTAGGAGTCAGAAGAAAGACAAATAAACGCACCAATTAAGCCAATCGATCGACAACCATGGGGCTTGAATTCACAAGCTCCTGGCCAGGAATAAACCCACAATGCTTTAATCTGATGGAAATTCTGCCCCTTCAAGCTCATGTTTGAACATTTTAATAAAATTTACATTTTTAATTCATATACAGATGTGAAAAGTTAGTATTAGGAAATGGAACAATTTCCTCTCTCTTCAAACCAACTCTCCCCGCCTTGAAAAGCTTCGATGTGGTTTAAAGCTCCCCTTACACTGTCCCTCTCTGTGCAACTCAATTAGTCAGAATCTGCTTTAACTAAGAGTTGCTCCAGAAATGGTTGTAAAGATTGGTCCAACAGTTACAGAACAGTTAAGTATTAAGCCTGTCAATAAGGGTGGTGCTATCGTAGCCTGGCATACTCACCTCTATATTGCAGAGGCTGAGCACCGGCTCTCAGATACCTCCTCCTATCTCCCCCGGACAATGACCCTACCATGGAACATCAGGCTATTGTATCAACTATGGTCACCAATCTCATTTCATCTGGTGATCTCCCCTCCCTGCCTCCAAGCTGATGGCATTCCAATCTGCACAGGTTGCTTCTACCTCCTTCTGAAAATCCATGAACAGGGCTGCCTGGGCAGACCCATTGTTTCTGCCTGCTCCTGCTGCTCCACAGAATTCATCTCTTCCTACCTTGACTCGATTGTTTCTCCCCTGGTCCAGTCCCTGGCCACTTATATCAGCTATTCCTCTGACGCTTTATGCCAGTTTTGGAATTTCCAGTTTGCAGGCTCTAGCCACTTCCGCTTTACCATGGATGAGCAATCTCTTCACATGTCTATCCCCTACCAGGATGGTCTCGGGGCTCTCTACTCCTTCCTGGAACAAAGGCCTGAACAATACACCCTCTCTTCCACCTGGCCACGCTCTTATATTTTCTCTTAACTCCTCTCATTTTCTTCAGCTCAAAGGGTTGATCATGGGTACCCACTTGGGCCCTAATTATGACTGCCTTTTCGTGGAGTAAATGGAACATTCCTTGTTTCAGCCTTATGCCATCCCCACCCACTACTATTCTCCAATATATCGATATATCGTCAGCGCTGCTTTCCTCTTTCATCTGGAATTGGAAAGCTTTATCAATTTCTCTTCCAATTTCCATCCCACCCTCACTTTCACCTGGTCTATCTTTGAATCCTTCCTTCCCTTCCTCAACATCTGTTTCCATGTCTGGGGATAGACCAACTATTAATATCCACTATAAGCCCACTGACTCCCACAGCTAACTGGACTATACATCCTCGCAAGATAACAAAATGTGAGGCTGGATGAACACAGCAGGCCAAGCAGCATCTCAGGAGCACAAAAGCTGACGTTTCGGGCCTAGACCCTTTATCAGAGAGGGGGATGGGGTGAGGGTTCTGGAATAAATAGGGAGAGAGGGGGAGGCGGACTGAAGATGGAGAGAAAAGAAGATAGGTGGATAGAGTATAGGTGGGGAGGTAGGGAGGGGATAGGTCAGTCCAGGGAAGACGGAAAGGTCAAGGAGGTGGGATGAGGTTAGTAGGTAGATGGGGGTGCGGCTAGGGGTGGGAGGGAGGGAAGGGTGAGAGGAAGAACAGGTTAGGGAGGCAGAGACAGGTTGGACTGGTTTTGGGATGCAGTGGGTGGAGGGGAAGAGCTGGGCCGGTTGTGTGGTGCAGTGGGGGGAGGGGACGAACTTGGCAGATGTGGTATACTGCATCCACTGTACCCGGTGTGGCTTCCTCTACATTGGGGAAACCAAGCGGAGGCTCGGGGACCGCTTTGCAGAACACCTCCGCTCAGTTCGCAACAAACAACTACACCTCCCAGTCGCAAACCATTTCCACTCCCCCTCCCATTCTTTAGATGACATGTCCATCATGGGCCTCCTGCAGTGCCACAATGATGCCACCCGAAGGTTGCAGGAACAGCAACTCATATTCCGCCTGGGAACCCTGCAGCCTAATGGTATCAATGTGGACTTCACCAGTTTCAAAATCTCCCCTTCCCCCACCGCATCCCTAAACCAGCCCAGTTCGTCCCCTCCCCCCACTGCACCTCACAACCAGCCCAGCTCTTCCCTTCCACCCACTGCATCCCAAAACCAGTCCAACCTGTCTCTGCCTCCCTAACCTGTTCTTCCTCTCACCCATCCCTTCCTCCCACCCCAAGCCGCACCCCCAGCTACCTACTAACCTCATCCCACCTCCTTGACCTGTCTGTCTTCCCTGGACTGACCTATCCCCTCCCTACCTCCCCACCTATACTCTCTCCACCTATCTTCTTTTCTCTCCATCTTCGGTCTGCCTCCCCCTCTCTCCCCATTTATTCCAGAACCCTCTCCCCATCCCCCTCTCTGATGAAGGGTCTAGGCCCGAAACGTCAGCTTTTGTGCTCCTGAGATGCTGCTTGGCCTGCTGTGTTCATCCAGCCTCACATTTTATTATCTTGGATTCTCCAGCATCTGCAGTTCCCATTATCTCTTATACATCCTTGCACCCTGCTTCCTACAAATTGTCTATCCCATTCTCCCAGTTCCTACCATTGCTGTCACATATGTTGCAAAGAGGCCGACTTGGAGCCTCTGAAATATCTTTCTAAACAGTGGATTCCCAAGCCGTTGACAGGGCTCTCAACTGGATCTGACCCATCTCCCGCACTTTGGCCCTCACCCCCTTCTCTTCCTTCCTACAACTCAATAGGATTCCCCTTGTCCTTACCTACCATCCCACCAGGATCCGCATCCAGAAAATCATTAGCTGCCATTTCCGCCACTTCCAATGAGTTGCCACCACCTGACACATATTCCCCTCCCCTCCCTTATCCACCTCCTGCAGGGACCATTCCCTCTGGGACATCCTGGTCCACTCTTCCTTCATTCCCAACACTCGCCCACAGCCCCAGGGCACCTTTCCCTGCAACTGCAGAAGGTAAAACACCCACTGATTTACTTCCTCCGTCCTCAGTATCCAAGGGATCAAATATACCTTCCAGGTGAAACAGTGCTCTACCTGCACCACACAACCCAGTCTATTGCATTCACTGCTCACGACGTGGTCTTCTCTACATTGGCGAAATGAAGTGTAGAGGGGGTGATCACACTGTAGAACACCAATGTTCTGCCTGCAAAAATGACCCTGAGCTTCCAGTTGCCTTCCATCTCAACACATCACCCTGTTTCCTGGTCAACATCTCTCTCTCACGCTTGTTGCAGTGCTCCAGCAAAGCTCAGCATAAGCTGAAAGAACAGTACTTCATTTTCCAGTTGGGACCCTGCAGCCTTCAGGACTTAATATTGAGTTCAATAACTTCAGGGCTTGAAATTTCCTATGTCCCAGACCCTGACCCCATACACTAGGCCTTGTGATCACATAGTCTGCTATTAACACACCCTCCATTGTCAGCCACTGACAGTCTCCATTAACAACTGTTCAAATTTCTCACTAGATCATTATAGAACATTGAACACTACAGAGCAGTTAAGGTCCTTCGGCCCTCAGTGTTGCGCCTACCTGTGAAACCAATCTGAAGCTCATCTAACCTACACTATTCCATTATTATCCACATGTTTATCCAATGACCATTTAAATGCCCTTAAACTTGGTGAGTCTACTACTGTTGCAGGCAGGGCATTCCACGCCCTTACTACTCTCTGAGTAAAGAACCTACTTCTGACATCTGTCCTATCCTCTCCACTCCTTTGTCTGTTGAACTGTTCTTATTTCTCTTTGGGCTCTATTTCCACCTACCATTTACTCCTTAACCCATCCCACAACCCCATCTTTGCCATATAAACTGACAGTTTCCCAGCTGCCATCAGTTCTGAGGAAGGCTCACCAGACCTGAAACTTTAACTCTGATTTCTCGTCACAGATGCTGCCTGACCTTTTGAGCTTTTCCAGCAATTTCTGTTTTTGTTTCTGATTTACAGCATTTGCAGTTCTTTCGGTTTTTATTTAGAGAATATTGGTTAATGGGTACATCTTGGGCCAGAAGAAGTTTTATAGTGTAGTTCCCCAGGGGGTCTTAGGACCCTTGCTTTCCTTGGTATGCAGAAATGATTGAAAACTTGATATGTCAGAAAAAAGTATCAAAGTTTGCAGATCACACAAAGCTTTGAAAAACTGTCAACTCTGAGGAGGACAGGGTAGAACTTCAGGATATTGACACAATGGTGGAGTGCATTGGTAGGTGGCAGATGAAGTTCAATGTGGAGAAGCATGAGGTAATGCATTTTGATAAAATGACCATAGAGAGACAACGTAAAACAAAGGATACCATTCTAAAGTATGTGCAAGAGCAGATCAACCTGGGATACTCACAAGTTATTAGCATTGGGAGGATCTGTAGAAAGAGCTGTAAATAAAGCGTGCAGAGTTCTATCCTTCAGAGTAGGTCCATGGGGTAAGGGCAAAGTTGCCATTGTGTCAGAGGGAATGCCTTCTCATTAAAGTGAGATTGTATAGAGTTCAACCTGAGGGGAATTAAATCCATTGTATCTGGTCCAGCTGTGAGGTGAGAGGCAAAGTTCAGAATGGAGGACCTTTATCGTAACCTCAGTTAATGTGGAAATTGAACCTGTGCTGTTGGTGCCCTTTTGAATTGTAAATCAGCCATCCAAACTAACTGACCCCCATGGAGTACAAGAGCAAATAAGTTATGAAGTTATAGAAGACACAGGTTAGAACTCAACTGAAGCATTGTGCACAATTCTGGCTGCCACACTATAGGAAGGATGGGAGGGCATTGGAGAGAGTGCAACAGATGTCTATGAGAATGTTCAAGGGATGGGACTCTTCAGTTACAGGGAAAAGCTGTGCCTGTTTGCCTTGGAGGGGGGAGTCTAAAAGGAGATTTGATCAATGTTTTCAAAACAATTGAGGTTCTGGACAGTGTGAATAGGAAGAAACAATTCTTACTCATAAAGGGGTTGAGAATTGGAGGGCATAATGTTAAAGTTGTGCAAAATAAGCAAATGCGAGGTGAAAAAAAGCCTTCTCACACAGCGAATACACTACTTAGAATTGTGGTGGAGGTCAGTTCAATTGAGGCATTCAAGAGGGCAGTGGATGATTTTTTAAAATCAGGTGCAGCAGATTAACACCAAGTCAAAATGCTCAGAGAACTGGTGTAGACATGATGGCAGGAAGAAGAATGGCCTCCTTCTGCATTATAACAGTTCTGTGATTCCATATGCTATTTCCTAACCCTAACCCTAACCCTAACCCTATCGCAGTTGACTTTTTAGTTATCTTTATTAATGCCTTGTGCTGGCTGCATGGAGTTATTTCAGCTAAACTCACTGGAGAAGTTCTAAAACAGGGACACTTCTGATGGTCTGACTCTTAAAAGGAATGAAAGCTAGCAGAACTGAAGGTTCCAGGTACAGAATTTGTTCTGGGCTGAGTGAACAATCCCAGCCAGGGTGACAGGGATGCTAAAATCACTTTAGTGCCCTGGGCTCAGGAGGTGAGGATCGGCACCTGCTCTTTCTTGAGTTTGGTCACTCATATGTGACTAATGTGGCTGTGCTTAGCTCTGATGCCACAAGGTTGAACATCTAAGGAGAAGGTGCTGGTGAAACTCAAACGTCCGAGGGTGGAAAAACCACTTGGACTGGATGGATTACATGACAGAATTCTGAAGGAGATAGCTGAGGAGATTGTAGAGGCATTGACAGTCATCTTCGAGAGTCAGGGAAGGTCCCAGACAACAGGAAAATGACTAATGTAACACCCTTGTTTAAGAAGGGAGGGGAGGCATAGAATGGGAAGCGAGAGGCTGATTAGCTTGACCTTGGTTGTTGGTAAGATTTTAGAATCCTTTAATAAGGATGAGATTACAGAGTACTTGCAAGTGCATAGGGCTGAGCCAGCATAGCTTCATCAAGAGAAGTCAAGCCTGTCAAATCTGTTGGAATTCTTTGAAGAAGTAACAAGTGGTTTAGACAAAGATGAGCCAGCAGATGTGATCTATTTGCATTTCCACTTTGACAAAGTGCTGCACAGGAGTCGGCTGAATAAGGTAAGAGCCCATGGTTTTGGGAGCAAGACATTGGCATGAATAGCTGACTGGCAGAAGGCATAGAGTAGGGATAAAGGGGTCTTTTTCAGGGTGGCAGTCAGTGACTAGTGGAGTTCTTTGGGGCTCCATGTTAAGACTACAACTATTCACATTATACATTAATGACCCAACGAAGGAACTGAGGACATTGTTAACACAGTGTGGAAATGGAGGAGCACGGCAGGCCAGACAGCATCAGAGGAGCAGGAAAGTTGAAGTTTCAGGCTGAAAACTCTGTTTTTTCCTTCACAGATGCTGCCAGACTTACTGAACTTTTCCAGCATTTTGTTTTTGTTCCTGATTTATAGCGTCCACAGTTCTTTCAGTTTTTACTCCATAACAATTACTTCAGTCCAAAGTAAGGAACAAATCACAAGTACTATCATAAGTGATTACACTAATATTTATTATTGTTAAATGGTTGATGGAGGATGAAGTCATATTTAAACGCCAGAAAATTTTGAGGAAAGGCCACTCAACCTGAAACAATAACTCTGACTTCTCTCCATTGATGCTGCCAGATCTGCTGAGTTTTTCCAGCAATCTTGTTTTTGAACAGAATATTCAGTTCAACATGTAAGACCTTCATCATTGAAAGAACCTTGAGTTTGAGTCAGCCTTTTTTTTATACCATTCCCCATCCCACCATCCCCCTGCTCAGATTGTGTTGAGGTTTGCCGAAGTGCAGTCTCACGGAGCGCCCTTTTTCTCTACTACTCATGTAAACATTCTTCAACTTCCTGGAGACCGAAAAGCCAGAGGACCAATGAGGGAAACATTTATTTTTAGCAAGTTGTTATGTCTTGCCTGAAAGGGTGATGAAAGCAAATTCAACAGTAACTTTCAAGAGGAAACTAGATAAACATTGAAAAGCAAACAATTTACAGAGCTATGAGTAAAGAGCAAGGGAGTTGGGCTGAACTAAATATCTCTGTAAAGAGCTGGCACTAGCAAACTAAGTTGAATGGCCTCCTCCTGTGCAGTATGATTCTGTTGTGAACCGAGAAAGTGAGCACAAGCAAGATAAGACCATAAGGTATAGGAGCAGAATTGGGCCATTCGACCTTTTGAGTTTGTTCAGCCATTGCTGATATGTTTCTCAATCCCATTTTCCTGTCTTCTCCCTGTATTCTTTGATCCTCTTCCTGTTCAAGAACGTATGTCTTAAATACACTCAATAACTTGGCCTCTACAGCCTTCTGCAGTGATGAGTTCCACAAATTAACTGCCCTCTGGTTTAAGAAACTCCACCTCAACTCAGTTCTAAAGGTTTGTCCCTTTGCTCTGAGGCTGTGCACTGGGTGCTAGTCTGTCCTACTGGTGGAAACCTCTTCTCCATGTCCACTCTAACCAGGCCACTCAGTATTGTGTAAGTTTTAATGAGATCCTCTTTCATCTTTCTAAACCTCATCAATTACAGGCCAAGCGTTCTTAACTTCTTGTCATATGAAAAGCCCTTGTATTCCAGCCTTCTTGAAAAAAATGCTAACATTACATTTGCCTTCCTAACTTCCAGCTGAACCTACATGTTAACCTTAAGAGAGTCCTGAACTAGGACTCTGAAGTCTGTTCATACTTCAAATTTGCGAAGACTTTCCCCATTTAGTCTGCACTTCTATTCTTCCTAGCAAAGTGCATAACCTCACACTTTTTCACAATGTATTGTATCTGCCTCTTCTTTGCCTACTTTTTCTTCGCATGTCCAAGTCCTCCTTTGGCCTCCCAATCTCCTCAACCCTACCTTTCCCTCCACCTTTCTTCGTGTTATCTGAAAACCTAGCAACAATGCCCTCAGAGATAGTAAGAACTGCAGATGCTGGAGTCAGAGATAACCCAGTGTGGATCTGGAAGAACACAGCAGTCAGGCAGCATTAGAGGAGCAGGAAAGTTGACACTTCTGAAGAAGGGTCTGGTGCCCAGAACTTTTTGTTATGGAGGTTTGACTGCACTATTGCACTAGGTACTTTCCTTGAAGAGAGTTAACCTGGTACCTAAACCCATTACTGATGTTAAGTGTCTGCAAATAAGGTTAAAAGATCATCTGAACCAAAATGTGAAAACTCATGCCTTAATGCCGTGTCCTTCCTTGCAGGTTCTATTAATGAGCCAGCCTGGCTGGTTAACCATTAACAATATCAACCTTGACTTTTACTGTGGACTTTTTTTAACCTATTTGGATTAGATAAGGGATTATTGAGACAGTTTCATAGAGTGGACCTTGTTCATTGCCTGTTGTCTCATTGTGGAACAATCTGAACAGAAAAGTGTTCTCTTTTGAAGGAGAATAAGTTTGAGACATAAAAGCTCCAATTACCATTTGAATCCAACGTAAACTCTTTATTACTCTTAGAACTCAGAAAGAGCAGTAATTACCCTTTGGAATCTCCCATTTTTATCAGTTTAAAGCAAGGAGACGCTATTTATAAGCCATTATTACATAATGTCTCAAATGGTGTGGGGTGACTTGATTGAGGTCTTCAGGTTATTGAAAGGAATTAAGGCACATAGAGAGAAACTCTTTCCATATTAGGTGCATCTAGGTGAAGAGGAGGTAACCTTAGAGCTCGGTCATTCAAGGGAGAAATTGGGGAACATTTTTCACACAAATGGGGTAGGTGTGTGAAATTTTCTCCCATATTAGCTTAACTAACAATTTTAATCAATTGATTTTTCCTATCCCAGCAAGGATGTTAAATCTGAGCAGCAACATACGTATGTGTGTATGTACTTGCCATGCAGTCACTCAATTACAGTACAGGGTCCAGGGGCTGAATGGCCTACTTTTGTTCCTAAGCTTCAATGAGATTATTTATATCACAGTGGTGCACATTACAATCTAGGTGTTATTTTGCAGTCTGACCTTCCTGGTACCTGTGGTCTTTGACAGAGTTATAAGTGTTTATGTTGGTGATGACCTCCATCTGTCATAAGGTTTCATTAATGAACACCTATTGTTGCACTTGGCTGTGCCCTGTGCCTTTTCTGAAAACTGGTAACTGGAAGCGACCAAGTATTTCATACTTCATATCCTTAAAGGATGCATTTATGCTTTAGTCCCCATCCCTCACGATGTTGAATACATAGAACAGTGCAGCACAGTACAGGCCTTTTGGCTCACGATGTTTTGCTGAGCATTTACCCTAAACCTAAGGTCTATCTAACCTCCACCCCTACCTTATACTATCATCCATATGCCTATCTAATCGCTGCTTAAATGGATGTGAGTGTGCTCGCTGAGCTGGAAGGTTAGTTTTCAGACGTTTCGTCACCATTCTAGGTAACATCATCAGTGAGCCTCCGACGAAGCGCTTTGTCGGAGGCTCACTGATGATGTTACCTAGAATGGTGACGAAACGTCTGAAAACTAACCTTCCAGCTCAGCGAGCAAACTCACATCCAGAACCTCAACCTGAGCTACAAATCTTCGCAAAACTCGCTAGCTGCTTAAATGCCCCTAATGAGGCTGACTCCACTACCCTCTCCGGCAATGCATTCCATGCCCCTAACACTCTCTGAATAAAGAACCTACCTCTGACACCTCCCCTATATTTACCTCCACTCACTTTAAAACTATGCCCCTTCGTAATAGCTACCACCACCCTAGGAAAATGTCTCTGGCTATCCACTCTACCTATAGCTCTGATCATTTTGTACACCTTTATCAAGTCACCTCTCATCCTTCGTTGTTCTAAAGAGAAAAGCCCGAGCTCCCTCAACCTTTCCTCGTAAGACCTTCCCTCCATTCCAGGTAACATCCTGGTAAATCTCCTCTGCACCTTTTCCAATGCTTCCACATCTTTCCTGTAATGAGGCGATCAGAACTGGACACAATACTCCAGATGTGGCTGAACCAGGCTTTTGTATAGCTGGAGCGTAACTTCACGGCTCTTGAACTCAATCCCTCTATTAATGAAAGCTATCACACCATATGCCTTCTTAACAACTCTATCCACCTGGGTGGCAGCTTTCAGGGAACTGTGGACATGAGCCCCAAGATCCCGCTGCACCCCCACACTGCTAAGAACCTTTCTGTTAACTCTGTATTCAGCTTTCAAGTTTGTCTTTCCAAAGTGAATCACCTTACACTTTTCAAGTCCATCTGCCACTTCTCAGCCCAGCTCTGCATCCTGTCAATTTCCCTTTGTAACCTAGAACAGCCCTCTGCACTATCCACAACTCGACCCTCCTTCTTATTGTCCGCGAACTTACTAACCCACCCTTCCACTCTCACATCCATTTACAAAAGTCACAAATAGAAGAGGACACAGAACAGATGCTTGTGGTGCACCACTTGTAACTGAGCACCATGTTGAATATTTTCTGTCCCTTTGCCTTCTCAGAGTTAGGCAATGCTGAATCCAATCTGCCACAATTCCCCCGATCCCATGCCTCCTTACTTTATACGTTAGGTAAAGTGCTCAGTCAAACAAATATGACTAATTTTAATCTTGTTTGATGCTAGAAATGTGCCTTTATGAATTAATTAGCTTGTTAAGTATCCCACTGATTTTGTAAAAGTGAGTTAGATGGGTATAAAACAAGTGCTCGATGAGCATCTTGTGGCACAAGGCTAGCATCCCTGCCTCAGGTCAGAACGTCTGAGTTGAAGTGCCACAATCTGCCAGGTGTGTTGGGACAGGATGATTAAAATAACTAGAACTGACTATCATTACCATCCAAATTATGCCGCCAATGAAAGATAAAATCAACAATATTTCCCAGAATTTGATTGGTTTGAGTGATACTTCTTTCTTCATATTTTGTCATGCACAGGTTGACCAAAACAGAAGCTGTATGCATTGAACAGGCTGTGTTGGGTACTTTAAAATTTTTACTTTTGCTTCTGCTGTTTTCTTTCACTTTATTTTCCTTTCCTTTTGGTTTTTCTTCTTTTCTTCTTTTTTGGTTGGCAGCACTGGCATGGCAGCAAGAGCATGCCACGTGTGGAGTGGCAGACGTGGCTTCTCCTGGTGGTAGGAGGCTGATGGCAGCGAGATCCCACCCTCCCACCAACTGGGGGCCCTACGGCAGCAGCGGCCAATGCATCCTCCCGGTGTTTGGGATCAGCGGCAGCAAAGCTCCCCCGGTGATTGGGGATGGCGGCGCTCTTGCAAAGAGACTGTTCAAGATGGCAGGGCAAGCAAGGTGACGTCTGCAAGCAGGACTTGTGATCCAGAGGCAGCCTGACGGCAGATTTGGGGTGTCCTGGTTTTGGGGGCATCAGCAAATGGGTCCAGAGGGGAAGAGATGGCACTGCTGTGTGGTAATTCCTACGCTGGTGGGTTCAGTGCAGGCAACACTGAGGTGGTGGAAGTTTACCTTGAGGCTGGGTGCCAGCATGAACTGGATCAGAAAAACTGACATTCTGCACATTTAACTTCTTTATTTTTCTAATTTATTCCTACGACTTACAATGTTGGATTACTAATTTTGCAATAAAAACCAAAAGAACTGCGGATGCTGTGAATCAGGAACAAAAACAGAAGTTGCTGGAAAAGCTCAGCTGTTCTGGCAGCATCTGTGAAGAAAAAAATCAGAGTTAAAGTTTTGGGTCTGGTGACCCTTTCTCAGAACTTTCTTCACTTTTCTAATTTCTTTTTGTTTTCTAAGAATTTGATCTTAAGTATCTGTACCTAGGCACCTTTATACAATGCAATGCAGTGACTGTAAACTTTTCACTGTACTCATTTGATTATGTGAAAAAAAGCTAATTCATTAATTCTTTCAATCAAATTACGCATTTTAGTGAAGTGAGCAATACATCAGTGTACATTGTACAGTATATTGGTTCTTACTTCTTTCAGTTGTTTGATTTGTTGCCTAACTCATGCAAAGTCCAATTCACTCTTGTGTTTGTGAACCAACAAAGCAGCAAATTGAAAATTCTCTTCTTTATGTCCAAACTCCATCAATAGCTTGCCCTTCTCTATCTTTATAACCTCCTCCAATTGACAATGCTCTTAAAACAGAATTCCTGTACTTCTTCAGAGATAAAAGGAACTGCAGATGCTGGAGAATCCAAGATAACAAAGTGTAGGACTGGATGAACACAGCAGGCCAAGCAGCATCTTAGGAGCACAAAAGCTGATGTTTTGGACTGAGACCCTTCATCAGAAAAGCTGATTTCTGATGAAGGATCTAGGCCCGAAACGTCAGCTTTCCTGCTCCTCTGATGCTGCTTGGTCTGCTGTGTTCATCCAGCTCTACACCTTGTTATCTCTTATTCCTGTTGTTCTTGCCTCTTTTACGTCTTTTGCTTATTTTGTTCTACGAGACCGCCTTTAGTCATCTAGGTCTGAAACTCTGTAATTTCCTCTTTAAATCCCTTCCCCTCTAAATTGCTACTTAAAACCTATTTATCTTACCAAGAATTTGTGTTTCCTGTTTGTTCCCAGTAATAATTGGTCATTGTTTTTGGCTCAATGGCAAATTTTATTTAGTTGATCTCCGTGAAGTGCTTTGGGACGCCGCAACAGTACATGAGGTTGAATTTCTTTATTCCTTCTTGGAATATGGTATCACTAACAATGTGATTGTTGTTGGCTTAGTTTTGGAGATTGCAGTAGAAGTAACACATGGCGGTGATTTGAAACAGTAGTTTAGAATCTAGCAATCAGAGGTCACACATTTGTATTTCACACTGCATAAAGCCACCTCTTACTTACATAGATTAATGAGAGTGGTCCATTCTTTCTTGGAATTGCAATGCTAAACACATACTTCAGTTGTGACACCAACACATGGACTGCTGCACCAGTTGTGTAACCTCGAACGAGAGGATCGGACAGGTATGTAACAACAAATCCAAACCGTATCAATCCTAACATGATCTAAGTAGATTGAAGAATCAAAAATGACTATTGATGCAATGACAATGCTGCTGCCCCAGCGATGCTCTATTTTGCACTTTCCCCCAGTTAATCTGAGAGAGAGTTGGGTGCGTCTGTACTGCTGATCTATACTGGAGGCACAGAGATAACAAAGTTTTCATTAATTGGCATTTATTGTCACACTTAGCTATATTGCATATTCTTTGTGAGCACAGGCAATTTTGGGAGAGCAAGGATTCAGCAAAACACTATCTTATTGAAAGCCATGTTATGGATTAGATTAAATCTATTATGAAACAGATACAACTTATTTTAAAATTTTGGCAGTGGATCAAAGCAGTAGGTAACACCATCCCCATTGTCTATTACGTACCCTACCTGTTAGTACACATTGCCTGTAGTGAACTCTGCCTATACTGCATTCCACCTGTACTGGACCCCACCTATAATGGCCCCATGTATTATGCATTCCATCAGTCCCTTCCACTGTAAGCTATTCCTTTTTTGCATTACAGGAAAGAACTCAATATGCTAAGAATCAGGGTTAACCCCTCTCCCATTTAACAGGTAGAAGGGTCTTAGCAACAAAGAATGATTGACCCTGTATTATTCTGGGTGTGAGATATGCCTGAGATCTACAAATCACGACGACTGTAGCTTCTCATTGCAAAAAGTGCAATGTGAGAGCAGAAAACAAGTGATCTGTTAAAAAGCAAATTGATGATGGATGAAGCTGGGTGTATAATGAGTAATGAAGAAGGAGAGGAGTTGGATAAATAATGACAGACAGTATTTGGGATAAAGGGGTGAGCTGGAGATCACAATAGAATTGAAATTTATTGCCTCAAGCCTTTCCCTTGGTAATACTAGACTGTAATTTCTTATCTGCATGCAAGCACAATTTTCATTAGACAGAATTATTTTGACATTCTGCTGTTTCTCTCCTCTCTTCCTCCATATGAATGCTAAGTTCCCTCTTTCTTGTAGCAAAAAATTAACTCACCTGAAAGATGCCACACAAGAATGTAACCATCGTTGCTGCTTTCACCCTCATTAAATCGCGTGCCTCAATGTCAATATCCACCGTTCCATTTGTATTGTTCTGAGAACTGATCACAAAATCCTCATCTGGGGCTATCCTCTCAGTTATGGTGCCCAGCATAACACTTAGTACTGCAAAGGAACCTGCATCAAAGCAAAATTGTACATAGGCGACAAACTATAAACATTGTTTTACATAAAACATTCTGAATTAGATCATAGATTATGAATTTCCTTTTACTTTTGATGATCAAAATTACTATGAGTATCACATTGATGTTGATTCACTGACACAGTGTAACAGAGCACTGCCCTTCACAGGAAAGAGTCATCCTGCACATAATGATTCTTAGCAAGTGTTTACATGAGGTTGAATTTCTTCATTCCTTCTTGGAATATGGTCTCACTAACAATTTGTTGCCCTGTCCCTGATTGTACTTAATCTGAGGTGCTTCCTTAGACTTCCTAAGAGTCAAACACATTGCTGTGGGCCTGGAGTCACATGCAGGCCAGACAGGGTAAGGATGAACCTTTTCTAAAGGTCAAAAATGAACCAGATGGGTTTTTACAACAATTGTTGAGAATTTCATAGTTGCCAAAACCAAGACTAGCCTTATCATTTTACACATTTTATGATCAGATGAATTTAAATTCCATAAGTTGGTGAAAAGGGATTGGAACCCTCATCCCCAGAGCATTAGCCAGCTTCAGGATTACTAGCCTTGTGACGTTACTACAATATCACTGTAATACCCCCCCAAAAATATATATTTTAGAAAGCAGCACTCTGCATGCAGTGAAATAACAGTTGCACTGTGCAAAGCAATTTTAGAAGTAGTTAATATGAATGATGCCCAGTTGAGATGGTATGAAGGTAATCCAGGAGCGTTCAAGTACGCTTCTCCATAGAGAATCTAAAGATAAAGTTGCATGGGGAGTTTGTGCACTGTCTGTTTGAACTACGAGCTAACAGCGAATGGGTCATGGATCAACTTGAGTAGCTATGTAGCTCGAGTGGCTCCTTAGAGCAAGTAATGTGAGGTAAATATTAGAGAAAACCATGGCAAACAAGAGATAACAGGTGGCCTGGAGTGGAAATGTAAAATGTGTAAAACATAATGAAAAAGTTATCATTAAACTGGGCCTCTTACACATTATTGAGAACAGTAGCTTCTTCTTGACTACTTAGTGGCCTAGTGGTATTATCACCGGACTATTAATCCAGAGACCCAAATAACATTCTGGGGACCCAGGGCTCAAATCCTGCCACAACAGATGGTGGGAATTTGAATTCAATAAAAATATCTGGAATTAAGAATCTGATGACGCTCATGAAACCATTGTTGATTGTTGGGAAAAACCCATCTGCTTCATTAATGTCCTTTAGGGAAGGAAACTGCCATCCTTATCTGGTCCAGCCAACATGTGACTCCAGATGCATAGCAATGTGTTTGACACTTAACTGCTCCCTGGGCAGCCAGGGACAGGCAATAAATGCTGCCTTGCCAATGACAGCCTCATCCTGTTAATGAATAAGGGTGAAAAATACTACTGAATGATTGCTTCTAGATTTTAATAGCTGCATGTGATTGATCAGGTTAGAAATGTTAGCCAACATGTAGGAAACAGAAAAAGGAACTCTGTAAACAGATGAGAGATAACTGTTCATCTACTTCACCAACACCTTCCACCCCAACCTCAAGTTCACCTGGACCATCTCCAGCACATCCCTCACCTTCCTGGACCTCTCAGTCTCCATTTCAGGTAACCAGCTAGAAACTGATGTCCATTTCAAGCCCACTGACTCCCACACCTACCTGGAATACACCTCCTCCCACCCACCTTCCTGCAAAAATTCCATCTCCTATTCCCAATTCCTCCGCCTCCGCCGCATCAGTTCCCAGGATGAGGCATTCCATTCCCGCACATCCCAGATGTCCACGTTCTTCAAGGACCGCAACTTTCCCCCGCAGTGGTCGAGAACGCCCTTGACCGCGTCTCCCGCATTTCCCGCGACACATCCCTCACACCCCGCCCCCGCCACAACCACCCCAAGAGGATCCCCCTCGTTCTCACATACCACCCCACCAACCTCCAGATACAACGCATCATCCTCCGACACTTCCGCCATCTACAAACCGAACCCCACCACCAAAGACATTTTTCCATCCCCACCCTCGTCTGCCTTCCGGAGAGACCACTCTCTCCGCGACTCCCTTGTCCGCTCCACACTCCCCTCCAAACCCACCACACCTGGCACCTTCCCCTGCAACTGGGAAGTGCTACACTTGCCCCCATACCTCCTCCCTCACCCCCATCCCAGGCCCCAAGATGACTTTCCATATTAAGCAGATGTTCACCTGCACATCTGCCAATGTGGTATACTGTTTCCACTGTACCCGGTGTGGCTTCCTCTACATTGGGGAAACCAAGCGGAGGCTTGGGGACCGCTTTGCAGAACACCTCCGCTCGGTTCGCAATAAACAACTGCACCTCCCAGTCGCGATCCATTTTAACTCCCCCTCCCATTCCTTAGACGACATGTCCATCATGGGCCTCCTGCAGTGCCATAATGATGCCACCCGAAGGTTGCAGGAACAGCAACTCATATTCCGCTTGGGAACCCTGCAGCCCAATGGTATCAATGTGAACTTCACAAGCCTCAAAATCTCCCCTTCCCCCACTGCATCCCAAAACCAGCCCAGCTCGTCCCCTTCCCCCCACTGCATCCCAAAACCAGCCCAGCCTGTCTCCGCCTCCCTAACCTGTTCTTCCTCTCACCCATCCCTTCCTCCCACCTAAAGCCGCACCTCCATTTCCTATCTCCTAACCTCATCCCAACTCCTTGACCTGTCCGTCTTCCCTGGACTGACCTATCCCCTCCCTACCTCCCCACCTATACTCTCCTCTCCACCTATCTTCTTTTCTCTCCATCTTTGGTCCACCTCCCCCTCTCTCCCTATTTATTCCAGAACCCCCTTCCCATCCCCCTCTCTGATAGAACATAGAACATAGAACAGTACAGCACAGAACAGGCCCTTCAGCCCATGATGTTGTGCCGACCATTGATCCTCATGTATGCACCCTCAAATTTCTGTGACCATATGCATGTCCAGCAGTCTCTTAAATGTCCCCAATCACATTGCTTCCACAACTGCTGCTGGCAATGCATTCCATGCTCTCACAACTCTCTGTGTAAAGAACCCGCCTCTGACATCCCCTCTATACTTTCCTCCAACCAGCTTAAAACTATGACCCCTCGTGTTAGCCATTTCTGCCCTGGGAAATAGTCTCTGGCTATCAACTCTATCTATGCCTCTCATTATCTTGTATACCTCAATTAGGTCCCCTCTCCTCCTCCTTTTCTCCAATGAAAAAAGTCTGAGCTCAGTCAACCTCTCTTCATAAGATAAGCCCTCCAGTCCAGGCAGCATCCTGGTAAACCTCCTCTGAACCCTCTCCAAAGCATCCACATCTTTCCTATAATAGGGCGACCAGAACTGGACGCAGTATTCCAAGTGCGGTCTAACCAAAGTTTTATAGAGCTGCAACAAGATCTCACGACTCTTAAACTCAATCCCCCTGCTAATGAAAGCCAAAACACCATATGCTTTCTTAACAACCCTGTCCACTTGGGTGGCCATTTTAAGGGATCTATGTATCTGCACACCAAGATCCCTCTGTTCCTCCACACTGTCAAGAATCCTATCCTTAATCCTGTACTCAGCTTTCAAATTTGACCTTCCAAACTGCATCATCTCGCATTTATCCAGGTTGAACTCCATCTGACACCTCTCAACCCATCTCTGCACCTTGTCAATGTCCCGCTGCAGCCTACAACAGCCCTCTATACTGTCAACGACACCTCCAACCTTCGTGTCATCTGCAATCTTGCTGACCCATCCTTCAATCCCCTCATCCAAGTCATTAATAAAAATTACAAACAATAGAGGCCCAACGACAGAGCCCTGTGGAACACCACTAACCACTGACTTCCAGGCAGGATATTTTCCTTCTACTACCACTCGCTGTCTTCTGTTGGCCAGCCAATTCTGTATCCAGACAGCTAAGTTCCCCTGTATTCCATTCCTCCTGACCTTCTGAATGAGCCTACCATGGGGAACCTTATCAAATGCATTGCTGAAGTCCATATACACCACATCCACAGCTCGACCCTCATCAACTTTTCTAGTCACATCCTCAAAGAACTCGATAAGTTTTGTGAGGCATGACCTACCCCTCACAAAGCCGTGTTGACTGCATTTAATCAAGCCATGTTCTTCCAGATGGTCATAAATCCTATTCCCCAGAATCCTTTCTAACACCTTGCAGACGACAGGCATGAGACTTACTGGTATGTAATTGCCGGGGATTTCCCTATTTCCTTTCTTGAAGAGAGGAATTACATTTGCCTCTCTCCAGTCGTCAGGTATGACTCCAGCGGAGAGCGAGGATCCAAAGATCTTCGCAAGTGGCGAAGCAATTGCATTCCTCATTTCGCAAAGCAGCTTAGGACAAATCTGGTCTGGGCCTGGCGACTTGTCAATCTTAATGTTTGACAAAATTTTCAGCACATCAGCTTCTTCTATCTCTATCCATTCCAGCATGCACACCTGCTCTTCAAAGGTTTCATTCTCTACAAAGTTCGTTTCTTTCGTAAAGACAGAAGCAAAAAACTCATTTAGGGCTTCCCCTACCTCCTCAGACTCCACACACAAGTTCCCTATGCTATCCCTGATCGGACCTACTCTTTCTTTGACTATTCTCTTATTCCTCACGTAAGTGTAAAATGCCTTTGTGTTCTCCCTAATCCGTTCTGCCAAGCCTTTCTCATGCCCCCTCCTGGCTCTCCTCAGACCATTTTCGAGCTCCTTCCTCCCCTGCCTGTAATCCTCTAAAGCTGAGCTTGACCCTAGCTTCCTCCACCTTATGTAAGCTACCTTCTTCCTTTTGACGAGAAGCTCCACCGCTTTCGTCATCCAAGGTTCCTTTATCTTACCCCTTCTTGCCTGTCTCAGAGAGACATATTTATTCATCACTCGCAACAACTGTTCCTTAAGCAGTCTCCACATGTCTATAGTGCCCTTACCATGGAACAATTGCTCCCAGTCCATGCTTCCTAACTCATGCCTAATCGCATCAAAGTTTCCTCTTCCCCAATTAAATATCCTCCCATTTTGCCTAATCCTCTCCTTCTCCATAGCTATGTAGAATGTGAGGCAGTTATGGTCACTATCACCAAAATGCTCTCCCACAAGATCTGATACATGCCCCGGCTCGTTTCCCAGCACCAAGTCTAGAATGGCCTCTCCCCTCGTCGGCCTGTCAACGTACTGAGTTCGGAAACTCTCCTGAACACACCTTACAAAAACAGCTCTATTCAGATCTTCTGCTCGAAGGAGGTTCCAATCAATATTAGGAAAGTTAAAGTCACCCATTACAACAACCCTACTACGTCCACACTTTTCCAAAATCAGCCGACCTATGCTTTCTTCAATCTCCCTGCTGCTATTGGGGGGCCTGTAGTAAACCCCTAACGAGGTGACTACTCCCTTGCTGTTCCTAATTTCCACCCATACTGACTCAGTAGGCAGATCTTCCTCGACAAAGGAAGCTTCTGTAGCTGTGATACCCTCTCTGATTAGTAGTGCTACACCCCCTCCTCTTTCTCCCCCTCCCTATTCTTTTTAAATGTTCTAAACCCTGGAACATGCAGCAACCATTCCTGCCCCTGAGAAACCCATGTCTCTGATATGGCCACAACATCATAGCACCAGGTACTGATCCATGCTCTAAGTTTATCACTTTTATTCCTGATACTCCTTGCATTAAAGCAAACACACTTTAACCGATCCCTTGGCTCCTTCCCAGGAAAATCCTTCCCACTAGCTGGTCTACCTCTTGCTACTGCCTCACCTACATCAACTCTCACCTCCGGTATACAGCTCGGGTTCCCACCCCCCTGCCATACTAGTTTAAACCCTCTCGAACTACTCAAGCAAACCTTCCACCCAGGACATTGGTCCCCTTCCAGTTCAGATGCAACCCGTCCTTCTTGTACAGGTCCCTGATGAAGGGTCTAGGTCCGAAACTTTTGCTTTTTTGCTACTGAGATGCTGCTTGGCCTGCTGTGTTCATCCAGCTCCACACTTTGTTATCTGTAAACAGATGCAGCTTTTGAACAATAACAGTTGGAAAGGCTGAGGAACAATGTTCTGGTGTACATCCCTTTCCCTAATGAATCAGGCATTCAACAAATGGAGTATTTTAAAAAGACGAAGCTCACCTACTGAAACATGTCTGGATGTTCCAAATATAAAGTATATAAGCACTGGGAAGAAGGAAGTATAGAGTCCATAGACAGGGGGAACAGCTGCCAGAAGGGCATATGCCATACCTGCAAAACAACATTGAATAAATATTTATACACCATCTCATTTATTTCATAATGTATATTAAGATGTTTGGAAAATATTACATACTTATGAACTGAATTGTTTGACTATTGTGCATTCTTAATATTTGCAATGTGTTCCTTTCTGTTCAGATATCTTGGAGCCTCTCACGAATAGGAGAACAAGGTGGAAGAAATGCCATAATCCCAATCCTTCCTAACCCTAACGCTTATGATGACCCTTTTGGATCAACCTTGATGTATTACATGGTGCAGGGACTGATTTTATTTGCCCCTCTTTCCGTATGGACTCCACATGACAGGCAGCATTCTTTTAGCAGTAATAGTTAGTGCCCCACCGGTTATCTACCACATCTCCATGTTCAGCTCTCTGGATTTTAATGAAGCTGAATGTGGGCTGTGATGTATAATAACTGACCAAAGCAATGTTGTCTGTTCAACACTCTTTGGATGTAGGTAGAATGCAATGACATTCCATCCTATGTTATTGCCCTAAAAAAATTGATTACATTGTTAGACGTACTCATGTTAACGAGTCATTCAGTATGAAAACGGACCCGTTGGTTCAACCAGCCCGTGGTGAACATAATTCCAAACAAAACTAGTCCCACCTGCCTGCTCCTGGTTCATATCTCTCCAAACCTTTCCTATTCATGTAATTATCCAAGTGTCTTTTAAACATTGCAACTTGTCCACATCCACCGCTTCCTCAGAAATTTCATTCCACTTTCTATGTAAAAATTTGTCTCTCATGTCTTTCAAATCTCTTTTTCCTCACCTTAAAAATATGTCCCCTTGACTTGAAATCCACTATCCTAGGGTAAAGACAGCTACCATTAACTCCATCTATACACTTCATGATTTTATAAATTTCTACTGGGTTGCCTCTCAACCTCCTCTTCTCTGCTGAAAGAAGTCTGAGCCTATTCAGCCTTTCTTTATAACTCAGTATGGTAACAACTGGGACTGCAACTTCCTTTTTGTGGCATTTGTAAAAGAGAAAGTGCTCACTTTGTGGTAATTGCACAATTCCAACACTGAGCCCAGAGCAGATGTCGCCTAATAGCCATTCTTGGTAGGGATACTTGGGCAACCAATGGAGGATTGGAACAAACTTGAACAGGAGGGATTTGGCTTTAGAGCTGGAGCATCTGAAAAATAAAATCAGTCAGTGTTAAATTAAATGTTGATTAGGTTGTTATTCAAATAGATATTTTTGGATCAATTAGGTGATAATTTACTTGAAACCCATTCAGGTAATGACACTTCTAAATCTCATGCACATACCCAGACAATAAATTTGTTCATAACAGACCAACAAAAATCTATATAATTTTTTAAAAACAGAATATCAAAGCATCCCCTATTGAAATAAAAGCAGAAAGTTCTGGAGAAACTCAGCAGGTCTGGAAGCATCCGTGAAGAGAGACAGAGTTAATGGTTGAAGTCTAGATGGGATTTCAGATTTCTAGCATCTGCAATATTTTGGTTCAATCTTCTCCTGTCAATGTGTACAATTCGAAGGTGGCGGTGTAGTGGTATAATGCTAGTAAGCTGGAGGCCCAGACTAATTAGTTAACAACCAGTTAATTAATGGCTCAGTTTTAAATCCTCATTCTTGTTTCAAACCCTTTCTATGGTCTTACACTGTCTATCTCAGGCTGTTTGGCCTATCAAGTTCACACTGAGTAGAGACATGAGTTCAAACACTGCTGTAGTAACTGGTGAAACTTAAGGTCACCTAATAAAATCTGGAATATTAAGGGAGTCCTTGTAAAAGTGGCTGTGCCAACTATCATATTTTATCTTAAAAACAAAAATCAATTTGATTTACTAATGTCCTTATGGGAATAAAATCCACCATCCTTACCTGGTGTGGCCTACATATCTGATCAGGCCCACAGCAACCTGCCTGACTGTATAGCACCAAGGAGAGTTGGTGGACCAATGTGCCTCGTGTACAAGACTAAAGGCTACGAGACCAGATCTGACAAGTTGAAGGTTAGAAAGGATACAAAAGAGCTGAATGTTTATTTGAACAAAGTCTATACATTTTGATTCTAGAAAATGTTCCACAATATCACGTCTGTCGTCTGCAAGGTGTTAGAAAGGATTCTGAGGGATAAGATTTATGACCATCTGGAAGAGCATGGCTTGATCAAATACAGTCAACACGGCTTTGTGAGGGGTAGGTCATGCCTTACAAACCTTATCGAGTTTTTTGAGGATGTGACTAGAAAGGTTGATGAGGGTCGAGCTGTGGATGTGGTGTATATGGACTTCAGTAAGGCATTTGATAAGGTTCCCCATGGTAGGCTCATTCAGAAGGTCAGGAGGAATGGGATACAGGGGAACTTAGCTGCTTGGATACAGAATTGGCTGGCCAACAGAAGACAGCGAGTGGTAGTAGAAGGAAAATATTCTGCCTGGAAGTCAGTGGTGAGTGGAGTTCCACAGGGCTCTGTCCTTGGGCCTCTACTGTTTGTAATTTTTATTAATGACTTGGACGAGGGAATTGAAGGATGGGTCAGCAAGTTTGCAGACGACACAAAGGTCGGAGGTGTCGTTGACAGTGCAGAGGGCTGTTGTAGGCTGCAGCGGGACATTGACAGGATGCAGAGATGGGCTGAGAGGTGGCAGATGGAGTTCAACCTGGATAAATGCGAGGTGATGCATTTTGGAAGGTTGAATTTGAAAGCTGAGTACGGGATTAAGGATAGGATTCTTGGCAGCGTGGAGGAACAGAGGGATCTTGGTGTGCAGATACACAGATCCCTTAAAATGGCCACCCAAGTGGACAGGGTTGTTAAGAAAGCATATGGTGTTTTGGCTTTCATTAACAGGGGGATTGAGTTTAAGAGTCGTGAGATCTTGTTGCAGCTCTATAAAACTTTGGTTAGACCGCACTTGGAATACTGCGTCCAGTTCTGGTCGCCCTATTATAGGAAAGATGTGGATGCTTTGGAGAGGGTTCAGAGGAGGTTTACCAGGATGCTGCCTGGACTGGAGGGCTTATCTTATGAAGAGAGGTTGACTGAGCTCGGTCTCTTTTCATTGGAGAAAAGGAGGAGGAGAGGGGACCTAATTGAGGTATACAAGATAATGAGAGGCATAGATAGAGTTGATAGCCAGAGACTATTTCCCAGGGCAGAAATGGCTAGCACGAGGGGTCATAGTTTTAAGCTGGTTGGTGGAAAGTATAGAGGGGATGTCAGAGGCAGGTTCTTTACGCAGAGAGTTGTGAGAGCATGGAATGCGTTGCCAGCAGCAGTTGTGGAAGCAATGTGATTGGGGTCATTTAAGAGACTGCTGGACATGTATATGGTCACAGAAATTTGAGGGTGCTTACATGAGGATCAATGGTCGGCACAATATTGTGGGCTGAAGGGCCTGTTCTGTGCTGTACTGTTCTATGTTCTATGTTCTATGTTAATATAGGAAAATACACTCTTCAAACAGGAGGAGTGTAAAACAATATTTGACATTTTGGGGGCATCTTGGCTCATTGGTTAGCACTGCCAACTCATGGTGCAGGGATCGGGGTTAAATTCCACCCTTGGGTGACTTTCTCTGTGGAGTTTACACATTCTCCCCCTGTCTGTATGTGTTTCCTCTAAATGCTCCAGTCTCTTCCTACAGTCCAAAGATATGCAGGTTAGGTGAATTAGCCATGCTAAGTTGTCTGTAGTGTGCAGGCAGATGTATTAACCATGGGAAGTGCAGGGTTACAGGGATGAAATAGGGGACTGGGCCTGGGGGAATGCTCTCCGGCCAGTCAGTGTAGAACCAATTGGCCGAATGGCCTGCTTCCACATTGTAGGGATTCTATGACTGAACCACATGCTATAGCAGGTATTTGATCAAGAATGTTTGTACTAAGAAGCAGCTTGAAGGAGTGAAGGAGTTTAGGGAGGGACTTCCATAGGTTAAGACCTGTGCAGTAGAAGGCATGACAACAAATGGGGAAGACTGATTAAAAGTAGGAGCTAGAAGAAGTGCACATATCTTAGTGGGTAATGGGACAGAAGGATATCAAGAGATAGACAGTATATGACCATAGAAAGGATTGGAAACAAGACTGAGAATTTAAAACCGAGCTATTAATTAATTGGTAGTCAATGTCATGGGGGTGATGGGTAATCAAAGCTTGGTGCAAGTTAGGACATTAGGCAGCAGAGTTTTGGGTGAGTGAATGCTTAGGGGGGGAAATGTGGAAGATTGAGAAAGAGTGAATTGAAATTGACAAAGACATTCAAAAGGTTCCTCAGCAGATGTACTGAGGCAGAGATGCAACTGAGTGATGTTCCAGAGATGGGAGTAGGATGTCTTGATGATGATGCTGATATGTAATTGGAGGCTGTATTTGGGACCAAATTTGACACTGAGTTTGTGGACAGTCTTGTTCAGCCTCAGGAACAGGGAAGGATTCATTGTTAGGAAACAAAGGTTGTTTTTAGGAACAAACACAACATCTTTCATTCTTAATCTTCATTTGGTTCAGATTTCTGTTGGCCCAGTACAGGATGTTGAGCTTCAAGACAGCGCAAGGATTGAGAGAGGCAGTGACGAAATGCAAATGGGAACCGTGCTCTGATTTCTGACGTTTCCAAATGGTGGCATGTCGATGAGAAATAGGAGATGGACAAGGATAAGTTTTTGGTAGCCAGGAGTGAGAGTGGGAAGAGAAACCATACAATAATTGATTCTCTGATCATGGTTAGATTGGAAGGAATGGAACCAGGCAGTTCTGGCTCCACCTACCTGGACAACAGTGCAGAGCCATTTGTGGAAGATGGTATGACCAACAGTGACGAATGGGATTGGGGCCTAGATTGGAGTCTGTGGCAGCCTTGTTTGCTTGGATTGAGGGCCAGGGACTGGGGAGAGCCCTGGACTGTGGACCAGGTTAAGGAGCAGAGCCAGTGTGTGGGATTGCTGTTCCTGCTCCTGACAGTGGCAGAGGTTACTGAAAGCTTAAGAAGGACAAAGGGAGATAGCTTACCTTTGTCACAATCATACAGGATATCAGTTGTGACTTTGATAAGAGGCAGCTAAAAATTGTGAGAGGGGAAGTAACATGATTGGAAGGATTCAGATGTGGAATTCTAGAAGACGTGACTGAGCAACAACATAATCAAGGACATTGGAGAGCCAGTGGGTAAATTCCATACAATATACATCCGGTGTTATTAGAGTTCAATACATGCAAATTCTATTATTTATGTAAAAGACTGAAATAATTGTCAATATTACTGCTGAGCATAATTGCCCTTTTGTTGAAGTACCATTACAATACAATTTCAATTCAAGTTATTAAGTTTGATTAAAGGAGAACTAGGTCATAATTGTAATTTGTGGCATCTCTCCAACTCAGAAAATTAAAATACCAAATGTTCAACAGTGTGCAATTCATTTTGTAACTGGGAAGAACCACGTACTGTAAACCCGAGACATGAAAACAACTTTAAATTGTGATGAATTACTGCATTCAAGTGTTATTATCAAATAGCATATTGCAAGTTAACATGCTTTTAACATTGCATTACTGCTGTGTAACACTCATTCACAAATTACAAAGTAAATACAGTGCGACTTTGTGATTACCATCAATTATTATGTCAAAATCAGAATACTCAAATTTTAAAGTGTGTTGCAACTGAGAATATTTTACCCTCAAGCCGACATTGTGAATGAATGACATTGGTGTGATAATGAAAGAGATATGGAAAATCCAAAGATGTTTTGTAAAAATACTAAAGGAAAAAGATAACAGGGAAAGGGAAGGCCCATCAGAAGTCAAATTAGAAACCTACATATGGAGCTAAAAGATGTAATTGAGGCTTTAAATGAGCCCTGGATGTAAATATTCAATTGCCACAGTACAGTTAACTGCTTTGACCAGTATTTGGTCCCACAAAGCAAAATTTTAAAGTATCTCTCCCTTTTGTTGTGTAGCAGTTTCAGGGCAATCCCCAGTTTTAAAGGGAAGGACTGAAAGAAAATGGCCTTTTGTAAAGAATTGGTCAACTTGGCATCTGTGCAGGCACCTGGGGACAGAGATCTTCAGAGGTATGAGACATCTCAATCCACAAAACCGCCACCCGCCAGACATCGTATCCAGGGACAGGCATAGAAATGGTAATGAACCTGAAACTGTGAACAATGGAGCCTCCAAGACAATAAAATGTGAGGCTGGATGAACACAGCAGGCCAAGCAGCATCTCAGGAGCACAAAAGCCGACGTTTCGGGCCTAGACCCTTCATCAGAGAGGGGGATGGGGGGAGGGAACTGGAATAAATAGGGAGAGAGGGGGAGGCGGACCGAAGATGGAGAGCAAAGAAGATAGGTGGAGAGGGTGTAGGTGGGGAGGTAGGGAGGGGATAGGTCAGTCCAGGGAAGACGGACAGGTCAAGGAGGTGGGATGAGGTTAGTAGGTAGCTGGGGGTGCGGCTGGGGGTGGGAGGAAGGGATGGGTGAGAGGAAGAACCGGTTAGGGAGGCAGAGACAGGTTGGACTGGTTTTGGGATGCAGTGGGTGGGGGGGAAGAGCTGGGCTGGTTGTGTGGTGCAGTGGGGGGAGGGGATGAACTGGGCTGGTTTAGGGATGCAGTGGGGGAAGGGGAGATTTTGAAACTGGTGAAGTCCACATTGATACCATATGGCTGCAGGGTTCCCAGGCGGAATATGAGTTGCTGTTCCTGCAACCTTCGGGTGGCATCATTGTGGCAGTGCAGGAGGCCCATGATGGACATGTCATCAAGAGAATGGGAGGGGGAGTGGAAATGGTTTGCGACTGGGAGGTGCAGTTGTTTGTTGCGAACTGAGCGGAGGTGTTCTGCAAAGCGGTCCCCAAGCCTCCGCTTGGTTTCCCCAATGTAGAGAAAGCCGCACCGGGTACAGTGGATGCAGTATACCACATTGGCAGATGTGCAGGTGAACCTCTGCTTAATGTGGAATGTCATCTTGGGGCCTGGGATGGGGGTGAGGGAGGAGGTGTGGGGACAAGTGTAGCATTTCCTGCGGTTGCAGGGGAAGGTGCCGGGTGTGGTGGGGTTGGAGGGCAGTGTGGAGCGAACAAGGGAGTCACGGAGAGAGTGGTCTCTCCGGAAAGCAGACAGGGGTGGGGATGGAAAAATGTCTTGGGTGGTGGGGTCGGATTGTAAATGGCGGAAGTGTCGGAGGATAATGCGTTGTATCCGGAGGTTGGTAGGGTGGTGTGTGAGAACGAGGGGGATCCTCTTGGGGCGGTTGTGGCGGGGGCGGGGTGTGAGGGATGTGTCGCGGGAAATGCGGGAGACGCGGTCAAGGGCGTTCTCAATCACCGTGGGGGGGAAGTTGCGGTCCTTAAAGAACTTGGACATCTGGGATGTGCGGGAGTGGAATGTCTTATCGTGGGAGCAGATGCGGCGGAGGCGGAGGAATTGGGAATAGGGGATGGAGTTTTTGCAGGAGGGTGGGTGGGAGGAGGTGTATTCTAGGTAGCTGTGGGAGTCGGTGGGCTTGAAATGGAGCCTATCTAGTTAATGGGATAACGATTTACACTATTCTGAAAACAGTTTGGGAGGCACCACGAAGTCGTCAAAAATTCAGTTAAGTGAATTTGGGACGGGATCGACCCTTTTGTTTTCACAAAAAATGAGATTAAACCGGCCCCAGCAATTACTGGGGATGCTTGTGAAACTGAATTACCTGTGGGGTGGTGCCAGCCGGTCCCTTGAAACCCCAAGGGTAAAAGGGACAGCAGGGCCAGCTATCAGTAGACCTCTTCTTCTTTTCCACTCTCCTCGCCCTGACCTCTTCTGGACACCAACCACTTGGGGCTGAAGACATCGACCCTGTCTGCGACCTCAGGCTTCGGAAGTCCGCAACAACACCCAAGGCAGAGAGGGAGCCCCACCGGACAAGCAACAAGTCCCTCTGAGACCGTAAGAACACTTTTCAGGCCTGGGACACTCGTACCCTGG
The DNA here is from genome assembly GCF_030684315.1 of Stegostoma tigrinum. NCBI lineage: Eukaryota > Metazoa > Chordata > Chondrichthyes > Orectolobiformes > Stegostomatidae > Stegostoma > Stegostoma tigrinum. The sequence goes on from NC_081364.1 coordinate 15,904,707, forward strand.
AGTAGTATGTTAGGCATGGGGGGAGGGTTTTGTGTGATTTTTAAAGTATAAGTACCCTGTATTTGTGTAAGGTTAAAGATTTACATTGTGTCCGCTCCACTTTTCTTATATTTTATGTCATAGGGTAGAGTATAAGTTTTATTGATGTATTGTGCAGATTGGGCAAGTTGAGTTTTCCTGTAATAAAGTTCACTGGTAATTTTGAACTCATATTTGAGTCCATCTGTGCTCCTTCAGGTTATGCCAATTTTTGGTTGAATTCACAGCAGATCCCAGACTATAATTCCAGTGTCAAGGACCGCAGGGTGATCCGAGTGATTCGAACCGCTCACTCAAGGGGGATTGCTGGCCAGGATAAGCAGTTTGCTCTCTCTTTTTCTCAGTCTTGGGGGTACTTCCCGAGTGGGTAGGTATCAGGTGGTCATTGTCCCACCAACAAGAGAGGGAATCGCACAGGCATTAGTGGCGGTCGCGATTGCTGTGTGGAGATAAGTTCCAACTCACTGGTCAGACTATAAACAGTGAGTTCGGTTCAGCACTCTCTCCAGCGGAGTTGCCCTAGTACGGCATTCCGGGTCTTTGAAGTTTCAGACCCAGGTGGAGAGAGATCTCCACAGTAATCGAGGAATTCCAAACACCAGCCTGAGTGTGGAGTAAAGGAAAGAGGCCCTCTACAATTGCCACTGTACAGTTGCCATTATGCAAAATTAATTTCATCAACTAATTGCAGGCATTGCGAGAGGCAGACTATTATCCTTTAAATTTCCTGTGGTTACTTTTCATTTATGAATCTCAAATTTTTACTCATCACATTGAGTACAGTTACAGAGTTGTGGAGCCATAGAGATTAACAGCATGGAACCTCTCTGATGAAGGGTCTAGGCCCGAAACATCAGCTTTTGGTGCCCTAGGATGCTGCTTGGCCTGCTGTGTTCCTCCAGCCCCACACTTTGTTATATTAGCATGGAAGCAGAACCTTTGGTCCAACACATCCATGCTGACCAGATACTGTAATGAATTCTAGTCCTATTTGTCAGAATTTGGCCCATTTCCATCTAAACCCTTCCTATGCATATACCTTTTAAATATGCCTTTTAAACGTTGGAATTGTACCAGTCTCCACCTTTGGCTCTGGCAGCTTGTTAGATATGCTCAGCACACTCTGTGTGAAAAAGTTGCCCCACAGGTCTCTTTTAAATCTTTCCTCTCTCACCTTAAACCAATCTCCTCCGATTTGAACTCCCCTACTGTGGGAAAAAGACCTGGGCTATTCACTTTATCTAAGCCTCTCATGATTCTATAAACCTCTATAAGGTCGCTCCTCGGCCTCTGATGCTCCAGGGGAAAAACCTCTGATATTGTAAAAGTTAATATCTAAATGAAAGTAAATCCTGAAACCAAAGGACATGTTCTAACTCCTGCACAAATCAGTAATGTGAAGGTTTGAGTTATAAAGAAGGGCTGGCTAGCCTGGGACTTTTTTCATGGGAGCTTAGGAGGTTAAGAAACAACCTGTTAGAAGTTTATAAAATCATGAGAGGTATCGATAAAATCCCTACAGTGTGGAATCAGGCCATTCAGCCGATCAAGTCCACACCAACCCTGCAAAGAACTTCTCACCTAGACCTACTGTATCCCTATAACCCTGCATTCTTCATAGCTAACCCACCTAGCTTGCACATCCCTGGAATCTGCAGGTAATTTAACATGGTCAATCCACCTAACATGCACAACTTTGGTCAGTGGGAGGAAACCAGAGCACCTGGAGGAAACCCACACAGACATAGGGTGAATGTGCAATCAACATAGTCACCTGAAGGTGGAATCAAACCCATGTCCCTTGTGCTGTGAGGAGGCTGCATTGCCCCATGTTGGGGCATTAGAGAGTTAATGGGAGTTGTCTTTTCCCTAGGATGGGAGATTTCAAGACTAAGGGGGCACATCTTTAAGGTGAGAGGAGAGGGATTTAAAAAAAAAATGAGGGACAAATTTTTTTACACTGAGGATAGTTTGCAAGTGGAATGAACTTCCTGAGGAAGTGGTGGATGTGGGTACAATTACAATGTTTAAAAGACATTTGGATTATTACATGAATTGGAAAGGTCAGGAGGAATATGGGCCAGCAGCAGGCAGGTGGGCCTAATTTAGTTTGGGATTATGTTCGGTATGGACTGAGTGGACGGTCTGTTTTCGTGCTGTATGACTATGACTCTATGATGCCAGTGTGAAGCCAGGTATGTGGCTTGTATATCCCAATGACTCAGGCATCTTTTCAAATAGCAGAGATAACAAAGTGTGGAGCTGGATGAACACAGCAGGCCAAGCAGCATTTTAGGAGCACAAAAGCTGATGTTTCGGGCTTAGACCCTTCATCAGAAAAAACCGGGCTAGGCCCAAAATGTCAGCTTTTGTGCTACTCAGTTGCAATCAGAGATTGGAAAGCATTTGGCTGAACATTCCTCAGCGTGCTATAAATTGCACTTACAACAAAAGATGCATTTATTCATTCATGTGATGAGGGTGTTGCTAGCTAGGCAGCATTTGTTGCTCATTCCGAATTGCACAGAGGGCAGTTAGGAGTCAACCACATTGCTGTGGGTCTGGAGTTACATGTGGGCCAGACCAGGTAAGGATCACAGTTTCCTTCCCTAAAGGACATTAGTCAACCAGATGGGTTTTTCCAACAATCAACAATGAGTTCATGGTCATCATTATCCTCTTAATTCCAGATACTTGTTGAATTCAAATTCCACCACCAGCCATGGTGGGATTCAAACCCAGGTCCCCAGAACATTGTCTGGGTGTCTGGATTAATAGTCCAGTGATAATACAACTAGGCTATCGCCTCCCTGAGATTATCAGTCAAGCTCAAAATGGGGCTTACCTAAAATTGTTAGAAACTACATATATTCAAATGCAAGACCCTGTCCCCTCGAGAAGAAAGAATACATCTGTGTATTGCACCGTTCTCAATTAAACAAAAGTATAAAAGACAGTTGCATTCCCAATGCATTCCCCATCGCAACCGTTTTATCAATCAAAGTCACATTCCCTTTTTGAATTTAAACAAGAGGCAAGGCACAAATGGTCTTTGTTGCTTTTCGTGGCAATACCAAAACGATTCAGAGTTTACTCCCACAACTAAGCAGGAATAGTTGTTCCCTTTGCAATTTGTTATTGTTACACTTCCACTGACGCATGCCAAATGAAAACCATTAACAGCATGTCTCTTTTTCCACAAAACTCAAGATTGCAAGTTAATAAATAATTCCTTATAGTTGTACAATGAAGTATTTCACCATAATCAAGTGATGTATTGTTGATAACCTAAAGGGTTGCACAATGAGTTTTGATTGTAACTTCCGCATGGCGTTTGAAATGTAAATTTGGGCTTGAACCCTGGCACATTTGAAGTAAATGTCAACTGCTTTTACTTCCAAGATAACAAAGTGTGGAGCTGGATGAACACAGCAGGCCAAGCAGCATCTCAGGGGCACAAAAGCTGATGTTTCAGGCCTAGACCCTTCATCAGAGAGGGGGATGGGGAGAGGGAACTGGAATAAATAGGGAGAGAGGGGGAGGCGGACCGAAGATGGAGAGTAAAGAAGATAGGTAGAGAGGAGAGTATAGGTGGGGAGGTAGGGAGGGGATAGGTCAGTCCAGGGAAGACGGACAGGTCAAGGAGGTGGGATGAGGTTAGTAGGTAGGAGATGGAGGTGCGGCTTGGGGTGGGAGGAAGGGATGGGTGAGAGGAAGAACAGGTTAGGGAGGCAGAGGCAGGTTGGACTGGTTTTGGTATGCAGTGGTGGGAGGGGAAGAGCTGGGCTGGTGGTGTGATGCAGTGGGGGGAGGGGACGAACTGGGCTGGTTTTGGGATGCGGTGGGGGAAGGGGAGATTTTGAAGCTGGTGAAGCCCACATTGATATCATTGGGCTGCAGGGTTCCCAAGCGGAATATGAGTTGCTGTTCCTGCAACCTTTGGGTGGCATCATTGTGGCACTGCAGGAAGCCCATGATGGGCATGTCATCTAAAGAATGGGAGGGGGAGTGGAACTGGTTTGCGACTGGGAGGTGCAGTTGTTTATTGCGAACTGAGCGGAGGTGTTCTGCAAAGCGGTCCCCAAGCCTCCGCTTGGTTTCCCCAATGTAGAGGAAGCCACACCGGGTACAATGGATGCAGTATACCACACTGGTAGATGTGCAGGTGAACCTCTGCTTAATATGGAAAGTCATCTTGGGGCCTGGGATAGGGGTGAGGGAGGAGGTGTGGGGGCACGTGTAGCATTTCCTGCGGTTGCAGGGGAAGGTGCCGGGCGTGGTGGGGTTGGAGGGCAGTGTGGAGCGAACAAGGGAGTCACGGAGAGAGTGGTCTCTCTGGAAAGCAGACAAGGGTGGGCATGGAAAAATGTCTTGGGTGGTGGGGTCGGATTGTTGATGGCGGAAGTGTCGGAGGATGATGCGTTGTATCCGGAGGTTGGTGGGGTGGTGTGTGAGAAGGAGGGGAATCCTCTTTGGATGGTTGTGGCGGGGGCGGGGTGTGAGGGATGTGTTGCGGGAAATGCGGGAGACGCGGTCAAGGGCGTTCTCGACCACTGTGGGGGGAAAGTTGAGGTCCTTGAAGAACTTGGACATCTGGGATGTGCGGGAGTGGAATGCCTCATCGTGGGAGCAGATGCGGCGGAGGCGGAGGAATTGGGAATAGGGGATGGAATTTTTGCAGGAGGGTGGGTGGGAGGAGGTGTATTCTAGGTAGCTGTGGGAGTCGGTGGGCTTGAAATGGACATCAGTTAGAAGCTGGTTGCCTGAGATGGAGACTGAGAGGTCCAGGAAGGTGAGAGATGTGCTGGAGATGGCCCAGGTGAACTGATGGTTGGGGTGGAAGGTGTTGGTGAAGTGGATGAACTGTTCGAGCTCCTCTGGAGAGCAAGAGGCGGCGCCAATACAGTCATCAATGTAAAGGAAGAGGTGGCGTTTGGGGCCTGTGTAGGTGCAGAAGACCTTCCCCTGCAACCGCAGGAAATGCTACACTTGCCCCCGCACCTCCTCCCTTACCCCTATCCCAGGCCCCAAGATGACTTTCCATATTAAGCAGAGGTTCACCTGCCCATCTGCTAATGTGGTATACTGCATCCACTGTACCCGGTGTGGCTTCCTCTACATTGGGGAAACCAAGCGGAGGCTTGGGGACCGCTTTATGGAACACTTCCGCTCGGTTCGCAACAAACAACTGCACCTCCCAGTCGCAAACCATTTCCACTCCCCCTCCCATTCTTTAGATGACATGTCCATCATGGGCCTCCTGCAGTGCCACAATGATGCCACCCAAAGGTTGCAGGAACAGCAACTCATATTCCGCTTGGGAACCCTGCAGCCCAATGGTATCAATGTGGACTTCACCAGCTTCAAAATCTCCCCTTCCCCCACCGCATCCCAAAACCAGCCCAGTTCGTTCCCTCCCCCCACTGCACCACACAACCAGCCCAGCTCTTCCCCTCCACCCACTGCATCCCAAAACCAGTCCAACCTGTCTCTGCCTCCCTAACCTGTTCTTCCTCTCACCCATCCCTTCCTTCCAACCCAAGCCGCACCTCCATCTCCTACCTACTAACCTCATCCCACCTCCTTGACCTGTCCGTCTTCCCTGGACTGACCTATCCCCTCCCTACCTCCCCACCTATACTCTCCTCCCCACCTATCTTCTTTTCTCTCCATCTTCGGTCCGCCTCCCCCTCTCTCCCTATTTATTCCTGAACCCTCACCCCATGCCCCTCTCTGATGAAGGGTCTAGGCCCGAAACGTCAGCTTTTGTGCCCCTGAGATGCTGCTTGGCCTGCTGTGTTCATCCAGCTCCAACATTTTTCTCCAACATTTGCTGGATTCTCCAGCATCTGCAGTTACCATTATCACTGCTTTTACTTCCAGATCATTTTTTCTTAGCAGTTTTGGAATGATATGTAAACTGAGCTTAATCATTTTTCTTTGCAGTTTTGGAATGAAATGTAAACTGAGCTTTGTGGATTAATTTGTTTATAATTATAAATCCATTTCCCGATGGTGTTTAATCCGATCAACAAATTGATGGCACTCAATTATATTTGAGTGGAGCTGAATGCTATGACATCCTCATCACTTTGATCCTCTGAATCATTTTGGAAGGGCTGGAGTATTCCGTCCAAAAATCCTATGTCTTTTCAGGGCAGAACTCTGGTGTAACCTGATGGAAGCAGCCACAGTTGGGAAAAAATTATTGGATTTTTACCATGTCAGTCCACTAGTGACAACTGCTGACTTCAAGTTAATGGGTAATTCTTCTGGCTGCTTAGAGTCATAGAGTCATTGAAACATACAGCATGGAAACTGACCCTTCAGTCCAGCTTGTCTATGCCAACCAGATATGCTAGATAAATCTAGTCCCATTTGCCAGCATTTGGCCCATATCCCTCTAATCCCTTCCTATTCATCTACTCATCCAGATGCTTTTTAAATGATGTAACTGTACCAGCCTCTACCTGTTCCTCTTGCAGCTCATTCTATACATGCACCACCCTCTACATGTAAAGTTGCCCCCTAGGTCCCTTTTAAACCTTTCACCTCTCACCTTAAAACTATTCCCACTAATTTTTGACTCCCCCTTTCCAGGGAAAACGCCTTGTCTATTTACCCCATCCATGCCCCTCATGATTTTATAAACCTCTGTAAGGGCACCCCTTAACCACCAGCGGTCCAGGGAAAATAGCCCCAGCCATATGATCCTCTCCCTATAGCTTAAACCCTCCAAACCTGGCAACATCTTGGTGAATCTTTTCTGAAACTTTTCAAGCTTCACAACATCCTTCTTATAACAGGGAGACTAGAATTGCACACCGCATTCCAAAAGTGGTCTAACTGTACAACCGCAACATAACCTCCCATCTCCTTTTCTCAAAGCACTGACCAGTAAAGGCTATCTAACTGCAACTCCACTTTCGAGGAACTATGAACCTGCACTCCAAGGTCTCTTTGCTCAGCGACACATCCCAGGACCTTACCATTATGTGTGTAAGACCTGTCCTGATTTCCTTTCCAAAATGCAGCGCTTCACATTTATCTAATTTAAACTCCATCTGCTACTCCTCAGCCCATTGGCCCATCTGATCAAGATCCCATTGTATTGTGAGATCACCTTCTTCACTGTCTACCACACCTCCAATTTTGGTGACATCTGCAAACTCGCCTAAACACAGGAAATTCTACATATATGCCTTTGGTAGGCCCAGGGATAGCCATCTCTAACTGTAAACAGTCGCTGATCTGGGTCAACAGTTAACATTGTAAATAGCAGCAGACCCCAGGTGTTTGCAAGTTGAGCAAGTTAAGAAGAACATTGTTTTTAACCTCTGCCAGTAACTGTCCTGCTTCTCTGAGGTTCCAGCTCCTGTATTTAGTGGATGCCTGAGTTAAATCAATAGTGATTTACCCACTCAGTTTTATTATATTTCCGATCCCATTCTCAGGATTTGGGATCCTGATAAAATTTATGTCCATATTTTACTTAATTCCCTCACTTTAACTCATACTTATATAGTGCCTAAAAGATCACTTCATTATAGCATTGTAAACATAATCTGATGCCCAGTCACATTGAGCAATTCTATGATAGATGACAAGGAGTTTGGTCAAAGAGATTGTTTTAACAGAGATAGGGAGGTAGAGAGATGGGAAGATTTATGGAAGGAATTGAAGACCTCACAACCTTGGTTGCAGAGCTAGGATCACCAGTTGGGGAACAATTGGGAGCAGTTTAGAATTCAACAAAGAAGGACCAAAGGATTTATTAAGAAAGGGAAAATACAGTACAAAAGTAAGCTTGCAGGGAACATAAAGACTGGCACAAAGAGTTTCTATAGGAATGTGAAGAGAAAGAGATTAGTGAAGACAAATGTAGGTCCCCTCTAGACAGAAATGGGAGAATGTATATTAGGGGACAAAGAGGCAATTTTGGTTCTGTCTTCACAAAAGACACAAATCAGACACAAGAAACATTGAAGAATGCAAGATTTAGTGAAGGGAAGAATTGAGGAAGATCAATGTTAGTAGAGAAATGGTGCTGGGAAAATTGGTGGGATTGAAGGCGGATAAATTTCCAAGGCTTGATAATCTACATCCCAGAGTACTTAGGGAAGTGGCTCTAGAAACAGTGGGTCCATTGGTGGTCATCTTCTAGGATTATATAGACTCTGGAACAGCCGCTGCAGATTGGATGGTGTCAGTGTTACTCCAATATTCAAAAAATGAATTAGTCAGAAAACAGAGAATTATAGACTAGTAAGCCTAACATCAGAAGTACAGAAAATTCTCGAATCCATTATCAAGGAATTTATAGCGGAGTCTTTAGAAAGCAGTGGCAGGATCAGACAGAGTCAGCATGCATTTATGAAGGTGAAATCACTGTTGACAAATGGGATTCTATGAAGATGTAACCAGTAGAGTTGACAAAGGGGAGCCTGTTGATGTGATATATTTGGACTTTCAGAAAGTGTTTGACAACATCCCATAGAAGAGATTGTTGTGCATGATTATATAGAGGAAGGAGTGTATAAATGTAGATTTCTTTTCAAGTATAGGACACAGGAACATGTGTGCAGCTACGTAGCTATGCTGCTATTATAATACTGTTGTATGCTCTGGGCCAAGAGGGGGTACTGAAAGGGAAAGATTTCTTACAAATATAGTTCTCTCACAGATCTGTAGTAAGGGTAGTATAGGTAACAGTTAAAAGTAAGGATTAAAAGGGCACTTGCTTGCTACTGCAGAGGCAGGCAGTTAGTTGCAAGATAGTTCCCAAGGGAACAGGTCACGGGGGTGTTCCTGGCAGGAAAGGACGCAGTCTGCAGATGCTATTGGCAAGGGGTCAGGGCTAGGCATGATGAGTAACTGCATGGTTAGTTTTGATAAATGTTTCAATGGCCAATACCCCCAGTGTGATAGTGCAGGAGTCACACACTACACAGTAAACTGTGTGTTTTGTTAGGTTTACTGCTCATACTAGATGTGGATAGTAACTAATATAGTGTCGGGGTTGCGTAAGCCTGTTTGTGTAACAGTATCAAAGAAGTAGTTTCTTACTATTGTATTTGGAGAGAGTTCAAGCTCCTGAGTGAATCTTGGACACTCTCCCCCTGCATCTACCCTGGTGTTTTGCTTGAATAAAATTCTTAAGTGTTGCTTTACGCCACTGTCTCTGAGTCTCTGACTGCCTTTACAGAGGTCACTCTTATAATTAAAGCGCATGGAACTGGGGGAAGTGTGTTGAGATGGATAGAAAACTGGTTGTCAGCAAGGACACAAAGAGCAGGAATTAATGGGTCCTTTTCAAATTGACAGGCAGTAACTAGTGAGTTACCACAGGTTTTGGTGCTGGGACCCCAGCTAACCACGATGTATATTAATGATTTGGATGAGGGAACAAAATGTAACATCTCAAAGTTTGCAGATGATGCCAAGTTGGGTGGGTGGGTGAACTGTGACGAGGATGCAGAGATACTTCAGCATGATCTGGACAGATTGGATGAGTGGGCAAATCAATGGCAGATGCAAAATAGTTTGGATAAATGTGAAGTCATTCACTTTGGAAGCAAAAACAAGAAGACAGATTATTATCTGATAAAAACTGAAAGAGTTGCAGTTGCTGTAAACCAGAACAAAAACAGAAGCTGCTGGAAAAGCTCAGCAGATCTGGCAGCATGAGTGAAGAAAAAATCAGAGTTAATGTTTTAGGTCCGGTGACCCTTCCTCAAAATGGTCTGAAAATGGGTCACTGGACCCAAAATGTTAACTCTGATATTTTCTTCACAGATTCTGCCAGACGTGCTGAGCTTTTCCAGAAACTTCTGTTTTGGTTCCAGATTACTACCTGAATGGCTGTAAATTGGGAGCGGGGAGTGTGCAGTGGGACCTGGGTGTCCTTGTGCACCAGTTGCTGAAGGTAAGTATGCAGGTGCAGCAGGTGGTAAAGAAAGCAAATATTATGTTGGCCTTCATTGCGAGAGATTGAGTGCAGGAGCAGGGATGTGTTGTTGCAGTTATACAGGGCCTTGGTGAGGCCACACCTGGAATATTGTGTGAAGCTTTGGTCTCCTTTTTTGAGGAACGATGCTCTTGCTCTAGAGGGAGTGCAGCGAACGTTTGCCAGGCTGATTCCAGGGATGGCAGGGTTGATGTACAAGGAGAAATTGATTAGGTTTGGATTGTTTTACTGGAATTCTGATAAATGAGGGGGGTATCTCATTGAGACTTATAAAATTCTAACAGGCCTACACTGGGTAGATGCAGAGAGGATGTTCCTGATGGTGGGTGTGTCCAGAACCAGGGGTCACAGTCAGAGGATTCAGGATAGCCCATTTAGGACAGAGATGAGGAGACATTGTTTCATCCAAAGAGTGGTGAGCCTGTCGAATTCATTACCACAGGAAGTAGTTGATGCCAAAACATTGAATGCATTCAAGAGGCGGCTAGATATAGCAGTTGGTGTGAATGGGATCAAAGATTATGGGGAGAAAGCAGGAATAGGCTGTTGAGTTGGACGATTAGCCATGATCTTGCTGAATGGTGGAGCAGACTCAAAGGGCTGAATGGCCTCCTCCTGCTCCTATCTTCTATGTTTCTATGTTTTATTGCAATGAAAGATGCTTGACACCCTACAATTATAAGAGTGCAAATTTCTCAGAGGGTGTGGGGTTGGTGGATATTATAGAGAAAGCAAGGATAAGGCTTTGTTTAACTGTGAGTTATTGAAGGTTAGCGAGCTCAGGAGTGACAGCTGAAGAGGACTTCCTGTGAGCAAGGACACAGGCAACAGAGTCTCAATTTAATGGAGATTTAATGTCAACAGTCAGCTAGGTATGCTTGAAACAGTTAAGATAAAAAGGGGAAGACAAGTGTATAATCAGAAGATGAACTAAGGCGCCGGCAGAGTTAGGGTAGTCTTCGTGAAAGCATGGTTAGAAATTCACCTTGACGTCAAATATGGTGCCAAGTTGTAGATAGTCTATCTCAGCTTGGGGCAATTGCCAAAGGAGAAGGGCAGAGTTAGTAACAAGTAAGTAGAATTTGCCATGGAGACTGAAATCAAATGGTGTGACTATTAGAGACCGTAAGATATAAATGAAGTAGTAGGCCATTTGGCCTTTTGAGTCTGCTCCATCATTCAATGGGATCATGGTTGATCTGATTATTCCTAAATCCACTTCCTTGCCATTTTCTCATAACACACAATTCTATTACAGTTTAAAAATCTGTCTGTCTCAGACCCGGGAGAGGAGCTGAGGGAGGTAGTAGTGAGGTAGTGCTGGGTGAAAACAAATACGGCATTATTGGATGATGTCACTAAGGAGCAGTATGTAGTTTGAGAAATAGGATCAAGTTAAAAATGGTCTCTTGCGGGATTCAGAGGAAACTATGTGAGAATGGGAAAAGAAAGGTGATCATTGTGGATGATAGTCTGACCACAATTAGGCAGCTAGAAATGGAACCAGGTGACAGCAGACTTCAGCAGCTGAATAACACTGGGGGAAAATTATGTATTCAACCGTGGATACTGAGCCTTATTATTAAGTGGCAGGTGATGTGTTTTACTTATTGTCAAACTGTGGGAAATCCTGACAAGGCCTTATTGCTTGATATTAATTGTTATCTTTTTGATAAAGATTGCATGCTCGTGAGATTACTTTAGTATTCACTTTGGAAAGCATTAAGACTGTTAACTCTGAATGCAGATCTTTGATTTGATTTATCATTGTCACATGTACCGAGGTACAGTGAAAAGTTTTGCTCTGTATACAGTATAGGCAGGCCATTCCACATAAAACTCATAGGGTGATAGAATGGGGTGAGGAATGCAATGTTGTGGCTGCAGAGAAGGTGCACACACAGCATGATCAAAATTAGGTTTGAAATTTGAAAGGTCCATTCAGAAGTCTAATAATAGCTGGGAAGAAGCTGCTCTTGAGCCTGTTGGCATGTGTGTTTAAGATTTTGTATCTTCTGCCTGCCGGAAGGGATTAGAAGAGATTATAACACAGGTAGGATGGGTCTTTGATGATGTTGGCAGCCTTTCCAAGGCAATGAGAAGTGTAGATGGAAGATTGGCTAGCGTGATGGACTGGGCTGTTTTCACCACTCTCTGCAGTTTGTTATGGTCCTGGGCTGAGAAGTTGCCATACCAAACCATGATCTATCCATGATACTTTCCCAGATGCATCTACAAACGTTGGTAATAGTCCTTCTGCACATGCCAAATTTCCTCAGCTTCCTGAGGAAATTGAGGCATTGTTGTACCTTCTTGACTGTCACATCAACATGGATGGTCCAGGACAGATTGTTTGCGCTTGTCACACCTATGAACATGATACTCTCAACCCATCTCCTGCTCAGCACCATTGATGTAGGTAGGAACGAGCCCTCCACCTTCCTTCCTGAAGTCAATGACCAGCTCTTGAATGTTGTCTTCATACCATGCCACCAAGCACTTTTGTCTTTCCTGTGTCTGAGTTGTCATTGTTTGAGATCCAGCCTACAAAGATGGCATCACCAGAAAACTTGTAGATGGCGTTAGGACCACATTTATCCACACAGTCATGACTGTACAGGGAGTATAGTAAGGGCCTAAGTACACAGTCTGTGTGGGGCACTGGTGTTGAGGATTGTCATGGAGGAGGTGCTGTTGCCTATCCCCTGATTGTGGTCTGTGGGTTAGGAAGTTGAGGATCCAGTTGCAGAGGACAGAGAAGCGACAAAGGTTATGGATGTTGGAGATTATAGTGTTGAAGGCAGATCTGTGGTTAATATGTAGAAGGCTGATGTGGGTTTCCTTGTTATCCAGATGTTCCAGAAATGAGTATAGGGTTAGAGATAGCATCTGCTGTGGACCTACTGTAGGCAAATTGCAATGGGTCAGAGCAGGCTGGGAGGCCAGAGTTGATATGAGTTATAACTAACCTCTCGAAGCACTTTAAGATGATGTCGGTCAGGCCCACCAGGCGGTAGTCGTTGGGGCACATTACATTGTTTTCTTCAGTACCGGGATGATGGTGGCCTCATTGTAGTCTTCAGATTGTGGTAAGGAGAGGTTAAAATGCCAGCGAATACTCCTGGTTCACACAGGATCTGAGTGTCCGACCGGGGACTCCATCTGGGCCAGTCACTTTCCATTGGTTCACTCCCAAAAGGCAGATCCAATGACTGAGGACAGGTGTGTCCGAGGCTGTCGGAGCAGGTGATACCATTCCACTGACATTCTGTTCAAAATGAGGGTAAAATGCATTCAGCACATCAGGGAGGGATGTATTTTGTCTGCTGTTCTGTTCTGTTTCAGTTTTAGCCCATGATGTTGTGTCGGCCATGCCACAAACAATGGGTTTCCGTGTGGTCTCCAGCTATGTCCAATATTGCCTCTTGGCGTCCCTAATGGTCTTATGAAGTTTTTATCTGGGTATGCCATAAATGTCAGGGTTGTCTGACTTGAACCTGGTCTTAAGTTGGAAGTGGATCTCTCAGTTCATCCATAGTTCCCAGTTGGGGAGCATACTGATTGGCTTTTTTGGCACATAGTCATCTACACCCCTGCTAATGAAGTTTGTAATGGTACTCACGTACACATCTAGGTTGGCCACAGTCCTACAGAAGCTCTTCCACTGCCTCAGACCAGCACTGCACTACTTTCTGTACTGGGTCCTCATGTGTCAACTTGTACTTGCAAGCCCGGAGGAGGAACACGGTGCTGTGATTTTCCCAAGTGCGGATAGGATATGGAGCAGTAAGCATCTTTGATGGTTGTGTAGCAATGGTCAAGGATGCTCAGCCTCCCAGTGGGACAGGGGATGTGTGGGTGGTATTTTGGCAGCTCCCTCTTGTGGATGGCCTGGTTGAGGCCACTGACTATGATGGACAAGGCCTCGGGGTAATCCGCCTCAAGTCCACTTGTTGTGATGTATATTTCATCAAGATCACTGTTCACTTCCACATGGGGTGGTACGTAGACTGCCGTCAAGATAGTGGAGGTGAACTCTTGCAGCAGGTAGTACAGACAACACTTCTCTGTCAGATATTCTGGGTCAGTAACTTGCCAGGGTTGCCATGTTGGAACAGCAGGAGGTGTTGATCAGGAGGCAGACCCCACTGCGTCTTGCGTTACCCGAGGACACTGTGCGATCCACACAATATATGGCGAAAACTTTAGGTTGTAAGGCACAGTCAGATGTAGCAGGAGTGAGCTATGCCTCTATAACACAAAGCACATGGCGGTCTCTCAGTGTCTCAGATCAGAGTCATGAATGTGTGGCAGTTCCTCTATGGGAGCGTTGAGTGATCCAAATTGCATTCTTATAGCTCCATAATAGCAACTTACAGATTTATTGAATTCATTTTGACAATTTATTATGTTGGGATTTGAACTCATAACCTCTGGATGTTGCTCATTCTGCATCAAAGGCGACAGAAGAAAGATTGCAAAAATGGAGATGCCGATTTGTTTCTCACTAATGATTCCCAGAGTACTTAGAACTGTATATTTTATGTTAATGAACACCAATCCTCCTCTCTTTTGGAACCATTCTTTCATCATATTGACATTTGTATCAATAATGGTGCTGATCCTTGTTGTCCTCCACTGAAAAGGAGTCATTTTGGAATCAATATTAGCTCTTTCCACAGATACTGTCTTCAATGCCTTGCTGACATTGTGTACAGTACTGGTCAATGTTCTCATGGAAGATGCTAGTGAATTAGAAGCAGTTTAGAGAAGTTTTACCAGACTCATACCTGGAATGAGTGGATTGCCTTGTGAGGAAAGGCTGTACAGTCTGTTTCCTCTGAAGTTTAGAAGAGTTAGAGGCAATTTAATTGAAACTTAAGACCCTGGTGAAAGTGGAAGTAACAGATCCTCTTGTGAGAGAGTCTAGGCCTAGGGATTATTGTTTAAAAATAAGGCGATGCTGATTTAAGACAGATGAGAAAGCCTTTTACTCCCTGAGGGTTGTAAATCCTTAGAACCCTATTCCTCAAAAGGCAGTGGACACAGAATTTTTAAATATGTTTAATCTAGAGGTAGATAGATTCTTCATTACCAAGGGAATGAAGGAATATTGGGAGTATACAGTAACATAGAGTTGAGGGTAAAATCACATCAGCCCACGATCTTATTGAATTGCAGAGGCGGATCGAAGGACAAAGTGGCCTACTATAGTTCCTTGATCATATGTTCATACACTGTCAGTTGTGTTGGGTTTCTCCAGCATTTTGCATTTTTATTTGCCTTTTTTATGCCAGCTTCAATCTTCAGAATAAAAATGAACAGCCTCTGAACTTGCGCTTCTACATGATGACATTAAGTCAGAGGTGGGTCATGAATTTCTATGACTGCACACAAAGAAAGTTACTACCATTGACAGGTTTATGTAGCTGCTATTGTAAGGTGAATGCAGAGGTTGTCAAGGCAGGAGAACAACATGTTCTTGACCCTGTACAAAGTTTGGATGTCAAGAAAGAATTCAACCTGATTAACAGTCTAAAACTAAACCAACACACGTGCCATAAATGCTGAGCATACAGGGCGAAACCATCCACTCTTTTAGTGTTCAAAAAGTTCCTCAGTCTACATGGATTATACCAGTTTCAAAAGCATCATTGTTTTAAAAAAAGTTTTGAAATACAGGATGACTATATGATTTAATCATGGTTTGTGGAATCACTGAGTTTTATAAGTCACATGAAAAATACTATATTTTAAAATCTATTTTTTTTTGCCTGCTCAGAGATGCTGTTACATGTCTTTGGAGCAGGTGGGACTTGAACCTGGGCTTCCTGGCTCTAGGGAAGAAATGCTACCACGGCACCAGAAGTGTCCCCTAGAAATAAATGACAGCCCCAATTTCATACCTTGAAAAGAAACCAATATTAAATCTATGCTAGAGTTTACAGCTTAAATCCTAGGTTTTTTTTGATGTTTATTGTGCTTTGTTAACCTAATACACAAAACTCGATGGATGGCTTGCGCGCATTTTATCTCATGGTCGGAGGGATTGGCATAACCTGCAATAGTTCCAAGGGGAACTTACTTTGGCACTGAAATTCAAGGCAGAGCTGTTGGTAAACATACAATCCCTACAGCGTGGAAAATGGCCATTCAGTCCGTTGAGCCTACACTGACCCTCTGAATAGCATCCTACCCAAACTCAGCTCCACCCTTCTATCCCCACAATTACCATGGCTAACCCCTACATCCCCAGACCCTAACATGGCCAATCCACCCAACCTGTACATCATTGTACTGTGGCAGGAATCTGGAACACCTGGCCTGGCCGAAACCAAATATACAAACTCCACACAGACAGTAACCTAAGGAATTAAACGCAGGTCCCTGACTGTGTGAGGTGGCAGTGTTAGCCACTGTGCCACCCTTGATAGTAAAAGTGCTTGAAAGGCAGTCAGGATTTTAAAAGACTTTGACTCATACTAATAAACAAATAACTTTTACATCAATTGAACATGCACAATTTCTTTCTTTATTCTTTCAAAGGATGTGGGTGCCACTGGCATTAATTGTCCCTGCCTAAATGCCTTTGAGAGCAGTTGACAGTTCAACCCCACTGCTGTGTGCCTAGAGTCACATGTAGGCCCAGGCTGACTAAGGATAATAAAATGTGAGGCTGGATGAACACAGCAGGCCAAGCAGCATCTCAGGAGCACAAAAGCTGACGTTTCGGGCCTAGACCCTTCATCAGAGAGGGGGATGGGGGGAGGGAACTGGAATAAATAGGGAGAGAGGGGGAGGCGGACCGAAGATGGAGAGCAAAGAAGATAGGTGGAGAGGGTGTAGGTGGGGAGGTAGGGAGGGGATAGGTCAGTCCAGGGAAGACGGACAGGTCAAGGAGGTGGGATGAGGTTAGTAGGTAGCTGGGGGTGCGGCTGGGGGTGGGAGGAAGGGATGGGTGAGAGGAAGAACCGGTTAGGGAGGCAGAGACAGGTTGGACTGGTTTTGGGATGCAGTGGGTGGGGGGGAAGAGCTGGGCTGGTTGTGTGGTGCAGTGGGGGGAGGGGATGAACTGGGCTGGTTTAGGGATGCAGTGGGGGAAGGGGAGATTTTGAAACTGGTGAAGTCCACATTGATACCATATGGCTGCAGGGTTCCCAGGCGGAATATGAGTTGCTGTTCCTGCAACCTTCGGGTGGCATCATTGTGGCAGTGCAGGAGGCCCATGATGGATATGTCATCAAGAGAATGGGAGGGGGAGTGGAAATGGTTTGCGACTGGGAGGTGCAGTTGTTTGTTGCGAACTGAGCGGAGGTGTTCTGCAAAGCGGTCCCCAAGCCTCCGCTTGGTTTCCCCAATGTAGAGAAAGCCGCACCGGGTACAGTGGATGCAGTATACCACATTGGCAGATGTGCAGGTGAACCTCTGCTTAATGTGGAATGTCATCTTGGGGCCTGGGATGGGGGTGAGGGAGGAGGTGTGGGGACAAGTGTAGCATTTCCTGCGGTTGCAGGGGAAGGTGCCGGGTGTGGTGGGGTTGGAGGGCAGTGTGGAGCGAACAAGGGAGTCACGGAGAGAGTGGTCTCTCCGGAAAGCAGACAGGGGTGGGGATGGAAAAATGTCTTGGGTGGTGGGGTCGGATTGTAAATGGCGGAAGTGTCGGAGGATAATGCGTTGTATCCGGAGGTTGGTAGGGTGGTGTGTGAGAACGAGGGGGATCCTCTTGGGGCGGTTGTGGCGGGGGCGGGGTGTGAGGGATGTGTCGCGGGAAATGCGGGAGACGCGGTCAAGGGCGTTCTCAATCACCGTGGGGGGGAAGTTGCGGTCCTTAAAGAACTTGGACATCTGGGATGTGCGGGAGTGGAATGTCTTATCGTGGGAGCAGATGCGGCGGAGGCGGAGGAATTGGGAATAGGGGATGGAGTTTTTGCAGGAGGGTGGGTGGGAGGAGGTGTATTCTAGGTAGCTGTGGGAGTCGGTGGGCTTGAAATGGACATCAGTTACAAGCTGGTTGCCTGAGATGGAGACTGAGAGGTCCAGGAAGGTGAGGGATGTGCTGGAGATGGCCCAGGTGAACTGAAGGTTGGGGTGGAAGGTGTTGGTGAAGTGGATGAACTGTTCGAGCTCCTCTGGGGAGCAAGAGGCGGCGCCGATACAGTCATCAATGTACCGGAGGAAGAGGTGGGGTTTGGGGCCTGTGTAGGTGCGGAAGATGGACTGTTCCACGTAACCTACAAAGAGGCAGGCATAGCTGGGGCCCATGCGGGTGCCCATGGCCACCCCCTTAGTCTGTTGGAAGTGGGAGGAGTCAAAAGAGAAGTTGTTGAGTGTGAGGACGAGTTCCGCTAGGCGGATGAGAGTGTCGGTGGAGGGGGCCTGGTCGGGCCTGCGGGACAGGAAGAAGCGGAGGGCCTTGAGGCCATCTCCATGCGGAATGCAGGTGTACAGGGACTGGACGTCCATGGTGAATATGAGGTGTTGGGGGCCAGGGAATTGGAAGTCCTGGAGGAGGTGGAGGGCGTGGGTGGTGTCACGGACATAGGTGGGGAGTTCCTGGACCAAAGGGGAGAAAATGGAGTCCAGATAGGTGGAGATGAGTTCGGTGGGGCAGGAGCAGGCTGAGACGATGGGTCGACCAGGGCAGGCAGGTTTGTGGATTTTGGGAAGGAGATAGAAACGGGCCGTGCGGGTTTGGGGAACAATGAGGTTGGAGGCTGTGGGTGGGAGGTCCCCTGAGGTGATGAGGTCATGAATGGTGTTGGAGATGATGGTTTGGTGCTCGGGTGTGGGGTCATGATCGAGGAGGCGGTAGGAGGTGGTGTCGGAGAGTTGGCGTCTGGCCTCGGCGATGTAGAGGTCAGTACGCCATACTACCACTGCGCCACCCTTGTCTGCGGGTTTGATGGTGAGGTTGGGGTTGGAGCGGAGGGAGCGGAGGGCTGCCCGTTCTGCGGGGGAGAGGTTGGAGTGGGTGAGAGGGGTGGAGAGGTTGAGGCGGTTAATGTCTCGACGGCAGTTGGAGATGAAGAGGTCGAGGGAGGGTAGGAGGCCTGGGGGTGGTGTCCAGGAGGAGGACTTGTGTTGGAAGCGGGTGAAGGGGTCAGTGGAAGGAGGGTTGGGTTCCCGGTTGAAGAAGTAGGCATGCAGGCGAAGACGGCGGAAAAACTGCTCTATGTCCGACCGTGACTGGTATTCGTTGATGTGTGGTTGTAGGGGGACAAAGGTGAGCCCCTTGCTCAGGACTGACCGTTCGTCCTCAGTCAGTGGGAGGTCTGGGGGGATGGTGAAGATTCGGCAGGGCTCAGGGTGGCTGTCTCCTCTGGGGTTGCAGGCTGTGGAGGTTGTGGGCGGAGCGATGATGTCGTCGGCCGTGGGCGGGGTTCCGTCGGCCGTGGGCGGGGTTCCGTCGGCGTCGACCGTGGGCGGGGTTCCGTCGGCGTCGACCGTGGGCGGGGTTCCGTCGGCGTCGACCGTGGGCGGGGTTCCGTCGGCGGTGGGAGGATCGGGGTGGGCGGCAGCAGCTGAGGTGAGGGTGGTGTGTGGGCTGTAGTACCTGGACGTGGAGGTGGTGACTGCAGCAGCGGTTCCGGAAGTTCTGTGGCCGGCGGAGGCCGATGTGACGTCATCGGTGGGGTCTCCGGCCGTGTCCTCATGGTCAATGGCGGCGGGTGCATGGTGGGGGAGGGGCAGGAACAGAGTCGGGATTTGGGAGGCGCAGGAATCCTCTTGTGGGTGGCAGGGGCCAGTGAGTTGGTTGTACTTACGATTTTTGGTGTCCAGTAAAGCTGAGTGGAACTGGGTGTTCAGTCTGTGGATCCTGCGGAGGATAAAAAACAGCAGGGGTCCCTTGCAGGTCTGGGAGAGGGAGGCTCTGAGCTGGGGCAGGCTGGATTGCAGTGCCTGGAGGTGCCGGCGCATGGCTGCGAGTGTCTGTTTCAGGACTCGCAGGGAGAACCGCTTCTGAAGGGTCTGAATATTCTGGGTGTAGAGGTGGTCACGGTTGGGGCCAAATTGGGAAGGCTGAAATGTGGACTGTAGTCCCTTGGGGATGATCTGGTTCCGTAGGCAGGTGCTGAGAAAGGTGATGTGGCTGTGGTACCTGGTTTGCTTCAGGACATGGTCGAGCAGTTTCAAGGCCGAAGAGATTACAAGAGAGTTGCAATGGGAGAGAGAGAGACTGACTAAGGATGTCAGTTTTCCTTTGCTAAAGGGCATTAGTGAACCAGCTAGGTTTTGCAACAAAACTGGTAGTTTTGTGTTCACTGTTAGTGAGCCTAGCTTCATATTCCAGAATTATTCATTAGAATTTAAATCCATCAGCTGCCTTGGAGGGATTTGAACCTCTGCTCCCAGAGAAACAGTGTGGGCCTCTGAAGAAGGGTCCCAACCCAAAATGCCAACTTTCCTGCTCCTTTGATACTGCCTGTCGTTCCTCCAGCTCCACACTGTGTTATCTCTGACTCCAGCATCAGCAGTTCTTACTATCTCTGGGTCTCTGGATTACTCGTTCAGTGACAGTTCATTCGAAAGTAGTAATGTGAATTTTTATAGAGTTCAGCTTTTGAAAATATCTAAGCTTTGAAAGTTTACTTCTACACCATGATTCACAGTAATCAAAGAGCACAGTCATGGATTATGAAGTCAGTCATGGCGAACTATTGTAAATATTGAGTGATAGTTAAAATTAATATGCATATATAGATCCGTTATATAGGGGACATTTGCCTAACAAAAGGCACATCAGCATCTCATTAACTCCTTTGAAAACACAAATTCTATGATATCGCATGTCCATTTTACGTGGTGAGTATATCTCTTCTCACTATTTAATCTGATTTATATGTCCTGTTAAAGATACAGAGATACTTCAGGCACTCAGATTCAGTCCGATAAACTCCAAGGAATATCGGCGCATGCTCATGTTGATTAAATACTTGGAAGAGATAAGGCAACTGTGACTAAACAAATGAAATGGATGTCAATAGTTGACCATCTCTTGAGGAATAAACAGGAATCAAGGCTTTTGGAAAGCTATATTTTTCACAGGAGACATATTGCAGCTTTAATTGTCAATAATGTATTGGTTTAATTTTCTATTTAATCATTCTAGCATAAATAAGAACCTTTGAATGTCAGAGGAATTTATTGCCATGCCTCAAAAGCAGCACCAATATTTAGTTATCCCAATAGTGACAAACCCACCTTGAGCAGTTGAAAAATAGTGGTGGAAAATTCTAATTTCTCAACAACCCATTATTTTGACCATCTTGGAAAACTTGGTGAGTGGCAATTTGATACTCAAAGGTTCAGTGGTTTGGATATCTGCCTCAATTCTGAAATTCTGGAGATTTTGGACTAGATTTTCAATACTGAGGTTGAGAGCTCAAGTCAGGAAATGTCCTGACTTTCTAGATCTGCCTGGATATAAAGTACCTCAGTGTATGCAATTTTCGCATTGGGGTGGAGGCAGGGTGTGGTGGTGGGTGCAGGATAAAGTTGGCCCACTCGGAAGCAGATCAAAGGCAACAAGGCCGAGGGTGAGTTGTTTAAAAACCCTGGTTCTCTGGGAAATCAATCCAGTTGACTTAGAAACTGTTAGCTGTCAAGCTGTCACCCTACACAGCAACACAGTTTTGTGAAGAGTAGGCCATGCCTCACAAACTTTATTGAGTTCTTTGAGAAGGTGACCAAACAGGTGGATGAGGGTAAAGCGGTTGATGTGGTGTATATGGATTTCAGTAAAGCGTTTGATAAGGTTCCCCACGGTAGGCTATTGCAGAAAATACGGAGGCATGGGAGTGAGGGTGATTTAGCAGTTTGAATCAGAAACTGGCTAGGTGTAAGACAGACGGTGGTGGTTGATGGGAAACATTCATCCTGGAATTCAGTTACTAGTGGTGTACCGCAAGGATCTGTTATGGGGCCACTGCTGTTTGTCATTTTTATAAATGACCTGGATGAGGGCGTAGAAGGATGGGTTAGTAAATTTACAGATGACACTAAAGTTGGCGGAGTTGTGGGCAGTGTGGAAGGATGTTGCAGGTTACAGAGGGACATAGATAAGCTGCAGAGCTGGGCTGAGAGGTAGCAAATGGAGTTTAATGTAGAAAAGTGTGAGGTGATTCACTTTGGAAGGAGTAACAGGAATACAGAATACTGGGCTAATTCTTGGTGGTGTGGATGAGCAGAGAGATCTTGGTGTCCATGTGCATAGATCCCTGAAAGTTGCCACCCAGATTGATAGGGTTATTAAGAAGGCAGATGGTGTGTTAGGTTTTATTGGTAGAGGGATTGAGTTTTGGAGCCATGAGGTCATGTTGCAGCTGTACAAAACTCTGGTGCGGCCACACTTGGAGTATTGCATATAATTCTGGTTGCCGCATTATAAGATGGATGTGGAAGCATTGAAAAGGGTGCAGAGATTTACCAAGATGTTGCCTAGTCTGGAGGGAAGGTCTTATGAGGAAAGGTTGAGGGACTTGAGCCTGTTTTCGTTAGAGAGAAGCAAGTTAAGAGGCAACTTAATAGAGACATTCAATATGAGCAGAAGATTAGATAGGGTGGACAGTGAGAGCCTTTTTCCTCGGATGGTGATGGCTAGCACAAGGGGACATAGCTTTAAATTGAGGGGTGGCAGACAGAGGACAGATATCAGAGGTAGGTTCTTTACTCAGAGAGTAGTAAGGGCATGGAATGCCCTGCCTGCAACAGTAGTATGCTCACCAACTTTAAGGGCATTTAAATGGTCATTGGATAAACATATGGATGATAATGGAATAGTGTAGGTTAGATGGGCTTCAGATTGGTTTCACAGGTTGGTGCAACATTGAGGGCTGAAGGGTCTGTACTGCGCTGTAATATTCTATGTTCTATGTTCTATTACTAGAGGGAAGGAGTTTAAAAACAATGAGGTTATGCTGCAAATGTATGGGTTGCTGGTGAGGCCATACTTGGAGTACTGCGTACAGTTTTGGTCTCCTTACTTGAGAAAGGATATACCAGCACTGGACAGGGTTCAGAAGAGGTTCACTAAGTTGATCCTGTAGTTGAGAGAGTTGCCTTAAGCAGAGAGATTGAGTAGACTGGAATTATATTCATTGGAATTCAGAAGGATGAGAGGGGATCTTACAGAAACATATAAAATTATGAAGGGAATAGATAAGATAGAAACAGGGAGATTTTTCCACTGGTGGGTGAAACAAGAACTAAACGGCCTCAAATTAAGGGGGAATGGATTTAGGACTGAGCTGAGGAGGAACTTCTTAACCCAAAGGGTTGTGAATCTGTGTAATTCCCTGCCCAGTGAAAAGGTTGAGGCTGCCTCATTGAATGTTTTTCAGGCAAAGGTAGATAGAGTTTTGAACAGTAAAGGAATTAAGGGTTATGGTGAGAGTGTGGGTAAGTGGAGCTGAGTCCATGAAATGATCAGCCATGATCAATTGAATAGCGGAGCAGGCTCCATGAGGCAGATAGCCTACTCCTGCTCCTATTTCTTATGTCTGTATGTAACTCAACTTCAATCAAATCATTCCGTACATGCACCA
Organism: Stegostoma tigrinum; assembly: GCF_030684315.1. Taxonomy (NCBI): domain Eukaryota; kingdom Metazoa; phylum Chordata; class Chondrichthyes; order Orectolobiformes; family Stegostomatidae; genus Stegostoma; species Stegostoma tigrinum. Next base: position 15,928,257 of record NC_081364.1, read on the forward strand.
CTCTCAGTGTGAACAGAGTTGCACTTCATGTCTCTTTTAAATCTTTCCCCTCTCACCTTAAATCTATACCCTCTAGTTTTGAACTCCCCTACCCTAGGGAAAAGACCTTTGCAATTCGCCTTATGTAAGCCCCTCATGATTTTACAAACCTCTACAAGGTCAACCCTCAACATCCTATGGTCCAGGGAAAAAGGTCTCAGCCAGATTTTTTAACCTACACCAGATGGCCTGTCAATTGTAACAACTTTTTGTTTAAAAACTGTTTTTAAAATCTCACTGAGAGCCCTAGTCTCCTTTTTAATGTTTGCAGCATAAGATGTATTTTTCAAAATCAGATTGCAATATTTAACAGACGTTAATCTTCCATCAAGAATATTTACATCTCCTTCATTCATTTGAGGCTGCTATACTGCGGGTCAAAGTCCTTGAAACAGCAAAAATGTCAACACTACATTCAGGTGCTCTGCTGAGTTTAGGATTTTCATCTGCCTGATTCCTGCTGTGTCCCCTTCTCCATGCCAGCAAAAGTAAGAAATAGCACTGGGAATTTTGCATTTGGGTACTAACTGCCATTTTTTTAGATATTCATAGAATCCTCCTTACTATCTGTACAAAGACCCCTTTGAAGAGTGAGCATAACATTGGCCAGTTTAGTTTAAGTCCTCAGCTATATTTGATTGACGCTGTGTTTGATTGACTGTTTTATGAGATCCTAATGAGGAATATTTTTCAAATGTGGTGAAATGGACGATTGTTTCTTTCCTGAGAATTTTCTAGTGTTTCAGTTCCTGGCTGTACCATGATAATCTGACCCTTGCTTGCTATAAACTAGAATATAAATGTTATTGAACACAGCCCAGATCCATTATTTTAGTGACAGCTATTGGGCATAAAACTCACATTCTGATTACTGTCTCCCTATATTGGGGCAACCAATCAACCCTTACTAATGTAGCCATCACCTCTTCCTTTGTTCCATTTTGTCTCAGGCATTCTTTCAGACCTTTTTAGGTGACAAATCAGCGCCCTCTTCACAGCTTGCTTTTCAATATGTCTTTGTGTTGTCTGGCTACAATACACACCTTCCCTTCATCAACATCAGCATAGATTGCAAACACTTCAGGTTCTAGCGTGAATTGCTTATAATCCATTAGTTAGAGTTAGCCACCACAAAAATGTTCCATTTATCCCTGAGTGATAACTTGGTGACTGTGCAATGTTCCCAAATTAGTGGAAAATACAGATGGCTGATTTAGCTCATTAAGAGTTATGGGTTCGCAATATATCTTGATCAATAGTGTGAAGCAAGCTTTTGGATCAGCTGATCCAATACTGACTATTCTACACCAATGAGGCAGATGAATATTTACCTTATGATTAGATAAAGTGGCTATATTGTACAGACACAGTGTTTACTTTTTCTTGCTACAAGAGCAGTGCCTCTAAATGCGCAAAAGGACAGATCTGTGACTATCATATGTTTGTGATCCCTGGTGGCAGTAGCATCAAAACAGTATTTGTGCTGAAAATAAATGTTAAACTGTTAGCAGGCACCTAACAGTGAGTCTTCACGTATCGGTTAAAACTCTCCATGGTGATTCTCTGCATGGAGAATTCTGATTTCCCAAATGACACATGCATGACAGCTTTATTACTATGGTATAATGTTCAAAAGGTTGAGGTCTCCATTAGTCACTCAGAGAATTCTGTTAGCAAGATTGAATTAGTAATTGATTAAGGAAAAATGAAGCAAAAAGTTGGTCCTTGCTCTTATTGTGAATGTTCAAGCAACCAGTGAGAAAGTGGTGTAGCCTGAGACTGAGGGGAGTTGCCCATCTATTTTCTTGGTAATGATTTATACAAGGTATTTAATTTAGGCACTGTTCCCCGAGACTTCATGAACTGTGCTCAAAGTGGTGAGGAAAAATATGGGATTCATAAATGAAAAGTAACAGCAGAAAATTTAAAGGATAATAGTGTGCGTCTCTCATTGCCCACAACTAGTTGGTGAAATTAAATGTATATAATGTACTTGATGGCAGGTGGAAGAGAAACTTTAAAATTTTGCTTTGTGACACCAAATACTGATCAAAGCAGCCAACCATATTGTGACAAATAAGCACCTACATCCAAGATTTCCAATCTCAAAACTTCCATAAGCATTTTCAATGTTAAATGATGACATGAACATATAAAGGTGGTAACTGATAGAAAATTCTAACTTTCAGGCTGAGCTCTTTAAGTTGAGAACTGGGGTCATTATCCCACACTTTGATAGATAGATACTCCAAACGACCTCTCATTTGTCACATTCCATGCTTTTACTTCTACTATTTGTTCTTAAATCCTGAGCATAAGTTTAAAAGAAGAATTTTGTGAAGTGCAATAATTATCTCAGTGTGGGCAAACAATATCTATTGTGTGATAATAAAATGTGAGGCTGGATGAACACAGCAGGCCAAGCAGCATCTGAGGAGTAGGAAGACCGACGCTTTGGGTGGTCTAGGCCCGAAGCGTCTGCCTTCCTGCTCCTCTGATGCTGCTTGGCCTCTGTGTTCATCCAGCTCTACACCTTGTTGTCTCAATGAAGTAAGTGACTTGTTTTAAAGCTGATCCTTCACTTGATTAGATCTCAGGCATTAGCAATTAACATTTTGATGGGGAGAGAAAGTAAAATAGCCCTGGGTTGTCTCAATGTGAAAAAGTTACATTGAAGGAAACTGAGGACTGTTGTACCAAAGATTAGAGAATAGAAAATTTAAAGCACCGTGTAACCAATCATTAATTTGACTTCTCTGCTGATAAGAAGTACAATTGACAGTGAAATAACATTTCATGGCAGCATTTTTGTAACCACTTACTTAACTTCACTCGTTTTCATGATAGATATTGGCAAATACCTTTGTTCTATTTCCTTCTTTATTGCATCCTTCTTTATCCCCTTAAGATATTAGTAGCTTGAAATTATTTCGTCCTTTTTTCTAAGTGATTCAGACCTGCCAGTTGGCTGTATAGGAGGTGGGAATTTAGTGCTCCCACCTCATTACAATGATTGCGGTGTTGGATAACTGCATAATCGATGAAATGCTAAAGGTATTAATTATAGAAGTGCATGAGGGGAAAATTGCCACAGTTCTGAGGGCAAACAGAAAACGCTCAAGAACTACCCTCAAATCATAATGGGAACAGATGACCGTGGATGTCAATTCTCAATGTCTTAGCTTGAGACCTGCCAGCAATGCTATGGGAAATCTAATGGCTTCCTGCAGATTGTGAATGTCAGTAAATCAATCTTACAATATCTCACAGGACGCCCAGTGATATTATTGCTATACTATTAATCCAGAGACCCAATTATTATACTGGGGCAATGGGCTCAAATCTTGCCATGGCAAATGGTGAAATTTGACTTCAATAAAAATTTGGATTTAAGAACCCAATGACATCCATGAAACCATTGCTGATTGTTGTAAAGACCCATCTGGTTCACTAATGTCCTATAAGGTAGGAAACTGCTACCCATAGCTGCCCTAGCTTACGTGCGTCTCCTGACCCACAACAATGTGACATCATAGAATCCCTACAGTGTGGAAACAGGCCCTTTGGCCCAACAAGTTCACACTGACCCTTGGAACATCCCACCCAGAACCATCCCCTTATAACCCATCAAAGCTACACATCCCTGAACACTACAGGCAATTTAGTGTGGCCAATTCGCCTAACCTGCACACCTTTGGGCTGGGGGAGGAAACAGAGAGGAAACCCACGCAGTCACAGGGAGAACATGCAAACTCTGCACAGACAGTCACCCGAGGATGGAATCAAACCCGGGTCCCTGGTGCTGTGAGGCAGCAGTGCTAACTACAGAGCCACCGTGCCGCCTTCAATTGACACAATTGAAATCACACAATCTATGATGTCAAATCAAAGTGGTGCATAACGTCCTTCTGCACCTCTTTAGCTTCATCTTCAAAGCTCACATCCTTCATATAGAGTAGTGACCACAACTGTGTGCAGTACTCCAAATGTCACTTAACTAAAGTCTTATTCAGCTGCAGTATAACTGGCTAATTTTTACGCTCAATGCCCTGACCAATGAAGGCAAGTATGTAAGATTGTATCCTAAGAGACAGAATCAATGCTCCTAAGGGTCCTACCATTTACAGTGTGCTTTTCTCTTCTCTTTGACCTCCAAAATTCATCACCTCACACTTGCATGGATTCAACTCCATCTGACAGTTTTCCACCCAATTTTCTGTCTCATCTATATCCTGCTGTATCCTTTGACAACTTTCCTCACTAGCCACAATTCCACCAATTTTCATGTCACCTGAAAACTTACTTTTCAGACCACCTATATTTTCATCCAAATCATTTATATATATTACAAACACTGATCCTTGTGGAAGACCATTAGACTGCCATTCAGAAAAATAACAGTCTACAACCATCGTTTGTCTTCTAAGACCAAGTTAATTTTGTACCCAATTTACCAACTCAACGTGGATCCCATATGACTAAATTTTCTGGACCAGCCTACCATGAGCAGCCTTGTCAAATGCTTTAGTAAAGTCCATGTAGACTATATACATTGATCTCCCCTCAATCATCACTTTCACTTTGTCATTTGCACAAAAGACTCAGTCAGATTTGTGAGACTAAGCAGCCCATCGTAAAATCTCAAATAATTCCATTCATTTCCAAATATGAGTAAACCCTGTCCTTGAGAATCTTCTCCAATAATTCCTCTACTACTGATTTAAGGCTCAATGACCTCTAATTTCCTGGATTGTCCCTGTTACTTTTCTTCACCAAATGAAGAACTTTAGCTATTTGCCAGTCTTCTGGGACCTCATCCGTGGCTAAACAGGATACAAAGGTCACTATCAAGACCCCAACAATCTTCACCCTTTCCCTCATTGGTAGATAGATCCCATTAGCCCTGGACCACTTACATACCTTAAAGATTTTCAAAACACCATTACCTCCTTCTTCATATCAAGATGCCGTAGAATATCAACAAAGCCATCTCTAATCTTACCATCATCCATGCCCTTTCCTTTGGTAAATACCAATGTGAAACACTCATTAAGGACATTACTTGTTTCCTCTGACTCCATGCATTAATTCCTCCTTTTATCCTTGGGTTGACATACTCTTTCCCTTGCTATCCTCTTGCACCTAATATACGTATAAAATGCTTTGAGATTCTCCTTATTCCTCCCTGAAAATGACATTTAATGGCCCCTTTTAACTGTCCTAATTCCCAGTTTAAGTTTTCCCTGCTTCCTTTACATTCTTCAAGGGTATTAGTCTGATTTCAGTTCCCTAAACTTGACAAATGTTTCCTTTTCCTTTTTAATTAAATCTCTTGTCATCTAGGATTCTTGAATCTTGCCATCTTTATCTTTCATCCTCACAGGAACATGTTGGTCCTGAACCCTGATCAACAGGCCTTTAAAAGGCTCCCATTGTCTGAAATGGGTTTACCCTCAAACAGCCACCCCCCCAATCTAATTTCTCTAATTCCTGCCTAATACTGTTGTAATTAGCTTTCCCTGAATTTCGCACATTTACCTGCAGACCGGTCTTACCCTCATCTACGATAACAAAGTGTGCAGCATCTTAGGAGCACAAAAGCTGACGTTTCAGGCCTAGACCCTTCATCAGAAAAGGGGGATGGGGAGAGGATTCTGAAATAAATAGGGAGAGAGAGGGAAGCGGACCAAAGATGGATAGAGGAGAAGATAGGTGGGCAGAGGCAGCGAAAAAAACTACTCGATGTCCAGACGTGACTGGTTGCTTCAGGACATGGTTGAGCAGTTTCAAGGCTGAAGAGATGACAAGAGAGTTGCAGTGGGAGAGAGATCCCCTGAGGTTGGTCTGGACGGAGGAGGGTAACTTCTTCAGGTTAGGCATCCCTGGAAGACGCTTTGCATTGAGGTCAAAATTGTGATCAGAGATAATGGGAACTGCAGATGCTGGAGAATCTGAGATAGCAAAGTGTGAAGTTGGATGAACACAGCAGGCCAGGCAGCATCTTAGGAGCACAAAAGCTGACGTTTTGGGCCTAGACCCTTCATCAGAAAAGAGGGATCAGGTTACAAGGAAGAGGGAAGATTTGCCTTGTTTGCTAGCTCACCTCAGGGGAAGAATGCAGATGTGCACCACTGCAGAGGACTCAGTTGAGAATCTCAGTGGAGCAGCAAATAGGAGAGAGCTGACAGACATGTGCACCAACCTGCTAAGTTCTTCAGCAGGATGCCTCCAATGAGGGAGCGTGGAGCGATCAAGCTGCAAGCTGGTAGAGGGTTTCCCACTAACTTTGCCTGCTGTGCAGCCTCTGTTCCAAGTCTCCGTCCTCTGCAGACCTAGAGGCTATTGCAATCCCCACTTGTTGCAGTCTGTGTATGGTCAGGTCACTCAATCCTCTACTGTGAAGATGTAACATGTCTCTTGAACATATCCAGGACCTCACCCTTACACCTCTTAAAACTCTTTTTATAACTTCCAGTTAGTTTTCAATAGCAGGGTTTCTTTAAAATGACCTCACATGCACATGCTAGACATTTAATTAATCTTAAGCAGAAGAAAGGTGTAATTTTGAAGAATAGTATATTGCTTATTATTTAATAACTGGTTAGCTTACTGTTGAAATGAATGATATTTTCTTGTGAGACATGTCGACCTTTGTTTCCAACTTTGAGGCAAGGATATATTGGCATTGAAAATAGACATGAGGCTGACCCCATTGATGGAGGGGTTGGCTTACCAAGAATGGCTTAAATGGTTAGGCCTTTATTCATTCGAGTTTAGAAGGAGGAGGGGTTGATTTTACTGAAACATTCAAGATTCTGAAGGGCCTTGACAGGGTAGTTGTTAAGAAGATGTTTCCATTAATGGGGGAATCTTGAAATTGGAGACATAGTCACAGAATAAGGTGGCACTCATTTAAAACTGAGATGCGAAGGAAAATCTTCTCCCAGAGGATGGTGGATGTATGGAATTCCCTAACCCAAAGAGTTGTAGAAGCTAGATCACTAAAAATATTTAAAGAGTGTACAGTGTATAGATTTTTGAAATATGGGGGAGTTGAGGGCAACAATGAGCCAGCATGAAAGAAGAGTTGAGATCTGAGGGAGATCAGCTATAATGTGGAATGACAGGACAGGCGTGAGGAGTGAATGGCCAACTGCTTTTCCTACTCTTTATGTTCTTACTAGGCTCAACTCAAGACTAAGTATGGATTAATATTTTAGACAAGGAATAATCAGTAAAGCACTGCTAGGACATTGGAGAGCTCATGGAAAAAAGTCATAGCTTCTCCAAGGAACAATCCTTTAGTCACCAACAGTCAAAGAATAATCAGTAAAGCACTGCTAGGACATTGGAGAGCTCATGGAGAAAAGTCATAGCTTCTCCAAGGAACAATCCTTTAGTCACCAACAGTCCCCATTAACAACCATTCACCCTCTCAGCCTGATCGTCAGCAACTCCTTTGTCTGTCCAACTGTCTTTCTCTCTCTTTGGGCTCTATCCTGTCGTTTACTCCCTACCCAACCCACCTCCCTATTTTCTGCATATAAACTGACGTTTTCCCGGCCACCATCAGCTCCAAGGAAGGGTCACTGGACCCGAAATGTTGACTCTGTTTCGTCCTCCACAGATGCTGCCAGACCTGCTGAGCTTTTCCAGCAACTTTGTTTTTGTTCCTTTATATCCTGATTGGTACAACTTACCATGATGCTGGTTAATACCTTCAGGTCTTAACTGTGTTATCCAACAATACTTGCAGCATTATCATGCAATACAACCAGAAATTTAACATAACCCCTTCAGTTGTCCCTCAGGGCCTTTTAAATCTTTTCCCTCTCACCTTAGAAAATGCCCATAGCTTTGAATTCCTCCACCCTCGGGAAAAGACCTTTGCTGTTGACCTTACCTATGCTTCTCATGATTTTATAAACTTCCATAAAGTCACCGCTCAATCTCCTAAGCTCTAATGAAAGAGGTCCCAGTATAACCAGCCACTCCTTATAACTCAAACCCTCCAGTCCTGGCAACATATAAACACTCTCCAATATGATGATTGTTCTAGTTCTGATTTCTTTCTACCCTGCTTTGTTTTGGGTACATAGTTTCCTTGTTCTTGCTCAGTGGTTGGACTAATGACGACCCTGAGAAATTGTAGTCAATCAAAACAAGAAGTTTAGCAATAATAAGTCAAGTAAACCTCCCTTCAAGTTTTATCTTCAACAAGGAATCATCTGTTTTCTGCATTCTTTCTGTCAAGATAATGTAGCTTTGAAACGGTTTAAAAAAATGATATTAAGAAAAGCTTGCATTACAAAATATTTTACTTGGTTAGTCACCAGGACGGGCTAGATTGTTTAGAAGTAAAGGTACAGTGTGTTAAAATAATTGCAAAACATTTCCTTCATCCCTATTCATTCAAGAACACTCTCTGCTGATTTTTAAAAATTCATTCTCAGAATGAGCACATTGCTAGATAGGCCAGCATTTCTTCCCCAGAGGGCTGTTAAGAGTCAACCATATTGTTGTGGGTCTGGAGTTTCATGATGGCCAGACCAGGTAAGGCTGGCAGTTTTCTTCCCTAAAGAACAGAGAACCAGATAGGTTTTTCTCAACAATTGGCAACAGATTCATGGTCACCTTCAGACGCCTAATTCCAAATTTCTTTTTTATTGAATTCAAATTCCATCGTCTGCCATGGCAGGACTCAAACCAGATCCACAGAACATTATCTTGGTCTCTGGGTTAACAGTTCAGCAGTAATCCCACTAGCCCATCACCTCCCCCATTTTGTCTAATATGTGCAGTGGGATCATGGTTGATTTGATGATCGTGGCTTCCACTTTCCTGCCTTATAGCCATAAGCCTCAATTCCCTTACTGAATAAAAATCTCTCTACTTTAGATTTGAATAAAATTCTTAAATTAACATACTTGTAAATTGCCTGTACTGATTTTTGTACCATTCTAATTTCAGGGTGTTCTCTAAATGGACCCAACTTATATGGGTCATAGAACAGAGGCTCAATGTACACATCACAACAGCAGCGGCTGCTCACATTGTATCAGAGTTTATTGACAGACAGATCTTTGTTCTCTTCTGAAGGCTTGAACTTGGTTCACATCTCAGATAAGCTGTTTTCTCTTCTGTTAACCATAACACACTCCAACTCACCAACACCCCTGTGTTCCTCCAGTTCTGGCCCTCTGCACATATGGCCTATTTTTGTCAGTCTACTTTGTGCCTTTATTGGTCTTGTTGAAAGTTTTGTGCTGATGAGTGTCTTATTTTAAAGGTCCTATATAAATGAAAGTTGTTAATAAAATTAATGCTTATGGATCTTTAGAAACAGAAATTTCACACAGATGAATTAGTATGTTCACAATCAATACCACACCCTGTCATTTTGAGTGACTCACACATTATCTGATTCTCTGTAGTTGCTCATTTGTATGAAATTTCTCTGCTCATAATATTCCATAAGCATTTATTTTGATAATAACAACTTACATTTAAATAGTAGGATTAAAATAAGACATTTATGGGTTTCAGGACAGAGCTTTCGACAGAGTGCAAAATACACGAAGTAGATGCATTGTTAAAAGAGTTTAACCATTAGACTAATGGAGATCGTTTGGCTAACGCATTGTTAAAAGAGTTTAATGATTAGACTAATGGAGGTCGTTTGGCTGGAAGGCAGGTTTACATTACAGACTGATGCTAATGGAATAAAGCTCAATTCCTGCATCAGCTGAGGTTACAATGAAAGTTCCTCTTCCTCAATCACTCTCCTTACCTCAGGCATGGAGATCCTTAGGCTAGCCACACAAGACACCTCTCTCTCTAATGGTTTACAGCTGGATGAACACAGCAGTCCAATCAGCACCAGAGGAACAGGAAGGCTTATGTCTTTCTCTAATGGTACTGCTTATGGATACAATAGCCCTCACTGTAAGGTAATGAAATGTGAGGCTGGATGAACACAGCAGGCCCAGCAGCATCTCAGGAGCACAAAAGCTGACATTTCGGGCCTAGACCCTTCTCCAGAGAGGGGGATGGGTGAGGGTTCTGGAATAAATAGGGAGAGAGGGGGAGGCGGACCGAAGATGGAGAGAAAAGAAGATAGGTGGAGAGGAGAGTACAGGTGGGGAGGTAGGGAGGGGATAGGTCAGTCCAGGGAAGACGGATAGGTCAAGGAGGTGGGATGAGGTTAGTAGGTAGGAGATGGAGGTGCAGCTTGGGGTGGGAGGAAGGGATGGGTGAGAGGAAGAACAGGTTAGGGAGGCAGAGACAGGTTGGACTGGTTTTGGGATGCAGTGGGTGGAGGGGAAGAGCTGGGCTGGTTGTGTGGTGCAGTGGGGGAAGGGGAGATTTTGAAGCTGGTGAAGTCCACGTTGATACCATTGGGTATCACTGTAATTTTGTTTTAAAAATTTTCTTTGAAGAATTCCTTTGTTGATTATCAAGATGAAGAGTATCAGTTCTGGCTTCTACCTTGTTTATGGTTTTATATGACCGGGTCTGCATTAGTTACAACATTAAAGTTCACAGAATGATTAATTGCAGGGAAACAAGTCCAATATTGTGATATGTTAATTTAGTACATTAGCCTCTTCTACAATCCAAAGGGCTAATTGTTTATAAATTTAGGGTGGATTAACCTGGAATTTGTATTGTGCACTCAAGTTATTGTAACATTCAGGAGAGAAGATGCCTTTACCCTGCAGCCTGCATTAAATTTGAATGCAAGTCTGTGAGATGAAAGAATAGCATGGAGCTCAATAGACCTCAGGAAAATAAATCCTTGTAAAGTGAAAGATGTTTTATTTTGTGCCCCATTCCATCAAACATTTTGTATTGAAATGGCAACAGAATTTAATAAAAATCTGGACACAAATCACAAAAGGCCTTTAATATTTGAAACATTCTTGAAATTTGAGCCAGGAGCCTCTTTGGACTTAGACCTCTGATAATCGCCTAGCAGTGAGGCTTTAGAGAAAAATGGTTCCATTTACATTCATGCATTATTTAAAACAGATAATCTTGCCTTGTGTAGGTATAGATTCAGATACATATTCAGTCCCCAGCTAAAAATGTTCAAACTGGAGTAAGCTTCTCTCTCTTAAGAAATGCCCAAGATGCATAGTGAGTTAGAGTCAGAATCTCCTTTACATTTCCACAAGCCTCAGGTTTTCAATATTTGTGTTTTATCTCCACAGAAAAAAACTGACACATTTACAGGCACATTGTTCATGAACACAAGAAGTCCTGAAGTATGTTACAGCCAACAGATTACTATTTGTAAATTGTAATCACTGTTTTATGCACAACAAACAAGTCTTTTACATCAAGAGACCAGAAACAGCATTTAGATAAATCGGTGTTTAATCTGTTGAGTGATGATGAATGCTGAGTGGAACACCCTCTCCCTGCTCTTGTAACAGTGTCATCCTTACATCAACCTGAACAATCCTCAGCCTAATGTCATCCCTGAAGCACATCGCTGACAATGCAGCACTCCCTTGAAACTGCATGATGCGTCAAACTTGAATTAACCATCAAACTAATTCCTAAATGTTTTGTCAAATGTGAACGGTCCTATAGAAATGTATTTCTAAACATATACTGCAGCCCTCACCAACTCTACTCTAACGCCACACATTCCTCCTCCTCTGCCCCTTCCAAAATGCTATTGTTCAATTGTGAGGCAAATTAATTGTTGACAGTTCTTTTGGCTATAGAGATGCTGGCTCATTCGAAGGGTGGCCATAGAGGCGTGGGAAGTGGGTCGGAGAGGGGGTTCCTGGGTCATGAAGCAGGTAGTGCCCATAATTAGTTATCTTCATCATTCTGCTGGTTCTTGATGGCTGTCCGAGCAGCCCAACGTACCACTGATGGCAATAAACTATGTCAGATGTTGGGCCCACTTCCAGAGGACATATCTCACTATTTAAATGGAGAAAAACTGCAGAAAGCTACAACTCAAAGGGACTTGGGGGTACTTGTGCATTAAAGACAGAAAGCCAGCACATAGGTGCAGCAGGTAATCAGGAAGGCTCATGGAATGTTGGCCTTTATTTCAAGAGGGTTGGAGTATAAGAGTGGGGAGGCCTTACTGCAACTGTACAAGGTGCTGGTGAGACCACACCTGGAGTAAGTTAAGCAGTTTTGGTCCCCTTATTTAAGATATTATTTCATTCAAGGCAGTTCAGCGAAGATTCAATATGATGGTCCCCAGTAGAGAAGGATTGTCTTATGAGCGAAGGTTAAACGGGTTCCAATTCAACTCAGTGGAATTTAGAAGAATGAGTGGTAATCTCATTGAAGCATATAGGATTACTAAGAGCTTGACAGGGTAAATGCTGAGAGATTGGAAGTGTCCAGGACCAGAAGCCATGGTCTCAGAATGAAGTAGCACCAATTTAAGACTGAAATGAGGAGGAAGTTTTTCTCTCAGAGTGTTGAATTTTTGAAACTCCTTGCCACAGGGAGATGTGGGTACAGAGTCCTTCTTTTCAACTTAAGGCTGAGATAATTTCCAGTAGGGGACTTGAGGGTTGTAGGGAAAGGGCAGGAAAATAGATGCGAAGAGCAACCATGATCCCATTGAATGGTGGAGGTGGCTCGAGGGACCACATGACCACCTCCTCTTCCTATTTCTTAGGGTTGCATTACCATTTTGCCTGTTCTCCCACCTCTTCCCCTGAGGGTATGAATAGCTCAGCCCTTCGCTTTGGCTTCCAGGTGAAGGATTAAGCACCGGCCTCATCTGTTTTTTCAGGGTGGATGTAAAAGATCAAGGGCATGTTTTAAAAAAAAAGAGCCAGTGTCTTTTGTTTTAAAGAAGGGTCTAGGACTGAAACGTCGGCTTTCCTGCTTCTCTGATGCTGCTTGTTTTCATCCAGATCTATATCTTGTTATCTCAGATTCTCCAGGACCTGCAGTTCCTACTATCTCTTTTTTCCTTCTGTTGCCCCTCAACCAACATCAAGGATTATCTGATCTTTGTCACATTGTGTTTGTGAGAAATTGCTGCGTGCAAATTGACCGTTGTGATTCCTGCATTGACTCAATTTCAAAAACTAATTCAGAGATAATGGGAACTGCAGATGCTGGAGAATCCAAGATAATGAAGTGTGGAGCTGAATGAACACAGCAGGCCAAGCAGCATCTCAGGAGCACAAAAGCTGACGTTTCGGGCCTAGACCTTTCATCAGAACAGGGGGAGGGGGAGAGGGAACTGGAATAAATAGGGAGAGAGGGGGAGGCAGATCGAAGATGCATAGAGGAGAAGATAGGTGGAGAGGAGACAGACAAGTTAAAGGGGCGGGGATGGAGCCAGTAGAAGTGAGTGTAGGTGGGGAGGTAGGGAGGGGATAGGTCAGTCCGGGAAGGACGGACAGGTCAAGGGGGTGGGATGAGGTTAGTAGGTAAGAAATGGAGGTGCAGCTTGAGGTGGGAGGAGGGGATAGGTGAGAGGAAGAACAGGATAGGGAGACGGGGACGAACTGGGCTGGTTTTGTGATGCAGTGGGGGGAGGGGAGATTCTGAAGCTTGTGAAATTCACATTGATACCATTGGGCTGCAGAGTTCCCAAGCGGAATATGAGTTGCTGTTCCTGCAACCTTTGGGTGGCATCGTTGTGGCACTGCAGGAGGCCCATGTCGTCTAAGGAATGGGAGGGTAAGTTGAAATGGTTCGCGACTGCAATTGTTTATTGCAAACCGAGCGTAGGTGTTCTACAAAGTGGTCACTTCCGCCATCTGCACATCCTCCGACACTTCCGCCATCTGCAATCTGACCCAACCACCAAAGACATTTTTTCATCCCCACCCTTGTCTGTTTTCTGCAGAGACCACTCTCTCTGTGACTCCCTTGTCTGCTCCACACTCCCCTCCAACCCCACCACACCCGGCACGTTGGCCTGCAATCGCAGGAAATGCTGCACTTGCCCCCACACCACCTCCCTCACCCCCATCCCAGGCCCCAAGATGACTTTCCACATCAAGCACGCGTTGACCTGCACATGTGCCAATGTGGTATCCTGCATCCGATGTACCTCTTGTGGCCTCCTCCACATCGGGGAAATGAAGTGGAGGCTTGGGGTCCACTTTGCAGAACACTTAAGCTCGGTTTGCAATAAACAACTGCACCTCCCAGTCGCGAACCATTTCAACTCCCCCTCCCATTCCTTAGACGACATGGGCCTCCTGCAGTGCCACAACGATGCCACCCAAAGGTTGCAGGAACAGCAACTCATATTCCGCTTGGGAACTCTGCAGCCCAATGGTATCAATGTGAATTTCACAAGCTTCAGAATCTCCCCTCCCCCCACTGCATCACAAAACCAGCCCAGCTCGTCACCGCCTCCCTAAACAGTGCTTCCTCTCACCTATCCCCTCCTCCCACCTCAAGCCGCACCTCCATTTCCTACCTACTAATCTCATCCCACCCCCTTGACATGCCCGTCCTCCCCGGACTGACCTATCCCCTCCCTACCTCCCCACCTGCACTCACTTCTACTGGCTCCATCCCTGCCCCTTTAACTTGTCTGTCTCCTCTCCACCTATCTTCTCCTCAATCCATCTTCGATCTGTCTCCCTCTCTCTCCCTATTTACTTCAGAACCCTCTCCCCATCCCCCTTTTCTGATGAAAGTTCTCGGCCCGAAACGTCAGCTTTTGTGCTCCTAAGATGCTGCTTGGCCTGCTGTGTTCATCCAGCTCCACACTTTGTTATTTCAAAAACTAATTCATTGGTTATAAAGTGCTTTAGGAATGCCTGGTGTCATGAAACTATTTAAATGCAGGTATTTCTTGCTTTCAACCTTATGTTTAAATTGCTGGAAATTATTTATGTGTAGAATGCTGCACTCTCCAATACATTCACTCAGGTGAATTTATTTGAAAATCTGGACCTGCCAATAAAGCCATCGGTGCAAGTCGGAATGATTTGGAATGCTATGTCATTAGGGGGCTGTCAGTTCTAAGAAAACTCCCAGTTGTTAATCAAAAACGAAGTGTTGAGCTTAAATTTCTCTGCAGGCACAGAGTTGGAGTAATAAGAAAAAGGCTGCTTACCTTACATTTTCTTTCAGTTTATCTTTCAACGAGGGTTCAGTTTTCTTTGACCATTGTGCCATCACTTCCAAACGCTCCTCGCTCATAACCTGCCTCTCCACATGGTATTTGGGTTTCCCCATTTCCAAATTGGAATCCGCTTCATCTCCTAAATTGGCAATCATTGAAAATTCTTGGTCTGCTGCCTACCTGGAAAGAACGTGAGAGCAGAATGAAAACTGGAGAATAGAAACGAGAAAAATACACAGCAGCTACACACACAACAAACAGTGAAGAACAGAATGCTACAACGGAAACAGTGAAATCCAAAGAATGTCTACTCCTTACCTCATACAAACACTCCTTCAATTGTTTGCTTTCTGGCACAAATTGATTCTTATTAAATCATCTGCCGCAGTAGGGGGAGAAAATGCCTTCAAAGTGACCTGCTGCCCTGCCAAAGCACCCATTTCTCATTTGGATAGATTGCTTGTGGAACTTAGTGCTCTCTCCAAGGGTACGTGTGGTTGAGGTGGTGTGTGGGGGCTTTGGATGGGAGGTGGTTGGTAGGGGGCACAGTTAACCAGCTGTCTTCCCCTCCTTCCGGAATCAATCCAGTTTAATGGATGGCCCTCCCACACTCTGCTGTGAGTTGAGGTATTTAAGTGTGGATTACTATCCAACCAGGATATATTCACCCAGCAGCAGAGGTTGGGAACCCACAATGCAGGAGGCCTGAAAGCCAAACGCATTGGGGATCTCTGCAAGCTTCTGTGCTGGATGTGTTCCCTCATTAAATGATACTCAGTGCTTAATCGAAGCACCAGGCATAGGGGAGGGAGACCCCTCTGAGAGCCACCCTTTCCCTTGTTGCTGACACCCCTCAATCGGCTGTGATTCCCACTCTGTGACCTCTGTCCCACCACCACTCACCTATCGCCTGAGGCTCCCCTGGGCTGCTGGCCAATGCTTTGGTTGGAGTAGCCACCATTCCCACTGGCACTGTCAAGCAAGGACAGTCGTCAGTCAGGTTAGCTTGTGCTGTTGTGGGGGCTACTGCTCTTGGGAGTCTTTGAACTACTTTTGTTGAGCTGAGTGCCTGAATGTCATTGCCTGAATCCCAGAAAGGAAGTGAGGCAGAACTTGTTGGCTCTCCACCCAGATGGTGTGGCACAACATCTTCATCATCCCTATTAACTGTCCCACGTCATCACAAAATGATACAAATGGGAGTATGCGATAACACAGTGTGGAGCTGGAGGAACTGAGCAGGCCAGGTAGATCAGAAGAATAGGAAGTTTGACTTTACGGGTCAGGACCTTTCTTCAGAAAAGGAGGTTGGGTGGGAAAGGCAGCTCAGAAATAAATAGAGAGAGGAGGGGTGGGGAAGGTTGGTAGGATGGTGATAGGTGAATGCAGGTAGGCAGTGGTGGGGATTGGTCAGTGAGGTAGGAGGGGTGGCTAGGTGGGTGAGAAGATGGGCAGGTTGTGTCAGGTCAAGAAGGTGAAGACGAGAGGCAGAGTTGGTCATGGGATGAAGCCGGGATTGGGGAGATTTTGAAACTGATAAAATCCACATTTAGGCCATTGGGCTGTAGGCTTCCAAGGTAGAAAATGAAGTGCTGCTCCTCTAGTTTCTGATGGAACAGCTCACCCTCTTTACTAATACCTTTCACTGCAACCTCAAGTTCACCTGAACCATTTCTGGTGGTCTTCTCCTACCTGGGCCTCTCTGCAATAGACTGCAATGACAGATGTGCAGGTGAGCCTCTGTCTGATGTGGAAGGTTTGTTTGGTGCCTTGGATGGAGGCGAGGGGAGAGGTGTGGGGGCAGGTGTAGCACTTCCTGCAGTTGCAGGGGGAGGTGCCGGGGTTAGTGGGGCTAGTGGGGAGTGTGGAGCGGATGAGGTAGTTGCGAAGAGAGCGGTCCCTGTGAAAGGCAGATAGAGGCGGGGAGGGAAATATATCTTTGGTTGTGGGTTGGAATGAAGTGGCGGAGAATGATACTTTGGATGGGGTGGTATGTGAGGACACGGGGAATTCTGTCTTTATTTTTGTTGCGAGAAGGGGTTGTGAAGGCGGAGGTGTGGGAAATGCAAGAGATGTGGTTGAATGCATTTTCGACCACCAAAGTGGAGAAGTTGTGGTCCTTGAAATAAGAGGACATCGGGGATGTTCAGGAGTGGAATGCTTCATCTTGGGAACAGATATGACGGAGGCTGAGGAATTGGGAGTAGGGGATCGCATTCTTGTAGGAAGGTGGGTGAGAGAAGGTGTGGTCTAGGTAGCTGTGGGAGTTGGTGGGCTTGAAATAGATGTTGGTTTCTAGGTGATCACCAGAGACAGAGACAGAGATGCCCAGGTAGGAGAAGACCACCAGAGATGGTTCAGGTGAACTTGAGGTTGTGGTGAAAGGTATTAGTAAAGTGGGTGAGCGGTTCAAGCTTCTTGTGGAAGCACGAGGTAGTGCCAATACAGTCATTAATGTAGCAGAGGAAGAGGTGGGGGGTAGTGCCAGTGTAGCTGTAGAAAAGGGACTGTTCCATGTATGCTATGAAGAGACAGGCATAGCTTTGGCCCTTGTAGGTCCCCATGGGCACCACCTTGGTCTGTAGGAAGTCTTACATAGGAGTATGTTTGATTGCATACATGGGTGACCTTGTAAAGCCAGTGAAAAGTTTTCCTATGTTTGCTATTTTTGGAAAAAATGTTTCTCCTCTGTTCACTCCAGCCTTCAAGATAAGAATGGTCAGAAGATGCAGTACAATAATTAGGTTCCATTATATGAATGAATAGTATACATCAGTGATGCTCAGAATTAGGACCATGCCAGAAGTTGTTCTTGGATTGTATCACTGTTCCTTGCATTGTTGGGTCAAAATCCTGGAACTCCCTAACCAAACCGTAGACATAACCACACTGAATGGACTGCAGTAGGTCAAGAAGGCAACTCAACACCACTTTCTCAAGGGCTACTGGGAATGGGCAACAAATGCTGGCCCAGCAACACCCACATCCCATTGATGTACTGACAAAAACTTCAACATAATCTCAACACCAGAACAGAGTATGTTGTGAACAGATTGCTAAATTCAGAGATTTGACATAATTGGGAATTTTGTGTTGAAAGGGAAGAGGTGATATTTTGTCTCCAATATATACAGTGGTTCATGTTTTCTTAAAGCAGCAAGTACTTAAAAACTTTGTCCAATGTTCGAAGTTTAAGTGAGAATAGCGAATTGAAGAAGAAAAAAAAATCAAGAAACTATAACACTGAAACCAATGAGATCGGCTAAAAAATGACAGCAAAATTTATATGCTTAGACAACTTGTATGCTTGGATTTACCAGGATTTTGCCTGGTGTGGAGGGCATTATCTATGAGGAGCGGTTGAAGAAACCTGGGTTGTTCACCCTGAGTGGTGATCCAATAGAGGTCTATGATACTATGAAGGGCATGGACAGAGTGGACAGTCAGAAGTTTTATCCCAGAATGGAAGAGTCACTTGCCAGGGGCCATGGGTTTAAGGTGCAAGGGGCAAGTTTTAAAGGTGACATACGAGGCAGGTTTTTTGCACAGAGGGTGGTGGTGCCTGGAACTCACTGCCAGGGGACGTAGTGGAAACAGAAATGATAGTGACTTTTAAAGGGTGTCTTGACAAATACATGAATAGGATGGGAACAGAGGGAGACGGTCCTCGGAAGGGTAGGGGATTTTAATTGTGATGGGCAGCATATCAGTGCAGGCTTCGAGGGTCAAAGAGCTTGTTCCTGTGCTGTAATTTTGTTTTTTATTTGTACAGCATGTGAGCGTTTGTAGCAGTGAGACTGCCCAGAGTATGCAGTTGATATCTCCACTCAAATCTCTTTGGTGTAGAATCAGAATCGCTCAGTTGAAGTATAAGTTGCAGAAACTTTGATACAAAAAAAAGGAGTATAGCAATATCTGGGCATCTTGCTCCACATTTTGATAATACTTCATGGAAAGGTTCAAGTTGGTGTGACTGAAATTGTATAGAGGACAGGGAACCCAATTAAGCTTGGGACTGAAATTCTGTAAAGTCTAATCCTTTTCAACAGGTGCAATGTTCTTCCTGCCTGCGAGGATAAGGATAATATCTAACAAAATAGCAGCCTCGTGCCCAGGTGAGGGACATCTCGAATTGACCTAAGAGGTTATTGGAGAGGGAGAATAACTGATTCATTGAGATTCACGTTGAGACCAACAACACAAATAAGAGGAGGTAATGATCCTATTTGGAGACCACCAGAAAATAGCAGATAAGTAACAAACAGCACCTCAAAAAGGGGAGAACCCTCTCCTCAAGTCCCTGGCATCAAAAACACCAATCTTCAACCAGTTGGACTTATTCCATATGATATCATAAATTGCTGAAATTGCAACTGGAAACATGCTGACAGTAGCATTGAAAACAGTTTCCAGGACTTGACAAATACCTTGGCCAAGCTGTTCCTTTGCAGCTACAAGACTGGCATCCACCAATCAATGTTTATTTTATGCACAAGAAGCAGCACAAATCCAACCCAGCTAAACACTGACTATCAGTTTATTCTCGATCATCAGAAAAGTGATGTACGGGGTCATCGACAATGCTCTCAGTAGCATTGTGTGATGATACTGTGGCTTTAAGAGGTGTACTTTGTCCTGTTTCTTTCTTTAAGTGAAAAAAGGTTGTGACAGAGGTGTTGCATGGTCTTCTCCAACCCCAATAAAGTAACTTGTGATTTGGTAGTTCTTTTTAAAAATTGGAACAATAGAAGTAGCCTAAATGGGTGAGATCAAGCCCCCACAGAATAGGATTATTAGTTTTAGCCTTCAGCAGCTGTTGCTGAAGTATCAGCAGGGTTTGGAAACTGCAGTATATTTCTCTTTGCTACATCTAGAAGATAGAACATAGAACATAGAACATTACAGCACAGTACAGGCCCTTCGGCCCTCAATGTTATGCCAACCTGTGAAACCAATCGGAAGCCCATCTAACCTATACTGTTCTGCCAGAGTTTTCTCAGTACTTTCCCTCCTGGGCTGCTGGAATTGCACGCGAGATCATTTGTATCTATTATTTTGTTAAACATTTTGATGGAGTTATAGCTAAGCCAATTCTTTCCTTCTACATTTTCTTCTGTTGTATTTTAACAATAGCGTATGAACAAATTGTGTTTTGCTCAATGTCAAGTAGTTTGACCAAAATGAGTTGCAGCTGGAACACAACACCTTACAGTTAGCGATAAAATAAAAAGAAAAAATTAGTGCCTAAACTGTCTTCTGAATATTTTGGAAGGTGCTTTGGTCTGGTCCATAACACTAGTAAAGGAATAACCTGCTCAATAATACTCAGATTGGCTCCTGCTGGGCCATGTGGATCTTGATTTCATTAGAGGCTTGCTCCAAACTGGACAAAAAAGCTGAATTCCAGACGTGAGGTGAAAGTGACTGCCTTTCGTGTCAAGTCTGCATTTGAGTGAATATGGCATCAAGGAGCTCTAGCAAAACTGGAATCAAAGGGAATTGGGGGAGTAGTCTCTGTTGGTTTGAATCATGCATAACACAAAGGAAGATGGTTGTGGCTGTTGGAAATAAATCATCTCAACCCCAGGACATCATTGAAGAAGTTCTTGGGGGTAATATCTTAGGCCCAACCATTTTCAGTTGCTTCAGTGATATTTCCTACATCATAAGGTCAGAAGTGAAGATGTTCACTGATGATTATATAATGTTCAGAACTGTTTGTGACTCTTCAGATACTGGAGCAATCCATGTCCATATACAGCTGGACCTGGAGAATATCTGGGCTTGGGCTGATAGTGGCAAGCAACATTTATGCCTCTCGAGTGCCAGGGAATGACCATCTCTAACAAAAGTGAACTCAGCCACTGCTCCTCAATGTTCAATGGCATTACCATCATTGAGCCCCCTCCCCCATATCAATATTGCGGAGGTTAGCATTGACCAGAAACTGAACTGGAACAGCCATAAGCAGCTAAATGAATACAGTGTCTACAGAAATTTATCAAAGGCTATGAATTCTGCAGCGAATTTTATTTATTTTGTCTTCCCAAAGCCTGTCCAATTTCTACAAAGCACAAATAGAACTGTACTGGAGCATTCTCCACTTACCTGGACAGGGACAGTTCCCATAACAAACAAGAAGTTGGACACCATCCAGGGTAAAGCAGCTGACCTGAACAGCACCAACATTCACTCCCTTCATTACCAATGCACAGTGGCAGCAGTGCATACCAGCTGCAAGATACACTGCAGTAACATACCAAATGTCTTTCGACAGCATAATTCAAACCAGAGACCTTTACTGCCTAAAAGAATAAATGCAGCAAATGCAGTGGAACACCACTACCTACCAGTTCCCCTCCAAGCCAGTCACCATCCTGACTTGGAACCATATAACCATTCCTTCACTGACACTGTACCAAATTCCTGGAACTCCCTTCCTAACCCCAGGATTTGCAGAATTCAAGTTGGCAGTTTAACACCACCACCTTCTCCAGGGAAATTAGGGGTGGGTAATACGTTCTGGTCTAAACTGATGATATCCACATGCCATGTTTGAATGAAGAAAAAAATCAGAGGCACATGCAAACTGGTTCAGGATAAGCAGATTAACTAGGTAGACCAGTGCAGGAGGGAGTGGTGCATGGAATTGGTGTCCATTTCATAGGAGACCGGCACCAATATTGAGAGAAACCTTTGTGATGAACTCTACATGAATCAACCTGGGATCAGAGACTTTACAGAAAGGTTAAATAAGGTAGTTTCAAGAATTCTAAACTATAGGATATTGGTTCAAATAGTAAAGACGGTATGAAAACTTAATTACAAAGGAAAGAGAGAGAGAAGAAACTACAATAAACAAAATGGAAGTGAACATTAAATTATGGAAAGGAATTGGATCAGAGGAAAGAAAATCAAAACATATGGACAAGCTCATCTCTCAATCTTTCATGTAGACAATTATCAGTCAGGCAACCTAACTTCTTTTTAGAAATATCACTTGTTTCCCAGCCTCCTAATTGCACCAATTAAACATTCTCTGGTCTATGGCGGAGTTTTATCATAACCTAAAACAGGAATTGAAGGCTTAATGATTGACATTTTTGAAATTTTGTCTTTCTGTCCAATCTAATAAGATTGGTATTGTTAGTTAGCTTGCCCATTGTTTGCAGCATTGTAACCCAATCCTTGTCTGATTATCGACTGAAGTCAGAGAATATCTAATGTCTGTTAAAATACCAAACCCAGTTGATCCAATATCCCACCTGGACAGAATGCTTCTTGTGAGATTTTGCACGATGAATTATGCAGCCAAATTTGATTTGCTTTCCTCCTCTTTGTTAGCATTATTCAGGGATTACTGTCTGCTGCCTGATGACTGGGTTGGCCTCAAAACTTTGTCACTCCCTCTTGCCACTGGGCTCCTCTTCAGGCCTTTGCCCTCCTTCTGCAGCTGGATTGCTGGAGTGATCTTGTGCTTTACCTGCTGCCCCTACTACAGTTGGACTTCTCAGACTCTTTTCCCTACTTTTTCTAGGAGACTGGTCACTGTATCCCACAAAGCAGCAAAGTTATTTGAGGGATGGAAGATAGTTCACATCCATGGATACCTTTATCTTGTACACTGTCTACAAGAAAAAGAAGTGGCAAGAAAATGAAATCTCTGGAATCCTACACAGTGGTGGTCCCTGTTTCACGTAATCTGATGTGATCGCGACATACCCTTAATGAACATACTCAGTGACTACTATTGAAGTAAGAGTTCAGTTAACCCTTTAAATCCTGGGTGGTTGAACAGCTCAAAAATTGTGAGCTGCTGAGAGCTGGCAAGCCTTGTAAAACATGCCTAACATTATTGAAGAGGTAACTAAAGTAGCGAACAAGGAAATGTCTTGCGATGTTACTGATTTAAAATTAAAAATGTAAAATTTAATTTAACATTGATCTCGCTGTCCATGCATCTTCTCTACAGCTGTAACATTGTATTCCTTGCTCTGTTCTAACACCATACTCATTTTGTTTGGAATGTACTGCATGCAAAACAAAACTTTTCACTGTACCTAGGTACATGTGACAATAATAAATCAAATCAAATATTTGGATGCCCAGAAGGCATTGGATAAGTGTCCTTATTCAAGACTGTTTGCTAAATCTGAAAATGAATGATTAAAAGATAAACTACTGAACTGATTTAAAAATTGCTGAACAAACAGGAAACAGAAACGGGAGACAAAGGACAGACCTTCTAATTGATAGGGTATAAATAGTTAATGTCCAGTACAGATTTCTATTGAGACCTTAACAATTCACCATGTCACTGTAAGGGAGTTAGATGATTAGACAGAAAGCCAGACATCTAAATATGCAGATGTCACAAAGATGTAGGAAATTATAAACAAGTACTGATAGAGGCATAACATTAGAAAGAGATGGTAATGGATGCAATAAATGAACAAAAGTGTAGCAATTGAATTTCAACGTAGGCGAAAGTGAGATCATACATTTTGGAAATAAAAAGAATATTGCAGGCCACATTCTAAATGGTGAAAATATGGAAACAATGGATATCCAAAGAAACTCAGGGATCTAGGAAAATAGGTCCTCAATTATTATGAACAGTTAAACTTTCTTCATTTGATTTGATTTGATTATTATTATCACATGCACCACAATACTGTGGAAAGTGTTGTTTTAGTTGCTAACCAGACAAGTCATACCTTACACAAGTACATCAGGGTAACAGAACAGAAGCAGAATAGAGAGGGTTACAGCTGTAGAGAAGGTGCAGAGATAGGTTGACTTTAATATATGAGAGGCCCATTCGTAAGTCCGATAATAGTGGGTAGAAACTGTTCTTGAATCTGATGGTAAGTGTTTTCAAACTTTTGTGTCTTTTGCCTGACTGAAGATGGTGGAAGAGAGTAAATCCCAAGATGGGAGGAGTCTTTGATTATGTTGGCTGCTTTCCCGAGGCAGATGGAATATCATCAAAAATGCTGACATTTATACCTATAAAATTATAATGAAAGGTGTTCAAAACTGCACTTCACCAAACAGCACCTTAGTTAGACTACTGGAAAAAATATATTAACCTAGTGAAGAAAGCAACCCAGGTTTACCAGGACCTTTCTTGGACTCCAAGAGTTAAATTAAGACAAAATAGTGGACAAACTTAATATTGTAGTCTTTTGATTTTAGAAGGCCAAGTGATCAATTATTTGTAGTTTGCAAGATATTTCGGAGGACCGATAAGTTAAATAGAGATAACATATTGTTGTCGTCTGGGGATTCTTTGATGAGTCTGTGCAGTTTGCAAATTTGAGCCAGACTTTCAGAGTGATACAAGGAAACAAGGGTGCTAGGAGTTCAGAATCTCTCTCACAAACAGCAATTAATGCTGAATGATTGAATTATAAAATACCTATCTCAGGTTTAAAATTTGTTATCATATCAAGTATTAATGGATAAGGATACAAAAGTGATTGTGCAGACTTAGGTTGCAGGCCAACAATAATTATAATTGGCTAAATGCCTACTCCTGCAATTACAGGAGTGTGCAAATTCTCTGAGCACTTTGGGCACAAACAGTGAGAATGCATTAGCGAGAATTTCCCCATGTGCTCTTTCTATTGCTGACACATTGCAAAGTAACAGTGGAGATATCAAATCAGGTAATTTTCACAAACACACAATGTTGCTGGTAAAATAATTAGAAATGAGACGAATGAAGTGAAGTTGATCTTTAATGAATTGAGCAGGTGTGTGAAACATGTAACCAATTTTCAATAGCAACTGCTAAAAAACAATTTCACCATCGAGGAGATTGAACAAATTAAATTTCATCAGAACATTTTTTAATTAGACTAGTAATTGAACAGGAGTCAACAGCTGGCAGTTTAATGAATGAAAAATGAATGAACAATTTTTTTTGGAAGTGTAATATTCTTAAGCATCAGAATTAGGTTTTATTCTCATGTGTACTCAAGTGAGGGGGATACAGGAATACAGTGAAAAATTTGCAATGTCGCCATTTATGCACAAGGAACCTAGGTGCAAAATCTTAGGTAACAATGTTAAAAAAAGAAAAATTAAAAGTTCAGCATTTCAGTTCTTCTCAGTGCAAAGTAGTAAATAAGAAACAAAGCTGGAAGTTCCAAAAAAGGATTGGGATTGAAATAACAAGGTGTAGAGCTGGATGGACACAGCAGGCCAAGCACAATCAGAGGAGCAGGAAGGCTAACGTTTCGGGTCGGGACCCTTCTTCAGAAATGACAGCTTTCCTGTTCCTCTGATGCTGCTTGGCCTGCTGTGTTCACCCTTGCAATACACTTTGTTATCTCAGATTGTCCAGCATTGGCAGTTCCTATTATTTCTGTCTGGACTGAAACAGCTGCATTTCTTACTTTAACTCCGAATTTTGTGAGCCACCTTCTAATGGTTGCACAACTGACAGTTTGATAGATCCCGTCAGATGACTTGGGTGAACCTCAATTTCCTCCTGTTTAACTTTGCGAAGGCTGTTGCCACATTCTCCAACAGCTCTCTAAGCATCTCTGCGCCCTCCAACCTCTGACCTTCTGTCACAAATTCTGTACACTTGCTTCTAATTTTATTCCACTCTCCTGCTATTTTCTCAAGTCATTTTTTTCGCTCGTGATTTGATCGTCACTAGCTCGGCCAAAATTTATTTCTCGTGCCCAGTCAAAATTGAATCAAATTTTTCCATTCAACAGAACCTAATTTTCTTGACTCAATAGCTTCTCTACGATAAAGACCACTGACATCCACTACAATATCATTGTTTACCGTTGCCTTCAGTAGTGGCTTGGTGGCTCAGTGGTTAGCACTGCTGCCTCACAGAGCCAGGGATCCCGGTTTGATTCCACCCTCGGGCGAATGTCTGTGTGGAGTTTGCACATTCTCCTCGTGTTGGTGTGGATTTCCTCCCACAGTCCAAAGATGTGCGGGCTGGGTGGATTGGTCATGCTAAATTGCCTGTAGTGTTCAGGGAGGTGTAGGTTAGGTGGGGTATAGCAGTGTAGGTCTGGTTGAGATACTTTGAGGTTCAGTGTGGACTTGTTGGGCCAAAGGGCCTGTTTCCACACTGTAGGGATCCTATGATCTGCTGCTCAAACTCTATTTTTAGCTTCAGATGTGACTATTTCACTGCTGTCCTGATTAGTCTCATATCCTCCTCTGTAGCACCCCCTCCCAAAAAATGTCTCCACTTCTGTCTCCTGTATTCTTCTAAAAAGGAAAAGACTATCGTGCCTACCTTCTCCTCTATCCATCTTCAATCCGCCTCCCCCTCTCTGCCTATTTATTTCAGAATCGTCTCCTCATCCCCCTTTTCTGATGAAGGGTCTAGGCACGAAACATCAGCTTTTGTGCTCCTAAGATGCTGCTTGGCGTGCTGCGTTCATCCAGCCTCACACTTTGTTATCTGGAGCAGGAGCAGTTCTGCCACACCAACAGCAGGACCCAGTAAAATGCTCAACGAGCATATGGGTTGGGGGTAGAAGTAAGTATACCTTTTCTTCTTGATGTTATACAACAATCTTGCAACATAATTTGGTACTTTAGTCAGGAGTAACTGCAAGCCTCTCCTGTAGACATTGCTGCATCATCAAGGAGAAACATGGAAGCTGAGAATACTTAAGGCACTGAAGGAGGCTTTTTAGCGCACTGTGTCTGAACCAGTGAAAAAAGGTTTATGCAGCTTAATCCTATTTTTCAACTCTTAGCCTGTAGCCCGTTCGAATATAGCATTTCAGCAAAAATACAGGCTCTTTGAAAATGTAGTGAGGGTTTCTCCTTGTATTGCTCTGTCAGGCTGTGTGTTCCAGATGCCCACTATCGTCTGAAATGAAAAAAAATCTTCTCCCAACTCCTTTTGACAATTATTGACAATTTATACCTCAACCCCCAACAAGTTTTGACATCGTTACTGAGAGAAATCGGGTTTCTCTGTCCACCATATCTAGCCCCTTCATAATGGGATAAGCCACATGAAATCTCCCTTCAGCCTTCCCTGTTACAAAGGAAACAGCCTACAACTTGTCCAGTCCTTTCTCATAACTGGCAACATATTCACAAATCTCTTTTGCATCCTCCTCTTAGTGCAATGGTGGCCATCCTGTAATGTGGTGATCTAATTTACATGCTGTGCTCTAGATATGGCTTACCTAGTTGTTATGATCCCAGCAGCTGTTAGTACTGGACAGGTCTGGTGCCAGAATGAAATATGACTTGATAGATCAGATTTTAATATGTTTTAATTTAACTCGGTGGTCTTTCACTGATCATAAGCACACAAAGGATATACATTTCTTTCCAACTTTTAAACAAAATTTAATGTACGAAAGAAATAAAAATAAAATAAACAAAACCAGGTTATCTAAACGTGAAACACGTTTTAAAGATTTCAAAACACATGTCAAATCAAAATCGCATCGAACCCCAATTGTGACTTTACAGTTAATCAAAATCCAGAGAAATTTGTTCCCTCTTAAGTCTGTAAGTTGCACTTCATTGTTTCTCCTCAGTTCCTACCCTGTGAACTGTGAAACTTTTGTCTTGAAGTTCACACAATGAAAACTTCGACTTTCTCTCCCTTTTAATAATCTGCAGGGTTCCGACAGAACAGTCCTGGTCTGGAAATTTCACAAACTACTCTTTCACCGAGATTATTTATTTCCTTAGCTGCTCTGAGCAACCTCCTTTTTCTAAAAGATATTAGACTTGCATCTGACTCCGGTCAGACCTCCTTCAAATGACCCAAAAGTTTTCCAGTTTCCATGTTAAAATAAATCATTTGATTATTCCAAATCCAAAAGCAAGGTTTTAATTGTTTTATCACTCTTGTTGTAAACCTCCATAATACTAAGAAAATGCTGATAATATTCCTGGAGTCCTGTAATTACCTAATCTTTGACACACCAGTCCCAGGCCACAGCTCCAGAGGACTGATGTAACCAAATTTTTAACCCATTCATAAAAATAAACTTGTGATGTCACCATGCCACTAGTTTAAAATCAAACCGCTAAAAAATGACATATTAATATGTATTTACAATGTAAATATAAGTGTACTTTTTACCACATAGTTTACTTCAGAGTTATTCAGTATGGAAAAAAAAACTTACACCACAAACTACATTTAACAGCAGTTCATTTATGCCTTCGTTGTACTCAGTATGTTGTACTCAGTAATCACATTAGAATTCTGCCTGAGCTACATCGAAGGAAATATGACTGATAGCTTCAAAATGTAGAATGTACAGCCTCACAGTATTGGCATTGCAGTTCATTAAGAAGATTGTTTGAAGCATCTTGAGCCACATTAGGTGCACACCCACTAAACTAACTTCCACTTTTTTCCTTGTCTTGTTCCATAACTTACAATTGTCAAACTTAGTAGCCTTATAAAAGCACAACTGTGATAATTCCTCAAGCAGTTACTTCACGATTTTACAATAATCAAGTCCTGCTTGCAATGTCTCAAAATCACCTCAGTTAATCCGAGTTGAAGCTGAAAACAGTGAATTCTGCTAAGATAAAAGGTGAAAAAAATTAAGTTTAGCAAACTACCTTTGATTAAATGTCTTCAGTTAGGCTTTTAGAACCAGCCTCTGTCTTCTCACTGCCTTTAAAGAGATTAGCACTCGTTTCT
Source organism: Stegostoma tigrinum (assembly GCF_030684315.1). Classification (NCBI taxonomy): domain Eukaryota; kingdom Metazoa; phylum Chordata; class Chondrichthyes; order Orectolobiformes; family Stegostomatidae; genus Stegostoma; species Stegostoma tigrinum. Next base: position 15,957,050 of record NC_081364.1, read on the forward strand.
GTCTCATTCTTTCTTATATTCTCTCCCACACACATTGGATTGCACTTTAAGTTAATTCCTGTTTGAAGCAAAGATAAGTCCTAACCTTTGAGCTGTCTATTTATAGGAATATGTAGTTTGTATTTCAATACAAGCGTGGAAAACGTATGGGCCCAGATTTTCTGATGGCTAGATAATTGTTTCTGAAGTGCAGCTGTGAGGTGCACACGGAGGCCCTACAAATCCCTATCATAGCAGACTCCAAAGCAATTGCTTTGGAAATTGAAGATTCCATAGGTCAATCCTGCTACATCTGGAACCTTCTGAAGGTATCTATTTAAATCAGAGAATTCAGACAGTTTTGTTGCAATTAATGAAATTTTATTCAGAAAATGTTAGACGTAATTCTTAGTCAAAACCCCAAGTGACTGTTTAACTGCAACACCACAACTTGCTTCACACATACCCAACTACATCTTTGCAGACACCTAACATCACCCCAGATCCTATACAACACTCCACACCAATGGGCCTGACACCATCCTGTACTCGTGTCCCCCAACCCAACCTCCCACACCCCAACCCAATCCCCACCAGACTTTACCCTCTCCCCACTCTACACCCAGAACCCAACATGAGCCCACAAGACAAAACGCCCCCTCTTATTGAGAGGATACATTACAACCTGTCTAGCTCAGTGACTTCTTCAAAAGGAACTTGCAAAGATGGGAATTGTTTGTCAGAGACCCAAGACCTTGGAGTTCCAATGCAATGTGCAATGCTTCATATAGGCAATTACTTATAACAGTCACATTAACAATGTTCATGGATTACTCAGAAGGTTTAAAAAAATTAAACCATTGATGTCAAAATAGCATATAATCCAAATTTTACAAACTGGCAACAATCCATCTTGAGATCAGTAACACATCAGTGTAGCTGATCTTTCAAGGTACTTAAAGCTGCAATAATTCTGTTTTTACAAAAGTGGTATTCTGGCAATAATGCTGAAGACTTGTGTTCTAGAACTTGCTGCTTCCCTAGCCAAGCTATTCCAATACTGGTTTTTAACAGGCAATGTAGGAAATTGCCCAGGTATGCTTTGCACACAAAAAGCAGATCAAATCCAACTCAGCCAATTACCACCCGACCAGTCTACTCTTGATCATCGGTAAAGTGAATTAGAGTGTTGTCAACCATGCTATCAAGCAGCATCTGTTCGGCAATAACCTGCTCAGCGATGCTCAGTTTGGGTTCTGCCAGGGCCACTCTGCTTCTGACCTCATTACAGCCTTGGTTCAAACATAGACAAAGGAATTCCAGAAGCGAACTGGGAGTGACAGCCCTTGATGTCAAGGCTGCATTTGACTGAATATGGTATCAAGTATCTCCATCAAAACTGGAATCAATGGGAATCATGCTGAAAACTCTCTACTGCTTGGACTCATGCTTGACACACAGGAAGATGGTTGTGGTTGAGGTTGTTGGAGGTCAGTCATCTTTGCAGGAGTTCATCAGGGAAGTGTCCTTGGCGCAACCAGCTTTGATAGTTTCAATTACCTTCCCTCCATCATAAGGTCAGAAGTGGGGATGTTCACCGATGATTGTGCAATGTTCACAATTCCTCAGATACTGAAGCAGCCTAAGTCCAAATCAAACAAGATAGGAGGGGCTTAGAGGGATATTGGCCAAATGCTGGCAAATGGGACTAGTATATATGGTCTGCATAGATGAGTTGGACTGAAGGGTCTGTTTCCGTGCCATACATCTCTATGATCTAATTGGACAATACCCAGGCTTGGGCTGATAAGTGGTAAGTAGCATTTGTGCCACACAAATTCCAAGCTATGACCACCTCTAATAACTATCACTCCTTAACATTCAATGGTGTTGCTGTTACTGAATCCCCCACTATCAATGTTCTTAAGTTTACCATTGACCAGAAACTCACCACCTGTAAACTTGACATAGGGGCTCCAAGATGCTAAGAATACTGTGATGAGTAATTCACCTCCTGATTCCTCAAAGCCTGTCCATCATCACAAGGCACAAATTAGGAGTATCATAAAATGCTGTAATGTTGCCTGGATGAGTGTATCGACACTCAAGAAGATTAATGCCATCCAGGACAAAGCGGGTCACCTTATTGACACCACACCCACATACATCTATACCCTAGACCACTGACACTCAGTAGTAGCAGTGTGTATTATCTACAAGGTGCTCTGCAAAAATTCACCAAAGATCATTGGACAGCATCTTCCAAACCTACAACCACTTCTACCTAGAAGGACAGGGGCAGCAGATACATGGAACATTACCCCTGCAAGTTCCCTTCCAACCCCCTCACTCTCCTGGCTTGAAAATATACCACTGGGTCAAAATCTTGGGTCAAACTACAGCACATGGACTGCAGCAGTCCAAGAAAGCAGCCCACTACCACCTTCTCAAGGGCAACTAGGGATGGGCAATATATATTTGCTAGCCGGTAATGCCCTTGTCCCAAGAGTGTTAAATTTTTTTTCACAAGCCCACATTTAATGATATATGATTGCTACATATATCTCTAATATATACACACAGCCTGGGGGCCTTTGGAATCATTGCCCATTCCCAATTCTTCTGCTGGACATAAATTAATGATGTGGTTTGAGTATAGTAATAGGCGATAAGTTTCTTTCCAGTGAAACAGTTCAGTTTTATACTTCTCCATGTTTCATTATTGCCATTTTACTGATATTCAACAAATGTATTTCAAGATTCCTGACTGTTTTGTCAATAAAAACCTTTGCTGCTCATGTCTAATTCTAACTTACATCAGTATTGACCCTTCATCCCTGCGCTCGCTGACCCGCCGTGGCAACCAGTCAAGTAACACCTTGCTTTTAAAATTTTCATCTTGCCTCCAAATCCTTTCATGGCCTTGCCCCTGTTGATCTTAGCAATCTCCTCTACCACTATAACTCTGACATATTGGAGCTCTTCTATTCCTGGCCTGCTGTGCATCTCCAAATATCGGTAAGATAGTAGGAACTGCCGATGCTGGAGAATCTGAGATAACACAGTGTGGAGCTGGAGGAACACAGCGGTCCAGGCAGCATCAGAGGAGCAGGAAAGCTGACGTTTCAGGTCTGGACCCTTCTTCAGAAATGGGGGAGGGGAAGGGGGCTCTAAAATAAATAGAGAGGGGAGGAGAGGGGGTGATGGAAGGTGGATAAAAGAGCAGATAGGTGGAGAGAAGACAGACAGGATAAGGAAGCAGGGATGGAGCCAGTGCAGGTGAGTGTAGGTAGGAAGTTGGGATGGGGGTTGGTCAGTTGAGGGAAGATAGACAGGTCAAGGAGGTATAAATGAGGCTAGTAGATAGGAAGTGGGGGTGGGGGTTAGTCAGTGAGGTGAGAGGACCGGATAGGTGGGTGAAAAGCTGGACAGGTCAAGGAGGCAGGGATGAGCTGGGCTGGTTTTGGGATGAGGTCAGGGAGTGGGGAGGTTTTGAAGCTTGTGAAGTCCACATTGAGACAGTTGGGCTGCAGGGTTCCCAAGTGAAATATGAGGCTCCTGCAGTCTTTGGGTGGCATCGTTGTGGCACTGGGAGAGGCCCAGGATGGACATGTAGTCCAAGGAGTGGGAGGGGGAGTTGAAGTGATTTGTGACTGGGAGGTGCAGTCGTTTGTCGCGAACTGAGCATAGATGTTCCACAAAGCTGTCTCCAAGCCTCCGCTTGGTTTCCCCAATGTAGAAGAGGTCACATTGAGAACAGCAGATACAATATATCACATTCACAGATGTGCAGGTGAACATCTGCTTGATGTGGAAGGTCTTCTTGGTGCTTGGGATGGCAGTGAGGGGTGAGGTATAGAGGCAGGTGTAGCGCTTGCTGCAGTTGCAGGGAAAAGTACCAGGGGTGGTGGGGAGTGTGGAGTGGACAAGGGAGTCACGGAGCGAGTGGTCCCTCCAGAAGACAGATAAGGGTGAGGGGGGAAATATGTGTTTGGTAGTGGGGTCAGATTGCAGGTGGCGGAAGTGGCGGAGGATGGTGCGTTGAATCCGGAGGTTGGTTGGGTGATATGTCAGGATGAGGGGCATTCTGTCTTTGTTGTTATTGCAGGGAGGGGGTGTGAAGGATGAGTTGTGGGAAATGTGAGAGATGCGGTTGAGGGCGTTTTTGACCACTGTGAAGGGCAACTGGCCAACCCCCCTCCCAACTCCATACCTGCACTCACCTTTACTGGCTCCATCCCGCCTCCTTAACCTGTCCGTCCTCGCTCCACCTATCTCTTCTTTTATCCACCTTCCATCATCGCCTCCCCCCTCTCTCTATTTATTTCACAGTCCCTTTCCCATCCCCATTTCTGAAGAAGGGTCCAGACCAAAAACGTCAGCTTTCCTGCTCCTCTGATGTTGCTGGCCTGCTGTGTTCATCCAGCTCTACACTGTGTTATCTCCAAACATTGGTGGCTGCTTTCAGCTAGCTGGGCTCTAAGTGCTGGAATTCCCTTCTTAAATCTCTGTCTTTCTGTTTTCCTTTTAAGATACTATTAAAAATCTACTCCGTTTTTCAAAACTTCTGCTACCTGGCCTTAAATCTTTACAGGAGTCTCAGTGCCAACTTTTTTTCTGATAAAGTTAGTGTAATCGTTAATATATTACTGACGCAGCGACAGAGAATGAATTGCCACCACATTTTTTATTTGCTGATTGCTGTTTTCACTATTAGTGAGCCAACCATTGTCATACTTACCTCCAATGACCTTGCACAATTCAAAGTTCATTATAGTGCGCTGGATAGTTCTTGTAGACACTCACACTTCAGCTACTGTGAACTGAGCTCATGTACTTTGGCAACAGTGAGCGGACGAGAGCTTTAACCAGGTGCTAGAAGGAGAGGGGATCAGCGAATAGACAAAAATTTGCTTAATTGGCAGCTCTACCAGCCAGACCTTGGACAAAGGAATTATGGATCTAAACATATATGGAATGAAATTATCCAGAGAACAAAAACCAGGATACAAATGAAATTTGTGTCTCTGGGTTTTTTAATGAAAAACAACATACAAAGCCATAGATCTATTAAAACATGGCTAATATGCACAAGCCTTTCATGGAGACCTATTGATATTTTGACCAGCTGAATCAATAAATAAACAAACATCTTATTAGTCACATCAATTAATTGTTTTTTTTCTAGCTACTTTGTGGAAAATTACACGCAAAGCCCTCATGTATTTTTCATGGGAGTACCTTGCATCTTTTAAGTATGTTTGACCAGGCCTGCATACTTCCTCATAGTATGATTTAGTAGCACACACTATATATATATATAGTATTTTGTGTGTGTTTCTTTGCCTCCTCAGTATTGTAAAGATAATGTCTATTTTCCTTTTCTTTTTTAACTATAGACAGAAACCAAAAATAATTACTTTAAAAATTAAGGACAGCTGCAGTATTGCTACTTGCTTGAAAGCAAGTAACTTGACACTCATTGTGAGTATTGTTTACACAGCTGTTTGTGACCTACTAATTGAAATACAGTTTTTAGATGAACTGGAGCTGAAGGATTGTACAGATAGAGTTTTGGTTGTCAACAAGGAGCTGATTGGTCTATGGTCTAGTGACCAATTATTGATAACAAAGGTATTCTGCCTGTCAACAACCATATGATTGATTCTCAGGTAACTGAACAGCTTGGTTCTGTGAACAAGTTACAGGGAAGCTTTCAGACCATGACCAGCTGGGGATTTTTCTGTTGTCTCTACGGTAAGCCACTTTAAATCTCAAGAAAACCAGTTTATCTTTCCTTCAGCAGTTGCTATAAACTGCGACTTTGAATTAATGCCAGCGATATTTCATAAGTGAACCAGCCACTTTGTACTTCTTGTAAGCCGGTGAAAGCATTCAGAGAAGGGTGACTGAGGGGCAGTATTCATACCATCACAAAAATTGACATATCTTGTGAATAACAACCACAGAACAGCTTTCCCTCCCTCCATAACAACCATGTTTCTTTTCTCCCTATCTATATCTGCCTATGTCTGAATGTACTGGGGACTTTATAAACAGATCAGAGTTTTAATTAGTCATGGTATATGCTAATGACTCCTATGTTTTTACCTGTTGCTAGCATCTAATTATTTGTCATAATTTTAACTTCCAAAATCTGCTCTGAGCTTTCTGTCAATCTGGTTCAAGAAGACAAGTGAATCTGTGCATTTAAAAAAAAATAACTCTCATGTTGATTCTGGAAATAACAGGACATGATTTCCAGCATGTGATTCTGGTGAGTTGTGACAGTATTGTGTGGAACCCTTGTCCACATTAATATAATATTGCGTCAGGAAATTCTTCAGAGTGTTGCTACTGTAAAGTGTGGCAGAAACTCTATTCCCACAAGTTTCTTCTCCAAATGTGGCAAAGTAGCGATGGTGGAATTGGACCAGCTCTGAGGAGCCTCTCTGTCTGTCAGTTTGTATGTTTATAATTGGCGCACTTTCTTCTATGTACCTGATGAGTCAGGTTAAAATCAGACTCACAGACACATACATACTTGTACGCATAATACCTGGCAGTACTGTGGAGGCAATGCACTGTGCGATATGTTATGCCTTGTCAGCCTGATGGGTAGCCAAAGCAGAGTTTCTATTGCTCTAGTTAACCGACTTATTTTTATTCATTCATGGGATGTTAGGGAATCACCGGTGGGTTTTATGCTTATTGTCCATCCCTAATCACCCAGAGAGTAGTTAAGGTCATCCACATTGCTGTGGGCCTGGAGGCACATGTGTGCCAGAGCAGGAAAGGATGACAGTTTTCCATCCTGAAGGTAAAATCACCACAATCCCAAGGGATGAAAGGGCTGCTCGCTTATGACAGCGAGAGAGAGAGAGGGCAAGAAAAAGAGAGGGAGAGAAAAAGAGAGAGACAGAAAGAGAGAGTGAAAAAGAGTGAGAGAGAAAAAAAGAGTGAGAGCGAGAGAGAGAGCAAGGGAGAAAGAGAGAGAAAGAGAGAGAGAGACAGATGCTGGGTGGGAAGTGGGGGAGAGAGAGAGAGGGAAAGAGAGAGAGAGAAAAAGAGGGAGAGAAAAAGAGGGAGAGGAAGAGAGAGTGAGAGAAAGAGCGAGAGATTAAAAGAGAAAGAGAGAAAGAAAGAGAGAGAGAGAACTGGTGGTGGTTTAACCTGACGGTCACTACACCTCAGGTGGGGGGACAGTGTGAGAAGGAAAGTCTACATGGTAACCTCAGCCAGTGAGGGAATTGAATTTCAACTATTCCGTCTGTATAACAAACCAACCAACCAGCCAATCAACTAAGCTAACCAACTCCCCTCCATCCCTAAAGTACCTTAACGAACAGACGGGCTTTTACGGCAAACAATAGTGCTTATACCATTTCCATTAGCATAGCTTTCAATTTCAGATTTTATTCAATTTAAATTTCCAACTCTGCTATGGTTGGATTAAATTTCGTGTCCTTGGAACATAAAATAAAAGCAAAAAACCGCTGGTGTTAGAAATCTGAAATAAAAAGAGAAAGTGCTGGAAAATAGGTCAGATTGGGATGTCTGGTCGGCATGGACAAGTTGGATCGAAGGGCCTGTTTCCGTGCTCTATGACTGTATGACTCTAACTCAGCAGGTCTGGCAGCATCTGTGAAGAAAGAAACAGAGTTTATGGCTCAGTTCTGAAGAACAGTCAGGTGGGACTCAAAATAGTAACTCTGTTTCTCTCTCCACAGGTGCTGCCGAACCTGCTGAGATCCCCCAGCATTTTCTGTTTCCTCAGCCAGGGGTTTGTGGAGTACTAATCCAGTGATATAATCACCACAACACCACCTCCTGCCTACCTCGCTCTAGGCAAACATAAGATGAATGAAATGAAATAATAATGAAGTTGTTCATTTGCGGAAGTTGATCATATTCAAGAGACCTGCTATTTTTGGGTTGCACAGCAACTGGAGTTCCATTGTAAAATGCATAATAAAACCTCAAAATTGCTTCATTGACTCTAGAGCATTTTGAGTTATGCTGAGATATTTTATTCATTCAAGTCAGTTTTGTGTTGCTACTAGTTATTGCCCATCCCTAATTGCCCTTGAGAAAGTGGTTGTGAACCATCTTCTTGAATCGCTGCAGGCAATGTAGTACAGGAATTCCCACAGTTGTGCTAGGAAGGGAATTCTTGTACTCAACAACATTGAGAGAACAGTGATATTACTCCAGGCCAGGATGCAACGAAGCAGAACATGCAATCGGCAGTATTTTCCATGTATCTACTGCCCTTGTCATTTTATGTAGTAAGAGCCATAAGTTCGGAAGGTGCTCCCTAGGTAGTCATGATGTCACAAGGATCGGTGCTGGGTCCACTGCTTTTCATCATTTACATAAATGATTTGGATATGGTATAGGTGGCATGGTTACTGAGTTTGCAGATGGTACCAAAATAGGTGATGTAGTGGACAGCGAAGAAGATTATTTCAGAGCATAACAGGACCGTGATCAGATAGGCCAACAGGCTGATGAGTGGCAGATGGAGTTAAATTTAGATAAATGTGAGGTGTTGCAAATGATAAGGCAAACCAGGGCAACACCTTCACAGTTAATGGTAGGGTCCTGAGGAGTGTTGCTAAACTAGTGGCCTAGGGGTACAGGTGCATTGTTCCTTGAAAGCAGAGTCACACGTAAACAGGGTGGTCAATAACACATTTGGCATGCTTGCCTTCATTGGTCAGTACATTGAATATAGGATAATAAAATGTGAGGCTGGATGAGCACAGCAGGCCAAGCAGCATCTCAGGAGCACAAAAGCTGACGTTTCGGGCCTAGACCCTTCATCAGAGAGGGGGATGGGGAGAGGGAACTGGAATAAATAGGGAGAGAGGGGGAGGCGGACCGAAGATGGAGAGTAAAGAAGATAGGTGGAGAGAGTATAGGTGGGGAGGTAGGGAGTGGATAGGTCAGTCCAGGGAAGACGGACAGGTCAAGGAGGTGGGATGAGGTTAGTAGGTGGATGGGGGTGCGGCTTGGGGTGGGAGGAAGGGATGGGTGAGAGGAAGAACCGGTTAGGGAGGCAGAGACAGGTTGGACTGGTTTTGGGATGCAGTGGGTGTGGGGGAAGAGCTGGGCTGGTTGTGTGGTGCAGTGGGGGGAGGGGACGAACTGGGCTGGTTTAGGGATGCAGTGGGGGAAGGGGAGATTTTGAAACTGGTGAAGTCCACATTGATACCATATGGCTGCAGGGTTCCCAAGCGGAATATGAGTTGCTGTTCCTGCAACCTTCAGGTGGCATCGTTGTGGCACTGCAGGAGGCCCATGATGGACATGTCATCTAGAGAATGGGAGGGGGAGTGGAAATGGTTTGCGACTGGGAGGTGCAGTTGTTTATTGCGAACTGAACGGAGGTGTTCTGCAAAGCGGTCTCCAAGCCTCCGCTTGGTTTCCCCAATGTAGAGGAAGCCGCACCGGGTACAGTGGATGCAGTATACCACATTGGCAGATGTGCAGGTGAACCTCTGCTTAATGTGGAATGTCATCTTGGGGCCTGGGATAGGGGTGAGGGAGGAGGTGTGGGGACAAGTGTAGCATTTCCTGCGGTTGCAGGGGAAGGTGCCGGGTGTGGTGGGGTTGGAGGGCAATGTGGAGCGAACAAGGGAGTCACGGAGAGAGTGGTCTCTCCGGAAAGCAGACAGGAGTGGGGATGGAAAAATGTCTTGGGTGGTGGGGTCGGATTGTAAATGGCGAAAGTGTCGGAGGATGATGCGTTGTATCCGGAGGTTGGTAGGGTGGTGTGTGAGAACGAGGGGGATCCTCTTAGGGCGGTTGTGGCGGGGGAGGGGTGTGAGGGATGTGTTGCGGGAAATACGGGAGACGCGGTCAAGGGCGTTCTCGATCACTGTGGGGGGAATGTTGCGGTCCTTGAAGAACTTGGACATCTGGGATGTGCGGGAGTGGAATGTCCACTCACGCCCTCCACCTCCTCCAGGACTTCCAATTCCCTGGCCCCCAACACCTCATATTCACCATGGACGTCCAGTCCCTATACACTTGCATTCCGCATGCAGATGGCCTCAAGGCCTTCCGCTTCTTCCTGTCCCGCAGGCCCGACCAGTCCCCCTCCACCGACACTCTCATCCGCCTAGGTGAACTCGTCCTCACCCTCAACAACTTCTCTTTTGACTCCTCCCACTTCCTACAGACTAAGGGGGTGGCCATGGGCACCCGCATGGGCCCCAGCTATGCCTGCCTCTTTGTAGGTTACGTGGAACAGTCCCTCTTCCGCACCTACACAGGCCCCAAACCCCACCTCTTCCTCCGGTACATTGATGACTGTATCGGCGCCGCCTCTTGCTCCCCAGAGGAGCTCAAACAGTTCATCCACTTCACCAACACCTTCCACCCCAACCTTCAGTTCACCTGGGCCATCTCCAGCACATCCCTCACCTTCCTGGACCTCTCAGTCTCCATCTCAGGCAACCAGCTTGTCACTGATGTCCATTTCAAGCCCACCGACTCCCACAGCTACCTAGAATACACCTCCTCCCACCCACCCTCCTGCAAAAATTCCATCCGCTATTCCCAATTCCTCCGCCTCCGCCGCATCTGGTCCCACGATAAGACATTCCACTCCCGCACATCCCAGATGTCCAAGTTCTTTAAGGACCGCAACATTCCCCCCACAGTGATTGAGAACGCCCTTGACCGCGTCTCCCGTGTTTCCCGCAACACATCCCTCACACCCCGCCCCCACCACAATCGCCCTAAGAGGATCCCCCTCGTTCTCACACACCACCCTACCAACCTCCGGATACAACGCATCATCCTCCGACACTTTCGCCATTTACAATCCGACCCCACCACCCAAGACATTTTTCCATCCCCACTCCTGTCTGCTTTCCGGAGAGACCACTCTCTCCGTGACTCCCTTGTTCGCTCCACATTGCCCTCCAACCCCACCACACCCGGCACCTTCCCCTGCAACCGCAGGAAATGCTACACTTGTCCCCACACCTCCTCCCTCACCCCTATCCCAGGCCCCAAGATGACATTCCACATTAAGCAGAGGTTCACCTGCACATCTGCCAATGTGGTATACTGCATCCACTGTACCTGGTGTGGCTTCCTCTACATTGGGGAAACCAAGCGGAGGCTTGGAGACCGCTTTGCAGAACACCTCCGCTCAGTTCGCAATAAACAACTGCACCTCCCAGTCGCAAACCATTTCCACTCCCCCTCCCATTCTCTAGATGACATGTCCATCATGGGCCTCCTGCAGTGCCACAATGATGCCACCCGAAGGTTGCAGGAACAGCAACTCATATTCCGCCTGGGAACCCTGCAGCCTAATGGCATCAATGTGGACTTCTCGAGCTTCAAAATCTGCCCTTCCCCCATGCATCCCTAAACCAGCCCAGTTCGTCCCCTCCCCCCACCGCACCACACAACCAGCCCAGCTCTTCCCCCCCACCCACTGCATCCCAAAACCAGTCCAACCTGTCTCTGCCTCCCTAACCGGTTCTTCCTCTCACCCATCCCTTCCTCCCACCCCAAGCCGCACCCCCATCTACCTACTAACCTCATCCCACCTCCTTGACCTGTCCGTCTTCCCTGGACTGACCTATCCCCTCCCTACCTCCCCACCTATACTCTCTCCACCTATCTTCTTTACTCTCCATCTTCGGTCCGCCTCCCCCTCTCTCCCTATTTATTCCAGAACCCTCACCCCATCCCCCTCTCTGATGAAGGGTCTAGGCCCGAAACGTCAGCTTTTGTGCTCCTGAGATGCTGCTTGGCCTGCTGTGCTCATCCAGCCTCACATTTTATTATCTTGGAATTCTCCAGCATCTGCAGTTCCCATTATCTCTGATACATTGAATATAGGAGTTGGGATGTCATGTTGTGGCTGTACAGGATGTTGGTGAGGCCACTTTGAGATTACTGCATACAGTTCCTGTCACTCTGCTATAGGGAGGTTGTTGTAGCGCTTGAGACGGTGCAGCAAAAGATTTACAAGGGTGTTGCCAGGACTGGAGGGCTGGAGTTATAGGGATAGCCTGAATAGTTTGGAGCCTTTTTCTCCCCTGGAGCATTGGAGACTGAGGGGTGACCAGATAGAGGTTTATAGAATCATGAGCTGCTTGGATAGGATGAATGACCAAGGTCTTTTTCCTCAGGTGGGCAAGTCCAAAGCTGGAGGATATTCATTTAAAATGGGAGGGGAACGATTTAAAAAGGACCTGATGGATAACTTTTTCACATAGGCAATGTTGGATGTAAGGAATGAGCTACCAGAGGAACTGGTGAAGGCTGGTACAATTATAACATTAATAAGGCAACTGGATGGGTATATGAATAGGAAGGGTTTAGAGTGATATGGGCTGAATGTTAGCAAATAGGACTAGGTCAGATTGGGATGTCTGGTCCATGCCGACAAGTTGGACTGAAGCGTCCGTTTCTGTGCTACAAGACCCTATGATGAGTAACTGCAATGCATTGCAGTGGTACACATTGCAGTCACTGTGTGTGGGTGGTGGAAGGAGTGAATGTGAAGGCGTTTCAATGCAGTACCAAAATGGATTATTTTGTGCTGGATGGTGTCAAGCATTGAGTGTTGTTGGAGCTGCAGCCATCCAGGGTGTATTCCATTACACTCAATAGGGGAGAAGTCGGCTATTCTGTAGGCTATAATAGCAGTAGATATGGAAAACTTGTCTCCCCTTGAGGGAGAGACCAAAGGGCATTATCTCAGAATAAGGTTTCATACATTTAAGACAGAGGTGAAGGGAAATTTCTACTCTCAAAGGGTAATGAATCTGTGGAATTCTTTACTGCAGAGGGTTGTTGAGGCTGGTTCATTAAATATATTCAAAGCTGAGATCAATAGATTTTTAATCAGTAAGGACATCAGAAAGGGTTATTGGGAAAAGGCAGGAACGTGGATTTAAGGATCATCGGATCAGCCATGATCTCATTAAACGGCAGAAAGGACACGATGGGCTGAGTGGCCTACTTGGCCACTTCCATTCTTATGGCTTACCTCGGTCTAGGCTGTCTTTATCATTAGGACGGCCTCTCGTTGCCATTCCTGAGAAAGGCCACATCCGCGGTAGTCTAGAGAGAATGCCCAGCAATGGAACCATGAGGTGAATTTCTTTCAGGTCCCAAGCGTCTCCATGGATGGGTGGGAGTGACCAACACATGATGCTGTTGGCGAGCAGAGAGTAAATAAAGGGTTACGGTTTAAATACGATTCCAGGAAGCTGTATCCTGGAAGCTCCCGGCCAGGCTGAGAACCTCTTGACTCATCAGCTCCATAAGGTCCAGCATTCCGCTCACATGTGAATATGAAATAATCTTTGAAGGTAACAAAAGACATGCTCTTAAGGGGAAGTAAAATGAGTAAAGAGTGTGAAGTGTATGTTGGCCTTCATAGCGAGAGGTTTCAAAAACAGGAATGTGGATGTTTGCTGCAATTATGTAGGGCCCTGGTGATGTCACACCTGGAATGTTACGTGCAGTTTTGGCTTCCTTATCTGAGGGAGGATGTTCTTGCTATTGAGGGAATGCAGCAAAGGTTTATCAAATTGATTCCTGGCATGGCAGGACTGACGTAAATCAGCCAGGGTTCTATTCACTGGAGTTTAGAAAATGAAGTTGATGTAGGGTGGTGGAAGGGGGTTATGCGGTGGAATTTCATAGAAATTTATAGAATTCTAACAGGGCTAGACAGGTTAGATGCAGAAAGGATGTCCCTAATGGTGGGTGAGGCCAGATTCAGAGTTCATAGTTTAAGGATAAGAGAGAAACGTTTTAGGACTGAGATGGAGAGAAATTTCTTTGGACAGTGATAAGCCTGTACAGAAAGTGTTTGATGCCAAAACTGTAAGTGCTTTCAAAAAGGAGGCAGATGAAGATGTAGGGATATTGGGGTAGGGGTGGGATTAGGGAATTGGGCTGATGATCAGCAAGCTCAAGGGGTGAAATGGCCCACTCTTGCTCTTATTTTCTATGTTTCTATGCTAATTTCCACTTTCATGCCCATCACACAATCCTGTTTACTTACTCACTCACTTCCTCCCTGTTTCCTCAGAAATCGTTGGAAATTTCTGTATGCAGATGGTAATTACAGGATTGTTAATGAATTTGGCACTCCTTTAGAATCCTACACTTTGTCCTGAAAATAATTAAGTATGTCTAAGACAGCTTTGTCGCCTTCTGTTTGGAGTCCCTAGTTACACTAAGTTAACAATCTGGCACAGCAAATGAAACTGGACTATAGGGAATGCCATTGCAATGTTCCATTGTTTGGGGACCAGTAACACTGATGCAGAGAATGGCTCCAGAGATCTTCAGGTTGGTCCAACCAGGTTTCAATGAAGGCTGAAATAACACAGATGTCCCTGTCCCTGGAAAGGATCTGGATTTCAGATTTCTCTGTTGAACATATTTCACTGAATTTGAATGCACTCTAGGTCGTATCAGAACAGATGGAAGCTTTCACTTAAAGTAATAAGATGCTGTCCCTAGCAAGTAGACTCAACATTTATACAAAAGGTCACAACTCAGGATTGAACAGTTTGGACTATTCATTGGCACCAGTCAGCAATTTGCACATGTTCAATCTATTTTGAGAGGTTTTAATCCCCGTAATTTCAGCCCTCATCAACTATCCAAAGCAGAGATTTATGACATTAACAGGAGGAGTGATTACAGCACAGTATTTGTGGAGACAAATTAAGGATACCCTTCAGCTTGCTGAGCGGGACTACCATTGATTAATGCAATAGAGAGAAGAAATTCCTTTCTCATCTCTGCCAGATTGTGCCCTCTGGTCCTAGTCTCTCCTACAAGGTAAAACAACCTCGTTGATGCTGACTAGAGATCTTAAAGTAATATGGTTCCATTTGCTAGCATTTGGCCCATATCCCTGTAGGCCCTTCATATTCATATACCCATCCATTCAAATATTGTAATTGTACCTGCGTCCACCACTTTCTCTGACAACTCGCTCCATACATGCATCACTGTGTGAAACAGTTGCTGTTTCAGTCCCTTTTAACTCTTTCTCCTCTCACCTTAAACCTATGCCCTCTAGTTTTGGACACCCCACCCTAGGAAAAGACTTTGCCTATTTACCCAATCCATGCACGTCATGATTTTATAAATCTCTATAAGGTCACCATTCAGCCTCTGATGCTCGAGGGAAAACATCCCCAGCCTATTCAGCCTCTCCCAGTAGTTCAAACCTTCCAACCCTGATAACATCCTTGTAAAGAGATAGTAGGAACTGCAGCTGCTGGAGAATCTGAGATAACAAGGTGTCGAGCTGGATGAACACAGCAGGCCAAGCAGCATCGGAGGAGCAGGAAAGCTGATGTTTCGGCCCAGACCCTTCTTCAGAAAGATTCTTTTTCTGAAGACGGGTCTGGGCCCAAAACATCAGCTTTCCTGCTCGTCTGTGCTGCTTGACCTGCTGTGTTCATCCAGCTCTACACTTTGTTATCTAACATTCTTGTAAACCTTTTCTGAACCCTTTCAAGTTCCACAGCATCCTTCCTATAGCAGGGAGACCAGAACTGAATGCTGTGTTCCAAAAGTGGCCAATGTCCTGCATAGCCACAACATGGCATCTCAACTCCTTCACTCAATGCACTGATCAAAAAAGGCAAGCATACCAAACACCTTCTTTACTATCCTATCTACCTGCCACTTTACTTTCAAGAAACTATGAACCTGTGCTGCAACACTCCACAGGACCTTAAGTGTATATGTCCTACCCTGATTTGTCTTTCAAAACGCACACCTCACATTTATCCACATTGAAATCCATCTGCACTTCTCAGCCCACCGGCCCATCTGATCTATGTCCTAAGGTAACCTTCTTGGCTATCCACTGCACCAACAATGTTGGAGCCATCTGCAAACTTACTAACCATACCTCTTATGTTCACATTCAAATCATTTACATAAATAACACAAAACAGTGGGACCAGCGCCCATCTTTGTGTGATACTGCTGGCCACAAGCCCCCAGTCTGAAAAGCAGCTCTCCATCGCCACCACCCTCTGTCTCTTATCATTGAGCCAGTTCTATATCCAAATGGTTAGTTCTTTCTGTATTCCATGTGATCTACCCTTGCTAAGCAGCCCACCATGTGGAACCTTATCAAACGCTTCACTGAAGTCCATATAGATGACATCCACGCCTCTAAAGCTAACAACTCTGCAGTTCTGTTTCCCTTCTTAGTCCTTTCTTACATAGTGGGGTGACATTTTCTACTTTCCAATCCACACGAAGCATTCCCAAATCTATAGAATTTTGGAAGATAGTTGTTGCTTTGGTGACACTTCACATCCTACAACATTCTGGGATGTCAAACATATGGTCCTGGGGATTTAGCAAGTTTCAATCCCATTAATTTCTCCAGTCCAACCTGCTTACTTATGCTAATTTCTTTTAAATGCTCCTTCTTTCTAGTCACTTGAATCTCTGCTTCTGCAAGATTTACTTCACTTAAACAAGCAGGGAGACATATGGCAGGGCTTAGAGATCACAGGAACGTTGGAGCATAGTGGCGGAGCAGTTTAACAAATGTTTTGCAATTGGCTGACTTGATGGAATGAGTGATCGTTGCCATGACAGCTAGAACTATGTCTGTTGGATACGTGCAGGGACCTTCACTCTATTGCTTGAAGTATGGGTGCCTTTATTCATTGCTTACAACAAATAGGGTTGAAGCAACTTGAGGTTGGTCTTGATGACTGTATCGGCGCTGCCTCTTGCTCCCCAGAGGAGCTCGAACAGTTCATCCACTTCACCAACACCTTCCACCCCAACCTTCAGTTCACCTGGGCCATCTCCAGCACATCCCTCACCTTCCTGGATCTCTCAGTCTCCATCTCAGGCAACCAGCTTGTTACTGATGTCCATTTCAAACCCACTGACTCCCACAGCTACCTAGAATACACCTCCTCCCACCCACCCTCCTGCAAAAATTCCATCCCCTATTCCCAATTCCTCCACCTCCATCGCATCAGGATGAGGCATTCCACTCCCGCACATCCCAGATGTCCAAGTTCTTCAAGGACCGCAACTTTCCCCCCACAGTTATCGAGAACGCCCTTGACCGTGTCTCCCGCATTTCCCGCAACACATCCCTCACACCCCGCCCCCGCCACAACCGTACAAAGAGGATCCCCCTCCTTCTCACACACCACCCCATCAACCTCCGGATACAACGCATCATCCTCCGACACTTCCGCCATCTACAATCCGACCCCACCACCCAAGACATTTTTCCATCTCCACCCCTGTCTGCTTTCCGGAGAGACCACTCTCTCCGTGATTCCCTTGTTCGCTCCACACTGCCCTCCAACCCCACCACACCCGGCACCTTCCCCTGCAACCGCAGGAAGTGCTACACTTGCCCCCACACCTCCTCCCTCACCCCTATCCGAGGCCCCAAGATGACTTTCCATATTAAGCAGAGGTTCACCTGCACATCTGCCAATGTGGTATACTGTATCCATTGTACCCGGTGTGGCTTCCTCTACATTGGGGAAACCAAGCGGAGGCTTGGAGACCGCTTTGCAGAACACCTCCACTCGGTTCCCAGTAAACAACTGCACCTCCCAGTCGCGAACCATTTTAACTCCCCCTCCCATTCTTTAGATGACATGTCCATCATGGGCCTCCTGCAGTGCCACAATGATGCCACCCAAAGGCTGCAGGAACAGCAACTCATATTCCGCTTGGGAACCCTGCAGCCCAATGGTATCAATGTGGACTTCACCAGCTTCAAAATCTCCCCTTCCCCCACCGCATCCCAAAACCAGCCCAGTTCAAACCCTCCCCCCACTGCATCACACCACCAGCCCAGCTCTTCCCCTCCACCCACTGCATCCCAAAACCAGCCCAGCCTGTCTTTGCCTCCTTAACCTGTTCTTCCTCTCACCCATCCCTTCCTCCCACCCCAAGCCGCACCTCCATTTCCTACCTACTAACCTCATCCCACCTCCTTGACCTGTCCGTCTTCCCTGGACTGACCTATCCCCTCCCTACCTCCCCCCCATACTCTCCTCTCCACCTATCTTCTTTACTCTCCATCTTCGGTCCGCCTTCCCCTCTCTCCCTATTTATTCCAGAACCCTCACCCATCCCCCTCTCTGATGAAGGGTCTAGGCCCGAAACGTCAGCTTTTGTGCTCCCGAGATGCTGCTTGGCCTGCTGTGTTCATCCAGCTTCACGCTTTATTATCTTGAAGCAACTTAACTTTCCTTTAGTTGTCCTATTCCCTCAAGATGGTAGTTATTGCACTCCAACAAGGAGCACAGAGAGCCCAGCATCCACGAATTGTCATCCCAGAACATTCCACGTTTTTTTCTGAAGAATTGTCTAGGCCCATAACGTCAGCTTTCCTCTGATGCTGCTTGGCCTGCTGTGTTCATCCAGCTCTACACCTTGTTATCTCACATTCCACGGGTGACCTGCTTCTCTGCCCCAGATCCCATTGTCTCCATCAGGTCTGAGCAAAAAGGTTCTGCCTGTACCTGAGCAGGAAGCTCCCAACAGAACAGAGTCCCTTAGGCCCCGGACCAGGGGATGCGCATCATCCAAGCAAGCTGGCTTAGCGCTCAGCAGTCTTGCTCAGCTATGGGTATTGGGTGCCACAATTCAAAAGGTTAAACAGCCTTGAAATTACTTTGGCAGCATGGGTGTCAATGTAGTGCAGAACAAAGCACTTCACCAAATCCTTCTATCTGCTAGGGATTTTGATTGGTTCTGCTTTTATTCTAATCAAACTTGAAGGGCGCTGATCACAGCGTTTACTTTGGCAGCATGCGGAGGTTAGCTCAGAGCACTCTGAGGCAGTTAGTCTCTGCTGCCCTCTAGAGGTAATACAAACTCAGGGAAATGCCATCAATAGCTATTGCTGAGAGTTAGGGGAGTAAGTGAGTATTATCTCAGCCCTCCAATATTCTGCAATAAACAGGCATTCCTTGCGCACTGACGTTTGAGGAAAGTTTAGGCAACTCCTGCATATTCCTGCACAACTCCTTACCGATGTTCACTCAACCCAAAACGTTAACTCCGATTTCTCTCCACAGGTGCTGCCAGAACTGCTGAGCTTTTCCAGCAATTACTTGTCTTGTTTCTGATTCATAACTATCCATGGTCATTTCAGGTTTTATTTCTCTACTGATGCCATGGCCAGAAACAGAGCAGGAAGTCATTGGCACAATGATACAGAAATTCACTTCCATTGAATGTCAAAAAAAAAGTATAAAATGGAAGCAGCAGCGATCAATCCTTCCAATAGGGCAGGGACATCTCTCAGTTATCATTGACTTGTAGCCTTGAATGTTCTCTATGTTTATTAAAAGTAATCCAGTGGCTTTTAGGTTCTGTCAGATCTGTCTCCTTTGCTTCATAAGTGCACTTGCTTCCTTTGCAGGATTATCAGTGTTATTTCCCTCAGTATCTCGACTAGAAATCTCATGTCTGAGGAGACATGGCTCATCTATCTTGTTCTCTGGTAAGTGTCACCCATCCTTTAGCTGGGTTGTGGAGCTCACAGCAAACAGCTACTGTCCTCACATGAGTGGTCCTTCTGAATGGCCCAGGCAATGGAAGTTCACATTCAACAGGGTAATTGGCTGCTAGCTAATGTCTCTTAAGGCAGTATGGTCGACATTGTTATGATGATTGGCATCAGTTTTTGGTGTTCTGTACTAGGGCCACTAATCATGCCTACCAGGGGTTTCACTTGTCACCCACAAGCCAGCCCTAGGAGACGATGCCGGGATTGAGCATTTGAAGGGCATGAGAGGTGTGCAGAGCACTAACTGCCAGGACAGATCTCTGGAGGGGGGAATTGCAACCGGAGTTCTTGCCTGCTCAGTTGGACAGTGAGGGAGTGAAATCCATTTCTTTTAGGGAATGAGGCCGGATGGTGCTGGGGAGCATCATGTGTGCTTAGTTACTAGCTCTTTGTACATGAGGGAAAGCAGCAGTGACTGCAAACCTGACTGCTTAGGCAGCTCTCTTGCTCCATCGTGAACTGAACAGCCTCATGTGCTTTCCGGAAAAAGGCATCTGTCAGTTCACAAATGTACTTGTGAGGGATTAATTGGGAGATGCCACATGAGTTCCCATTGTGCTTTGAAAGGAGCCGGTGATGGAAGTTCAATGCCACTGTGATTTTAAGGACCACAGACAGTGTGGCCAAACTATGTGTCTGTCGATCTAACTACAGGAGATGGCATATGGAGGTCTTGTGATGGTGTCCTTAGACTATGTTAATGGCTATTCATTCACCTGCATGAAACTGGGATGCCTTCAGTAGACCACATCTTCGTACACTGCCTGCCACTGCTGTGAGCCTGGAGATTTTGCCCCACCCGCCCCTTTCAGGTACTGCTCACTCCTCCATAGTTGGATTTCCTGGACCTTCAGGATGCTGCTGGGCCAAACTTCACCTTCTCCTCCTCCTCCTCGTCAGGAAGAAAGATATAGTTCTCTTTTGAAAAACCTGCCCTCTTCAACCTAGCCCTTGGACTCTTATCAAGCTGCTCAGATATCAGGAGAAAGCCTCGTCTTCGTGATGAGGCCATTCCTGTGCGATCTGTCACAGATCACCCTCTCCCACATTCAGCCAATTGGAAGGAATGTGTAATCTTGAGCATTCCTTCCATGTGACATAATGCTGACTTTGAGACTTGGTTCCCCTCATGATGTCCTGCAACTTTCATAAAAGCCTCCTCCCCGTGGCATACAGACTCAGAAACCACACAGCAATGACAAGTCCTGAAGAGCTTCACTGGGAACTGTGCAGACACCAATACCCTTCCCCTTAGACCCAACCCTTACCCCAACACCTCCTGCCCCAGTGTGTGGTGCGCTTCAGCTCAGAGTTTAATGCATTACTCGACCTGGCTTGGATGTCAATGGTATGAAATGCAGAGCACAGTAAAATAGGCATCATGTGGCTTTGAGCATTTCTCGTCAACATAGACACTCTAACAGAGTGCATATGTAATAATGCTTTGGAGGTTCTTCACTCACTCTTTGAGCTGTATAGGTATTACGTGTTGCCAGACATGAAGCCCATCCCATTCCTCAGTACTCTCATTCTCAGCAAGAGACTCTGCATTCACCAGAATCCTCAGTAAAATGCCACACAATTTTTTCCTTTGATTCTGGCACTCTCTAACATACAGATATTCACCCCATAACCATAGAATATTTTGCTTTCCTTTGTTAACTTCCAAACTCCTCCAGTCACTGTGGCCCCTTTTACCATTTCCCCTCAACTTCCTGATATTCCATCTGAGCATTCACGCCCTCAACATTAGTCTGACACGGCCTCTTATCCGAGCCACTCACTCCTTCACCCTCCGCAGCAAATATCATAATCCCATTCAGTTCCCTACTCTGAATATATTACTCCAGCCCTCTCTGGTCCTCCTTGTCCCTACCACAATTAATCTCCCTTCTGCTTCCCAGTTGCCTGCTTCCAATTCCAGCACCCTTCTGCCACCTTAACTGACCAAGCCCCTTAAGTGACATTTCCTGGTCATAACTACCAGCTTTATCTTCAGCCCATTCACATATCACTCTGCCTGTTGGCCTCTGACAGTGTTCCTGCTGTGAGCCAGACTCCCTGCATTAAGTCTTGTCCAGGAAAACTACATTCTTAGCTGTGATAGCCCAAACCCTATAGAAGGGCCATGCAACATCCATTCTGAATCAGTCTGTGGATGAAGACACCTCAGCAAGAAACAGAAAGCCATGTACTTACCAGAACATGCAGGACAAAGTCCACCTCAGCAGCTACACACACCCCATATATACATTTGGGTTGGTGAAGACATATTTTTACATACTTATTATTCATAAGATTCTGATTATGACCTGAAATAACTCCACAGAGGCTGGTATCCCATCTCCAAATCACCTTTTATTTACACATGCATTGTAAATGCCGCAGACTAAAATCAGATCCAGCTTTTAGTGTGAACAGAATCCCTGACATTCTTGTTTATGTCTGTCAGCCAAGGCTCCCTGATTGGACCAGGTTAACAGCCCCAGTCAGGGAACTCATATTCTATGACAGAGATGACAAAGTGTAGAGCTGGATGAACACACCAGGCCAAGCAGCATCTTAGGAGCACAAAAAAGTTGACGTTTTGGTCTCTCATGTTCTATGGCATCCACCTGGCTGACCTCATCACGACATGACCATAAATCCAGAGGGCTGGGCTATTAATGAGCATTCATGACCTGCTAATGAATGCAAACCAGCTTTCAGGACATCGCTGTCAGGAAGTTTGAACTTTGTGAAAATTTATTTTAAAATAGTACGAAAACTTTACCACACTGTGAGGAATCTGAATTTCTCACTCCTGCACAACCAAGTTGCCTCTCCTACCTTTCTACAGCAGGTCTGGAAGATTCTGCCCAGTGAGTGAGTGTTAAAATAATTGCCTGCCCCTTATTACAAAAACGAGGATATCAACTGTTGCAAGCAGTTCAGTAAGGGTTCATTCAACACAGTTGTGGAAAGAAGACCAACTGTAATGTGACATCCACAATGTTGAGCTGACAATTGTAGCCATGATTGAGATTTTAATTTTCACAATGTTGAACACACCTTCCTGAGGTACCCTCAAGATGATTTCCTTTCTGTCTTTGCAGTGGCCACCCTTCCTGCTGGGCTGCCATCTGGTGTCATTGTTGACCCCCTAATTGGGCTCCTGCTTCCCTGGTCTGTCCATCATCCTTAAGTGGACAAAACTTGTGGAGCTGGCTTCTTAATTAGCCAGTTCCAGAAAGATTGCAAACAACATTCCGCTCGGGCCACTTCCTGAACCACAATTGAGAACAGAGGCTAATGGTAAGATCATGACCTAAGTGTGTGTGAAGAATATATTCTTAAATTCCTCATTTGATCTACCATGTGTATTCTGGTATTCACACAATCAGCTTACTTTGGATTTAAATCAAAACACTATCAAACTTCTCCACAACTTTGAAGACTGCTATAAATGCTTCTTTTAGTCTTCGCACCAGAATTTCTGAAGTAAAGGGAACTTTGTATATTTTGTTTGCACTCCCTTTTGCTTCAATGTCCATTTGTGAAATTAACACCGAACGGCACACAGTAAAGCATATGTGGCCTACCTAAAATTTGAAGGAAATTCCTACTTTTCCTACTTTTGCATTTAACTCTTTTAAAAATTAACTCTTTATGTAACTCTACCCTAAGTCTCTATGCCATTATTTCTCATTCAGCTCCTGGACAATATCTGGCATTTTATATTTGCCACAGCAATTAACTTTTCACTGGACAACATTCACTCACCATTCACTGACCATTCTAAAGTTAGTGGGGTAAACACTTTGGAGGAAGCTGATTGAAACTTTATCTTGAAATCAAACTCCCCATTTCTTCTTGCAACAATCAACCTGGCAACTTAGATTGTTACTTTGTGTTATGGCTAGAAAGAACTGGATAATATGGGAGTCTCTTAACATTTTACACCCTTTAGAAAAATACAGTAATATATGCTGATTATAATTGCACATCCCAAGAACACAGACAGCAGCTCAGCATGTCATTCTATTATTTAGACATTGAGGTCTTGTCGAAACATTGAGTCTTCTCTAGAATACAGATAATGTTGTAGCCAGAATGTGGCTGCAGTCTAAAAGGATACTTAACCAAGCAGTAAATATACAAGTCCATCAAGTGAACCCAATCCAAATGATCACAAATCTATTTTAGCTAAATATTAATTGGAGTCGAGTGCATTAGTCAACTGAACTGCTGGGTTGGGCACAGTTACAAAGCCTTGAGTTAATTCATTGCTGTAGGAGATAAGAAAAAAGCTGCTAGGTGTGATATCTTATGAGTTTTCAGTACAATAGGGCAAAATTCCCCTGACTGCTGTTTCTAATAAAAGTTTTCAATGCCTTTTTTTAAGATAGATTAAAGTTGTTCCTAAAGCGCACACAAAGTTTTAATAGGCCACATTATAACACTTTCTTAATCCATTCATGAGATATTGTTGGTTGGGTTAACATTTACTGCCCAGACCCTCTTTAGAAGGTGGTGGTGAGTTGCCTTCCTCAACTGCTGCACTCTGTTTGGCACAGGCACACGCACAGTGCTGTGAAGGAGAGAGTTCCAGGATTTTGACGCAGCAGCACTGAAAGAATGGCAAGTCAGGATGCTGAGTGGCTGAGAGGGGAACTTACATGTTGTGTACCTGCTGCACTTTAATTCTATATATCCATAATAAGACCATAAGAAAGAGGAGCTGGAATAGGCTGGCTGGTCCCTTGGTCTTACTCCACCATTCAATAGGATCAAGGCTGATCAGGTATTCCTCACATCTACTTTATTGCATTTTTTCCAAAACTCTTGATTCCTTTATTCCAGATCATAGTGGTCATGCATTTGGAAGGTGCTGCCAAAGGATCTTTGGTATATGCTGCATATTGAATATAGTACACTACAGTGGTGGAGGGAATGAATATTTGTGAATGGTATGCCACAAAGAGGGTTTCTTTGACCTGGATGGTGTCCAGCTTCTCAAATGTTGTTGGAGCTGCACATATTCAATGATAATAGGGAATATTCCAGCACACTCCTGACTTGCACCTTGTAGATGGTGGACAGGCTTTGGGGTCAGGAGGTGAGTTACTTGCTGCAGGATTGCCAGCCACTAAACCTACTTTTTCAATCATAGAAATTATATGACTGTTTTAGTTTCTGGTCAATGGTCAGCCTCAAGATGTAGGTAGTGTGGGACTCAGTGATAGTTATGTGACTGAATGTCAAGGGGAGATGTTACAAATTGTAGATGATAATTACCTGGTACCTATGGGGAGCGTGACAGTTGTCATCACAGGTAAGAATATTGTCCAGGTCTTCCTCCACTTGGCATTGGACTGTTTCAGGATCTGAATGTCATAACTAGTTCTGAACATTGTGAAATCATCAATGATCATCTCCATTTCTGACCTTTTGAAAATAAATAGCTGAAGATGGTTAGGTCAAGAACAAAAGTGAGGAACTCCTATGGACATGTCCTGGAGCTGAGATGACTGGTCTGCAAAAGCCACAATTATCTATGTGCCAAATAGGACACCAACCAGTAGTGATACCCTGAGACTGATACCCAGTGACTCCACTTTTGCTAGCGTTCCTTGATGTGTCACTCTCACCTCACCTCTGGAATTCAGCTCTTTTGTCCATGTTTGAACCAAGGCTGTAATGAGGTCAGGAGAAAGGTGGCCCTAGTAGAACCCAAACTGGGCATCACTGAGCAAACTATTGCTGAGCAGCTCTTGCTTGATAACACTGTTGATGACACTATCCATCACTTTACTGTTGGCTGAGATTAGACTCATTTGGCTGAGTTGGGCTTATCTTTCTTTTTGGGTACAGGGCTTACCTGGGCAATTTTCCCCATTGTTGGGTAGATGCCAGTGTTGTAACTGCACTGGAACATTTGGCTAATGGTATGGTAAGTTCTAGATCACAAGTCTTCAATACTATTGCCAGAATATTGTCAGGGACCAAAGCCTTTGCAATATCCAGCACCTTTCATTATTTCTCAATATCACGTGAAGTGAATCAAATTGCCTAAAGACTGTAATGCTGGGGACCTCTGGAGGGACCAGAGATAGAGCATCCACTCAGCACTTTTGGCTGAAGATTGCTGTGAAAACTTCAGCCTTATCTTTCGCACTGATGTACTGGAATCCTTCCTCATGGGGATATTTGTAAAGGCTCCTCATCCTGGGTTGTTTAATTGCCTATCACCATTCATGTGTCAGAGTGCAGATTTTATATCTGATCCATTCATTATGGAATCCCTTAGCCTGATCTATCACTTACTGCTTATGCTGCCTGGCACACAATTAGTCCTCGATGTAGCTTCACCAGGTTGGCACTTAGTTTTTAGTTATGCCTGGTGTCTACCTGCACTCTGCATTGAACCAGTGTTAATCCCCCAGCTTGATGGTAATGTATTCTTTCGTATAATGTCGGTATCACTGGCTGGGCCAGCATTTATTGCCCATCTCTAAATGCTGTTGAGAAAACCACTGTGAGCTGACTTCTGGAACTGCTGCAGTCCATTTGATGTAGACATCCCTGTTAGGAAAGGATCTAATAACACATAAGTAATTGCAACGAGTCAGGATGGTGAGTGGCTTGAAGGGGAATTTGCAAATAATGGTGTTCCTATGTAGTTGCTTCCTTTGCCCTTCTGAATAGTAATGGCTATGGGTTTGAAAAGTTCTGTTGAATGAGCCTAAGTGAATTTCTGAAGTGCATCTTGTAGATGGTACACACTGTCCGTGAGTGAGTGAATGATCATGGATGAGTTGCCAAGCAAATGGCTACTTTACCCTGTGCGATGTCAAGCTCCTTGAGTATTGTTGGAGCTGGACTCAATTAGGCAAGTGAGAAATGTACCATCACTTTATCAACTTGTGCCTTGTAGACAGTGGACAAGCTTTAGGGAGTCAAGAGGTAAGCTACTCAATGCAGTATTCCTAATCTTTAACCGGTTCTTGTGGCCACGGTGTTGATAAGGTCAGTCCAGATCATTCTCTGGTCAATGGATACCTACGGGATTTTGATAGCAGAGGACATCAACTGCTTTAGTATCTGAGGAGTCACATCCGAGAGGTTCATTAATAACATAGCGAAAGATGGTTGTGTTGAGTGCACTTCTCTGAGGAACTCCTGCAGAGATGTTTTGGAGTTGAGATGACTAGACTCCAACAACCACAGCCACCTATGTATGTGCCAGGTATGATTCCGAACAGCTGGGAACTTTCCTCTGATTTCTATTGAATCCAGTTTTGCTAGGGGTCCTGATGTCACACTTGGTTGGATGCAGCCTTGATGTTAAAGGCTGTCCCTCTCACCTCACCCTCTGGAATTCAGCTCTTTTCTCCATGTTTGAACAAAGGCTGTAATGGTCAGGAGCTGAGTGGTCCTGGCAGAACCCAAACAGGCATCATTGAGCAGGTTATTGCTGAGCAGGCACTGCTTAATAGCACTGTTGATGATACATTCCATTACTTTAATGATAATCAAGAGTAGACTGATGATGCAGTAATTGGCTGAGTTGGGTTTGTCCAGCTTTACGTTTACAGGACATAAGTGGGCAATTTTCAACATCGTCGAGTAGATACTAGTGTTGTCGCTGTATAGTAGAATATATAAAACAGAGCATAGCAGAGAATAGCACAGTAGGGGGTGTGCTAGATCATAGAACAAAGAACAAAGAACGAAGAAACCTACAGCACAGGAACAGGCCCTTCGGTAGTAGATTCGCCAACTTTAGGTACATTTAAGTTGTCATTGGATAAGCATATGGACGTACATGGAATAGTGTAGGTTAGATGGGCTTCAGATCGGTATGACAGGTCGGCACAACATCAAGGGCCGAAGGGCTTGTACTGTGCTGTAATGTTCTATGTTCTATGTTCTATGAATTTGATCGTCCAAAATGCATCACCTCGCATTTGCCCGGATTGAACTCCATCTGCTATTTATCTGCCCAGCTCTCCAGTCTATCTATATCCTGCTGTAATCTCTGACAGTCCCCTTCACTATCAGCTACTCCACCAATCTTAGTGTCATCAGCAAACTTGCTGATCAGACCACCTACACCTTCCTCCAGATCATTTACATATATCACAAACAACAGTGGTCCCAACACAAATCCCTGTGGAACACCACTGGTCACAGGTCTCCAATTTGAGAAACACCCTTCTACTACTACCCTCTGTCTCCTGTTGCCTAGGCAGTTTTTTATCCATCTAGCTCGCACACCCTGGACCCCATGTGACTTCACTTTCTCCATCAGCCTGCCATGGGGAACCTTATCAAACGCCTTACTGAAGTCCATAGGTTGCAGCTGCTCACTCAGAGTGTCTTATGGATTCCAAATCTTGAGTTGCTAGATCCATTTGAAGTCTATCCCATTTAGCACAGTGATAGTGCCACACAACACAATGGAGAGTATTCTCAATGTGATGATAGAACTAAGCTTCCAAAAGGACTGTGTGGTGGTCACTTATACCAACACTGCCATGGACAGATGTTCTTAACGTAGGCAGATTGGTAATGACATTGTCAAGTATGCTTTTCCTCTTGTTAGACCCAGTCTTCTTGATTTGTAGCCACCAAGACAGCTTCTTCAATAATGTATTAAAATGCAGTTAGATTGATCTGTTTCCTTGATTTCAGCTGGTGAGGCTATTATGTTTGTCTCAGTGTTGCTAATCCAAGACAGGTGAAAATTGACTCCTAATTTTTACTGAGTGACTTCTGCTGGAAGGCAGCTGGATGTAGGTATACAAGGTGTGTCGGCTTCAATGATCTCCAGAGGGAAATGGTCTTTCACGATGCTCTGAATAGAAGATGGATATGATATTATCAACAAAGACACCAAGCCTTAATCCATGTCCCAGGAAGGATCAATGTGTTCAAGAACAGACAACAAGCAGAAACTACTTCTAAAATAATTATTTGACATAGTGCGGTCATATTCCATCGAACATGTAGGGTATTAACTCTAATTCTTGGTGCATCTGGATACAACTATAGAGTCCATACAATGTGGAGGCAGGCCATTCTGCCCATACTAACGTTCTGAAGAGCTACCCACTCAGACCCAGGCCCCTACCCTGTCACTGTAATCCTGCACTTTTCATGGCTAATCCAACCAAACCTGCACATCTTTGGAATGTGTGAGGAAGCTACAGCACCTGGCGAAAACCCAGGCAGACACGGGGAGAATGTGCAAACTCCAGACAGACAGTCATCCAAGGTTGGAATCAAACCCAGGTCCCTGTCACTGTGAGGCAGCACTGAGCCACTGTGCCACCTCCAGATAGTCTGTGTGAAATACTGTCTCTATCACTAGCACTTTGCGTGTCCCGTGTACATTATACTGCCCCATTGAACTCTGCATTTGTAGCACACAGCCCAAAATGTGCTCTGGTTTTACTGTGCAGTCTTATTGTGGAATTGCACACTGTGCTCAGGCATTAATTTCTCTGCGCATAATTCCTGGTCTAAGATATTTCATTTTCTTCTGACAATTTGGCAATGTTTACCAGAATGCATTAAGAGAATCTGACATTTTGACAGACACTAAACTTTCAGACATGAAACAGATCTTTCACATTGTATTAAGTAGTGACTCTTCTCGGAGGTAAAAGGAGCGGCAAATTATTGTGGCAGAGTGCTGTGTGAATGATGAATCTTACTATCAGGCTTTCAAAGAAATGCAGTTTACATGGGTGGGTTTCTTCAATTTGTTTTCTTCAAAATAACATAATTAACCCCGACAAATCTGTTACATTATGAAACCTTCAAGGGAGTACATCAGCTGCATACTTATAACAGAGTTCAATTATAAATGGGATTTTATTGAATCAAACGTTCCTTGCATGTTTTTGGATAGAGGGACTAAAAGGATAAGGGCTGCAAACATATGAAGTCATTATTTTGAAAATTAAAACTGGATTGTTTAGTACTGGACAGTAGCTATGTAAATTATAATCACCTCATTGATATTGAATCTGTCATACAGGCTATTTGGCCCATTGTTCAATTCTGGTATTTATGGTCCACATGGATAGGCAATAAATACAAGCTTAGGCAGTGATACCTTAATCCCATGAATAAGTAAAAAAAAAGTAATCTCCTTCCACACATATTCATATGATGCATTTAATGTCACCTTATAGCAATATGTGCTTAAAGCAATGTATGATGGAAAACTGAAACATATACAGAAAATGCTGGAGAAATGCAGGAGAGTGATGAGTCTGAAGACATTCTAAGGAGCCGAATTCAAAATGTTAACTCTCACCACAGATGTTTCCTGGCCTGGTGAGTTTCTCCAGCATTTTCCGTGCTTGTTTGACATCTCCCTTGTGTTCCTTTTCCTCCTCATTAATATATACAAAATATACGTTCATAGACACATCCCCCTCTGGCTAATATTAAGCTGCTCGGTTGCAAAGAGCAGTGTGCCTCCATCAACATGCCATGCTTCAGGTGGTCTGGGACAAGATGGATTCTGAGATCATTATATTCTCAGATCATGAGCTATGATAATGTAATAGCTCATGGGCAATTCTCTTAAATGTAGACTGTCATACTTACTCCACAAATTCTTTACCAGATTTATTAGTGATTGTCCTATATTTATGGCCCCTTGCTTTGGTCTTTACAACCGGGGATGCTTTGCCCATGTCAACCCTTTGCAATATTAAACCATGGGCTTGCCTACCCTGTCAGGTTGACATAAAAATTCCCAGTGGCTAAAGAAGAGTGAAAATGTTGTTAGGTCTTGGAAGCTATGTAGACTCTGACCTGGTTAGTACCTGGATGGAAGACCACCTGGGAGTACCTGATAAAGTAGGCTTTTGCCCTTTTATGGTACTGTGGTGGTGTGCCTACTGCTGAACTGAGAGGCCTGGTTCAAGCCCTACTTCTGAACAGGTAGCTTAGAAAAATAGGTTCAATTTAAAACAAAACATGGAATTGGCTAATACTCTACTTTTGGCTAAGAGGCAGTGAAATCCTGTGCTCCATATTGGTCTAAGATCATGAATTGGAGCTATGTTATTGTGGTGTGTACTGTTTGGATAGGTGTAGCCTCTGCAATCAGATAAGTGGATGAATTACTCCTTTGCTCTGATCACTGATAACTTGGCTTAATCAGCCAAAGAGAACATGGACATCACTCCCCTATATTCAGATGCAAGAGGCCTTCAGGTGCAGTTGGCCTTAAGCACCAGAACTGGGAAAACTTTACTTTTCTCTACACTACATAGAAATCATGAGATTCTGAAAAATAAACAATGTCAACATTCCACCAGGGCATAGACACATTAAGGAAGCCATGTGGACTTTACAAACAGAGAATGGTATTTTGAACAAAAACAAAGTTGCTGGAAAAGCTCAGCAGGTCTGGCAGCATCTGTGGAAGAGAAAACATAGTTAAGGTTTCGGGTCCAGTGACCCTTCCTCAGTCCCGAAACGTTAACTCTGTTTCCTCCTCCACAGATGCTGCCAGACCTGCTGAGCTTTTCCAGCAACTTTGTTTTTGTTCCTGACTTACAGCATTCGCAGCTCTTTTGGTTTTTATTCAATGGTATTTTGACATGATCAATGGGGCAATTGGTGCTAATAACGTATGATTTTTTTTATGTGTTTCACTTGTTCTTCCCCATTCCCCTGCAAATGCTAACTATCACTGTGTTGCTATGATGCAGCCACCAACTGATCTCCACCATCTCAACTGAGTGGTCATTGTCTAGGTGTGAGCATCGAAGGTGAATATTTGACCATGCAGTGTTATAGAGTTGTGCCTGATAATGTAGAGCTCATTGGAATTTATGGTACACAAGGAAGCCATTTGGCCCATCGAATTCATAAGCCCTGGGAAAGAGTAATCCTGCACTGATCCCACTTTCTAGCTCTTGGTCCATAAACCTGCAGGTTACAGCATGACAAGTATCTATCTTTTTATTAAAGATATTAAGGTGTCCTCCCTTTATCGCCCTATCAGACAATAAGACCCACGCTTTCCACTCTCTGGGTGAAACAATTTTCTTCCAGTCCCCTCTGCTCCTCTTGTCACTTAATTTAATTCTCAGGATCCCAAATTATTAATTTTTAAGTTCAGGAAAATGGATTGCTTTTATTCACTCTAAGTCCGTCATAATTTTACACATCTTTACGTAACCTTCTCAGAGCCTCTCCTGTGCCAAAGATGATAATATCAGCTTGTGCAACCTTCCTTCACTGCAATAATTCTCCCTGTCTGATAAAGGATTCATAAATCTACTCTGCACCTTTGGTAGTGTGTTCACTTCCTTTGGGTGAGCAGAACTATATACAACACTTGATCTATGTTTATACTGATCAGGCAAAACCTTCCTCTGAAGTGAGTGCAATCATTAGATAACAATCAGGAATGGGAAGTCTGCCCTGGTACGTCTCCCCTTTGTCTGCTAAGGCCTTAACTGAACTTGGAAAGTTGAGCCAGGGCTACGAATATTCAAATTAACATTTCAAGCTTAATCATGTGGATAATGTTAAAGATAAAATCCAGTATAGATATTTTTTAACTGTAGAATGTTCCCATGACATTATGAAAAATTATAATTGGCACCATTATGAAATTCTGTAATGATTACCAGAGACAAATTCAAATGAAATAAGAGTGTTGGTTATCATTAACGAAACAAGTGTTAACTGCAAACTGCAAGGCAACACAGTTCTGAGATTTTCTGTCTATTTCTTATTGACAAGTTGCCCTTGCTGATCTCATCCAAAGGCATCAGGTCTGTTGCCTGCTGACAGCACCCAGTTCTACTTTACCGCACCTTCGCTCAACCATTGCACTGACTGCATTGCCTGTCTGCCTGTCTCTGACCTAGATAAGCTGCAATTTCTTCCAATGAAGGTAATTGTCCCTGACTGACTGTCTCTTTCCACCATCTCCCACTCTTGCAACACCAAAATTAATTTTTGCAACATTTTCCACTAAACTAATCCTGTGCCAAATTCAAGCCAGTGCTGAACTGAGTTTCAAAACCTCTAATCTTCCTTCACAAAGGTCATTGACTTCCATATCATTGATAATGGGAACTGCAGATGCTGGAGAATCCAAGACAACAAAGTGTGGAGCTGGATGAATACAGCAGGCCAAGCAGCATCTTAGGAGTGCAAATGCTGATGTTTCAGGAAGGGTCAAGGCCCGAAACGTCAGCTTTTGTGCTCCTAAGATTCTGCTTGGCCTGCTGTGTTCACCCAGCACCACACCTTGTTATTTCGACTTCCATATAATTGTCTGTCTCTACATGTTGCAGCCTATCTGCTGTGGAAGATTCAACTGTGCGTTAGTCATCTCTAAACTCAATGATTTTGATGCTCTCCAGACCATTTCCCATCATCCACCTTTTATAGACTATTGCTCTTTTAAAATTCTAATGCCCATATCATAACCTGCAAAAAGTGTCACTAAGCATTAACTCTTTTATCAACTCTACACCAATTTCTGGTCCACGAACACCATGAATTTACCATTCTTACCTCCATATCACAATGGCTGACCCCTCTCTATCTCTAATCCTTCTTAAAGCCTTATGAGAAAACTGCAGTCTTCCAAAATTGACCTCTTGTGTGCATCTTTCATACTCTGTACAACTGACACCATGCCATCAGTTCTAGACCTTAGACGATAGAATTTTCTCCCTAAACCTCTCCAACTCACTCAATTCCTTCAAGGCCTTCCTTAAAACCTGCCTCTATTACCAAACTTTTCAGTAAGAAATTTTGATTTCACATATTGATATCAAATGACATTCTCTCTCAGTCCTGCATTACTCATAATAGATAATAATGGTATTAAGGTTGCAGTGATTGTAATGAGGTCAGCCAGGTTGACCTTGTAGAATATGATTCCCTGACTGGGGCTGTTAGCCCAATAGATATAAACAGGAATGGCAGGACTTCTGATTGCACTATGAGCTGGCTCTGAACTAGCTGGGTTAGTGACATGTACTACACATGTGTAAATAAAAGGTGACTTGGTGATGGGATACTGGCCTTTGTGGAGTTATTTCAAAAGACTTTAATGCAAAGCAACTTCTTAAATGTTCGTATAGGATATAGAAGGCCATTCAAAACTTTACTTGCAATCTCTCTACAATATGTTTTGCTTGATGTTAAATTCCTTTTGCTGTCTGAAGAAAAGTCATGGCAACTTGAAATGTCAACTATTTCTCTCTCTGCCGGTACTATCAGACTGGTTGTGTTTTTCTGGAACAGTTTTTCATTCGGGGTTCCAACATTTGCAATATTTTACTTTCATTATCATTGGTTTGGTTTGCTGGGAAGGTAACAAAAGTAACTCCATATTTTGTGCTATTTTTCTATGTCTAATTGAAACCTATTTCAGCAAAAATTTTCTGTTAGGGCCCATTCCCTACAAAGTTGACATTGTTTCCCTGATAATAAAGTGTGAAGCTGGATGAACACAGCAGGCCAAGCAGCATCTCAGGAGCACAAAAGCTGACGTTTCGGGCCTAGACCCTTCATCAGAGAGGATGAAGGGTGTGGCCCGAAACTTCGGCTTTTGTGCTCCTGAGATGCTGCTTGGCCTGCTGTGTTCATCCAGCTTCACACTTTATTATCTTGGATTCTCCAGCATCTGCAGTTCCCATTATCTCTGACATTGTTTCCCTGCCCACTTAAGTTGTATTGAATATTAAGTGAGCTGGCAATATGAACTGACCTTTCTTTTAAGGGTGTAGGGCAGTTGCTTGATAGATATAAAGCAACGGAACTCCATGAAGCCTTGAATTCCAAATCTTCAGTTCCGAGCATTGGTGAGACCACACTTGGGGCCCTCTGGTCTCCTCACACAAGGAAGCATATGCATTGCATTGAGAGTGGCTCAGAGAAAGTTCAGTCAGCTGATTCCCGCGATGAAAGTGTTGCCTTGTGAGGAAAGGTTGAATAGTTGGACCTATACTCGTTGCAACTTAGAAGAATAAAAGCTAATTTTACTTAAATCTTTAAGATTCTGAAGGATTTTGACAGAATAGATGCTGGAAGGACATTTCATCTTCTGCGTGAATCCAAAACCCCAAAACTCCAAATCTCTTCCATTTAACAGGTGGAAGTTCTCCTTTAACAGAACCATTAGTGGTTAGTGTTCTCTTCCACAGAGAGAAATGAAGGCCAGGCCTTTAATCTGAATCAGCCAGATTGGGACTAAGGATTGAGTCAAGCCACAATCTGATCAACCATGATCTTACTGAATGGCAGAACAGGTTCAATAGGCCGGATGGCCACCTGCTGCTTCCATTTCTAATGATCTTATGATCAAACACCATTAGCTCTATGTTTTATTCTTTGGCCTTGTATCAATTTTTGGTTGATTATATGCTTTTGCCAAGTGTTTTGCAGGTGAATTCTTATATGAAAGGTTCAATATAAGATTGCTGTCATTGAGACTTCTGGAAAGATCAGTACTGCCTGGTAAAGGATTCAGGGCTAAATTGAACATGAGTGGCTACAACTATTGTCTATTGAGTCATGTGTAATTTGCAGTTTCAGTAGCGATTATGATTTATGTTCCCTTGTTTTAGACAGAGTGGTAAGATTAAATAAATAGTACAATGGTTCTAGTTGTAAAGGAAAATAACAAAGTGCACATTTAGTGGAAGCTGGGCTTTCATGTTCAGGTAAATATTTATTTTATGCAGAGAATGAGCATTACTCTATAAATTCAAGTAAACTAAAACAAATTTAGGAAAGAAACTGTATGAAAGAAAATAAAAGTCATTGGAAAACCATGATAAAGTGTGGAAAAACATAAAAAAGTTGATTTAAGAAGTAATGGAGTACTGAAGTATCAGACTGAGAATGATGTTTATTTAAGTCCCGTTGGCATCATTCTGATGGCATGTCTGACCTTGATGGCAAAACATATTAAACTTCAGAGCTATGGAACAGAACAGTAGTAATAGAGAGTGAAAGTGAAAATTTATCAACAGATTCAGATAAGTTATACAACTGGATAGATTAAATTTCTTACTGACGCATGTAAAGTATTGCATATATCAGACATAAACTAGGCAATTAGCAGAGAGGGAAACTTATAACTAATAACAGTAATAGTGAGTTAATATTGGATTCAAATGGATTATTTGGACATGTTCCCAATTTTATGTTCCTGACAAGAATTGGACACTTTGTCTTTTTAGCATTCACACTTCTACTTGTAGCTGGGTGAGGGGTATTGGTGATTTCAATATCATTGTACAAAGCAAAAGTAAACCATTGACAGAAAGCATAAGCTAGACTAATGTTAGCCAGACATTGCAAAATCCAAAACAAAGTTGAGGATTAATTGTTCACAATAATACAAGAGATGGTAGTTCTGCTGCTTTTTGATGCTGAAATGTTTGGAAGTTCTGTGTGTGAAGCACTAAATTGCTCCTTTCATTTAAAACATCAGTGCCAGCTACATGAGTGGTCTTTGCTGATCAAGACCTGGCATTCACCCAGTTCCGTTCCAACCATTTATAGAAAGAGAATTGTGTCGGTATCTGAGTGAATGTAAAAATAACTTTGCAATTTCTATTTGTAGAGTTCATCAACAAGCAAACCTAAGCACTGAACAGCCGTCTACCTGTGTATACTGGGCAAATATCATTTTAAGCATTGTATTTAACCACCCTTCTCTTGAACACAATTTCAAACCTGTAAGCAGTCAGGTGGCAGCATTCCCACTAGCCGAGTTGGGAACTGTTGATGTCAGGACGCAGACAGAGAAGGGCAGAAATCCCAGTAAGTTACGGTCTAGCTCCAATTCCACAGGGACAGATCATCTAGAGGATGGCCAGTAGTTACAAATGGAGCCTGGCATCCATGAAGGTTTGCATCAGCTATCACAACCATACCCTTCCTGTTCTGACTCCAGCGTATTGGACTTGGTCCAGACTAACTTGGTCCCTTCATTGCTGACTGGAAATCACAATAAGTGTGGAGGGTGGGGCATTAGTAGTCCCCACTAATCACCTCTGCACTGCAAGTAAAGAATTATTTACTCTGAGTGCTAGAAACCAGCAAGTCAGTTTAAAGGGAATAAGGCTAAAATATTTCAATTAACGTGCAAAGCCAAGAGTCCTGAAATCAACTGTGGATGATCAACATTCTCCTGTCTACTCTTAATGATTAACTTGCAGATTGATCTGTACTTTTTAAACTTTAATATTTTTTGGGAACTTATTTCGACTCTGTGCATGTGTGTTTGATTATTATTTCTTTTTGCATATCATAACTAATAAGATCATTCTTTAATGGAGGCTAATGCTGGTCTATTTTGGAGTTTAACCCTGAAAAGTGTGAGGTGATTCATTTGGAAAGACAAATGTGAAAGCTGAATACAGGGTTAACAGAGATTCTTGGCAGTGTGGAGGTGCAGAGGGATCTTGGGGTTCATGTCCACAGTTCCCTGAAAGTTGCCACCCAGTTAGATAGAGTTGTTAAGATGGCGTATGGTGTGTTAGCTTTCATTAATAGAGGGATTGAGTTCAAGAGCCATGAAGTTATGCTCCAGCTGTACAAAAGCCTGGTTCAGTCACATCTGGAGTACTGTGTCCAGTTCTGGGCACCTCAATACAGGAAAGATGTGGAAGCATTGGAAAAGGTGCAGAGGAGATTTACCAGGATGTTCCCTGGAATGGAGGGAAGGTCTTATGAGGAAAAGTTGAGAGAACTGGGGTTTTTCTCTTTAGAATGGTGAAGGATGAGAGGTGACTTGATAGAGGTGACATGATCAGAGGTAAAGATAGAGTGGGCAGCCAGAGACTTTTTTCTAGGGTGGAGGTAGCTATTACGAGGGGGCATGGTTTTAAAGTAAGTGGAGATATATATTGGGGAGACATCAGAGGTAGGTTCTTTACTCATAGTGGTAGGGACGTGAAATGCATTGCCGGAGAGGGTAGTCGAGTTGGCCTCATTAGGGGCATTTAAGCAGTTATTAGATAGGAATATGGATGATAGTATGAGGTAGGGGTGGAGGTTAGATAGACCTTAGATTTAGGGTAAAAGTTCAGCACAACATTGTGGGCTGAAGGGTCTGTACTGTGCTGTACTGTTCTACGTTCTTATCTAGAGGATTGGAGTATAAAGATGCAGAAGTTATGCTTCCAGTATACAAAACCTTGGTTAGGCCCCAAGTGGAGTACTGAGAGCAGATCTGGGTGCCATACCTTAGGAAGGGTATATTGGTCATAGGGGGAGTACAATATAGGTTTACAAGAATGATCCTGAACTTCAGAGGTCAAGTTGAGGAGAGACTATGCAAATTAGGTTAGTTTTCGCTAGAATTTATAAAGTTAAAGGGTGACCTGATCAAAGTCTTCAAGATATTAACGAGAAAAGACAGGATAGAAAAATCTCTTCCATTTGGTGGAGATTCCAGAACTAGAGGGCATAGTCTAAAAATTAGGGCCAGGCCATTCAGGAGAATGGTAGAGGTTTGGAACACTCTTCCACAAACAGTGGTTGATGTAGGATTAGCTGTTAATTTTAATTCTAAGATAGAAACATTTTTGCTAAACAAAGGCTTTAAAGGCTATTGGACAAAGGCATTGTCGCTAAAATTGCAGATGACACAGGATAGGTGGAGGGACAGGGAGTTTTTAGGAGGCAGACAGGTTTAGGATGGACTTGGACAGGTTAGGTGAGTGGGCAAAGAAGTGGCAGGATAGTGTGAGAACGTGTGAGGCTATAAACTTTGGTAGGAAGAATAGAGGCATATACTATTTTCTAAAGTTGGAAAGGCTTCAGAGATCTGAAGCACAACGGGACTTAGGGGTCCTAGATCAGGATTCTCTGAAGGATAATCTGCAGGTCCAGTTTGCAGTTAGGAAGGCAAATGCAATGTTACCATTCATTTCAAGAAGGCTAAAATAGAGATAGATAGAATCCTTACAGTGTGGAAACAGGCCCTTCGGCCCAACAAGTCCACACTGACCCTTGGAGCATCCCATCCTGGCCCATCTCCCTATAACATACTTAATCAACACATCCCTGAACATTATGGGCAATTTAGCTTGGCCAATCCACCTAGCTTGCACATCTTTCGACTGTGGGAGGAAACCGGAGCACCCAGAGGAAACCCACACAGACACAGGGAGAATGTGCAAACTCCACACAGACAGTCACGTGAGGGCAGAGTTGAACCTATGTCCCTGGCACTGTGACCACTGAGCAGCCTTATGAGAGCAGAAGTGTACTGCTGAGGCTGCATAAGGCTCTGATCAGACTGCATTTGGCACACAGAATGG
This sequence comes from Stegostoma tigrinum, assembly GCF_030684315.1. Classification (NCBI taxonomy): domain Eukaryota; kingdom Metazoa; phylum Chordata; class Chondrichthyes; order Orectolobiformes; family Stegostomatidae; genus Stegostoma; species Stegostoma tigrinum. The sequence continues at coordinate 15,995,936 of NC_081364.1, forward strand.
TTTTGGGCTCCACTCCTAAGGAAGAATATGATGACGCTTGTCCAGAGGACATTTACAATAATGATCTTAGGAATGAAGGGCTTGTCTTTTGAGGAGTGGTTGAGGACTCTGGGTCTGTACTCAACAGAGTTTAGAAGGATGAGGGCGTATCTATTTGAAAATTAGAATAATTGAGGCCTGCATAGAGTGAATGTGAAGAAGATGTTTCCATTACTAAGAAAGAGTAGGACCCGAGGGAGCAGTCTCAGAGTGAACTGACAACCTTTATAGTGGAGATGAGGAGGAATTTCTTAGCAAGAGGCTGGTGGAACTCATTGCTGCAGAGGCCAAATCATTGACTGTCTTTAACACGGAGATAGATAGGTTCTTGATTGGTAAGAAGATCAAGGGTTACAGGGAGAAGGCTGGAGAATGGAGTTGACAAAAATATCAGCCATGATTGAATGGTAGAGCAGACCTGGTGGGCTGAATGGACTATTTCAGTTCCTATACCTTATGTTCTTATAGGTATTCAGAGCTTGGCCACAGATCAGCCATGACCTCATTGAAAGTTAGAACAGGTTCAAGGAGTTGAATAACCTACTCCTATTCGTATGTCTATTAGAGTTCTTTTGTTAACTCAAGGAGGCCTGATTACAAACACAGTTGGTTTGGGAAGAAGGTACCAACAGGGAAGGGATCCTTTATAAATTAACTGTCAAACAACTGAGGTGACGGGTGAGGGAAGGTATTTGAAGTACCCTATTTGGAACTATAACAACTGTTTGGTGTTTGCTTATAACAAATTGGGGGTCATGACCACAATTTTAACCCAGAGAAAATAAACTAAGGAATTAAAGATGGTAGGCTATCAACTTGAAATCAATTTAAAGCTATAGAGCAATCTGCATACCAGAGCTTTCCTAGCAGAATTGGGGGAAGTGATTTATGAGCGTTTAAACATTCTGTCCCTTGATCTGTTAAGCGATTGAATGAAGTCCTTGCAATTAGAATTTCACCAGAAAGCCAGAAGACCCAAAGTTATAAAAGTGGTAGTCAGTTTACAAGAGATTCAGTATGATGAAATGGGGTGAAATAGTGGCAGATCCGCCAATCAGAAATCAGTAGAAATCAGAATTTCAAGAAAAAAAGTGGAAAGACAAAGACAATGGAAGAAAGAAGAGATATGGGGGAAATAGGAAAGAGGAAAAGAGAGAGTTACCGAGATAAAGAAAGGGTGGCCATATTTCCTCAGGGCGAGACCAGCAAGCCTGTGTGATATCGAGGCTAAACTCCACTGCTGGGGAAAGCCATAGCTGGAGAATGCACTAAGTGCCAAAGTGCTGATAAATGGGATTGGGAGGAGGATACATGTCTTTGCTGATTGCATCTGGTGTAAAATTACATTGGCATCTATGACTATCGAACTTGTCCACATTCTGCCCATGGTCAGGGTCCACCTGCTCCTTCATAATAGCCTGACAGGACCAAAGGCAATAGCATCTCCAGCTGCCCCTGGGAAACTTGCTGAATTCAGGGAGGCCAAGCAGATTTGGTAGGACTTCTCCCTGACTGTGTGATCATGCAATTTATGGCTAGATAAGCTCGGCCAGTATAGGCCGAGCTGGCATTGTGAACAGAAGACCCTCCAGTCTGGTTATCTGAAAGATTATTTGGGAATCTAGAAGACGCCAGTGAAATAGTAAATGGAATGCCCTTGGCAGCAGCCTGGCAGCTGATCCACTGTTAAAAACAAACAGAAATTGTTGGAGAAACTCAGCAGATATTGCAGCAACTGTGGAGAGAAGGCAGAGTTAACAATTCATTCCACAGGCCCTTCTTCAAAATGCTGTACAAAACATTAGCTCAGACTGCTCATGCTGGAACTGAGGAAGATGCAATATTGATAACGAGATGCTGAGGAGCAAATGAACACCCCCTCATAGACCTGTAAATAAGGAGTGGACAGTGATCCACAGATATGCAATTCTGATGGCTGCATATGTTGTTATGCACAAAACCCAAGCTCACATCAGTCAGTATCTCTACCCTACATGGACACAGCTAGGTTTTGCAAACCTGCCACACTGACCCAGGTTGTGAGAAAACCCAATCTGCAATAATACTTGCAGCTATGATTCCTGAACTGGCTTTTGGGGAACGATCCAGCAAGGTCTCTGTATACTATGTGGAGCCTCTACCCAAATCAAAAAGGGGCTGCCAGCAAATCCTTACAATTATTGACATGACATTCCATTTCTTAGAGGCTGTTTCCAATAACCAGATCTGCCAAAGCAGTGGTAACCCAATTCTTGAATTAGTATGGTTTGATCAGCTAGATCTGGGTGCAAAGTTTTGTCCAAAAATATCTCAGGTCACATGTGAGTCTGTGTGTGATGCTGAAGAGCTCCACTTAGTCACAAGAGGTGCTAGGAAGGTACCAGCAGATGCGAAAAACAATGTGCAGGACATCCTGCCATGAGTACCTCCATGAATGGGATACATTTCTAGATTATCTTCTGTTTGCTACCAGGAACTGACCCAATGAATCACTGTATATAGTCCATTTGAATTAGTTCACATGCACCAAGTTTGAGGGACTCTGAAAGGAATCAAAAGAAGGTTTATGAACAGAAAGACAAAGTTTCCATGTCAGATGCTGTGCCAGATTTCCAACAGTGACTCGAGACCTTGTAAAGTGGCTGAACAACACTTGAAAATCTCTGAGACAACAGGCACACACATTATGGCCTTAACCTTTTAGCCAGGCGTCTATATGTTAATACTCCTACCAATATTCGCTGAACACTGAAAAGCTTAGCTCAGAGGTCCAAAGACAGCAATTGAGAAGTTTGAGGAAGTGAACTGAGGCCCTAGACCAGGGAGAAAAAGCAAAGGATGTGTCATGTCAACATGCTAAAGTAATACCACACTCAAAATGGTAACAGGCAGTCTGTCTCATTGTCACTGTCCCAGAGGATGAAAGAAGCAGTGAGAATGAGTTGGGTGCTTGATATGACTGAAGCCTGTGCTGATCCTCCTACTTGCCAGTTAACTATTACAGAAATACCAGCAAGCCTAGACTATTTACTTACCCACCTAAATACAGAACAGCGAGCAGGCTTAATGAGAACTACACATTGTATGACAAAGTCTTACGTAGAAACTAGCCAGGGTGCACCACACTAGTCATGATATGGATATGGGAGAGGCCCTTCGCAATTTGTAATATTCCTGTTAGCTGGACTCAGATTTGAGGGGAGTTTAACTACACGTTGGAGTGCTAACTTAGCTTAGCAGCAGTAACTGGAGCTCTCAGTTACTCAAGTTCGAAGATAGCACAGATAAGTCCATTAAAACAGCTTACATTTCCAAAGTAGACTTAAGAGGAACAGGCAGATGCCATAGACTGGCCAGATAAACAAAATCTTTGTCTTTATAACTCCAAATGACTTGTGTTAAGTTATGCCCTCAGGACTCTAAAATGCGCCAATCACTTTTCAAATGCTGATTAGTCAGATAGTGGCATGCTTATTTAATTGTATAGTATATCTGGACACGAGGTCTAGTGTACAGCAACACCTGGGAACCGTACTTAGAAAATAAAGTTGGAAGTTCTCTTCCAGTGGTCAACCTCAAAAAGAGTGATTTCGCTAAGGCTGAAGCAATCTATCTGGGACTTGTTGTGGGTCAAGGATGAATACCACCAAGATCTGCAAAAGTACAAGCAATAGGACAGGTGCCTATTCCTAGAACAAAATGAAGCATCATGAGGTTTTTAGGAATGCATGGGTTCTATCAAAACATCAGCATAGTTGTGTCAGAAGACAGAATAAAGCAAAGGTAACATTGACTGAGAAATGCTAAATGGATTTTGAGAAGCTGAATGTCATTTTAATAACCAAGGCTGTACTTATAGCTCCAACAAGTCATCAGTGAGAGTGACATTGATGTAGGGGCTTCTTTTTAAGGAAGGTTTATCAAGAGTAGTGAGACTCATAAGAATCTTTGCCAAGAAACCAAAGAAACATCAGAGATAGTAGTCCATGGTACAGAAACAACCCCTTGATATATTATTAAATCTCAATTACGGAGATAGACCCAAAATAGGTACAGAGACAACTGCTATATTGCAAAGCCTGTTAATGGTTGTGGAAACATTTGAGGCCAGGAATTGGAATTTATTTTATCAACTATACCAATTAAAAATTAAAACATGTTGCAGGGAAAAGGAATGAAATTTAGATGAAACTGGAGAGTTAACAGCAGGGAACAGTGAAACGACAAAGATGCTAAATCAATAGTTTGGCTCAGTTTCCATGGTGGAGGGCAATTTTACCATTCCTATTGGAACAGGCAAGTCAGAGGCAATAGATAGGGTAGAACATAGAACAATCAACATCAGTAGGGAAAAGGTACTCAGTAAACGATTAGAATTGAGGGCAGACAAGTCCCCTGGGCCTGAGGGCCTACATCTGACGGAAATAAAGGAAGTAATGGTGGAAACAGTGGATCTATTGGTTACAATATTCCAAAATGCCTGTACATGGGAAAGGTTCCAATGGATTGCAAATATGCTAACGGAACACTTTATTCAGAAAGGGAGGCAATATGTGAGAAATTACAAACCAGTTATTTTCCCATCTGTTTTTGTCAAAGTGTTAGAATCAATTATCAAAAAAAGGAATATTAGGACATTTGGAAAATCAAAACGCTATCTATCAGAGACAGCACGGTTTTATGAAAGGCAAATCATGCTTGAATAATTTTCTAGAGTTCTTCAAAAATATAACAAGCAAAATGGATAAAGGGGATCCTACATTACACCTGGACTTCTGGAAGGTGTTTGATAAGGTACTGCACAAAAGCTTAATTCACAAAGTTGAAGCATATGGGATTGAGGTAATTTATTAGCATAGATAGGCAACTGGCTGATGCACAGAAGACGGAAAGTTGTGATAAATGGGCTTTCTTCTGGATGACAAGAAGTAACTAGTTGAGTGCCAGAGGGTTCAGTCCTTGGAGCCTGGCTATTTACAATCTACATTAACAACTTGGATGCAAGGACAGAAGGCTGTATAGCTAAATTTGTGAATGACACAAAATAGGCAGTATGGCAAACTGCAATGAGGAAATAAGAATCTTACAAGTGCATATATATACGTTAGTAGAGTGGGCCAAGACATGGCAGATAGAGTTTAATTACGATAACTGGCAGGCCATGCACTTTGGCTGGAAAAAGAGTAAGGTGACCTATTGTTTAAATGAAAAGAGACTTTAGGGTATTCTGGTTGGTGTAGAGGGATCTGGATGTCCTTTTCCATGAATCACAGAAAACCATCATGCAGGTACAGCAGATAATAAAGTAAGCGGATGGGGTGTTGGCTTTTGTAGCTAAAGGAATCAAATATAAAGGTAAAGAAGTATTGTTGCAACTATACAAGGCATTGGTCAGACCACACCTGGAGTATTGTGCACAGTTTGGCCCTCTTATTTGAGGAAAGATGCAGTGGCATTGCAGGCAGTTCAGAGGAAGTTTGCTAGATTGATCCCAGAGATGAGGGGTTTGTCATATGAAGAAAGTTTGAACATTTTAGGCCTATACTCTCTGCACTTTAGAAGAATCAGTGAAGATCAAATTAAGATATTCAACATGATAAAAGGAATGAATAATATAGATGTGGAGTGGATGCTTCCTCTTGTGGGGCATGCTAGGACTAGAGGTCATAGTCTTGGAATAAGGGAAGCAAATTTAAAACAGAGTTGAGGAGAAATTACTTCTCCCTAAAGGTTGTGAATCTGTGGATTTGCTACCCCAAAGTGCAGCGGATGCTGGGACAGTGAGTAAATCTGAGAAGTTAAGCAGATTTTTAATTGATGATGAGTTGAAGGGCTATGGGGAGAAGACAGGAAAATGGAGTTGAAGAGCACATCAGCCATGATCGAATGGCAGTGCAGAATTCAATGGGCCAAATAGCCTTTTGGCTCCTCTACCTTATGAAATCAAATGTGATTACAGATACCTATCTAGAAATAGAGACCTAGTTAGAAATGACGATAATAAAGACCAAGTGAAATGAGAACTGATCTCATTTCATTCATGCGAGGGCAAGCATCATAAGCTTGGATCAGTTATGCACACATCGATCTTGAACTGCAATGTGATTCTTTCTTTAGAAGACCGTACTGATAATGCCAAAATGGCAGCAGATGTAAGTTCAGTGGCTGGCAGGAGACATACACTGAACACTACACATCATGAAGTGTCAAGGAAGTTTCAATGGAGGGGACTTAAAATAGAGAAGTGAATTTCAAACTGCACTTTAGTCTCCTTGGCTTTAGCTCAGACTGCTGAGGTACCCATGTATACTAGCTTGGGTTCAAGCATAAGTGCACTGAGAATGTGGTGTTTGGAGAATCCATCCTCTATTCACCCTGTTATTGGAAAACTGCCTAAAGTGGCTCCTTTTAAAAGATGAATTCATATGGTCTGGGACTAGCTTGCTTTCATTGTTCACCTGCTTCCTTTGTAACCAGAGGAAGCAGGTGAACAATGAAAGCAAGCTAGTTCATTCCTCTCCTTCTAGGAGCATGTCCCCTACCTGGAACTGAAATAACTTGCAGAATCTTGACCGGGGCCTGCCAGTGACATCAAAAAAATAGAGGCAGCTGACTACAAACAACTACAGTTGATTAATTTACTCGGTCCTGCCATACTTTCACTCTAAACATACACAAATACAGAGAGATCAGTGTTCTGATGCCAAGATTCCATGAAAGGTACAAATAATGCTCCATTTTGGGTTAGTATCCATGGGCTTTGCTTTCGATTGGAAAATTAATATGACCAAGAATGCTCAAACTCAGGCCTTTTCAAAGGAAAATGTGGGATCGTTTACAGCCACGGCCTCCCAAACCTCTTTTTCAGACTTTACTTGGAAGCTTGAAATGTGTTGTGACCACCACCATCAGTCCTCTGCCCCCATCGAAAGTGGGTGTGAAATGGATGGGGGGGGGAATAGGGTTTGACAACAGATCTATAAGGGCAGAAGGTAGAGGTGAGAAGATCAGGTGGGCAGTTGGAAGAGTGAGAAGCTCCATAGCAGCCATAACCATCATGGAGCTCAGGATTCCACTTCCTGAGCCTATTTCCCACTTTAGGAAGCCTTGGTTTAAGCTGTTCCAGAACATCTCATTTTGGGACAACATGAAGTGACAATTACAGGAACAAATTAAAATCAAACTTAAAACGAAAAGCCAAACCACATTTTTATTTTGTTTATTCAGTCTTATAAATTCAGAAATATGGTTCTTGTACATTTCAAATGATAATGTTACTAGAACTCAATACAATGTTAAAATGTTACACATTTTTAAAACTCCAATGGCAGTAGATTGGTCTGTCATATGACTTATTCCATTATTAGACGATCAGACAAGCTGACAGTTGGAACGTTGCCCTGATGGTATAATGCTCCATCTTGGAGGTAGGAGAAAGTGGGAAAGGAGTGAAGACAGAGGGAAAACTGACAATGCCCATCTCTTTAATCTGACTGCTATCGATCAAAGTAATGGTCAAGCAACTCTCACTTGTAGATTAGGTGAAGTTTAAGAATGTCTTCAAAATATATTTTCTCAATTCTTAATTTGCAAGTGTTCTGGACATTGTAGTCATGGAGAAATGAAAATTTATACTAACCTGGTGGTGGGAGGTAGGAAATCAGAATAATGGCTCTAGTCGATGGGTCATGTTGTTTTCCCCCTTCCTATTGTAATACAATGGAAACACATAGGACCAAGTTCCAGGATCCTTTTGTTTTTCAAGCAAAAGATTTGGAAAATTGGCACTTCCATTAGTTAGATATCATAACAATACACTCTCCAGGAAACTGTTGCTCACTGGATGGATGGCACTTTCTGGACCCAGGAAGGCATCAGATGGTTGCATTACTACAGCTGTGCAGGAGAGTTGATAAAGGCAGCAAGTGACATTAGACGATAGCATTGCAGTAAAACGTTTTTAATTAATGTCATATCTAGGCTTAAACAATGACATTAGATCAATTAATTTTAATCTGCAATGTTCTGAATTTATCATCCTTTAGGCAGTAATGAAAACAACGTCAAAGCACATAAGGAACCACATTTCTTTGTATGTATCCATCCAACTCCCCGCCCCATACATCAATGTCAGTGTCAATATTCTCCCAATTGGTAATGTTTTACCACTTCTTACAAACATAACATGTAGTGCTTTGTTTCTACTTCACACACCATCCATCCTGTTAGTATCTCGCAACAGATCACAATTCAGTTTAAGTGATGAGTACCTCCATCATTTGGAGTTCAAATTTTGCTCAGTAGACTAGGTTCAAAATTGTCTTATGAACTCATTAAATTAGCAGTGTCAGGGAGCAGACTTGGATCACCTCACACTGGAGTGGATTTGAACCCAAGTAGTAGGTAGAAACAAGTATGTCCCAGAACATAGAGCCACAACAATCCTTTCCCCACCCTCCTTCAGCCTGGGCTGGATTGTATCACTTGACAAGAAACAAAAATGATTCTGCTCTAATGAACAGCATTACCCCTTCCCTGATTGATAATTGCTTTCCGTACAATCAAAGGTGGGCCACCATTTAAAAAAAGGGTGCAAAACAAGAAGGGCCATCACAGTCCTTTGAGCATTAAAAGGAACAATATGGGCTGTGCTGGCTTTATCCAGAGTTGACCAAACAATCATGTTTAATCTTACTGAAGTGTAAATAGATTTTTAAAAATCTGAAACTTTCTCAGGTTCTATCTTGCTGCACTCAACATACACATCAAAATTTCAAGCTTCAACAACACAAAACAGCTTCAAGTATTTTTGTTGCATTAATAAATTAATGAAAAAATGCTCTTTATCACAATAACATAAATCAGTAAAAAATAATAAGATAAAAATTTCATCTCTGAATTACAAAGATACAAAAATGTATAAAAAGTTTTTTTTTCTCACATTCACCACCCCACCCCAAAGATGTTGGATATGCTTGAAGAGAAGCTTTCATTTATTTGTTTTTAAAGCAAGGAAGAAAACCATCACTCACCGACCACTGGTGTTCTGAAAGAAATTAAAAGCTAATGCATCACAATGCTCAAGACTTAATACTGCTTCCTTCTTCAAAAGGAAACAACGAAGATACAGTACTGTGGCAGTTTCTCAGTTTATAACCAAAGATCTTCTGTAAAATGAATGATTCCCAGGCAACCAAAATGACAACAAGAGCAGAGTTCTAGCAGCTGCATCTCGGCTATCTGGTGACGTTTTATTCATAAACCATTTGGGGTCAGTAGAGATTGCTGTTTAGTATGTGAAACTAAGTCTTCACATGTAACACATTCTTTAAATATTACAATAATTGGTATTATTAGAACAGTGGAACATTGACTTTTATAGAGCTCTTGATTTTTCCACTATCATTGAGCAAGGTTTGTTCATTTTAGGAGTGGAGTATGTTAAATATGTAACTAATTCTTTGAAGAAGTTGCTTAGGTCAGTGTTCCAAAACTGTGCTCAAGGTGAATGATGTGCAAGATCGAAACCTATATTTGTCTGATCACCCAATCTACCACACATTTCTGCTGATCAAACAGGAGTTCCAAACAGTTAGTAAAACAAAGATGGGGAGTGCTACATTTGCCCTGTTTTGTAACCAGAAGGGTCATGCTTTCTTGTGGATACAAGAAGCACTGTGCCTTTATGGGGGATCAATATCTTCATTTTAAGGGTAGTCTTGCAAGGCTGCTATACCATGCCTTTGCACAAACTACCGACTAATGACACGGTAAGTGACAAGAGTACATTATGCCAATTCTACTACTTACCAACAAATAAATAAAAATCAGGATTTTGAAAATAAAAATTACAGACTTCTTCATGCTCTCATACAGGGGCTTCATGGCTTTAATCCAGAGGAAATATACTGAATTAAAGTATTTATAGCTAACAGAATAAGACTCATTTTGTCTTATTAATCTCACTCTCTAAAATGCAACAACCCAATGGTTTTAAATTGATTCAAGTTTTTTTTTAAGTTACCCAATTCTCACCTACAACTCTTCAATTGTGCCAGGTCCATTGAATGGTTAATGTATTTACAATATTAACTCAAGTGTATTACACGTCAGAAAGTTAATGTTAGAAAACATTTAACCATTCATGACGTAAAGGCACAATCTTGTTGGTCTGGGGAGTTTCCATAGGAGCTTAACTGAGAGCTACAAAAACTTGACTGAAATTCCTTAACGTTGGCCATCGGAGTAAATGTGACCCTATTATGAGTTGCAGCTTGCTTACAACACCTCTGGTGTACTTGCAGCCCGGAGACTGCAGTGGTTCAAGAAGGTAGCTTACCATCACTTTCTGCAAAGTAATCAGGCATTGGCCATAAATGTTGGCTAACCAGTTACGTTCACATCACATGAACGTATTTTTAAAAATGAGCTAAATATTGTACAGTTAACCTAATTCGCAGGTGGCTAAAGTACATAATTAATTACAAATTTTTAGAACACATTGTGGTGCCATTTTCCCTGGTGAAGACGATGCTGTTTATTATCAGGGATAATACATATGAGAGGTTTAAGAGGGTAGAAACTAGAAGGAGTGCAGATGCTGTAAAATAGGAACAAAAACAAAGTTGCTGGAAAAGATCAGCAGGTCTGGCAGTATCTGCGAAGGAGAAAACAGATTTAACGTTTCGGGTCCAGTGACCCTTCCTTGTTGTTTAAAACAGGGTATTTGAAGGAATGTTTGGGACAATGGTGCTTAAAATAGGACTGCAAAGGGTAGGGTATTTTCAGATAAGATTCTAATTGATAATGAAAACCAAAACAACAAACACTGCAACAGATTATGTATCAGTGATAATGGGAACTGCAGATGCTGGAGAATCCAAGATAATAAAATGTGAGGCTGGATGAACACAGCAGGCCCAGCAGCATCTCAGGAGCACAAAAGCTGACGTTTCGGGCCTAGATCCTTCATCAGAGAGCAGTCAGCTTTTGTGCTCCTGAGATGCTGTTGGGCCTGCTGTGTTCATCCAGCCTCACATTTTATTATCCTGCAACAGATTATACCCGGTCAGAACTAGAATTCACTAGAATTTCTGGAACTGTACACCTGCATTTCTGGAATATATGGATAATATTCATTTGAGATTCTCAGAAGTTGCATTCCACTGTTAAGATGTGCATTAGCTTATTTTGTGAACACCGTGTTGAGTAGGAATGCACAGAGAAATTTATGAGCTACATTACAGCATGAACTTAACCAGTATGTACTATGTTTATAAATAAACTCTTGTTTAAGATTTATATGTCTCCTGACCACGATATAATGATGATTTCTGCTGTGAAGCCCTCCTCTACTTAATGAATAGATTTATTTCCTGGACAAAGATTTAGGGTGCCTTGCCTGTCATATAAGCATTTACGTACCATAATAGTGCAGAACCTTCAAATATCACAACTGGAAACACGTTTATAAAAATAATGGTTCCATTATTTTAGATAAAAAGTTTGTTGGAGCGATTTTGCATGTTTTCTTAAAGGAGCCTTGTGAATGGCTAATTGCACCATCTTCTCAACTCACCAGATTAAACTGAGTCATCTGAGTGCATGTACTGATTTGGCAGTGCAATGCTTATTTGTGCACTTGTGAGGGGGAGTGAAATTATTCACAACAGCAGGTTATTCAGTAACATGTTCTATATGATGCAGATTGGCATAAACTGGACAACTCCAAACTCATCAATTGCATCATTTCCTCCTGAACAAAGAGATACTGGATTGCAAGTCAATCTCCATCAGGCTGTACTGGAGGAGCAAACTACATGTTGCTACTTACAGTATGAATAGAGTAAACTCTCAATTAGTCCCAAATGCAGTTATTACCATATTAATATTTATCACTTCCAATGGATAACATGAGCCTGTAATTATTCCACTGTAAAGATTAATGAGAACTTGAAGAAATATAGGCTGTTGCAGATCTTGAGCTTGAACACTAGAGGATGGCAGTAGTTTTCTTCCTTATTTAACCTATCTACCCTGTTATCTACCATAAAACTCTACAGAGAAAGATGAATGTTGCCGCTAATAGAGGAGATCATCTCTCTCTCAAGTGGGTGTGGAAATTAATATTCTCTAGTCTGGAATGTTCAATATTCTTTGCTTTTTTGGCACTCACATTGGTGCCCGAATCAGTGCGATTTTAAAAGTTGATAAGGTCCTCTGATAGGAACAATTTTGAGAATGAAGTAATATCTATTTCCCTTTTGTTTAAGGACCCAATATTCTGCAGGCTGTGGCTAACTGCTTTGATCCCTTGGTTTTAGGTAGAGTGATTTGTCCTGTTTCTCAGTAACATTTGGTCTTCGTGCCACTTCAGCCTTCGGGTATCCAGAGACAAAACGCAGACACAGGAAAGTGATATTGCCTCAAGACTGCGTGTCAGTTCTTGCCATTCTGTTTAAATAAAAGCAAATTAAGAATGCACTTATTTTAAATTCAATCAAGAGCAAGCAGCAGTGTTAAGCATCAGAATTCAGCATGTTCAAAAATAACTGGTTAGTGCATTTTAAAACAAACAAGTTGATCAAACTCAATGCAGATACAGTCTCAATTTCAGAGTATAGGACTGATTTCTACCTACTATTTAACCTCAGTTGTGCTGATTTTTATTTTCATCCACAGAATCCATTTAATCTCCACAGTGTGGAAACAGGTCATTTGGCTCAAAAAGCCCTCACCAATTCTCTGAATAGACCATAAGACATAGGAGTGGAAGTACGGCCATTCGGCCCATTAAGTCCACTCCGCCATTTAAATCATGGCTGATGGGCATTTCAACTCCACTTTCCTGCACTCTCCCCGTATTTCTTGATTCCTTCTGAGATCAAGAATTTGTTGATCTCTGCCTTAAAGGCATCCAACGTCCCGGCCTCCACTGCACTCCGTGCAATGAATTCCACAAGCCCACCACTCTCTGGCTGAAGAAATGTTATCTCATTTCAGTTTTAAATTTACCCCCTCTAATTTTAAGGCTATGCCCACAGGTCCTAGTCTCCCTGCCTAACGGAAACAACTTCCTAGCGTTCACCCCTTCTAAACCATGCATTATCTTGGAAGTTTCTATTATATCTCCCCTCAATCTTCTAAACTCTAATGAGTACAATCCCAGGATCCTTAGCCGTTCATTATACGTTAAACCTACCATTCCAGGGATCATCCGTGTGAATCTCCGCTGGACATGCTCCAGGGCTAATATGTCCTTCCTGAGGTGTGGGGCCCAAAATTGGACACAGTATTCTAAACGGGGCCTAACTACAGCTTTATAAAGCCTCAGAAGCACATCGCTGCTTTTATATTCCAACCCTCTTGAGATAAATGACAACATTACATTCGCTTTCTTAATTACGGACTCTACCTGCAAGTTAACCTTTCGAGAATCCTGGACTAACACTCCCAGATCCCTTTGTACTTCTGCTTTGAGAATTTTCTCACCATTTAGAAAATAGTCCATGCCTGTATTCTTTTTTCCAAAATGCAAAACCTCACATTTACTCACATTGAATTTCATCAGCCATTTCCTGGACCACTCTCCTAAACTGTCTAAATCTTTCTGCAGCTTCCCCACCTCCTCAGTACTACCTGCCTGTCCATCTATCTTTGTATCATCGGTAAACTTCGCCAGAATGCCCCCAGTCCCTTCATCCAGATCATTAATATATAAGGTGAACAGTTGCGGCCCCAACACTGAACCCTGCGGGACACCACTCGTCACTGGTTGCCATTCCGAAAAAGAGCCTTTTATCCCAACTCTCTGCCTTCTGTCAGACTGCCAATCCTCAATCCAAGCCAGATAGCACCCCACCCTGTCTCACCCAGCTACCTATCCCTGCATTTCTCATGGCCAATCCACCTAATCTACACATCCCTGGACACTATGGGCAACTTAGCATGGCCAATCCACCTTAACCGCACATCTTTGGACTGTCAGAGGAAACTTGAGCACCCCGTGAAAACCCACACAGACATGGGGAGAACATGGAAACTCTACACAGTCACCTGAGGCCGGAATCTCAGGTCCCTGAAGCTGTGAGGCAGCAGTGCTAACCACTGAGCCACCATGCCACCCCAAAAATTATACCCTTAGACCAACGAGCCATCGCCAGGCCAAACTGGACCTCATTTCTAATTGAAGAACAAAACTTAAATTGAAGATCACTAGCAATCTCAAAGTTGCAGTGAAACGTACCAAATTCAAATATAGCGTGGACAAATGAAAGTTAGTAATATCGCAAGCTAGGACTACAATACTCTGAAAAGTGGGGCTGAACTCCAGTAATGGCATACAATCAGAAGTGAAGCCAGACATTATCAAGAATCAGAACTGAGACATCAAAATCAAACTCATGTGAAAACTAGCATTTTTATTAACCTCATCATTAACAAACTCATTGTTGTGAAGTGGTGGCTTAGAGATTGGGCCTGGCAGAAGCCACCTGAAGTTCGGTACAGAAAGATAAACATATTGGGTATCTTTAGTAAGTTTTCTCATACATGCCATTTTGAGCAGCAAAGGGCGGGTGCTTACCCAAAAGGACAGATAGTAATAAAAAGGAGAACTGATTATCTGGTTTAACAAGGTGTAGGGCTGGATGAACACAACAGGCCAAGCAGAATCAGAGGAGCAGGAAAGCTGATGTTTCGGGTATAGACCTTTCTTAAAAAAATCTAGCTTCATTTTCTGAAGAAGGGTCTAGACCTAAAATGCCAGCTTTCCTGCTCCTCTGATGCTGCTTGGCCCGCTGTGTCCATCCAGCTCTACACTTTGTTATATCAGATTCTCCAGCATTGGCAGTTCCTACTATCTCTGTAACTGATTATCTGGGCCTTGTTTGCTGCATGGTCAAGTTAGATCTATTCATTGATATCAGTTTGCAGGTTAGAGAATAGCACTAGTATTGCATTAGAGAGTGAATTTTAACTGCATACTATGTATATTGGCGAATCAACAAGAAATATTTGCAAAGTGAATGAATTAGAGGAAATATGGTTTGTCTAAGGTAAGAGGAAATGTGGTCTATTTAAATTCATTTTGGAATGTTATATATAAAACAAATGAACTATGCTAATGATACACAACACAAGTCAATGCCTTGTATTTCACACTCTTATATTGCTAAAGCATTGAAATCCTGTGTGGTGGGGTGAATACAACTTAATTCATTTGAAATTTTTTTTCACTAGGTACACGTGAAATGGAACAGTGCAACTACTTAGAGCGTTCCGTGGCAATGAGGCCAGACTTATCCTTCATACCAATTGGAAGAAATATGATCAACTGAAGTTTATATAACTTAATAACTAAGGTTAGATAAGAGGGGTGAAAAGAAACAGTGTGTGGAGTATGAACACATGAATGAAGCAGTTAGGAAAGATGGCTGGTTTCTGTGCTGAGGATGTCAAGTTTTATGTAACTGAACAAGATTTGTATATCAGATGTTCAGTGTGTGTACATACGATATTCAATGTTAATAGGTTCAAGCAGGGTAGATCAAAATACACGTAGTGAAAGGGAACTGCAAGTAATTGATCCCCTTTGGCATAACAGAATTCCAGTTTAATGTATGTGGTAGAGGTGTGGCCCATTCCTCGATCCTGCACCACTGCATTCACCCAAGCTATCTTTCACTTTACACGGAGGTCAAAGATGGACCACATGGATACCATTTACAAAGCTCTAGATAAAGGTGGAGAAAGGATATACCCAATACCACCCTCATCCTGATGGCAAACTTTGTATTTGGCTACATGAAGCTGTGTGTTGACCAGCAGTACGCAAACACCAAGTGTCACTACGCACTGAGGTTCTATCTGTCCCTAGCGGTATGAAGGATAAGTCTGGCCTCGTTGCCACGGAACGCTCTAAGTAGTTGCACTGTTCCATTTCACGTGTACCTCGTGAAAAAAAATCACCTTTGACCTCAAGTATATCAAGCAGTGATGAGCACATAGCATCCTTGAGACCATGCGGGGAAAAAAAGACGGTTGGTTCTGTCAGGTGGTTCCGCAAGCAGATTGTCAGTCATTTGGCAGACTGTTTCATTGCTAGAACTTTCCAAAAAGCACCAAGACGTTGCTTGGTGGGTGGTGAGGAGAGAACTACCTGGCTGATCCTACATGTACGCCCGGACTTTCTGTACCACCGCACGCTGCCCTCAAAGCAGCTGTGATGGGATACAGACTCTCACACAACTCATTCTGGAATAGGCCTTTGCAAATACAGTCTGAACAGAGATACAGTGGCTTTTGTTGAGGTTCGTTCGAAGCAGTCGAAGCATGACGTAGTACTCGGTGCTCTACAGGCTGTTCCGCGGGACACACACAGACGCAAATATCTACTGCACCTGGAGGACCATCAACACAGTGAAAGATGATCTTTGGCCAGCCCAATAACCTGTTGGTTTCCAGTGATCAAAGTGGATCTTGACTGAGTGTCGCAGCCAGTGCAAGGTCCAGGGCTAAATACTGAGGGATGCATTAGAGCTTGGGATAGCTGCTGTCAGGACAGAGTGGGGAAAGACAAACATCTAAGGTCTTTCTGCCAAAATACAAGGGTCTGTTCAGTTGTGAGACCTTCCTATTGCCTCAAAATGAATGTAAATAACTTCTTGCATGAGTAGAAAATGCCTTTTTTTTTGCAACAGCAGGAAAGCTCTATGAAATGTCAAAATTTCAATGTTTTGTTTGGTGTTTTTCTCTACAAAGACGGTATAGGATTGATTTAGAACCTTTGTATGTACTTACGGATGATTTTTATGAATAAATTACATTTTTGCAGTAAAACAATTATTGAATGATTCTTTTTGTGCTCTCTGCCTGAAGGCACGTCCAACCTACAGCCTTCATCATGGGTAGGGCAAAGAAGTAGATCTTGATACCATCCCACTGAGAACATAAATTGAACTACTTGCTTGAGGTATCAAGCTGATCAAAACCAGGGTTCATCTAACTATGTGCGCTGGCCCCAGGAGTCCAGTTTGAGGCGACAACACACTTCCACACACATGCTGTAGCCTGGAGGTATAGATAGTGATTGCAGAGGCTTCAATTTCCTTTCCTTCACCTGGCTGATCAGGAATCAGTCCCTTTCTTTACTGCTCGCTATCAGTGTGTTGTAAGGATTTACACGTTGATACTCAGCCATGTTATGAGTGAATCTTTCTTGGTCATCATGTTCTCAGATGGGACTTAATGAGTTATTACACATTGAGGTTGGTGCAGCATTAACTTTTGAAACTGGATGTCGATGTGTTAGCACGCCGATTGCTGTCTGCGGAACCTCTGAGCAGCCATGACCATGTAGATTAGAAAAAATGTTACACACGTCTGAGTAACAACATGGGTTGATTTATTTTCACAACTCTGAAATAATGCAACTCAGAAGGGTGAGCTGAAAGTCAAATCTTGTCATAATGAAGTTGGTTGTAAACTGCAACACTAGTGCTTGGTTGGGGATCAAACTCCAAAAATCATTATGAAATTCTAACTCTTTCAAAATTTACTTGTAACAGGCTGTCACTTATTGGTTTCATGCCCAAGATAATTTTATAGCAATGAGTGAAAAAATTTATTTCAAAGTAACATGTTTCATTACATTTTTGAATTGGTTCTAAATCTTGGTTACTTGAGCAACATTACAGTCATGGAGATACACGGCATGGAAACAGACCCTTCAAATCATCTCTTCCATGAAGACTAGATATCCTAGATACATTTAGTCCCATTTGCCAGCATTTGCCCCATATCCCTATAAAATCTTCCTATTCATCTACACAACCAGATGCCTTTTAAATGTTGTAATTGTATCAGCTCCACCACTTATTGTGGGCAGTTTCTCCATACACTTACCACCCTCTGCATGAAAGAGTTGCTCCTTAGGTCCCTTTTAAATCTTTCCTCTCTCACCTTAAACCTATGCCCTCTAGTTTCGGACTTTCCACCCCAGGGAAAAGGCCTTGTCTATTTACCCCAGTGAAATTAGTCCCAGTCTATTTAGTCTTTCCCTATAGCTTAAACCATCCAATCCTGGCAATATCTTAGTAAAATCTTCTCTGAACTCTTTCAAGTTTCACACCATCCTTCCTACGGCAGGGAGATCAGAATTGCACAAGTATTCCAAAACTGGGATAACCAATGTCCTATACAACTGCAACATGACCTTCCAAAACCTACACTCAATGCACTGACCAATAAAGGCAAGTATACCAAACGCCTTCTTCACTATCCTATCTACCTGCGACTCCATTTCAAGGAACTATGAACCTGCACTCCAAGGTCGCTTTGTTCAGCAACACTCCCCAGCACCTTACCATTAAGTGTATAAATCCTGCCCTGGCTTGCCTTTCCAAAATGCAGCACTTCATGTTTACCCAAATTAAACTCCGTCTGCCACTCCTCGGTCCATTGGCTCATCTGATCAACATACTGTTGTACTCTGAGGTAGCTGCCTTCAATGTCTGTGAAACCTTCAGTTTCATTTGTAAACTTACTAACCATATCTCTTATATTCACATCCAAATCATTTATGTAAATGATGAAAAGCAGCACACCCAGCACTGATCCTTGTGGTGATCCACTGATCACCAGCCTCTAGTCTGAAAAGCAACCCTTCACCACCATCTCCTGTCTCCTGCCTTTGCACCAGTTTTGTACCCAAATCGCTAGTTCTCCGTGTTCCATGTGACCTAACCTTGCTAACCAGTCTACCATGCAGAACCTTGTCAAATGCCTTACTGAAGTCCATATAGATCACGTCCACCACTCTGCCATCATCAATCCTCTTTGAAACTTCTCCAAAAAAACTCAATCAAGCTCGTGAGACACGATTTTCCACGCACAAAGCCACGTTGACCGTCCCTAATCAGTCCTTGCCTTTCCAAATACATGTAAATCCTGTCCTTTAGGATTCCCCCAATAACTTGCTCATCACTAACATCAGGCTCATTGGTTTATAGATCCCTTAGATTTTGTTATCACATTTCTTGAACAGTGGCACCAAGTTAGTCAACCTCCAGTCTTTCGGCACCTCACCAGTGGCTATCGATGCTACAAATATCTCAATGAGCCCAACAATCACTTCCCTAGTTTTCCAAAGGGTTCTAGGGTACACCTGATCAGGTCCCGGGAATTTATCCACTTATACGCCTTTAAGCTGTACAGCACGTCCTTCTTTCTAGAAAGGACATTTTTCAAGACGTAGTTATTATTTTCCCACAGTCTATATCTTTCATGCCCTTCTCCACAGTAAACTGTGATACAAAATACTCATTTAGTATCTCCTTCATTTCCTCAGCTCTACATGTAGGTGGCCTTGCAGATCTTTAAGGGGCCCTATTCTCTCCCTAGTTACCCTTTTGTCCTTAAAGTATTTATGAAAATCTCTTTGGTTCTTCTTAACCTTATTTGTTAAAGCTATCTCACTTGGCCACCCTGATTTCCCTCTTAGGTATACTCTTACTGCCTTTATACTATACTAGGGATTTAGCTGATTTCTGCTGTCTATACCTGATATGTTTCTTTCTTTTTCTTAACAAAGCCTCAATTTCTCTAGTCATCCATCATTCCGATCACTTGCCAACATTGCCCTTCACCATTACAGGAACATACTGTCTCCGGACTTTCATTTTCACTTGTGCTGAGTTTAATTGTTTTTCTTTCTTCATCAATCGGTAGTAGATTCGCCAACTTTAGGTACATTTAAGTCGTCACTGGATAAGCATATGGACGTACATGGAATAGTGTAGATTAGATAGGCTTCAGATCGGTATGACAGGTCAGCACAACATCGAGGGCCAAAGAGCCTGTACTGTGCTGTAATGTTCTACGTTCTATGTAATCATCCTTTTATTAGGCATCATAAAATCAAAATGTAAAGCATTTGCAGTAAGATACTGCATAAATACGGCAAATGGCTTTTTTTAAATGAGGCTGCTGATTAAGTATTGAATTATGGTACATTTTGAAATAACAAATTGTAGAGCTAGATAAACACAGCAGGCTAAGCAGCATCTTAGGAGCAGAAAAGCTGATGTTTCGGGCCTAGACCCTTCATCAGAAATCTCTACACTTTGTTATCTCAGATTCTCCAGCATCTGCGGTTCCTATTACATATGGTACATTTTGATTCCTTATGTGAATTAGATTAGAGATAAACAAATTCCTTACATTTACAGGCTATGCCTGTTAACTAAAGACTGATCATGCAGATTTCAGAGTTTAAAGACCACCATTGAAATCCTTTGTGACACCTTGTATGTCATCTCTTCAAATTCCAATCCAATATAATTTCTGTTTTCTGGCACATCTTTTTAATCTATACCAATGCCGTTTTAAGGCTTTTAAGAAATAATCTCCTTGAAGTCCAAGAACTTTTATTTAGGATGTTAAAGGAAGGTGTTTTCAGAATCAGTTAACATTCATCACATTTGTTTTCAATAATTAATTCAGAGAAGTGGGATTAAGATGTGAGATTTCATTTTATTCAGATAGAAGAGCTATAAAATGTCAGGTAAAGCCAGAAAAACTCTGAGAACTATCTGCATAAATTACATTTTGATAATGAACTAGTTTAGAAACACTCATCATCCTTGAATTGAATTATTGTATTTCTGTTTTACAGAGGCTTAATAACAAAGCAAGTATTTGCCTCAACTGATCCATATATGTTTATGCTTCAATCAAGTTTCATCCCAATCATTTTCAGCTAAACTAAAACCTTACATTTCAGATGCTGAGAAGTACTTCACTCTCCTCTATTAGGACTAATCTTCTCAACCATACTTTTCAATCTACATTTTCGCCTGGATGGGATTTGACTGAAAATAATGACATGAGAAAAACATACTGCCTCTTACTCTACATCACTGTTACCCACATCCTTAAAATTTTGGAATAAACAACTTCTTTTAGTGTCTCCTTCTTTCCATAATCAATTTTTAAGTTTCAAGCACAGTTACTGATTACTTCTTGATTTACCTTGGCTTTTCTCTCAATCTTCAGAAATGACAGTGTGCTTTACTATGGGTTTTTCTTCAAAGAATTCCTGGGTGAAAACTCATTGTGAATGACATGTCCAATGTTAAAAGATGTTAAAGACAAAGTAGTAAATTAGGAAGAAATAATTAGATAACACCAAGATTGAACTTTAAAAGTCTGAGGGAAGAAATGCAGAGAGGTTTGATGGCTTTATACAGTAAGTTGGTACTGCCCCAATAACTGACAATTGGCACAGTAATTCACAACAACTGGCATTTGAACCTTCAGTGCACATAATGTACATCACTGCTACACTTACATCAGGCCATTAGTTACTTACTCTGAATCTGGCGAAATCTCTGAGATGCTGTGAGATGTTGCAGAGTGCGGTGTTGAAGGGCATGGGGCAGAGGTCATTGAGGATGTCTGTGCCCCTGGAGGGGTAAAAGTCGTCTGTGGGGCAGATGGAGTGGTGGTGGAGGGAGCAGAAGAAAGGGCAGAAGAATTAAAAGAAGCAAGGATGGAGGATAGAATATCCAACTGCTCTGTAGAGGGTTGCCGGCTTGGTAGTGGCCCTAGTTGCTCTCTGGAAGGTTGTCTTCTGGGAAGAGTATTTAGCTGTTCTCTGGAGGGATGCCTGCTAGGCACTGGATCCAAACGCTCTCTGGATAAGTACCTGCGAGACATTGAGTCGAGTTGCTCTCGTGAAGAATATTGACTTGATGTTAGACCTAGTTGCTCTCTAGATGGTTGTCTTCTAGATAGGGCATCTACATGGTCTCTGGAGGGTTGTTTATTTGGCAGTGCCTCTAAATGTTCCCGGGACGCATGCCTACTGGGAACCGTGTTCATCTGCTCTCTAGACATTTGCCTATTGGGCACAGTGTTTAGCCATTCCTTGGACATTTGTCTTACAGGTAACACATCTAGATGTTCTCTGGAACCATGCCTCCTTGGTATTGAGTCTAGCTGTTCTCTGGACCCATGTCTACTCGGCACTCTGTCTTGATGTTCTCTAGCAGCATGCCTACTTGGGATTGTGTCTAGCTGTTCTCTGGACCCATGCCGGCTGGGAACAGTTTCTAGTCGGTCTCGTGATGCATGTCTGCTGGAGAGTGCATCCAGCTGTTCCTTGGACATATGTCTCCTGACTAGCATATCCAACTGTTCACGCGATGAATATCGGCTGGCCGGTTGAGACAGACTTCCTGCGCCGGAGTACATACGGCCATAGGAGGCTGCTGGAACAACCCTGGGACCTAGCGTTGAAGTATTGTACCAAGGCAACTCAATCTGCATTCTGTTGATGGAATTTGAACTTTCATTCTTCAGTGTTGCAGATGGGTATTGCATTCTGTTTTTCAGAATTCCTAGACAAAACATATAAACAACAGTTCATATTATTTCATGATTTTATGCTGAGTAAGGTGAGAAATGATAATACAGCCAAAGTAAATTATCCCTAATTTTCCCAGTTGCAAGTCAGAAAACTGTAGAGGCATAATAATTGAATTCTGTGTCCTCAAATCACGTCGAAGTAAAAACTGCCCAGTGTTTTCACTCCTGATTACTTGGGATTGTTTGGGATTTTGAGATAAATGAGGATTAAACTGTCAAAATACTGTGAAACTGACAGCAATCTCTGCCATTCACATAAGCAGAGATAAATCAGAAACCCAGAAGTTGCTGTCAGTGATTTCCCCAGAACTTCTAAAAAGTGTACTGCACAAACATTTGAAGCTGCAAAATAATTAGAAATCAATGAATTGATGTGAACTTCCACAATTTACACTATTATTTGCAATTACATGTCTTATGAAATAAATAAGTGGGGTTTTCAGCACACACTAGATCATAATTATTGACAAACAAGGCACTAAAAAACTAAATTTTGTGTTGGTAGAATATTGAATTTCTCCACGTTATGATACAAGCTCTATGGATTCATAACATTAAAAAATTATAAAGTTTTAGCTACTACCCAAACTCCCCTGATTATGTCCAAAACTTTACCTCACTTTCCGTAAGTTACAAAAATTGATTCAACAATTGCTTGTGGTTTTCCCATTTGCTGTCTGTGAGAACCACTTGTTGTGGCTGCTTGATGCTCTCAATTGCTAGAAATCCACTATTGCTGTTGCCAGAATGAAATTTACATTGGGAAACATGAAATCCATGGCACAGGACTCATTCAATCTTTTTCAGTAAATTCCTTCACAGTCAGCACTGACCACCATCATTTTGCTCCTGAACACAAAACTATTGGCCACGTCTGAATGTTCAGTTATAAAAAGATCACGTCTTCTCCTCAAACAGTTTGGCAGTTTTTGTTCTCTGTAATCATACTTGCAATTCTTCATTGAATAGAGGAGTTACAGCACCAAGAGATATATATCAGAATTTTTAGTGCTGAAAACAAAACTGGCCCAAAATAGAGGCCCACAATTGTTCATACAATCATCTTTCACTTGAAAGGAATGCATATCAAAGAACTGAAAGTGGAGGTTAGCACATAATTTTCAAGCTACACATTAGAATGCCTTGTAGTAGACTCATTTTGAAAAAATACTACTCAGAATTTTTAATTATAAAGTACCTAAGTTCATTATGACACACTTTCAAATCAGAAAGTGTTTTGCAGTATAATAGAATACAGCAAGCCTAACAGTCAGATAAGTTAACTTAACACCATTTACCATTTTGAGTTTTCACCTGAAGACTTACTCTAAAAACGTAACCTAAAAGTTTTGTTCTTTAGGTTTGTATGACACAATTCAACGCTTGATTGCATCACAGCCTTTTTTGCATGGGAGTATAATAAATCTGTTCATGTCAAGCCATTCAATGTGAGTCTGTCTTCTGCTTTATGTCAGGCAAACAGAAATATGAAGGAAAGGCAAAAACTTTCCCTAATCCACACACATTTATGGTAGACATTGGCACAACATCAAAACACAAGAGTTTTTGTGTTCTTTGATGTGTATTACTGCATGTTACTGTGCGTGTCCTGACCAACATTTGGTCAGCAATTGCATCAGTAAAGACACATTATCTGGCTACCATGGTGCGTTTGTAAAATCTCACTGTGTACAAATTAGCTGCCTTGTATTACAGCAGTGACTACGTTTCAAAGTATCTGAGAAGTACTTTGGGATGTCCTGAAGGCACAAGGCTATAATAATGCATGACTTTTCCTATTTCTGGTGTATCTCATTGTTCCATATTTTGCATCTTGATTTTTACCATCACTCTTCATATTACATCTTACAGCCTTCAGGTGGCTAGCCTGTGGATCTTCTCTACTGGTCCCCTTTTTGGATCCTGTATTTACAATATCAGTTCAATAATTCTTCAGCAATGCTGAGGATTCTTTTTGCAATCTTTTCTTTACCTTTTCGCTGTCGGTCTTGTTTTAATAGATGGGTTGGTGTATTCTCATCACCGCTTGCATTGGATGGGTCAGGTTGGTTGTTGTTAGTGGCATCCTTATTGAAATCAAGGCCCAACTTTCTTTCTGAGCCCCACTTCTGCAGTGAGCAGGCATGGACTTCACACTCACCCAGTGCTGGCCAATAGGATATTAAATCATTGCCATCACAATCTGTAAAATATAATGAAGCATTTTACAGGCCCTGCCTGCATTAAACAAAGTGCAAGTTCTGTGAAAATTTTACCACAGCAAAGAATTGGGAATTAGCACAGAATAGTCTAGAGTTCCTGCTCTCAAGCAGAGCCTCTGCTGATTCAAAAAAGAGGTGGTAAAGTTCAGCTGTGAGGATCTTGTGCCCAAGACAGTGCCTACCACATTTCGTACGGAAAATAAATTTCAGGCTGGGGAAAAAGATGTGCTGTTGGTAAACTTAATCCTCAAGAATTATGCTGATTTCATTTGTTTCTGGCCTTTTCCAGCCTCAAGGATTGCCCATATGAAGTGGAATCATAAGAATCCCTCTGACCTGTTTGATTGAATCTGATTCTTAAATGCATATCATTTCTCATTTATCATTGAGGTTTGTTTGCATTTTGTTCTCTTCATTATTGTTTGATGTTGAGTGCAACTTTTCCGTATCTATAAAACACCTGATTTGGGAATAATTTTCTGCAGTTTTTTTTGCTCAGCACTGCTATAGCAGTAGTCACAACAGGGTGGAATGGAATTCCTTCAGTATTTCTGATGACAATGCAACATTTGGATGAGATAATCTGTATTCACTAGGGCAACAAATGTTGGTACACACCTACAGTTACAGACTAAGTCATCCAGACTGCCCATAATAATGCTCTTCAAATGTAGCAGTATGGGCATAAACATGTCTAGATCCTTTCAACCCACTACTGGTACTATGTCAAACCTTTCCACAGAGAAGAACAAAAGAGCATTTGTGTTTGCCAGGGGCAACATTCATCACTTTCTCCTTTGCTAGATCCATTAACCTAGCCAACGATAAAGTGCTCTTGGATATCAAAATCTCACATGTACGGGGTGCAATAGGTACCGCCCAAGATTTGTATAGACTGTTGAAACAGGTTGCCATCTCTGCCAGGTGGGAGGCTATCTAGTGGACTGTCTACCCTGAAGGCCCAAAGAAGGCAGTATCTGAATCACATTGGCATTCTGAATGTGATTATGCCTCCCCATTGGGTTTCTGTTCACTTCATTTTTGTCTGATGTTTCTTCGCCCTGGTGCACATTCTATGCTTTATAAATATTTCAGATTCATTCAGAAGCTCAACAGAGATTGAAAGATTTTTTGCTCACTCTTGTGTGTATGTCCCTCACATGAGGTGCTTGGCAAATCTTGTAGCTACAACATCATTTCTCGGGTTAGCAATGTTAAAACCAAGGCTATGTTTACGACCTTACACTGATTATACATAAAACTGTGTCACCAAACCAGAGTACTCCAGGCTAACTCATTTTGCACAGTTCTTACCATTCTTACAAAAAAAGGTTAAAAATGTTGTTACAACTCTGTTTATTTAATGGATCATTCAGTGCTAACCTTGAATGCGGCAGGGATTTGCCAATATCTTTACATTTACAGCATTTTTTCTTTCTTTATAATAGCACTTCATGCATGTTCTCTGCAGTATTCTTAGAAGAGGGGAACTTACCTATAGTAGTGAGTAAGTCAGAAACTTAAAAATGCTGCATGTTTGACACTAACAGCTTTGTTATGTCAATATAAAACTTACCTTGGTTAAATTGCTAAATTCACCAAGAAATGTGGAGAGATTTCATAAACTTCTTCATAAACACACTGACCTGATAAATAAATATAACTAATATACCACAGTCACACTCGAGAAGCATATCAAAATGTCATAATAAAACAAAGAACTGTGGATGCTAGAGATTTGAAACAAAAACAGGAATAAATGGAGAAACTCAGCAGGCCCGGCAGCATCTGTGGGAGGAAGCCAGTTAATGCTTTGAGTCCCGATGCACTAGTTCTGTTGGTATTTTTGTTTGGGTATATACACTGCTCATTGCACAATGTTCAGCTCCACAACTGGTTGTACAACTCTTCGGATACTGAAATGGTACACACCCACATGCAGCAAGGCCTGAACAACAATCAGACTTGGGCTTGTAAGTAACAACGAAAATTCACATCACACAACTGCCAGGTAATGACCATTGTGAACAACTGAAAGTACGATCATTTTCCCTTGGTTTTCAATGACTGCAACTGTCAAACTGCCCGCCTATTAAAATCCTGGCGTCACTACTGACCAGAAACCTAACAGGACCAGCCACGTAAACAATGGGGTGAGGATAACAAGTCTGAGAGAATTACTTAATGGTGAGTAACTTGAGCTTTAGTTTCTCAGAATCTTTCCACCATTTACAAGGATGAAGCTTGGTGCATGATTGAATACTCTCAAATTGACGGGATGAGTGTCTTTCAACAGCATAAAAAAGTTGCTCAATCCAAGTCAAGACAACAAACTGAGCATTCACTCCCTCCACCACTGTGCACTGAATCATCTCCAAGATACACAGAAGCAACATGTTGAGGTTTCTGTGAGTCAAGACCCTTAAAGCTGCAATGTATATCACTTGGAAGAACAGCAGGCTCATGGGAACACCACAGCAATCTGGCTTGGAAATAAATTGCTGTTCCTACAGCATCATCAGTTTAAACTCCTGAACTGCTTGCATTACATGGCAGCATCCTGACCACAAAAGGTTAAAGGAAGTGGTCCAGAATCACTTTTTGATAGCATTTAGCAAAAAGCAATGAATGCAAGTCTTGTCAGCCGATCCCATGAACAAACATGAACAATAATTATAATCATGCTGTTGAAATTTGCAAAAGGACAATTTAGACTGCATAACTACTCAAATATGAGCCGCTCAATATTTTATCTGAGAAAATATCCATCTGGAGGAAAACAGGGAAATGTTGAGCAAACAGAAACAAAAGAACTTCTTCACTATTAGAATGTCAATAATCTTGAGGCCATGGTATATCCATATTTTCTAACAAACTCAAAGAGACAGAAAACCTAAAAGGGGGAAATATTATTAGGAGAGGTGGGAAAAAATGAACAGGGAAAAATAAATACGACGATGTTAGAGTTAGAATTTTACAATAAAGTTGGATTCGGGTCAGTTGTGCCTATGCTGGCTATTGAAGAATTTTCTAATTTTGTCCCACGCTCCAAACTTTTCCCATAAACATGCAAGTTAGTTATTTTCAAGTACATGTCCAGTTGTCTTATTAAACGATCTTACAGAATCAGGTTTCATTACTGGTTTAGACAGAGCATTTTACATCTTAAGAACCACATATGAAAAGAAATTTCTCAGTTCCTCTCCAGTTCTTTTGGTAAATATTTTAAAAATAGGAACTCTGGTTACTTAATCACTTAGCAGACAGAACTGTATACCCCTCCTTGCTTGATGAAACATGTCATTATTTTGAATAACTCTACTACTTAAACTTTCTTGCTTTAAGGACAGCAACCTTAGTTTCTCCAATCTAAATCCTTTACAGCCATTTATTGCACAATCCTTTACCTGTTACTTCATCAGATGACTGAATCAGATTATTCAGATATGGTTTACCTTGCTCATGTCAATGTTGACCATCTCTTATCATCTCACGAGACTCCAAAAGAGAATTTGTTTTGTCCTCAAAGTTAATCTGTGTGGTTTTCCACCACCAATGTCAGACTATTTGGCCTGCAGTTACCAGAAACTCCCCCCACACTTTTTGGGCAGGGGAGCAAAATTCTAATCCTCTGGTCCCATTCCCATATCAAAGGAATACTGACAGATTGTCATCAGAGAGCTGAGTCCACAATCAGATCAGCTACAATCTTGTTGAATGGCACAGCAGACTCAAAGGGATGACTGGCCACCTCTGGCTCCTAATTCATGAGTTCGTAATTAATTAGTATACAAGCTAAAGACAATTTGATCATTTCTCAAAAAAAATTATAATTAGTGTTAAATTGGTAAACAAAATGTATTGGAGTTAGATAGCAAGGGCTAGATTAGTAAAAGTCACTGATTTTTTTCAGTAAATTAAAATCTTATATATATAAATAATAATAATAAAGTAAACACATTTCAGTCGAGCTCCCTACAAAATAATATTAGAATAAGGAAGCCAGGTGGATTATGAAGTGGTCGGTCAGTCTATATTTATTTAAGTCTTATTAAATCTAATAAAGATAGCTATGATAAGCTCCCTCGATCTCAAGGAGTGAATGTCCTGCTCCAGGTTTTGAAGTTTGAGCAACAGCAGGTGTGACTGTGGTGCATTTGCAAAGTTGAGAGCTTTGTGCAGCACCCAAAGTGCTGTTGGGAATACAGTTCCAGAATTTTGACTCAGGGACAGTGAAGGAATAGTAATGCTGACTCCTCAGGTTAGTGAAATGCAGGCAGGGCAGATGGATGGCAAGCAGAATGTAACATGAAAAAGGAAAAACAAGGTATACAAAAGATTGGGAGGGACAGCACTAGAGGCAGACATTGTAAGGTTTTGGACGTAAGGTGTTCAGGAACGACATGAAAAGAAGTAGCAGGGATGGCAGCATTAATTTGGAAGAAAGGGGATTCCTGTTACGGGTCTTAGTTACTACTAAAAAACAGAGGAACCATTGCACTACTAGGTGCACTCTGCAAGTCAACAACCAGTGGGAAAGGTATAGAAGAACAACTTTGCAGGAAATTACAGGGAGGTTCATGATCTAAAGTGCAGTCATTACGGGGAACTTAAATGATCCTAACATAGATTGTGATAGTAACAGTGTAAAGGGCAAAGAGTTTTTGAAATATACTCAGGAAAATTTCTAGGCCAATAAGTTTAGGGCCTAATGAGGGAGGAGGCATTACTGTTTATGGTGGAGGACAGTGATTGGAGTGTCATAAGGATTAATTCAGGTCTGGAAAGCAAAGATGTAATTCAGATTAAAATTAGGAGAGGGCCAATTTAGTGAGGAGAACACTGATCTTGTCCAGGTAAATCAGAATCAAAGAATGGCAAGCAAAGCCATCATAGGTCAAACGACTGCCCTTACAGAGGAGAAGGCTCAGGATATAATTGAGATATATTCCCAGGAAAAGGAAAGATAAGACAAACGAAGCCAGAATTCCCTGGGTGGCAAAAAAGATAGAGCAAGATGAAGCAGAAAGACATTGCCTAAGACAGATGTCAGTTTGATAATGCAAGTGTAAATCAAACTGAATAATGAATGTGCAGAGGGCAAGTACAATCCATAAATTAGAGAAACAAAAAGGGTGTGACAGAAGGAATTGGCCACCTAACCCCTCAAACCAGAGTTTTCAAAAAGCATAGAAATAGTGAATAACTGGTAAAATATCAGGCTGGAACAATTAAGAACCAAAAAAGGGGATTTACACATCAGGACAGTAGGATGGCTGAGATACTAACTAATAACTAACATTTTCTTTACCAAGGAGTATGCCATCAAAGTCATAGTGAGGGAGGAAGTGCTTAAGACCCTGTTCAGATTAAACATTGAAAACCAGGAGACATTAAAAAGGCTGGCCATACTTAAAAGCTGTTAAGTCACAAGAAACAGATGAGATGCATATGGAGATACAGGAAGAAGGAAGGAAGGAAATTGTGGAGCCTCTGATCTTAAGTTTTCCAAATTGTTAATACAGGAGGTGGTACTAGAGAATTACAGAAATTACATCCTGCTGATCAAAAGCAGAATGATAAACTTGGCAACCATATGTCACTCAGTTTAACTTGCATGGTGGGAAACTTTAAAAACAGTACACTGGCACAAATTTAACAGTCACCTGGACAAATGTGGATTAATCAGACAAAACTAGGCAGAGTGCAGCAAAGATTCACTGAATTAATTCCTGGGATGGTATAACTGTCCTAAGGAGATTGGGTCTATTCTCTAAAGAAAAATGAGAGATGATAACACTGAAACTTACAAAACTTTTAAAACGCTAAACAGGGTGGATCCAGAAAGAATGTTTTCTCTGGCTGGGGCAAGCAATGGGGTTGGCAAGGATGCTCAGAAATACTAGTCAGATAATTTTTCGCTGTTTGTCATGCAAACCAATGAACATCCCCAGGACAGTCAACTCTTGATTCTGAAAAGTACCCAGTCTACCTCAGTTTACCCTGGAAGCTTATGGTCTTTCACATCTTTGAGTAACAGCTGTTTCATGCTATTAATCAGTAGAAACAAAAGTTATATTCTACGTTAAGAACATGCTGTCTTCAAGCCAAAAAGTTAAAAATATGTTTTCTCTATTACAGAAATAAGTAATGTGCTCTATCGATTTTAGTGCTGGTGTGATGCCAGGTGTGCAAGCTGTGACAAAGACTCGTGGACCATATCAAATAGAATATCCCTTTGGTTTTTCACAAGTAGACGATATTGACAGTGCCCAATCAGTCCATGCTTGCAAAACTCTCAATGCTGTGTGCAACATTTGGTTGATAACCTGGAATATGTAAGAAATTATGCTGACTACCAATTTAGGAATGGTGATCGGGCTGGTGGTATGGTGCATTTGCTTGCAGTTGAAACTAACCCTTGAATTGGTCGTCTTGTGAAATGGCCCGAGGAAAATTTTCAACAATATTTCCACCAATAACTAAAATTATCTTAAATGAAAGTCTTTTATTCTATGTCTCTTTGGTACTGACAAAAGATTAAGATTTCCTTTAACAAAGGTAACAAAGGTTTTCAAGGTAACAAACTGAAATAGCTTTGGGTGTTTTCAACTGATCAATTGGTTGGCCCACACTGTGAAATGGGCTATAATTTGGCAACTTTTCTTTTCCTTTAAGCTTCTCATTCATTCAGCTTGACTGAATGCTTTGAATCCATCTGGAACACAAAGTTTATTAGCCTACAGTTGATCCCAGGGTATAGTTTTCAGGGATAGTAGGAACTGCAGATGCTGGAGGATCTGAAGAAGGGTCTAAGCCCAAAACATCTGCTTTCCTGTTCCTCTGATGCTGCTTGGCCTGCTGTGTTCATCCAGCCCTACACCTTGTTATCTTATACAGTTTTCAGGCATTTCTCAGTAAGCACTGGGCTACAGAACCCATCCTGCTCTTTGAATAATGCCCACCATATAGTTGCACAATAAAACCGTAGGGTGCAATTTCTATTCTCAAGGGTCACTATTGAATATCTTCAAGGCAGAGGTAGATTGATTCTGTTGCCCATCAAGAAACTAAGGGATAGATGGCAGTAAGGAATTCAAAATGGCAAACAGATTGGCTATGATATTACTGAATGGCACAGCAGGTTTGAGGGGTTAAGTGGCCTACTTCTGCTACCAGATGTATGTTCATACATCTTACCATCATTTATTTAAAAGAGCTATTTCACACCTATGGTAATAGGACCATTTAAGAGAGTGCTGAGATATTTAAAACGCTACGTGTGAATAATGAGGTGCTAAATGCATCTGTTCAAATGAACAATTAACAGATTAACATTTACAAAGTGGAGATGTGAATGATTAAACAGCTGCTCAAGTGTATTTAGAATATTATATTCTTTATTGTAGACTAAATATATTGAGCAATTACTCAAACTGAGAGAAAGAACGACAGCAGTTGTGTCCCCCAGAAGCACAGTAGAGCAAACTGTTTCTGTTAACATTTATTGGAAAGTCACAATTCTAATTTAAATCTCAATATGAACTTCTATTGAAAAACAGCAAATTATTCCAGTATTTTAGCAAAATTCTGCATCTTTAATTGGCTACACAGAATAGAGCAGATTCCCTACAGTGTGGAAACAGGCCCTTTGGCCCAACAAGTCTACACCAACTCTTGGAGCATCCCACCCAGATCCATCCCCCTATAACCCACCTAAACTACACATCCTTGAACACTTCAGGCAATTTAGCATAGACAATCCACCTAGCCTGCACACCTTTGGACTGTAGGAGGAAACCGGAGAACCCGGAGGAAACCCATGCAGACACAGGGAGAATGTGCAATCTCCACGCAGACTGTCGGCTGAGGGGGGAATTGAACCCGGGTCCCTGGCACTGTGAGGCAGCAGTGCTAACCACTAAGCCACCATGCCACCTTAATTCCATAATTCTAAATTAAGACACAGTCAGATTTTCTCTAGCTGTGTGGCTAGAGTAAAGCAAAAACAAGGAAACTGGGTTAATGAAACAAAGTTAGCCTAAATTTCCAATGATTTATTTAACCAATGGAAAATTAAGACCCTCAGAGCATCCCACTCAGACCCATTCTCGCTAATCTGCACATCCCTGAACACTACGGGCAATTTAGCATGGCCAATCCACCTAGACTGCACACATTTGGAGAGTGGGAGGAAACCAGAGCACCCAGAGGAAACCCTCGCAGACACAAGGAAAATATGCAAATTCCACACAGACATTTGCCTGAGGGTGGAATCGAACCCGGGTCCCTGGTGCTGTGAGGTAGCAGGGCAGACCACTGAGCCACTGTGCCGCTCTCAATTGATGTAACTGGAATCACACAACCCATGATGTCAAATCAAAGTGGTGCATAACAACACCCTAAAGCAGTCTCTTTAGAGTTTCATTCCATTTGATTTGGAATCACCTGGCTTTTCTAAATCAGTTTCAACGTAAGACTAAAACTACTTACGTGTAAGATAAAATGGTATAGTATAAAAGTTGCAATGATTCATACACTGATCTCAAAATTTCAAAGGTTGTTGTCCAATTCCATTTCACATAGAAACGTGGCTTAGACCTCATTGGTCAGAGCTGTACCTGAAAGCAAGCTCCAGAGGTTAAATGATGTTAAATAATAAAATCCCATTACAGAAACAGAACTTTGTATCTCCAACCAGTGAAAGTATGTTTCAATCCTGATCCATTTTGTCAGCTGAAAAAAGATTCGTTGCATTTGAGATAAATCTGACAAGGAAGAATTGCCATTTTGTCATTTTCGACTTACCTTTAGGAGTTGTATGCAGGGGATCAGTAAGCAGCCGTTCACTGTTTGCCGTTCGCTTAAATCGGCGTGGAAAGCGTCCTCGATATCGTTCATTTTCCTCACTTTCTGATGACGCTAAAGAAAGGCTACGTTCCTCATCCAATGACAAATCACTATTAGTGTCAGAATCATTGTCTGTTCGCAAGAATAACAAAGTGTTAACTTATTGTGTTAATTTTTGCTCTTAAAGTCTAATCTAGAATGTAATTACCAATAACTGGATAGATCCCTCTAAATAGACTTCTTTTTCTTTCTTGCAGTTTATAAAGGGTAATCACTCTGCTGTGAGATATTAAGAACTATCAATGCTGGTGTCAGAGATAACACAGTGTGGAGCTGGTGGAACACAGCAGGCCAGGCAGCATCAGAGGAGCAGGAAAGTTGACATTTCGGGTCGGACCCTGCTCCTCGGCTGCTGCCTGGCCTGCTGTGTTCATTAGATTAGATTAGATACCCGACAGTGTGGAAACAGGGCCTTCGGCCCAACAAGTCCACACCGCCCCTTGAAACATCCACCCAGACCCATCCCCCTATAACCCACACACCCCTGAACACTATGGGCAAGTTAGCATGGCCAATCCACCTAACCTGCACATCTTTAAACTGTGGGAGGAAACCGGAGCACCCCGAGGAAACCCATGTAGGCATGGGGAGAATGTGCAAACTCCACACAGACCCTGGTGCTGTGAGGCTGCAGTGCTAACCACTGAGCCACCGTGCCGCCAGCTCTACACTGTGTAAAAGTTACCTGGATGCTTGTGATTTAGAAATTGTTGCTGGTGATGGAAATGATGAATTCTTCATGGATACAATCATGCACCATCGCTTGACCATTGTTTTAATGCTAACAGTAATCATTTACTTCGACATCTCACTAATGTGAAGCATCTGCTCATATCACTAATAATCAATTGACATTTAAAAATATTAGACATGCACTTGAAGGGTCATAAACTAAAAGGCTTTGGGTCAACAGCTGGATAATAGCATTCGACAGAATAGCTCTTTCTCAGCTGGCAAGGACATAAGGCAGGTCAACTAGCCTCTTTCTTTGCTATAAATGTCTACGACTGTATACAATTCATAGTTACACTCTGAAAATGCATTCTTGAATTACCCAGCTAATACTAAAGCAAAACAGCTGTGAAATAAATTATTCCAGCAGTTTTTATTCCCCTAACTTTCATGGTAATATGTTGTTGGACTGGCATTTACCCCTATCCTGGACTAATAATCCAGAGGACATGAGTTAAAACCATACCATGGAAGCTTGAGAATTTGAATGCAGTTTGGAAAATCTGCAAGTAAAAATGCGGCATCAGTAAAAGCGACACAAAACTCGTCATTAAAAACCCAATTAGTTCACTAATGTCCTTAAGGGAAGGAAACCTGCTGTATTTACCAATCTGGCCTGTATGCGACTCCAGTCACACAACAAATGTGTCTAGGTTTTAACTGCACTCCGGCTAACAAGCCACTCAGCTGGTAATTTGGGATGGGGAACAAAAGCCAGTTTTGACTGTGACGACGATATTCCAAATCAATTTTTAAAAATTAAAATTAGATGGTTTTTGGAATTCTGTGTCATACCACCATTTCGTGTTGATATAATTTTGTTACTGTGATCTTGGTGCTTAACATCAGCTGCGCTAAACACATTAAAAAAATCCCAGGAAAAGCTGCAATTATGGAGATCAGTGATAATGGGAACTGCAGATGCTGGAGAATCTGAGATAACAAAGTGTGGAGCTGGATGAGCACAGCAGGCCTAGCAGCATCTTGGGAGCACAAAAGCTGATGTTTCGGGCCCAAAACGTCAGCTTTTGTGCTCCTAAGATTGTGTTCATCCAGCTCCACACTGTTATTATGGAGATCAGGCAGCTTTTGTGCACAGAAATGGAGTTAATGTTTCAGATTACATCAAAAATTTTAAGACCATCAGACCAAAGGTCATCATTGAACTGAAATGCTAAC
The DNA here is from genome assembly GCF_030684315.1 of Stegostoma tigrinum. Taxonomy (NCBI): domain Eukaryota; kingdom Metazoa; phylum Chordata; class Chondrichthyes; order Orectolobiformes; family Stegostomatidae; genus Stegostoma; species Stegostoma tigrinum. The sequence goes on from NC_081364.1 coordinate 16,031,446, forward strand.
TTAGTTTCTTTCTCCATGCAGACACGATGACCTGTCGAGTAACTGTGGCATTATCTGTTTCTTTGTGATAATAATTCTCACAGTTAATCATTAGTTTACAATGTATTTAATTGAAGTAATCTTAAGTATGTTCTCTGCAAGAAAAAAACAACCACTGGGCATTTCAAAGCATGTGACAGTGAATGAAACAATGAAATGCAGCCACTGCTTTAACATGGCAGTCAATTTGCACACAGCAAGCTTCCACAGACAGCAAAGTAATAATGATCCAATCTCTGTTTTTGTTTGATACTGATGAGAAAAATATACAGGGCAATATTCTGGGGATAAATCTGCTCTTTGAAATAATGCCAAGGTGGGGGATGAGGCCTCTGTTTAATGTCTCATTCAAAATCTTGGTGTGCAGATACATAGATCCCTTAAAATGGCCACCCAAGTGGACAGGGTTGTTAAGAAAGCATATGGTGTTTTGGCTTTCATTAGCAGGGGGATTGAGTTTAAGAGTCGTGAGATCTTGTTGCAGCTCTATAAAACTTTGGTTAGACCGCACTTGGAATACTGTGTCCAGTTCTGGTCGCCCTAGGAAAGACGTGGATGCTTTAGAGAGGGTTCAGAGGAGGTTTACCAGGGTGCTGCCTGGACTGGAGGGCTTATCTTATGAAGAGAGGTTGACTGAGCTCAGACGTTTTTCATTGGAAAAAAGGAGGAGGAGAGGGGACCTAATTGAGGTATACAAGATAATGAGAGGCATAGATAGAGTTGATAGCCAGAGACTATTTCCCAGGGCAGAAATGGCTAACATGAGGGGTCATAGTTTTAAGCTGGTTGGAGGAAAGTATAGAGGGGATGTCAGAGGCAGGTTCTTTACACAGAGAGTTGTGAGAGAATGGAATGCGTTGCCAGCAACAGTTGTGGAAGCAAGGTCACTGGGGACATTTAAGAGACTGCTGGACATGCATATGGTCACAGAAATTTGAGGGTGCATACATGAGGATCAATGGTCGGCACAACATCGTGGGCTGAAGGGCCTGTTCTGTGCTGTACTGTTCTATGTTCTAAAAGATTGGCATCTCTCTGGCAATGCACCAGGTCTTCAGTACTTCATTGGAATGCCAACCTTGATCTTTGTGCTCAAGTCTGGACCTTCTGATACACAGAGCCACTCAGACACTAAGTCTATATAGGTTTACTTAAGATTTCCTTGCTTAACCTATATCTGTCTGTTGTATGGCCCTGTAGAGCCATTGTCTTTGAACAACTGATACACAGTTGACTATAAAGATTATTAAAAAATGCGTTATTTGTCAAGGCTCATACTTTACAATGGACAGAAATGTGTGTCATGTTGGAACACTTCCATCTAGAAGGACAAGGGCAGCAGATACATGGGAACACCACCACCTGCAAGTTCCCCTCCAAATCACTCAAGATCCTGATTGCAAATGTCCTTCAATGTTGCTGAGTCAAAATTTCTGGAATTCCATCCCTAAGGATATTGTGGGTCTACTGGCAGCACATGGGCTCCAGTGGTTCAAGAAGGCAGATTTATCCTAGGTTGCTCCGGGAAGCGAGAAAGGAGGTTGCTAAGCCGCTGGCAAAAATCTTTGCTTCCTCACTCTCCACTGGAGTCGTACTGGAAGATTGGAGGGAGGCAAATGTTGCTCCTCTTTTCAAGAAAGGGAATAGGGAAATCCCTGTAAATTACAGACCAGTCGGTCTTATGCCTGTGGTCAGCAAGGTTTTGGAAAGAATTCTGAGGGATAGGATTTATGACTATTTCGAAAAGCATAGCGTGATTAAAGGGAGTCAGCATGGCTTTGTGAGGGGTAGGTCATGCCTTACAAATCTTATTGAGTTCTTTGAGGAAGTCACGAGACAGGTTGACGAGGGTCGAGCAGTGGATGTGGTGTACATGGACTTCAGCAAGGCATTTGATAAGGTTCCCCACGGCAGGCACATTCATAAAGTGAGGAGGTATGGGATACAGGGTGATTTGGCTGTCTGGATTCAGAATTGGTTGGCTGACAGGAGGCAGAGAGTGGTTGTAGATTGTAAGTATTCTGCCTGGAGGTCAGTGTGGAGTGGTGTCCCTCAGGGCTCTGTTCTTGGGCCTTTGCTCTTTGTAGTTTTTATAAGTGACTCGGATGAGGAGGTTGAGGGGTGGGTTAGTATGTTTGTTGAAGACACAAAGGTTGGAGGTGCCGTTGATAGAATCAAGGGCTATTGCAGGCTTCAGCGAGACACTGACAGAATGCAGAGCTGGGCTGAGAAATGGAAGATGGAGTTCAGTGATAATGATTTAATGATTAACTGTGCGAATTATTATCACAAAGAAACAGATAATGCCACAGTTACTCGACAGGTCATCGTGTCTGTATAGAGAAAGAAACTAAGTTAGAGTTTCAGTTCAATGATGACCTTTGGTCTGATGGTCTTAAAATTTTTGATGTAATCTGAAACATTAACTCCATTTCTGTGCAGAAAAGCTGCCTGATCTCCATAATAACAGTGTGGAGCTGGATGAACACAGCAGGCCAAGTAAGAGTATCTTAGGAGCACAAAAGCTGACGTTTCGGGCCTAGACCCTTCATCAGAGAGGGGGATGGGGTGAGGGTTCTGGAATAAATAGGGAGAGAGGGGGAGGCGGACCGAAGATGGAGAGAAAAGATGAAAGGTGGAGAGAGTATAGGTGGGGAGGTAGGGAGGGGATAGGTCAGTCCAGGGAAGACGGACAGGTCAAGGAGGTGGGATGAGGTTAGTAGGTAGGAGATGGGGGTGCGGCTTGGGGTGGGAGGAAGGGATGGGTGAGAGGAAGAACAGGTTAGGGAGGCAGAGACAGGTTGGACTGGTTTTGGGATGCAGTGGGTGGAGGGGAAGAGCTGGGCTGGTTGTGTGGTGCAGTGGGGGGAGGGGATGAACTGGGCTGGTTTAGGGATGTGATGGGGGAAGGGGAGATTTTGAAATTGGTGAAGTCCACATTGATACCATATAGCTGCAGGGTTCCCAAGCGGAATATGAGTTGCTGTTCCTGCAACCTTCGGGTGGCATCATTGTGGCACTGCAGGAGGCCCATGATGGACATGTCATCTAGAGAATGGGAGGGGGAGTGGAAATGGTTTGCGACTGGGAGGTGCAGTAGAAAAGGTATAAGTTTTTGTTGCAAGAGATGTCCACTGCCATGCAGTTTTTGAATGTGTTCTGTACATCTTGTTATCACCCTTGATGAGGCCACCAAATTTGTTATGATCCCATTTGGGGCCAGTAACATTCTTATTTAAAGTAGACAAAGTTTAAAATCCCAGGTTACTAAGAGAACAAAGCCAAAAGATTCTATCCTTTTTGAACGAATATAATAAACTTTATACCATACAAGGCTGGAAAACTAAAACAACCTATAATATTCAAATAATTTAAGTTCTAACATGCAGAAATAACTCTGAAGTAAATGTGAGTTAACAGAATTGTTGGTTTTGGACGAGAAAGTTTGGACCTGTCGATCTGCATCAGCTGTCTGAGCATTTTAACTTAGAGCCAGTCTCTTGTCCGTTTCCTGTAATCCTGAATGTTTCTATTTAATCATTCGATACCGTGAAATCCTCAGCTGAACCTGCCTCCACCACATTGCCAGGCAGTGCATCCCATTCACATTCTACAAAAGCTAACTCAATTCAATTCAGTTTTTTTGAAAAAAAAATTCTCATGTTTCATTTGCTTTTTTTGCAAAACACTTTAAAACTATGCTCTTTGGTTTTTTTTTAATCTGTTTATGAGTGGGAACAGTCTCTCCTTATCCACTCTGTCCAGACCCCTCATGATTTTGAAAATGTCGATCATATCTACTCTTAGCATTTTCTTCTCTGAGGAAAACATTCCCAGCTTCTCCAATCTTCTCCTAGGGGTTCACCCCTGGAATGACTCTCACAAACCTCACATACTCTCAAATGCATTCACATCCTTCCAGCACTGTGGTACCTGGAATACTCCTCAGGTCGAACCAGCGTCTTTTACAAGTTCATCATGACCGCTCTGCTTTTGTGCTCTATTTCTCCTTTTATGAAGTTTTGAAGACTGAATACTTTATTAACAACTTTCCCTACTTGTCCTGCTACCTATAATGACTTACTTACACATACACCCAGGTTTCTCTACTCCTGTACATTATCTGAAATAGTACCCTTGATCTGAGACTGTCTCTCCATATTCTTTGTACCACTTCTCCAAATTGCCACCTATCTGTCCACAGCACCGAGTCAATGTCTTTCTTTACAATATCTCTCTGGTTTTATATTGTCTAGAAGATTGAAAATTGTCCCCTGCAGACCAAGATCTAGACCATTAGCCCACATCAGGAAAACCAAGGATCCCACTAAATTTCTGGGGAAGTCAAACCTTCAAACCTTTTTCCAGCCTGAAAAATACCCAAAATACTCTTTTGTTCTATATTCACCCAATTATGTATAACCATTTCTATTGTCCCTTTTATTCCATGAGCTACAACTTTCCTCACAAGTTGCTGTGATGCACTATATCAAACACCTTTCATAAGCACCACATCTTAGACCTTCCCCTCACCAAAGTCCATCTGCTTTCTCTTCAAAAATCTCCTGCACGTTCATTAAACAAGATTTTCCCTCAACAATACTGAATCTTCTGAATCAATACATATTTTTCGATGAGACTCTTAGTTCTGTCCCAAATAATTGTTTGCAGAAGTTTCTCCACCACTGAAGCAAATTTGACCGGCCTATATTTGCTGGTGTATCTTTACAAACATTTCAAACAATCGCATAAGACATGAAATGTCTAGCATATCCCTCTTACTTAGGGAAGACTTATCATTTTGGAGTTATTAATGCATTCAGTGATATTGAAGGAAGTAAGTCCAGTCTCAGTACCTTATCAACTTGAAGCAACAGCACTTTATCCAATATTGAGCCTTCTAGTTTGCTGTTTTGTTGGCATGCCTTAGGCTTGAGCTAATAGACAAACTGTGGTCAAACATCCTGCACAACATATTAAAAGGCAGATTCTACCAATTTCTCAGCAATCCAGCCAGACATTGTGAATCAGCACATCTCATTAAAACTTCTCTTCCATCAAAAATAATTCCAAACCTTCATTTTCCAAGATCTAGGTGCTGGAGCCTTTTCGAAGGAGCTCCATCTCAGCTTGCCTCAGTAGCTGTGCACACTCTAATACCACAAACTCTTCTCCTGAAACCATGTTCCCAGAATTCCTGAAACTGCTTGTAAGCATCTAATAACTAGTACAATCCCAGCTTTGTACCAAAGAGCAGGCTACACAGAGACAGCTCTGCCCCTGGATTTCCTTCAGTTTCCAGGCTGAAACTTGTCTTTCTTTTGCAGCTGAGCTGACCAACATCTGAGGTTGCCTTCCTCTGTTTCAGCCAGGCTATGATGTAGAGGTTCTGGCGTTGGACTGGGGTGAATAAAGTTAGAATTCACATAACACCAGGTTACAGTCCAGCAGTTTATTTGAAAACACAAGCTTTGGAGCCTCAGTCCTTCTTTAGGACTGATGCTCTGAAAGCTTGTGCTTTCAAAATAAACCTGCTGTCATGTGATTTCTAATTTCAGCCACACTATAAAGAGGTACTGCCCTTGCTCCTCAACCATGCTGCTGCTAAAAACTACTCACCTCCCAACTGCTTAATCTGTTCTCCTGAATCTACAACCCCCTGGGTTTCACATCGCTGTGCTCCAGTATGTTATCACTGGCCAAGTTCAAGCTCCGAGCAGAATTGCACTGCCCATTGGCTGTTCTTCACCTTGAGCTGCAAGAAGCCAGCTCATAGCAGCACTTTAGCAATAGTGTTTTCTATTCTCTGTATCCTAAAAATGATTAACACTGACTATTTTAACTGACCCTTAAACAGATCTCAGTAGACTTAAAAAAAAACTCCAAGGACCAACCATTGGAACATCCTGAGACTTGAATGTTACAACCTTCTGAGGTTACTGGTTTCCAGACAAACACTGAAAACCGGACTTTATCATTATATATTTTATTGAAGTTGCAGGCCAAGGACAGACCTGTATCCTTGATGCGGAACATGCCCCCTTTACAACCTGGATAAATTTGGCAAAGATAACTTCACACATATCAGCTTCATGGTTGCTCAATTGCTCTGAGTTAGAGTAAAGAGGTCTGCCACTTTAACTGCTACCTTCTTTGGGGAAATACTCTGGTCTATGTATATGGGTTCAGAAGCAAGCTTTTGCACAGTCAGACCCAAAAAGCAGATTAAAGTCAAGAAGATCTCCCAGTCGGTTTTAACTTCTGGCAACACTAGTTTTGTTTGCAGGGTTGCTTCCAATTATATGTATAACACAATGGAACAATATTATGAACAAAATTGAACATTTGTGTCAGATAGCATCTGCATATCTCTCAATAACATGCAATTCAAATCCTATCAATGAAGCTATACGGCTAAATTTCCTCTTTGTTTACCTTTCATCCAAACTTCCCCCAGTCTGTCTACTAGGGTTAACCAGTTAGCAAATCAGTTTGACACTGGTGAGCAGTTTAAAGCTGCAGTAACTTTCCATTTTTCCAGTTTAGTATACCACCACATGCAAGGTGGTCTTCTCCAAATATACACCACTCTGATTTGGAACTAATCACTATCTCTGGATCAAAATACTGGAACATGTTTCACAGTAGCACTGTGGATATATAGGCTTCAGCAGTTCAGGAAGTTGGCTCACTACTTCTCAAACAAAATCATGAATGAACAACAAATGCTGGCAGAGACAGAGATGCTCATGTCTCATGAAAGAATGTTTTTAACAAGTTGAGTAGGATCAATAGTGTGATGAATTTTATAGGGTACAGGACAGGAATTGGTTTGATGAACTGAATGGGTTTTCTTTATTTGAAGGTTTAGCTTGGCTAACGTGCCCTGGGGCAAAGCTGACATTGCCATGAGCTGAGGTGCAGCAGCACTTCAATGAACATCATAGAAAACTCTACAGACCAGCAGTGTTCAACGTTGTGAAAATATAAAATCTATTGAGGAGAAAATGTATAGAATAGAAGTGATAGAATATATAGTGATATTTTGTAATAATCTCACCTCCTCCTCCACCTGCATCCTGTGGTCGATGAAACATTGCAACATCTATGTCAGTAGGCCCAGTGTGACCCAACAAGGTTTGATCCAAGGCAGAACCCTGTTGTACCAACAAATTTTCTCTGAGGGTTGCAAAAAAGCAAAAAAGATTGAGAAGAATGCATAATGAAACCAAGTACACCTTTTTGTTACATTTCAAAAAACTGGTTGGTGAACTCACTTTTCATGTTTGGATCCTGAATTAGAATTCGGGTCAAAAATAGGACCGTGAAAACCAATTTTCTTTAAGTTCTGCAATTATATATTTTTTGAGGGCTCTAATTTAGATTATAACTTGGCTATACACAAGTTGGGAGTACACAATTGGTCTCTGGTTCAACTAAGGATATACAATCAATTTCTTTGTGCTGTAAGTGTAGGCTCAGCCATTGGTTAAGGCAGGGTTGGACACAGCAATCACACAATTTCTTGTCAAAAAATGGTCGCGTGGCAAAGTACCAGTGTAAAACTTACTCTAGTGAACAGATATCAACACCAGTGTAAAACTTACTCTAGTGAACAGATATCAACACCAGTGTAAAACTTACTCTAGTGAACAGATATCAACACCAGTGTAAAACTTACTCTAGTGAACAGATATCAACACCAGTGTAAAACTTACTCTAGTGAACAGATATCAACACCTCGAGGACAAAAGAGTTATGAAGAACAGAAAATTCAGGACAAGAAACCTGGTGGAATGTGCTGCAAGATAAAACAGAAGAATTCAGGTAACTCTCTTCACTTGACTTGGTGCCTGGAAATGAACGTGGAATTGCAACCACTACGGCAATAAAAGCCCCTAAACTCAGTCCTTCTTATTGCAGTCCAGTAACAGTGGATGCTACATCTCTATCTCTAACCCAACGTGTCTTGAAAGCTATACTGCCTGGTTCTCTTGGAGACAGACTGAAACCAACTTTGGGCAATGCATTCTTCAGGCACTCTCTTGCTTTTTTCATTGGATAAGGAGACTGAGGCAGTTATGTCTCTGATGACTCAATCACATTGCCACCTTCGTTTTCAGGCATCAGCAGTATGCGTTAATGTGTCAAAATATAAGGTATGACATCTAAAGTTACCTTTCTGCCCAAAGTACACCATTCCACTTGGTGGTAACAAGGACATAGTATCACCAGTCTGAATACAGAATCCACACTTATCGGCAGAGAAGTACAATTTACATTTTTGTTGTCATTTCTTTTCATGATAGAACTTCATATAAAAGCTTTACAATCTACCAGTGTAAAAACGTGATGTAGCTTTTCCAATTGGCTATTTCCTATTGGCATACCTGAGATAGCCAGGCTGGCTGGAGTGAGTCCGTGCAGACCGGGCAGTGCTAACTGATGATATTGTTGATGTCCCAAGTGTTATCCGATGTAATCCGCTTTCCTCAAACAGTGATGTGTTATTGTATGGATGGGAACCCTAGAAGCACAAGAACAAATATGTCTACACACTAATGTCTCATGACGGTGTGGCGTTCCCTTTTAGGAGATTCTTACACATTTGCTATAAATGCAATATGCTGACTTCTGTGAACAGTCACAAGTTATTTAAGCAAGTACAAGCTTCTGGAGGATCACTTAACAATCTTCGCAGGGCTTGCGGAGCTGTGTCAAGCGATGGTCCCCAATAAGGGAACAGTCCTCCCTTTAAATAGGATTCTACATCACAGTCAGTCATGTATGCAAGATACAATGTTTTACTTCCCCATAGTCATATGCCTAGCAACAGTGATAGAACATGGCTTAATCAACTAACATAGCAAAGGTCAGCTGCCCAAAAACAATGTGAACAACTAGACAGTGCCTCACTTCTCAATCGCTGCTCTAGACAGTTCCGTATCCTTTTAGCCTTAGTTCAACATTTACAGAAAGCAGAGTATAATTAGATTAGCACATTTTGTCTGCGAGACAGAGGCACCCATGGCACAGCTTAGCACCTAATTTCTTACATGTCAGCAGAACAAATACTAACCCTTTAACATTTCAGCGGGAACTTGCTGTACCTAGAAGTGAATGGAAAACCACTGGCAAACAAGTGAACTGAAATGAAACAGCTAGAATCCTTAGAGTGATGTGGCGAAATGAGATAAAGTACCGATTTAATTCTGCTGTACACTCCACCTTTACTGTGAAATTTAAATCCAACAATCATGATCTCTCCTATGCACTGTAAGTATGCGTGGGTACATACTTCTTATGAACAAAATGTTGATACCAGAGGAAACGGTGGAACACAAACACAAAGATCAATTCAATGTGAAATTTTCAGTGGCAAATGGATTGCCATTATGTATCTGTGATTAAACTTTAGTATATACTATTCTAAATTAGAAATAAATGGGTTCTTGGTTTTCAGTGTTGTGAAGGTATTCATGTCGTTTTGAGTTATCTTTGAGACAAAATTTTCTGAAAATCTGTGATAATTTCTAATATCATTCTTGAGCATTAGGGCTTTCCTACTGAATTCAGGACAGCTTGGCCAGTTTCTTTATCAAAAGATAGAAAGGGGGTTGTTTGCACTGGTGGGTGAAACTAGAACTAGGGGGCATTGCCTCAAAATGAGGGGGAGCAAAATTAGGATTGAGTTGAGAAGGAACTGCTTCACTCAAAGAGTTGTGAATCTGTAGAATTCCCTGCCCAGTGAAACAGTTGAGACTACCTTGTTGAATGTTTTTAAGGGAAAGATAGATTTTTGAACAGTAACGGAATTAAGCATTATGGTGAGGGCAGAGGAGTCCATGAAAAAGATCAGCCATGATCTTATTGAATGGTGGAGCAGGCTGGAGGAACCAGATGGCCTACTCCTGCTCCTATTTTTTATGTTCTTATCTTTTTCTGTAGCAGAGACCAAGATTCCAAGATGGTGTGCTGCCTCCCTGGGGCCAGGGTCAAGGATCTGAGTGGGTACAAGATATTCTGAAAGGGGGTGATGAGCGTCCAGAGGCTGTGGTTCAAATTGGTGCAAAGGACATGTGAAGGAAGAGAGATGAGGTCCTGCGAGGGGAATTTAGGGAGTTTGGTAGAAAGTTGAATAGCAGGATCTCTAGGGTTGTAATCTTGGGATTTCTCCCAGCGTTACATGTTAGTGAGGCCAGATGTAGGAAGATAATATACAGTTGAATGTGTGGCTAAAGAGCTGGTATAGGATAGAGAGTTTCAGATATTTGAAACATTGGGATATCTTCCAGGACAGGAGGGACCAGTACAAGAAGGACAGGTTACACTTAAACTGGAGGAAAACCAATATCCTGGCAGGGAGGTTCGCAAGTGTCACTCCGGAGGTTTGGGACCCAGAGCAGTTGTTCAGCATGCAGAGTGATTCAGAGAAAGGTACAGGTTAAGTCAAGTATGTCTAACAAGAAGAACAGGCAGGACCAGGTCAGTGAATGTGGTAAGACTGGCAGTCCGAAGTGTTTTTATTTCAATGCAAGGAGTATAACAGGTAAGGCAGATGAATTTAGAGCCTGGATTAGTATAGGAGACCACAATATTACAGCCATTACAGACGCTTCGTTGATAGAAGAAAAGAACTGGCAGCTCAATAATTCAGGATTTAGATGTTTCAGGAATGATAGACAGGGATGTAAAAGTAGAGACAGATGTAAAAGGAGTGGGAGAGTTGCACTGCTAATCAAGAAGCATGTCGCAGCTGCAATAAGAAAGAACTATTGAAGGCTCATTTAGCAAGGCCTTATGGGTATGGCTCAGGAATAAGAAAGGGGCAGGCCCTATGAAGGGATTATACCATAGGCCTACCAATAGCCAGTGGGAGGGGGAGGAACATGAAAAGATGTAAAAGCAAGGTTGTTGCAATGGGTGTTTTTAATTTCCTAAATATTGATTGGAACTCCCTTCATGCCAGTGGTATAGATGGGGCAGAATTTATTAGATGCATCCAAGGAGGATTTCTTGAAACAACATGTAAGTGGTCCCGTTGGGAAAGGGACTAGACCTTGTATCAGGGAATCAGCCTGGCCACTGAGTCCTCTACACTGGTACACATATGCATCCTTCCCCTTTCGTGAACTAGTAAACAAAACAAACCTTCCCTCTTCCTTATCTTCTTAAGCCAGATGCAGAAAAGGGTAAGACTGGTCCTCAGGTGAAAGGACAAAACTAGTGGAAGGCCAATTATAACAATATTATGCAGGAACTGAATAAACTAGACAGGGGGACGCTGTTTCAGGGTAAATCCACATCAGATATACGGGAGTCTTTTAAAGGCCAGTTGATCAGAGATCAGAAGCAGCATGTTCCTGTGAGGATGGCAACATTCAGGAATCCTGGATGACAACAGATATTGAAAGTTTAGTCAAAAGTTAAAAAGAAGCATTTGTAAGCTTTCAGAAACTGAAATCAGAAGAGGCCCTTGAGGAATATAAAGAAAGAAGGAAAGAACTTATGGAATTAGGAGGGGTAAATGGGACCAGACACGTCCTTGGCAAATTGGATTAAAGAGCATCCCAAGGTATTTTATACATATATTAGGAGCAAAGGAGTAACTAGGGAAAAAGTGGGTCCACACAAAGACAAAGGAGGGAACTTATGCATGGAGCCAGTGAGAGTGGGCAAGGATCTTAATGAGTGCTTTGTATTGGCATTCACCAATGAAAAGGACATGGATGATTGTAATTTTAGGGAGGGGTATGTTGACATTCCAGGGCATGCAATATTAAGAAAGTGGTGATTTTGGGTGTCTTGAAATACATTCAGGTGGCCTGATGGGATCTATCCCAAAGGGAGGCAAGAGAGGCGATTGCAGGGACCTTGGCAGAGATCTTTGTATTCACTTTAGCCACACGCAAGGTCATGGAAGACTGGAGAATAGCTAATGGTATTCCTTTGTTTAAGAAGGACAACAGGGTTAATCCAGAAAATTACAGGCCTCTGAGCCTTACATAGGGAAATTATTAGAGAAGATTCTTATGGAAACGATTTACTCACATTTGGAAAAGAATGGGACTTTGTATGGGGGAGGTCTTGTTTCACAAACTTGATTGAGTGTTCTAGCATTGGATGTCAGATAAGAAGTCTGACAACAATGTTCGAGTTATTCTTACAGACATCTGTCCTTTATTAGTATCCTTACTCACAGCATAATAGAGTAACAGAATACGAGTTTGATTAATGTTGCAATTAGTTTCCAGTCTTAGGTGCACTGTTGTCCAAGGGATGGAATGTCAAATCACATGTAGTTCTTACATTTCCTAATTGACTAATTGAAACAACAAAGAAAGAGATGTGGAATATGACAAAGAAATAATGATGACATTGTTATTTCGTGCAGGACATATAACATTTTAACTGTGTTATTTTCCCACTGCTTACTCACATATGGAATCACTGTGATCAATATGTTTACTTTTGGCACGCATATAACTAACTTGTCCTACATTTGACAAAGAAATAATTTTTCTTGCAGGTTCAAACCTTCACTCATCTGATATCCTTGCCTCAACCGTACTGTATCTGGAGACAGTAAGTGGAGTGGGAAAATCTGGACCATAGCCATGTGCCTTGTGGATGTGGATTAACAGTGATATTGATAATGGTTTTCTAGCTGTTTATTCCTCTCACTTGATTAGCTGTGTGATTATGATCTAATGGTACATGCAAAAGGAGAAAAGAGGGGAAAGGATTATGGGTTCAGGATTAATTATGGTCAAACAGAAAATAAATGCTATGCAGTTGAGGTGTCCCACAAGACAATGAGAAACAGTTTAGAGTTTTAATACAATTTCTGTTTTACTTGAAATGGTTCACTATTTAATAGTAAAATGTGAGGCTGGATGAACACGGCAGGCCCAGCAGCATCTCAGGAGCACAAAAGCTGACGTTTCACTTCATCAGAGAGGGGGAAGGGGGGAGGGTTCTGGAATAAATAGGGAGAGAGGGGGAGGCGGACCGAAGATGGAGAGAAAAGATAGGTGGGGAGGAGAGTATAGGTGGGGAGGTAGGGAGGGGATAGGTCAGTCCAGGGAAGACGGACAGGTCAAGGAGGTGGGATGAGGTTAGTAGGTAGGAGATGGAGGTGCGGCTTGGGGTGGGAGGAAGGGATGGGTGAGAGGAAGAACAGGTTAGGGAGGCAGAGGCCGGTTGGACTGGTTTTGGGATGCAGTGGGTGGAGGGGATGAACTGGGCTGGTTTAGGGATGCGGTGGGGGAAGGGGAGATTTTGAAGCTGGTGAAGTCCACATTGATACCATTGGGCTGCAGGGTTCCCAAGCGGAATATGAGTTGCTGTTCCTGCAACCTTTGGATGGCATAATTGTGGCACTGCAGGAGGCCCATGATGGACATGTCATCCAAAGAATGGGAGGGGGAGTGGAAATGGTTTGCGACTGGGAGGTGCAGTTGTTTGTTGCGAACCGAGCGGAGGTGTTCTGCAAAGCGGTCTCCAAGCCTCCGCTTGGTTTCCCCAATGTAGAGGAAGCCACATCGGGTACAGTGGATGCAGTATACCACATTGGCAGATGTGCAGGTGAACCTCTGCTTAATGTGGAATGTCATCTTGGGGCCTGGGATAGGGATGAGGGAGGTGGTGTGGGGGCAAGTGTAGCATTTCCTGCGGTTGCAGGGGCAGGTGCCAGGTGTGGTGGGGTTGGAGGGCAGTGTGGAGCGAACAAGGGAGTCACGGAGAGAGTGGTCTCTCCGGAAAGCAGACAGGGGTGGGGATGGAAAAATGTCGTGGGTGGTGGGGTCGGATTGTAGATGGCGCAAGTGTCGGAGGATGATGCGTTGTATCCGGAGGTTGGTGGGGTGGTGTGTGAGAACGGGGGGTATCCTCTTTGGGCGGTTGTGGCGGGGACGGGGTGTGAGGGATGTGTTGTGGGAAATGCGGGAGACGCGGTCAAGGGTGTTCTCGACCACTGTGGGGGGAAAGTTGCGGTCCTTGAAGAACTTGGACATCTGGGATGTGCGGGAGTAGAATGCCTCATCGTGGGAGCAGATGCGGCGGAGGCGGAGAAATTGGGAATAGGGGGTGGAATTTTTGCAGGAGGGTGGGTGGGAGGAGGTGTATTCTAGGTAGCTGTGGGAGGCGGTGGGCTTGAAATGGACATCAGTAACAAGCTGGTTGCCTGAGATGGAGACTGAGAGATCCAGGAAGGTGAGGGATGTGCTGGAGATGGCCCAGTTGCACTGAAGGTTGAGGTGGAAGGTGTTGGTGAAGTGGATGAACTGTTCGAGCTCCTCTGGGGAGCAGTTCACCTGGGCCATCTCCAGCACATCCCTCACCTTCCTGGATCTGTCAGTCTCCATAAGCAGAGGTTCACCTGCACATCTGCCAATGTGGTATACTGTATCCATTGCACCCGGTGTGGCTTCTTCTACATTGGGGAAACCAAGGGGAGGCTTGGGGACCACTTTGCAGAACACCTCCGCTTGGTTCGCAATAAATAACTGCACCTCCCAGTCGCAAACCATTTCCACTCCCCCTCCCATTCCTTAGATGACACGTCCATCATGGGCCTCCTGCAGTGCCACAATGATGCCACCCAAAGGCTGCAGGAACAGCAACTCATATTCCGCTTGGGAACCCTGCAGCCCAATGGTATCAATGTGGACTTCACCAGCTTCAAAATCTCCCCTTCCCCCAACGCATCCCCAAACCAGCCCAGTTCGTCCCCTCCCCCCACTGCATCCCAAAACCAGTCCAAACTGTCTCTGCCTCCCTAACCTGTTCTTCCTCTCACCCATCCCTTCCTCCCACCCCAAGCCGCACCTCCATCTCCTACCTACTAACCTCATCCCACCTCCTTGACCTGTCCGTCTTCCCTGGACTGACCTATCCCCTCCCTACCTCCCCACCTATACTCTCCTCCCCACCTATCTTCTTTTCTCTCCATCTTCGGTCCGCCTCCCCCTCTCTCCCTATTTATTCCAGAACCCTCACCCCATCCCCCTCTCTGATGAAGGGTCTAGGCCCGAAACGTCAGCTTTTGTGCTCCTGAGATGCTGCTGGGCCTGCTGTGCTCATCCAGCCTCACATTTTATTATCTTGGATTCTCCAGCATCTGCAGTTCCCATTATCACTATTTAATAGTTTTGTTTTTACCGAGAGCTGAGGTGCTCGTGTTGTATCATCACCCTGGCTTCTCTTTCCAAGGCAAGCCAATTTCCAGGCTTCCTGCACTTCTTCACTCAGGATACAGAACAATATTAGGACTGCCAATCCCTGCAGGAGATTAAAAAAACCAAAAAGCACCATAAGCACAAAATTCCACTTATTCTGCAGGCCAGATATTAGACACACCTTTATAACTCACACTGAAATCCTAAATGCATTGAGTATGTACAAGTTGGCCTTGATGTTTAATGTAATGCATTATAGAATGATAAGGTCAGTGGGATTTTCACTCTCACTTCCATGCTAATCCAGGTTTATTTTGGAGTCAGCTCAGAATAAATCTGGCACTGCAACTTATTCTTTAAGGTGATTTCCTATTCACTTTAAATTTATTTTATGCCTGTGACATTAACGTAAAACCTATTTCCTAACCATAAAAACACATTATTGAAAGATGGAGGGAAAAAGTATAACAGTCAAACTTGCTAAGAAGAAAACAGCAAGTGGAGAGAGGGCAGGTTTGAGGGGAGAATGGAGAAACTTAACCAAGCACAGTCCTATGCAGTTAACAACAAATCTGAAAGAATTGGAAGATAAATGAAGCAATCACTGGAATTGAAGCTAACTGCACATTTTAAAGGAATGATCCTTTACTAAACTCCACTGTTAATAAGCTGTCACCTGCTCCTGTTTGGTAATATAACGTAACGTAATGTAACGTCATGGTTGAGCACCATGCTTGAAGGTTTGTAGGTTACATTATTGCTGAGTAGAATGGTCTGCATACTCTGGAGTTGAGAACGATGACAGGTACTCTTGTTGAAATGCATAAAGTTTCCAGAGCTTTTGACAGAATAGATGCTCAGAATCTACTAGCACTGCCAACCGGGGCTGGAAACAAAGGTAAGGTTGAGTAATTTATACTTTACATGCTAACACCACATTGATTTCCTAACTTTTGCCTACTATGGAAACCTGTGCTGATAATGATGATACTGTAATGGATGACAATATGACAAAGGCATGCATTCAACTGTTACTTTCAAACAGTATATGAGGATTTGAGAACATTTCAATGAAACTGAATTCTGAGATAAGCTAAAGTTACATACTCAGTAGATATGTTAAAATAATTTTCAATTCATAACCAATAAGAAACAATGGGTTAAATTCCACCACTCAGGCAAGAGACTTGAAAACATGCTCCCATGCAGACTGCTAGTGACAGTAAGTGTTTACCTGTAAACAGCAGAGAACAGTGTAGAGGTAGTGAAAAGCAAGGATGCTGTTGTTGACAGCCATCAGCCCGAAAAGCCATGTGGCGCTAACAACAAGCAGCAGAATGAAGGAGCTTCGAATTGTAGTACTGGAGAGACAGAGAACCAGAGAATAACCTTCAGGTGCCAGAGCATGGAAACAATACAGCATGTTGGTAGATACAGCATACTCACCAATGCTTAATGCAGAAATGTGCTAGTGAGGAACAATGGGGAAGGGCTCAGTACAGGAGAAAAGAGTGAGCTGTTTTC
This sequence comes from Stegostoma tigrinum, assembly GCF_030684315.1. NCBI lineage: Eukaryota > Metazoa > Chordata > Chondrichthyes > Orectolobiformes > Stegostomatidae > Stegostoma > Stegostoma tigrinum. The sequence continues at coordinate 16,048,188 of NC_081364.1, forward strand.
AACAGGGTCATGGTAACTTGACAAATATAGTTATGTTAGCTAGATGAAACTGTCAGGAGCAGATATGAGAATTTAACAGCAGTTTAAAAAAACATACTTATTATAATTAAGCGAAATGTTGTAGATTGCTAAAGTTAAGGATAAGGTAGAAGTCTCCTAACCAGGAATTTATGGGTTCAAGTACTGAGCATGCCTGACACTAGAAGGTGTCTCTCATCTCAGTCAGGGTGGGTGTCCCAATTCCTGCATGGTGACAAAGGCTTTTAACATTGATGGAGGGTCATGAGGCATGGTACATTTTACTGGTGTCTATGCAAATGAAGTTACATCACTAGAAATGTGCTGATCACAGATGGGGAAAATTATGTACGGCAAATTGACCTAACATCCTGATGAGAAGTCTGCTCCTAAGGCAACAATGTGGGAGGCTTGGGTGGGTCGGGGTGGGGGGAGAGGGATGCAAGAGGACAAATTATTTTGGGGACAAAAAGGTAAGGAAGGAGAGGTCCTGGGGGTAGCGGCATCTACTCACACAGAACTGATAGGTTTGAAGTTAGTGTAGGGCCCAGGTTTAATCCCAGCATCCCAGTTCCTCACACATCGCTTGGTAGCCCTAAGCACGTAAATAAAAATAAGGCCTGGACAGACATCAGAGAACACCCGTTTTTCCAGAAGTATTTGCAGAGGGGACAGTGCTCAAACAGTCAAGGTAAATTGCGTACTCTGGCTAGAAAGAGGTTAACTGTCAGGAAATTGAAATTTACGAGTCCAGAGAAATTTGCTCAATGATGGCATACTAAATATTGTTGTTAAAGGAAAGAACATTTTAAAACATGGCTTTCAACTTGGAAACTCTAGGTACAAAATAGAATCATAATATTCACTCTATGAACTCATTTCATTTTCAAATATTGCTTTTTTTTTCTCACAGTTACAACATTTTATGTCTCTCGTATGGTAATAACAATTTAATAAAGGAAATTAAAACCAATTTTGTCAGCTTTTATTTCTTTTAATTCCCACCTTTAATGTTTTGCCCTCCAGCCTTTATGATGGAGAGTCAATCATGGTATGCACTGTTAACATCCCAACCAGATTCAGCAAAAATATTCAAAGTTAAAGACATTTGAAAACTGAAATGATGAAATCATATTGAGGATAGTCACTACGCTTTGAAACCAGTTAGGAACAGTGACATCTCCAACACTGTTTACTTCTGATGCTGGTGGTAAGAAGTATGAACATGTTAAATTGCTGATAATGATATTCAGGCCCAAAAACTGGCAAACAACATGACAGCATGAAATTGGGATTGGGTGCACTTTTTCCTCAATGAGTTAGATTCATTTACCGAATGCTTGACTGAAGAAACGGTTCCTTGGGACAAATAATATTGAAGGGAGATTTGATAGAGATGTACAAAATTGGCAGGTTTTCATAAGATAAACAAAGAAAAACTGTTCCTTTTAGCTAACAGTACAAGGGCTGAGGGGTACAAACATGACGAAGAACACTTTGATGCTGCAAGTGTTAATGATCTGAAACTTGCTGCCTATGAGGGGAGGGGAAGAAGAGTTGATGTATAATTTCAAAAGGAAATTGGACACTTAAGGCAAATAGACTTGTATGGTTTCAGGGAACTAGCAGGGAAAACTGAATGATTGCACTGTTCTTCAGAGAGCCAGCACGGTCATGGTGAGAGGAACAGCTTCCCTCTGTACTGTAAAAAAAAAATGGCTCGAGTCTTACTGTTGAGATGTGGTAAAAATATTAATTGGCATACATAATATAAATTACAGAATGTAACGGCAAATTTAGCAAAACAGTTTTATGTAGTACTGATTGTTACTACCTGATGGCACTATTACACTGTATAAACCTGAGCAATATCTTTCATGATCTCTAGCACTCCAGAACACATCTCTCAGCTATTTATTATTCCTCATACTTTATCACCATTTTTCCCTTTCTGACCCTGAACAGAACAGGTTTGTGACAACAGTATTCCATCTTAGACATCCTGTTGAGCAGGGGTTTTCTTTGTTTCACAGGCCACATACAAACATTCCATTAGCTTGTGCATCTCTGCCTGTATTAACAGATCTTGATCTATCACCGACACTTAGTGTTGAAAAAAATCCTAAAGACCTCAAAAATTCAAATAGAATAAATCAAAATATGGAGAAGTTTGAGTTATGTAGGCTTTGAGGTATAAAATGTCAAGAACCAATTGTTGGAACAGCCCCAAAATAAAGGACAAAATTCCTAGATGTTGCTTTTGCATTGAACAGACTAAAAAAAATGTTGACGGGTATACTGCCATAAAATACTTTAAAGTTGATACGTATAGCTCAGACAAGGGAAATAGAAAAACAAGCGTTTACTAAAGCCGCAGTCAGACAATGGCTCACCAAGGCTCCTCAACCAGCACCTTCTAATTCCATGACTATTAACATCAGGAAGCCACAATTGCAGAAGGTTCCCATCAGCAAGTTGCCCTCTCCCTCTGCTGCCTTTGAAATATATTCCTGTTCGTTTCATGTTGCTGGGTCAAAATCCTGGACTTCCATCCCTCACCGTACTGTACGTATACCTACGCTAAATACATTTTAAGAGACAGTTCACCATCACCTTCCCAAGGGCAGCCAGAGACCAGCAGCAAATACTGGCCCTGCCACCTATACATCCCATAAAGGAATAAAAATGGTAGCTGCAGCACCTATTTGAGGTTCAGGTAATTATTGTGGCCTCAAGTCGAGTGAGTCTTATTCGTGTACTGAATGACATAGCAGGTGATAGGTATAAGTGGCCAAGGAGAAACATCTAGTGAAAGCACGATTGTAATATGGTGTTTGACCTGCATCACCAAACCCTTCCAACTGCAGTGTGTCCAGTGGCAGTTATTGCCCATATAAATCTTACATAAAATTAAAAAATCTTTTTGGAGTGTTAACGAAATGTTTACAGTCCTTGGAAAGGTCATCTCTGGCCATAAGCCATTAGGTTCACAAATATTGATGGGGAGATTAGGAGGACAAGAAGACACAGCTTGGTAGAAACACAAAAAAAAATTAAGGGAATAGAAGACAAAAACCAACTGAACTGCAGATACTGTAAATCAGAAACAAAAACAGGAGTTGCTGGAAAAGCTCAGCTGGTCTGGCAGCATCTGTGAAGAGAAATCAGATTTTACGTTTCGTGTCCAGTGACCCTTCCTCAGAACTGTTCACAGATGCTGCCAGACCTGCTGAGTCTTCCCAGCAACTGCTGTTTTTGTTTCTGAAGGGAACAAAAGATTTGGATTAACACAGTAAGAATAACAAGGAAACATATTCTCACATCGTGTAATGCAAGAAATAGTAAAGTCAATGTGAAGCTCATGTGATAAAAATGGGAAGAGTCAATTGAAAATCTGTAACTTTAAAAGTCATGGAAAACATGTAAAAGAATGAGTTTTTCTGTTTTCTCCCCCATATAGGTTGTATCTTTCTAATTCGCCACTCATGGCACCATAGAATTTGCCACACCATGGAAGGTCAGTACTGGAGTTTTTAAAACTATTCCTTTTTCTACTTCGGCTCATCTTCTGCTATCCTGAAGCTGCTGACTTGGATAAAAGAATTTTCCTTGGGCGAGCATCTGGTGGTGACTGTCAATGGTTATTCAGCTGGGGATAACCGCCCTTCTATAGGAAAACCAGAAATTCTGCGGGTGCCAGACCGCAGGCGTCACTGTATTAGAGAGATGGAGATTAAGGAGGTGCAAATTATGTTGCTCATAATGAAACGGTTAACTAAGTTTAAAAAAACATATTTGGCAGCTTATGGTGTGAAATAATTTTCGCTACCTCACATCAAATGTAACTGATGCCTTGTTGCTAAAAAGTACTGCCAGTTTTAACTCCTTCGGTCAGTTACGAAATTGCAGGCTTAAGTTATAACTTTAGGGAAATGATTGCTGAATATTTGTTTTCCTCTTTGGTCATTATTTTATGTATTTGTTGAAATCCCTTCTGAGTTGTTCTTGACATCTGTGCATTTACGTTATTTAATTTTTAAATGAGAAAATAAATATGCAACAGTGATTAGGAAGCAGGAAACAAAGCAGAATTTGCAGCAGAAACTAATAATATAAACTTGTTTTCATTTGACTTGGACCTTTATTTATTTCCCCAAGGAATCTAAAAGTGGCTTCAATATAGGCCTACTGGAAAGCAATCCATATGTTTTCCAATAACACTTGTGCTGGAAGGTACATCACTGATGAAGTTTGTAATTCTTGAACTGTTTTTCTTTTGATTCACCCAGAAATATCAACACTAATATAAGTTTAAGGTGGGCGGTCTGATTAAACAGCCTATTTACTTTATTGTGGAATAAAACTCAAAGCAACAAATAAATGTTAACTTGAGAAAACAATGGAAATGTCTGTAGTAAATCTAAAAAGTGTATCAAAATGCCACATTAACTGATTTTATATTACAACATTTATTTTACTACTCACAGAATTGATCTTTTCTTGGCTTCCTTCTGTGTTGGAACACAGGACATTCTTGCTACCAATAATGAGATGACAATGTTCATCTAAAAGCAATAAATATTGAAATGAAACTTGAAACAAAGCTTCAGCTTCAGAAAGCAGTCAAAATTCCTATTTGTTGAGATGTAGAAAATGGCAACAGCAGAAAATAACATTTATACTAAGTTATGCAAATGGTAATCTCACAAGAGAGTAAATTAAAGTTAGTTTGAAGAACTAACTGAAGCCAAAGAAAGGAAGAAAACAGAATTTCCTCTCATCCAGAAATAATACATAAATTCAATGAGATTCTTGAAAGAATTTTAAACTTCATATTTTTGCAAAGAAGTTTTAGTAAATATTAGCTCATCATTGACCAAGAAACAAATAGTTGTGGGGATTTTCTTCCTGTTGTTTGAATCACAATCTTCTAAAATCTGGTAATTCCCATTGGAAGGGTGTTCTATTTTAATTTTTTTTATGGAATGCAAGCATCCCTGGCAAGGCTAGAATTTATCACCCATTTCTATTTGTCCTTGGAGAAGGTGGTGGTGAGCTACCTTCTTGAACTGTAACAGTTCATTTGATGTAGGTATACCCACAGTGCTGTGTGGGTGGGAGTTCCATGTCTTTGACCTTGTGACAATGAATGAAGGGCAGTGAGGCTCAAAGGGAAATTTGCAGGTGATGGTGGTTCAATATTTCCTGCATTTGTTCTTCTAAGTGGCTCAGGTTGCAGGTGCTGTCGAAGGAAGCTTGCAAAGTTGTTGCAAAACTTGCACAGGTGCCACGTGTCAATGGCAGAGGAGAGCATGTTTAAGGTGGTGGCGGGTCACTATTAAGCAGGCTGTTTTGTCATGGATGGTCTGAGATTCAGGTGTTGGAGAGCCACTTATCCAGGCAAGTGATTCCATCACAATTTTGACTTGTATTTTTGACAAGTCAGGAGGTAAGTAACTTGTTGCTGAATTATCAGTTATGACCTGCTCCTGTGGCTCTATTTATATGACTGGTCCAGTTCAATGTCTGTTCAACTGTAACCCCAAGGATATAAATGTAGGGGAACTCAACAATAGTAATGCTGTCAAATGTCAAAGGGGCAGGGATACATTATTCCTCTGTAGAGAAGGTAATGCCTTGCACTTATATGACACAAACAATCCTTGTCACTACCATAAGAGACACCTAATTGCTCTATTCTGCAGATAAGACTATAATTATTTCGCTCTTTCTACAGTATGGCAACAACCTAGGGGAGTATTTTCCCCAAATTCCCACTGACATTTATTTTAGTAAGTCTCCTTGGCGCCACATTCAATCAGATGTTGCCTTGACATTAAGGGTAATTATTCTCCCTGCTGAGCTCAGCTCTTTTGATAATATTTAGACTAAGGCTGTAAAGAGATTAGGAGCTGATGGCCCTGTTAGAACTCTTCTCTGAGCACTGTGAGGAGGTTATTGTTATGTAAGTGTCGCGTGACAGCACTGTTGACCAAATCTTCTATTACTTTATTGATGATTGATAGCAGACTGCTGGGGTGAATACTGGCTGGAGATTTGTCCTTCTGTTTGTCAACAGGGCATACCTGGCCAGTTTTACACACTAAGATAACAAGGTGTGAAGCTGGATGAACACAGTAGGCCAAGCAGCATCTCAGGAGCACAAAAGCTGACATTCCAGGGATGAAGGGTCTAGGCCCGAAATGTCAGCTTTTTTGCTCCTGAGATGCTGCTTGGCCTGCTGTGTTCATGCAGCTCCACACTTTGTTATCTTGGATTCTCCAGCATCTGCAGTTCCCATTACCTCTAATCACAGTTTTACAAACTGTCGTGTTTTTGCAATTTTAGTCACTGTACTGTAATATCTTGGCTAGGGGTATAGCTGTTCTAGTATGAATGTGAGAGGACAGTGCTCATTTTCATAATTACTGCCACAATGTTGTCAGGGCATGCAGTCTTTCCTGTATCCAGAGTATTCGGCCATTTCTTGATATCATATGGAAATAAAGGAATTGGTTGATGATTGGCATCTGTGATGGTGAGGACCTCAGGAAAATGCAATTCACTTAGCACTTCCAACTGAGAATAGTTACAAATGTTCAGCCCTGTCTTTTACGCTGATGCACTGGGTTCCCTATCACTGTGGATGGGGGATATTGGTGCTTCTTCCTGTGGTTATTTATTTAATTGTCCCTCTACATACAAAACTGAATGAATTTGATCTGATCCACTGGTTATGGATTGCTTAGCTCTATCCATCAGATGTTGCTTCTGCTGTTTACATATGTATGGTCCCATGTAGTAGCTTCACCTTGTTGGCATCCCTTTTATAGGTACACCTCGTGCTACTGCTGCCATGTTCTAAGGTTGATCCCTGGCTTAATGTTAATGGTAAAGTGAAGGATATGCTAGATCATGAGGTTACAGATTGTTGTTGAATACAACTCTTCTGCTGTTGATGGTCTACCGTAACCCTTCAACCCCAGATTTGAATGATTATGTCTGTGTTGAATCTACCTAATTTAACACAACGGTCATGTCAGAATGCAGAGTATAGTATGCTCAATGAGAAGACTAGCCCTCGTCTCCAAGGATGGTGTAGTTGTCATTCCTACCAATACTGGCATTATCAGAATCATGTGTGATAGGTAGATTGATGACAATGAAGTCAAATAGGTTTTGCTGTCCTGTTGGTTCATTCACCACTAGTTGCAGGCCACGTGGCAGCTGTGTCCTTCTCGGCCTGGCTAACTCCATCAAATACTACAGCGTTTATGTGCCTCAAATAGAGAAACTTAATTCAACAGCTGAAGCTCATGCCTTGAGATTCCAAGGGTGCTTGGAGTCATGAGGACAATTCCGTCTTAATTGTGTATCACTGTTCTGACACTTCTGGTAGGTCTGCCTGAAAGTGGACAAGGCTTCTCCTGGTACAATGGCAGAGGAGTCTAGGACTCCATTGCAAGGCATGATTCCAAGAGTATGAATGTGAGAAGATATTGCTCATTGGGTCTGCGGTACACCTTTCCCTATTTTAGCTCAAACTCTCAGATGTTAGTAAGGAGGACTTCGTAAACTTGACTGGCAGGGTGCTTAATATAGTTTCCAATCAATAATGGCCCATAAGGCAGCGAAAGAATGAATGCAAACAAGAGAGAAATCAGCAAATAGCAGGCATTAAAACAATAATGAGATAGTGAAACAAAAAGTTGAATGAAGATGAGGCACAGATATGTCAGAATTATAAAATTAACATTTTATGGAAGACCCAAAGTTGAATGAAGATGAGGTACAGATATGTCAGAATTATAAAATTAACATTTTATGGAAGACCCAAAGCTCTGAGTACTTATTGTGAAATAAATGGAATAATATTTACCACAATAACAACAGCAATTGGTCCAGCAAAACTCCAGATCAGCTTATCATGCACAGAGATCCAGCAGAAATCAGGATTTCCATAACCTTCTGGGTCCAGACCAACTGCAAGACCTAGAAAGCATAGCGATAGATTGAGAAATAGAAAATATAAATTAAAAGTTCAGCAGAAGATTGTCTCACGAATACAAATTAAAACCGGACCCAATGCTGTTCTTAAGTATCTAGCCACCAGCAGATATGTAAGAATAAGTTGTCTCCCTTTTCACCCAGAGGGTGAGATGTGTCCTCTGATCTGTGAGACGTGACTTTGAAATTGAGAAACAAAGGAGAGAAATGGGGAAGGGTGGGCCTGTTTTCCAAGTGAAAGTAAAAACATGAATCTAATCATACGTGGAATTCCCAGTGTTAGGCCTACCCATGGCTGAAGTTAATATAAAAATAGATGCAAGTGGTTTTTGGTTAACATTAAAATGACTGAGGAAGTATTTTAGCTGAAACAGCAGCTTGCAGAACCTGCCGTTTCAAATTAAACTATGAAATAGATTAATTGGATACAGAAAGAAAATCCAAGGTAATTAGATAAAGATAATACACAAAGAGTCCTGTAAAATGTATAAAATGAGCACTGTTACACAGAAGAAAATGCAGCTTTTTGCACAGACTGTTTGTAAGAAACATCCTTGAGAAACTTTGAAAAAAAGCCCCCTTTTCAGGCTGGTCCAAAGTTTGGTATTGATCATGGGATAGATGGGATGGGTCTGACCCATATCAGGTAAGACTCTGAATTAGTTATAACTGTAGGTGACATAAAAAGTTTAGTTTTAAGTATATAGGCATTAAGGGATTTAATTGCCTTCTCATGGAAACTCAGTCCGAAGCAGAGAGGCCCCCTTGCTATTAGCAGGGAAGTTCTGGGGTGTCACGGTGGCTCAGTGGTTAGCACACTGTGTCAAGGAATGTGTAGGTTAGGTGCGTTAGCCATGGGAATTGCATGGTTACAAGGACAGGGGATAGGTCTGGGTGGGATGCTCTTCAGAGGGTTGGTATTGACTCGATGAGCTGAGTGGCCTGCTTCCATGCTGTGGGGAGTCTATGATATTGAACAACTTATGTAAAAACTAAAGCCTGGAATGTGGTTGAACAAGTGATAAGAGAGTCTGGTAAACATATGAGATCATGGAAATACCTAGAACTCTTCGTCAATTGATCATTCAGTCACATGATTAATCTGAATAGATGTGAACGTAATCAAATTATAATATGATTGGTTTGTAACAGCCAAAGATGGGCTAAAAGCAAATGTATAGAAAATGTATGTTTCCTGTTGTTCAATAGAGAAGCTTCTGAAGAGATTTTCTTGCCGGCAGTATAAAACAATAAAACTCTTTGACCACGAAGTGCACTAGAGCGCCAAGTGATTCATTCAGTCATTTTGTTCCAAACACCAGTAACCATTGGTGCTGAGAGTGCCACATTACCTTGCTCTAAAATTTGTTATGGGAATCTTAAAATTCCTAAAGAATAAACCTTTGATTTCTAAATTTAGAGAAACCTGGTTTATTGAAAGCCTGGTAATGCAGGGGCACAAGCTCAAATACAATGCAAGATATGTGAAGATATGACAGGTTGGAGATGATGCTCAAAGTGATAAAACTGTCTTTAGTAAGGAAGGAGTTCAATATTTTGACAGTTTGCCCTCTGAGGATTGAAAAGATGAATTGTTAATGATTTGGAAAACAAGCAGTTCAGGTGGGGAAAATTCAGGTGCTTGGTTCAATTTTAATTTCATGAGAAAAACAATAAAATAAAATGTTGTGCCAGTTGAGTAGCACCTAACTGCTTGACTCAAACATAAAGCAACAGTGTAAGTTCCAAAAGACTTTAAAAAAACTTTCTTATGCCCACTGATGGGTTTGTCAATTCTCTTCCATGCCTCTAGGTATATTATTACATGTCAACATAACTTTCTATTTGTACCCCAAGCAAAGAGGAAAAGGGCAGAAGACAGGCATAAAACCGACTATGGGGTCACTGAGCAAAAATGGTGACTACAGCTAAAAACACATTAGTTAAAATATATATTGAGGTTTGTGGCAAAGAGTGTAAAACTTTCTTCCTCAGGGCATCATGGGTCAACCTACACCATGTGGAGTGCAGCAGTTCAAGAAGGCAGCTCTTCACCAGATTCTCAAAAACAATTAGAGATGGACAATAACCACTGGCCAGGCAGGAATGCCCACATCCCACAAATAGCCTATCACTGTGTGTATTATCATTGCAAACCTGTGATTATGGCAGGCACTCCCCAACCAATGGCATAGTAGAATCGCATAGCACCGTAGTTGATGTTCCTAGCTTCAGTTTGCATCCGGTAGATGTGCAGTCCCTCCACAAAGATCCAAGCAAAGGTTGCCATGAAAAAGTAGTGCAGCAAAATGGCAATCACTGTGCACAGAAACTGTAGGGAAGAAATTCTGATGGTTCATGCAGACTCTGTATTAAAGTATTACATTAAAAACAAACTTTGCAGTCTATGAATCAATAGAGGAGCCACATTTTGTAAGGATTTGTATTATTCATGAACATAAAAGAGGCAGCAGTGTTTTTTCTTTGAAAAGCACTTGGAGGATGGCAGTTCTCACAGGACTTCTGTTGCCGGGTCTTAAGCCCAGGGAAAGGCAGGCCAGCAGCCTCATCAGGAGAGGTAACACAATCTCTTACCTGTTCTCCACGTGGCCCAATACAACAATTCAACAAAAATCCACTCATTATTTCTAAGCACAGGTTGATAGGATAGTGAAGGTGGTGTTTGATATGCTTGCCTTTATTGGTCAGCGCATTGAGTATAGGAGTTGGGAGGTCACATTGCAGGTGGACAAGACATTGGTTAGGCCACTTTTGGAATACTGCATGCAATTCTGGTCTCCCTGCTATAGAAAGGATGTTGTGAAACTTGAAAGAGATCAGAAAAGGTTTACAAGGACGTTGCCAGAATTCGAGGGTTTGAGCTATTGGGAGAGGCTAAATAGGCTGGGGCTATTATCCCTGGAGCATTGGAGGCTGAGGGGTGACCTTATAAGAGGTTTATAAAATCATGAGAAGCATGGGTAGGGTGAATAGCCAAGATCTTTTCCCTGGGTTGGGGGAATCAATACTATAGGTTTAAGACGAGAGAGAAAAGATTCAAAAGGAACCCAAGGGGCAACATTTTCATGCAGAGGGTGTTGCGAGTTTGGAATGAGCTGCCAGAAGTGGTAGAGGCTGGTAAAATTACAGCATTTAAAAGGTATCTGGATGGGTGTATGAACAGAAAAGATTTAGAGGAAAATGGGCCAAAAGCTGGCAAATGGGATTAGAATAACTTAGGATGTCTGGTCAACATGGGCGAGTTGGACTTAAGGGTCTATTTCCACGCTGCACAGCCCTATGACTCTACAAACGTTGCAATTAAATAGAGTGAATGTCTAGGCATTTGTAGAAAGCAATGATTCAATTCTGTGTGGCTCTCCTGACACTCAGATATTGCTCATGAGAGCAAGTGATATCACCACTGCTCAGGTGAATTGCTGGTCTGTTACCTGTGTCTACATATCTGAATCTCCAACTCTTGTCCAGCCATTTCTGTTACTTTCGTACCTTCCAGATAGTATGGTCTGACATTTGCAATCTTCTACAGATAGCAGAGAGTCATAGAGTCATACAGCATGGAAACAGGCCCGTTGGTCCAACTAGTCCGTGCCAAATATGATCCCAAACATACTAGTCCCACTTGCCTGCATCTGGCCCACATTCCTCCAAACCTTTCCTGTTCACGTAGTTATCTAAATGTCTTTTAAATATTGTAACTGTACCTGCGTCCACCACTTCCTCCGGCAGTTCAATCCCCATACAAACCATTTTCTTTTTAAAAAAATTAACCCTCATGTCCTTTTTAAATCTTTCTTCTCTCACCTTAATAAAATGCCCCCTAATTTTGAGTTCTCCAATCCTAGGGAAAAGACCCTTGCTATTCACCTTATCTATGCCCCTCGTGATTTTATCAACGTGTAATAAGGTCACCACCTCAACCATCTACCCTCCAATGAAAAAGGTCCCAGCCTATCTTTATAATTCAAACCTTCCTTTCCAGACAACATCCTGAAAAATCTTTTCTGACCCCTTTTGAACTTGATAATATCCTTCCTATAAAAGAGTGACCAGAACTGTACACAGTACTCCAGAAGAGGCCTCACCAATGTCCTGTACAACTTCAAGACAATGCTCCAACTTCAATATTCAAATCAAAGATGTGTGCAATGAAGCCAAGCATACTAGAAGCCTGCTTAACCACCCTGTCTATATGTGATACAAATTTCAAAGAATTATATATCTGAAAGCCTAGGTCTCTCTGTTCTACACCACCACCCAGGGCCCTAATACTTAATTGTATAAGTCCTGTTCTTGTTTGTTGTACTGAAAGCAATACCTTGCATTTATCTAAATTAAATCCCATCTGCCACTGCTCAGCACTGTCCACTATCCCACCAATTTTGATGTCATCTGCAAACTTACTAACCATGCTTCCTAAATTCTTATCCAAGTCATTTATACAAATGACAAAAGTGGATCCGGTATAGTGGACCCCAAACTTGACTGTCATTACACTTAGCTAATTTTACCTCAATGTAATATGAATGGCTTTCCTTTTAGCATTACCTCAGCTCTTTCAAGTTTCATCCCTGTGGAATACCGCTGGTCACAAGCCTCCAGACTGAAATCAACCCTTCACCAACACCCTTTGTCTCCTATGTCTGCAAAGACTGATTCAGGTCTATTTTAAATTGATAAACTTAGATGAAAGGATGAGATCCAAGTGCAGGATACCAGCAAGATAGACATGAATTAAAGATAAAAGAGGGTGCTAAAACAAAAGACGGCGGTTAGTTAAAACAAGGTTTTATAAGCCTACCATTTACAGAAAGAAGTGAAGACTGAGAAAATGAACCAAAAATAACTAACTGGTTCCACTATATATGACATTCACTGGAAAATCCTTCAAACAGATAGCTGTTACTGATGCCTCATCTCTTATACAGGAACAATGCTTTATTTGTACTATAACAATAATGTAAAAAAAATACAGATGTTATAACTGAACACCTGTCTCAACATAACACTAATTGTGGGAAATATTTCAGGGTCGTTGAACCCAGCCTGTTGGCATTATCCAACTATTTAATGGAAGAATATTTTTGGATATGCACAGAATGTAAAAAAAATGTATAATCAGAATCAGTAAATTGGATGTTTAATACACATGGCTAGCTAAGTGCCTATAAGCCAAAGAACTCAATATGTTTTGGTTCTCATCAAGGATATATGAAAAAGCTTGACTGTTTTGAACTGAAATAAATTTACCTGAACATAATATGAAAAGGCTTTCCCTTTAGCATTACATCAGCTCTTTCAAGTTTCACTGAAGCAAATAATCAGCTATGCAAAGATGCACTGAAAGCTGTATCATGGCTGAAGGATTTGATCACATCCCAAGATTACACATCGAATTACCTAGTCATGTGAACATTTCAAATTAATTTCTCATTGTGCTCTACTGCTCAGTTTTAAGGAAGTAGAATGAATTCCAGTTTTGCAGAATACGGCCTTATTGGAGGAAAAAAGAGTCATATATTTTCTCTTTTTTCTTAAGAGTTACTCACATTTATATAGTGCCTCATTATCTCTTCACAAAATACTAAAGGACTTTATAAATAGCAGTTTACTCCTTACAATGTTATTATGCAGGTAACTGCTAAAGCCAGTTTAATCACAGCGTCCCACAACAACTGAATGAATGAATTACTATTAATCGTGGTGCTGTTGGATGCAAAATAACTGGTATATCAAGATATTTAAGAGGGCAATGCTATTTTAAAAATATTTTACATTCACTTCACCAGGCGGACAGTTTCTCAAAATAGAGGCTCAATTGAAAGACTGCACCTGACAATTCCCCGAAAAATTGGATTATCTGAAAATTGTAACATGGCATTATTGCGATATTCAGTTTAATTATTTAATAGCCATAATAGGCAAATGTTGCAAATATTTCATCACACAATTATGATGGTCTTAGAATGGAATAAAATTAATTAAATACAGCATAGGTGCTTGTATTAAAATAAAAAAAATGGGACCCCTGGGAGAGCAAATGGGGTGGCATTACTGAATGAACAGTGCTTCATATAGAACAGTGTCTAAGCCTCATACAGTTGAATAAATTGAACTTCCAGATGTATAAAAAAACATTATAAATGGATATTTTGATTAACTTGACCCTTAAAGCGCAGCTTATGGCACAGAAAATTAAACTTGAGCCATGAAAGCTGCTTTAGGCCACAAAATATTGGTTGCAGCCAAGTGGGTGTACTGGCTGTAACTGTAGTATGCGATACAGCAGATATTTCAGCTTTCAAGTTTTCTGATTAGCATAGCTGAGTTAAACACAGTAAAGACCAGTCATTTAAGAATCAGGACCTAGAATCTGTAGCAACATGGCTGGATCCTTTTACAAATGCTCTGACCTCAACTCCTTACCCAGTTCAATGGAGAGCTACAACTGGCCTCTGGACAGAAGGCCATCCCTAGTTTCTTCCTTGGTAACTGAATCGCAGTGCTACAGACCATCAACTTGCCCAACTTCCCTACACACGCTTGTGGGCAACAGTAAAAGCCATTGCTCAATTTCAGCATGCAAGTCCCTGTCAAGACTGGCGCAGGACAGCAAAAGCAAGCATCCCCAACAGGTGAGCACCAACATCAAAACCAGCTCTCTATTTGTCCTGCGTGCAACTGTAGCAATAAGCTCCCAATCTTATTTGACTCAACTTCACCCTGACAGCAACACTTAGGTCCTTACCTGTCCAGTTCAACTCCACCTTTAGTCAAATCAGCATTCATGCCAAATTTTGAAGGCAGGAAATGTCCGATACTACCATTACAATACCAGACTATGACCCGTTCCACCGACAGGACAGACTCACCATAGTGGCATATATTTGTGAGGGTGTGGGCCTAGTAACCGTTAACATTAATTCCATATACCAACAAGTCTCATGTTTTTTGAAGAAGTGACAAAGAGGACTGATGGAGGCAGTACAGTGGATGTGATCTAAATGGACTTCAGTAAGGCATTCGGCAAGACTCCTCATGGCAGACTGGTTAGCAAGTTTAGATCACATGGAATACAGGGAGAACTAGCCATTTGGATTCAGAACTGGCTCAAAACTAGAAGACACAGTGGGGTGATTGAGGGTTGCTTTTCAAACTGGAGGCTTGTGCCCAGCGATGTGCTGCAAGGATTGGTGCTGGATCCACTGCATTTCATGATTAATACAAATAATTTGCATGTGAACACAGGAGGTATGGTTAGCAAGTTTGCAGATGACACCAAAAAGTGAGGTGTAGTGGACAGCAAAGAAGGTTACCTCAGAGTACAATGGGATCTTGATCAGAAGGGCCAAAGGGCTGTGGAGTCATCAAAATAATATTTGATTAAGTGTGGAGTCAAGGATTCCTCACATAATTCGTGTTCAAATACAGTAATACCTGGACAAATTTCAGTCCTGGGCTGATAAATATCAAGTAACCTTTATGTCACGCAAGTGCACGGCAATGTCCATCTCCAATCTCCACCATGTCAGAATCCAACCATCTCCCCTTGATGGTATTACCATCACTGCATGTTCTACTAACAACTTCCTTGTGTGGTGACAGGGCTACCTTTAATCAGAAATTGAACTAGACCAGTCAAATAAAAACTATGGTTACTGGAGCAGGTCAGATGCTCAGTAGTTCAGTGGTGACCCCTCAAAGCCTGTTTACCATCAAAATGGCACAGATCAGTTATGCCGTGGCACACCCCTCATTTACCTGGATAAGTGTAGCTCCAATAATGTTCACAAGAATTAAAAGTATCCAGGACAAGAAGCCTGCTTGATTGGAATCCCATAAAATGACTCTAACAGTCATTCCTTCAGCCACAAAGGCACATTAGCAGCAGTGTGCAACATCTAAAAATGCAGTGCAACAAATCACTAAGGCTTGTTAGACAGTATCTTCAAACCAGCGACTAGCTTACTACCGAGAAGAACAAAGGTAGCAGATACACAGCACCACTGTAACTTGCATGTTTTCCTCCAAGCCACAGACAATCCTGACTTGGAACTATATCACTGATCAAAATCCTGGTACCCACTTTCTAACAACACTGCAGGTCTTCCTGCACCACATGGATACCAGCAGTTCAAGTTGGCAGATGCTCACCTTTACCTACTTATGGGTATTTAGGAATTGGCAATAAATGCTGGTCTAGCCAGCATTACTTAAGTGTGGTGAACAATAAAAAGCACCATTTGGGAGCAATTAAAAAGCTGTGTTTAGACCTTCCAATGTAACTAACGTTTATGTTATTGATTACTTAGAGTTAATCAAGGGCCATTTTCATACAGATTGTTATTCATGTTTGTGCAGTGTGGCAACAGATCTGGCTGCTTTGTTTGATATTACTCATGTAATTCAAGAACTAATGTAACTCACTCTGCCCATGTATTACATTTTTCTTTGCCTTTACCACCACCCTCCCACTCATGGTTTGCCTGCTCCCCTAAATCTGAATACAAAGCTTCAATGGTTCCATTGGAAGTTTAGGTCGTAGCCTCCCACTAAACAGTCCACTATCAAGTTTTCACCCCCTATCGTCTTAAAAATGCACTTTAACAGACCTTCCATTCCTTCATGCATGGCAAAAAGATGGCAGACGTCCCTGCCACCCCTACATTTCCAGACAGGACGTCATGTTTATTTTTGCTGAGTAGGGATTGGCATCCCAGCTGTGCCACCAATATTTCCTTTAAACTGAAAAGGTGCCACACAGAGATTCCTCTGTGGTTCTGTGCATACCAATTAGTATGCTGATACATTGACTTCTGGTTTCAAAAAGAGGTGTGTGCAACAAAAAGAAGAGTGAGCATTGCCTTCCACCTGTGGAGTGGAAAAAAAAAGTGTACTCGAGAAAGACAGTCAGAGTGCAAGAGAAGGAAATGGAGTGAGACGTACAGGGTGCTAGAGTTAAAAGGAGTAAAAGTGAGAAAGACAAAGAAAGAAACATGAAAGTACAGGGAATAATCACAGAATGAGGAAGATAATGAGATTTGTGTGATAAAAGGCTGTAGATAAGAGAACAGAGAAAAAAAACGAGACAAAGAGTGGCCCACAAATGACACAATAAAAGGGAAAGAACTTGAAGCAAAGTCAAGCAGACAGACAGTTACAGGAAGACAGACAATTGAAAAATTCCACAAATAATGCCACAGGAAATTAACTTGTTCTATTCAAAGTAGAGACACATACCGCTTTGCATAACTCCAAAGTACTAATATTTCTTTCTGCTCTGTGAAGGCTCAATGACCATGGGACGTATACGGTTCTGGAAGCTAGCTTCCTTCCTTACCTGATTTTCTGTTTGATTGATTCCCAAAAGGAAGACAAGCTCTGCACAGAAGATGGCTGCTGCAATGTTGCAATGGATACCACGACTGTTGGATTTGAGCCCATTTAGACAAGTCAGGATGAAGAAAGTCAGAAGCAGTGCCACAAGAGACACACTGATAGTTGAATAGGTAACGATCGCCAAGGTCTCTAGATCTCCTTCCAGCTGCTACAGGGAACAATGATAAAAATGAATGCTTACACATTACCAGAACACAAGAAAGTCCACTTTATGAGAAGACCATTTGAAATTATCTTGGCTGTTCTTTTCAAAGAAGCTCTGTTATTTTGTATCCAGTATTTCCAATGTATTTTATTTCAAGAATGAGACAGGAGTGCCTCCAGCTTCTGGTTCACTGGTGAAACTGGTTCACTTAGCAGAGCCATTGGACTTAATTAAAACCAAAAGAACTGCAGATGCTGTAAATCAGTAACAAAAACATGTTGTTAGAAAAGTTCAGCAAATCTGGCAGCATCTGTGAAGAGAAATCAGAGTTAATGTTTTGGGTCCAGTGATCCTTCCTCAGAACTCAGGTATGAAACAAGACCATATCATCTAGTCCATTTGTCATTAAGGAGGATGCAAAGGCTTTAATAAATTCAGCCCAAATTCTCTTGAATTTAGAAGAATGATAGGTGATCTAATTCAAACATACAAGATTCTGAAATGGTAGATAGGGTGGACAGAGAATGATTTTTCTGGTCGGGGGATCCAAATCGTGTGTGTCAGAATAAGCAGCCAATTACTTCGAACTGAGGAGAAAAGACCTTCACTCAAAGGGTTGTGAATTTTTGAAATTTTCTATACTGAAGGCTTGTAGATACTCCATCATTGATTACATTTCTTGCTGGCATAAAGATTTTTGGCTTGTCAGTGAATCAAAGGATAAAGGGAGCAGGCACGATATTGGGAATATCACATTGTGCAGCAGAGTGATGGGCAGTGTGGTCTGTTTCTGTTCCTATCACTTGTGTTCTTATTAAAAGCGTACGCAGAAAGTATTGACAAGAATGGCTCCAGGAATGAGGAACGCCATTTATGTAGGCAGGTTGGAGAAGCTAAGACCTCTTCCAAGGAGAGACGGTTGGAAGGGTTTTGACGGTGATATTCAAAATTGGGAGGTATGTTGGTAGCGAGGGACTTACTGTTCCCATGCCCAAACGATCGAAAATCAGATGGCTTAAATTTGAAGTAATCAACAAAAGACACTATGAGGAGGATTTTCTTTTCATGCAGCGTGTGGTTGGATTTGAAATACACTTCATGAGACCGTGCTGGAAGCACATCCAATCAGGGCATTTAAAAGAGAATTGGATAACTATCTGAAAAGCGTTGTAGGGAAAAAGCAGAAGAAAGGAACCAGGTGAATTTCTTGGCAATTAAAACAGTTGTGACTAAAAGTAAGTGCTTAATTATTTTTTATCATCCTCCTTGACATGTTATGCCTCACCTGTGTAGCAGGTGGGATTTGATCCCATAGCTTCTGGCCCAGAGGCAAAAGTTTGTTAAAAACAGCATTGCTCTCCAAGTCATTGGCTGTTGTCAGTGAGTAAACAGCATTAATCAAACTCTGAAGCTTGCTGCATCCAAAACGCACCATCTTTTAAACATGAACTCCAGTTCATGGATAATAACTTTACAAAGTCTTATCCTAGGGCTAAGGATCTTTTGAAAATATTTATACTTGCAAATTTTTAATAATATTACTTGTTTCCGATATTCCAGAAATACCATACAGATTTCCAAAATCTAAAAGCAAAGACAACTTATTTTCAAACCTGAGCTGAGAAGTGAAAAACACTTAAGATCTGCTGCTGGACAATTTGGTTTCTTATAATTACAGTCCATTGAAAAAGAACGGATAGTATCTGTTTTCCTGTTGATGCCTTTCTTCCATAACTCTATAAATTAGTACAATTTAACATCACCCAGTAATGATCAAACTTTTATTATGTGAAAATTTGTGGCCACAAGCTTATGTGCCCTTCTTAAGGAGTACAATAACTCTTATGCTATACACAATGTGCTATATCTCTTGAGAAAAATGTTTTGTCCTGATAAATAACGCTTTGATGATGCTTACCTCACGATGTGAAATGTCCATGAGAACTCCAAAGATGCCAAGCTGTGAACACTGACATCGGACATGGGTGGTGTTTCGGTGAACAAGGTCACAATCCTTTGTTGTCCAAGTACCAGCTGGTTCAGATCTGCAAGAGAATGTGACGATTGGTTGGATAAGTCTTTGATGTCTGTGGTCGACATAGCATTCAGGAGCCAAGTCCAGGCAGGGTGAAACAGTCTCTTTTGTTTCTCTTCCACCTGGAAATACAAAATTAAGGCCTGGAAAATTGAAACCGAGACACCCTATTCACTTATCAAAACACAATTTTGTTTTAAATTTGTCAAGCAAATTTAAACTTTCTGTTCTTTCATTTTAATGTCATCCTCTAACAAAATATCACAGTGATACCATTGTAGCCCAGGTTTTTGTTGATTGTTAGCCCTTAACAAATAGGCTAGAATTGACAGCAGCCTGAGTGATTGGATGCCATTACATCAGCATCTGTAAATCAATGTGTGTGCAGTCCATTGCATCCTGAACCTCTAAAACCCAGCTAGCATGACAAAGGTGTAAACCATCTTTCTCCTTCTTTTAAAATACAGCATATCAAAGTACACCTTCATGATATCAAATGGACAGCCTGCTGGTGCCCGGAGGAAGCTGCTCATTGCCACCGTCCCCTTAGCAACAGCTATGGCATCACTGTCCTTCTCCAGGTCAAAGGGTGAAGATTAGTTGATTTTCAAAAGCAGCTCCTGAGTAAAATAAAATCATATACACCATTCCCCACTGAAGTTAAGGCCGAGAAGGACAGAAGCCACAGAACCCATGATGGGGGGCAAGTAGTCTGTGAAAATCCCTTATAGAGTGAGAACCAAGGCATTCATTCCATGTAACATTACATACTGTAGATTTCACCATCTTTAAGTGATAGCAGAAAGTTCACGGCACTTTTACTGACTCAACAGCAGCGGGAAGAAACCGATCTGCAGACATTTGATGATTTCTTCAAACATCACTGGTGGGGTATCATTCCTGCTGAATGCAAGTTCAGCAATGCAAGGTTAAGACTGAACCTTAAATGGGCACTGCGACTGTCAAATTGAAATGACATGCTGCCTTGTGTCATGATCTGTCGTCTCTGCTCACTTGCAGTGCACAGTCCCACAAGGCTTCATCAAAATGTCATCTAGAACTGTCTGCACCAGAAATGAGCACGATCCATTCTGCACCTTTAACCACAGTGACGATACTGAAGTAACATTTTGCATAGATCAAGGCCAATGGAATTCTACTGTACCCAACAAACACTAAAAAAAGAGAAAGAAGTTGAAAAGGCAGGACAGTCACTAGGGTAAGTTTTGAAGCAGAAAACATTCTCAGCCAACAGAAGGCTAAAACTTAGTTAGAATTGGAATTCAGGTATAAAAACAGAAGATACAAGATGAGCTGGAATCTCAAAAACCAAAACAGTAACTGCCACGATTTAAAATGCTATAAGCAACTTAAGGAACAAAATCAGTCACTGGCTAATCAGGAACAATACATGGCAGAGATAATAGGAACTGCCAATGCTGGAGAATCCGAGATAACAAAGTGTAGAGCTGGATGAACACTGCAGGCCAAGCAGCATCTTAGGAGCAGGAAAGCTGACGTTTCAGGCCTAGACCCTTCATCAGAGAGGGGGGAGGGGAAGACGGTTCTGAAATAAATAAGGAGACAGGGGGAGGCGGAACAAAGAGAGATAGAGGAGAAGATAGGTGGAGAGGAGACAGACAAGTTAAAGAGGCAGTGATGGAGCCAGTAAAGGTGAGTGTAAGTGGGGAGGTAGGGAGGAGGTGGGTCAGTCCAGGGAGGACGGACAGGTCAAGGGGATGGGATGAGGTTTGTAGGTAGAAAATGATGGGGATGAGGCTTGAGGTGGGAGGAGGGGATAGGTGAGAGGAAGAACAGGTTAGGCAGGTGGGGACAAGCTGGGCTGGTTTAGGGATGCAATTTCCTCTAGGAGGTATAGTGGCAGGTGTAGCACTTCCTGCGGTTACAGGGAGAAGTGCCGGGTGTGGTGGGGCTGGAGGGGAGTATGGAGTGGACAAGGGAGTCACGGAGAGAGTGGTCCCTCCGGAAAGCAGACAAGGGTGGGGATGGAAAAATGTCTTTGCTGGTGTGGGTCAGATTGCAGATGGCAGAAGGTTGGAGGATGATGTTGTGGATCCGGAGCTTGGTGGGGTGGTAATGTAAGGAAGCGGAGGATACTCTTTTAGCTGTTATTGCGGGGACGGGGTGTGAGGGATGAGATGTGGGAAATGCGGGAGACACTGTTGAGAGTGTTCTTGACCACTGCAGGGTTGGATGTTGCGGTCCTTGAAAAATGAGGACATCTGCGATGTATGGGAGTGGAATGCCTCACCCTGGGAGCAGATGCGGCAGGGGCCATGGAATTGGGAATGGGGGATGGCATTTTTGCAGGAAGGTGGGTGGAAGGAGGTGTATTCTAGGTAGCTGTGAGAGTTGGTGGGCTTGAAATGGATATCAGTTTCTAGGTGGTTGCCCAAGATGAAGACAGAGAGATCCAGGAAGGTGAGGGAGGCGTTGGAGATAGTCCAGGTGAACTTAATGTTGGGGTGGAAGGTGTGGCTGAAGTGGATGAACTGTTCGAGCTCCTTGTGGGAGCACAAGGCGGTATCGATACAGATATCAATGTAACGGAGGAAGAGGTGGGGTTCAGGGCCAGTGTCGGTATGGATGAGGGTTTGTTCAACGTAACCTCCAAAGATGCAGGCATAGCCTGCACCCATGCGGTGTCCACGTAACCTCCAAAGATGCAGGCATAGCTTGGGCCCATGCGGATGTCCAGCAGTTTTTCCGCTGCCTTTGCCTCCATGCTTACTTCTTTAACTGTGAGCCTTACCCTCCCTCCACTGACCCCTTCTCCCACC
The DNA here is from genome assembly GCF_030684315.1 of Stegostoma tigrinum. Classification (NCBI taxonomy): domain Eukaryota; kingdom Metazoa; phylum Chordata; class Chondrichthyes; order Orectolobiformes; family Stegostomatidae; genus Stegostoma; species Stegostoma tigrinum. The sequence continues at coordinate 16,070,614 of NC_081364.1, forward strand.
TCCAACACAAGCCCTCCACCTGGACACCAACCCAAGGCCTCATACCCTCCCTCAAACCTCTTCATCTCTAACTGCCATCGAGACATCAATTGCCTCAACCTCTCCACCCCTTTGACCCACTCCAACCTCTCCCCGGCAGAACGTGCAGCCCACCGCTCCCTTTGCTCCAATCCCAACCTCACCATTAAACCCGCGGACAAGGGATGTGCAGTAGTAGTATAGCGCACTGATCTCTACATTGCTGAGGCCAGACGCCGACTCTCCGACACCTCCTCCTATCGCCCCCAGATCATGACCCCACCCCAGACCACCAAACCATTCAAAACCTCATCTCCTCAGGTGACCTCCGACCTATGGCGTCCAACCTCATCGTTTCCCAACCCTACACTGCCCACTTCTATCCCCTTCTCAAAATCCATGAACCTGCCTGCCCCAGTCGACCCATTGTCTCCGCCTGCTCCTGCCCCACCGAACTTATCTCTACCTATCCGGATTCCATTTTCTCCCCCTTGGTCCAGGAACTCCCTACCTATGTCTGTGACACCACCCACGCCCTCCACTTCCTCCAGAGCTTCCAATTCCCCTAAAGGCCCTCTGCCTCTTCCTGTCCCGCAGGTATGATCAGTCCCCGTCCACTGACACCCTCATCTGCTTAGCCGAACTCGTCCTCACCCTCAACAAGTTCTCTTTCAATTCCACCCACTTCCAACAGACAAAGGGAGTGGCCATGGGTACCTGCATGGGCCCAAGCTATGCCTGCCTCCTTGTAGGTCACATGGAACAATTCCTCTTCCATACCTACACTAGCCCCAAACCCCAACACTTCCTCCGTTACATTGATGACTGTATCAGCGCCATCTCGTGCTCCCACGAGGAGCTCGCACAGTTCATCCACTTCACCAACATCTTCCACCCCAACATTAAGTTCAGCTGGACTATCTCCAACACCTCCCTCACCTTCGTGGACCTCTCTGTCTCCATCTTGGACAGCCACCTAGAAACTGATATCCATTTCAAGCCCACCGAATCCCACAACTACCTAGAATACACCTCCTCCCACCCACCTTCCTGCAAATATGCCATCTCCTCTTCCCAATTCCTTTGCCTCCGCCACATCTGCTCCCAGGATGAGGCATTCCACTCCCGTACATCTCAGATATCTTCGTTTTTCAAGGACCGCAACATCCAACTCCAACAGTGGTTGAGAACGCCCTCGACCGAGTCTCCCACATTTCCCACAACTCCCCTCATAACCTGTCCCCACAATAACCACCAAAAGAGAATCCCCCTCATCCTCACATACCACCCCACCAATCTCCGGATCGAACACATCATCCTCCGACCTTCCGCCATCTGCAATCTGACCCCACCAGCAAAGACATTTTTCTATCCCCACCCTTGTCTGCTTTCCGGAGGGACCACTCTCTCCATGAATCCCTCATCCACTCCACACTCCCCTCCAGCCCCACCACACCTGGCACTTTTCCCTGCAACCGCAGGAAGTGCTACACCTGTCCCCACACCTCCTCCCTCACCCCCATCCCAGGCCCCAAGAAGACTTTCCACATCAAGCAGATGTTCACCTGCACATCTGGTAATGTGGTATACTGCATCTGCTGTACCCGTTGTGGCTTCCTCTACATTGGGGAAACCAAGCGGAGGCTTGGGGGCCGCTTTGCAGAACACCTACACTCGTTCACAATAAACAACTGCACCTCCTAGCTGTGAACCACTTCAACTCCTCCTCCCATTTCTCAACAACATGTCCATCGTGGGCCTCCAGTCGTGCTACAACAATGCCACCCGAAGGTTGCAGGAACAGCAACTCATATTCCGCTTGGGAACCCTGCAGCCCAATGGTATCAATGTGGATTTCACAAGCTTCAAAATCTCCCCTCCCCCTACCGCATCCCAAAACCAGCCCAGCTCGTCCCCGCCTCCCTAACCTGTTCTTCCTCTCACCTATCCCCTCCTCCCACCTCAAGCTGCACCTCCATTTCCTACCTACTAACCTCATCCCGCCCCCTTGATCTGTACATCCTCCTTGGACTGACCTATCCCCTCCCTACCTCCCCACCCTTTACTGGCTCCATCCCCGCCTCTTTAACTTGTCTGTCTCCTCTCCACCTATTTTCTCCTCTATCCATCTTTGATCCGCCGCCCCCTCTCTCCCTATTTATTTCAGAACCCTCTTCCCCTCCCCCATTTCTGATGAAATGTCTAGGCCTGAAATGTCAGCCTTCCTGCTCCTAAGATGCTGCTTGGCCTGCTGTGTTCATCCAGCTCCACACTTTGTTATAACAAAATGTGGCTGTAGTGCATCAGGATAAAAAAGTATTGGAACAGCGACTGCAGTCCATATACGAAAGCTTGACAACCACCACCACTGCACCGCACCCCCCAACACAAGACAAAATCAACTCACAAGATCTGGACCTATTGGTAAATTTTCTATACATTCTAGCAACATGCCTCAATTGCTATTGTAAATTGTTAAACTTTCTTTTGGAAAGGAAGTCAGTTATTTGTCTATCTTGCTTTTAAGAAACCTCATCTTCATGGATTCCATGTGTTGTGTATAAACAGTGGTGCAACTCTTCAATAAACAGAGAACTGCCAATGCTGGAAATCAGAAATATAAACAGAAATTGCTAGAAAAACTGTGCAGTGAAAGCAGAGTTAATGTTTCGAGACTAGTGATCCTGCTTCACCTTCCTCTCCAAATATGCTGCTGGCCCTGCTGAGGTTTTCTATCAACTTCTGTTTGTGTTGCAACATTTCCTTGCAGTTAATCTACTTTATGTCTGAAAGTTGCATGCGCAAATATGTCTTTTTGATATAATGCTTGGTTAAAATCTTGAAATGTCTTACTGTTTTAAATAAAGCAAACAATGAAGTTAATCAATCTTTGATGAGTAAATGCTTATTAGACTACTGTCATGAACATGACTCAAACCGGTTTTCATTCATTTCAAACACTTCACGAAAAACACACAGACAATAAAAGAAATGTACTTTGAAAACAGACAACACCTAAAATAAATGCATGCGCTTGTCACACTGGAAACAGCACTTGTATATCATAGCATTGCCGCTCCCTTGATTCAATTATTGCTGTGTACCTTATGTGCAGTCATTTTCACAGAATACCATAAGACATAGGAGCAGAATTAAGCCATTCAGTCCATCAAGTCTACTCTGTCATGTGATCACGGCTGACAGGATTCCCATTCTCCTGCTTGCTCCCTGTAACCCTTGATTCCTTTACTAATCAATAACCTATCTTAATTACACTCAATTATTTGGCCTCCATACTCCTCTGCGGTAGTGAGTTCCACAGATTCACCACCCTCTGGCGAAAGAAATTACTCATCTCAGTTCTAAAGTGTTGTCCCTTCACTCTGAGGCAGTGGCCTAGGTCCTAATCTCTTCCATGAGTGGAGCATCTTCTCCACATCCACTCTATCCAGGCCTCTCGGTATTCTGTAAGTTTTCAATGTAATTCCCGCCCTCATCCTTCTAAACGCCATCCAAAACAGACCCACAGTCCTCAACTGCTTCTCATATAACAAGCCTTTCATCCCCAGGATTATTCTCAAAAACCTCATCACCAGTACATCCATCCTTAGATATGGGGCCCAAAGCTGCATGTAATATTCCAAATTAGCTCTGACCAGAGCTTATACAGACTCAGCAGTAAATCTTTGCTCTTGTATTCTAAACCCTTTTGAAATAAATGCCAACATTGCATTTGTCAACTGAACTTGCAATATTAACATTAAGAGAATCTTGAACTAGGACTCTTAAGCCCCTTTGTGCTTCAGATTCCCAAAAATTTTCCATGTTTAGAAAATAGTCGACACCTCTAACCTTCGTACCAAAACGTGTGACATCAGAATTTATTGCATTGTATTCCATCTGAAACTTCTTTGCCCAATCTCCTAGCCTGTCCAAGTCCTTCTGCAGCCTCCCCACTTCCTCAACATGCTTGTCCCTCCGCCTATCTTTGTGTCATCTGGCACAATGTCCTGAGTTCCTTCAGCCAATTGTTAACATATAGCATGAAGAGTTGTGGTCTCAACGCTGACTCCTGAGGAACTCCATTAGGCCCTGCGGCACCTTATCATAGGCCTTCTGGAAATCCAAACCACTAGCTCTCCTTTGTCTAACTCACTTGTTACCTCCTCAAAGAATTCTAACAGATTTGTCAGGCATAACCTCCTCTTGAGGAAGCTATTTTAGCCCTTTTATACCAGGCATTTCCCCAAGTCCTCAACAATCTCATCCTCAATAAAGGATTCTAAAATCTTACCAACAACTAAGGTCAGGCGAACCATACTGTGGGTTTCTGTCTCTGCCTCCATCCAGTCTTAAATAGGCATGTTAAATAGCCATTTTACAGTTCTCTGGGACCCTCCCTGGCTCCAGTGATTCCAGAATTTCCTCAGCCATCTCCTTCAGAACTCTTCTCTGGCGTTTAATGTCCACTCTTATCTTTCAGATACTTAAAAAAAATTCTTGAAATCTTCTTTTATATTTTGAGAGAGCTTATGCTCGTATTTTATCTCCTGCCTGCTTATTGCTGCTTTAGTTATCCTCTTCTGGTTTATGAAGGCTACCAAAACCGCTGGCTTCCCACTGATCTTCATCCCATTGTGTACTGTTTCTTTCGCTTTTATGCCGTCTCTGACCTCCCTTGTCAGTCACGGTTGCCTCATCTCCCCATTAGCATGTTTCCTCTTCCCTGGGATGAATTTCTGTTGTGCCTCCCAAATTACCCATAACCATTATTGCTCCACCATCTTCCCTGCTAGGTTCCCCCTTCTAACCAACTCTGGCCAGCTCCTCCCTCGTATCTTTGTAGTTATTTTTATTCAATTGTAATACCGTTACATCTGATGCAATCTTCTCCCTTTTAAACTGCAGGGTGAATTCAATCACGTTATGGACACTACCTTCTAGGGGTTCCTTCACCTTCAACTCCCGAATCAAGTCTGCCTCACTAAATCCAGAATTGCCTGTTCCCTACCACAAACTGCTCCAAAAAATCTCTCTCATAGACTTTCCACAAATTCCTTTTCTTAAGATCTGCTACCAACCTCATTATTCCAGCCATCTGCATATTGAAATCCCCCATGTTTATTGTAATACAGATATTTCCACTGTAACGTGTATTTCATTAATGTAAATTGGCTGTAGTGCAATTGATGAATAGTGGACACTGGATAACACAAACTTTCTACTGTACAGTATAGCGATTTTCTATAGCAATTTTCCATTAACATGATTTTCAATGGCGATTTTCTAGTCAGCAGCGTCACACAAGAATGCAACTGTTGTGCTACAGGAGAAATACCTGTGCCTTTCTTACATGCTTTTTCTATTGTTGTAAAGCAGAGGTAACCCCCCCCTCTGATAATCAAAACCGAAACACCAAGAGAGGCTTTCTTTGCCGCCTTGGTCAAATTCTTTTGTTAGGAATAGCAATTAAGAGTGCCGCTGTTCCCTTTATCGAGATAATGCTTTCTCTAAGTGCTGAGAGCCAATCTCTTAGGAGATGGCAGTTCACTCTCTGCCAATTTTGTAACAGTGCCTCTTCTATACCCTTGACGACATATTAATTTTTTACAATGGCATTGGTCCTATGTTGTCAAAACCATCAGGTTTAAATTTAATTGGTTTTGATTTCTAGATGTCTGGTTTAAATTAATTGGCTAAATTCAAACTTGTTGCCTGGATAACAAAAATGTGGCTTGGACTGCTTACTACAATGTACATGTTACATATCAGATGCTCTGTGCACCTGCAAATCACAAGCTGCCCAATGACACTATCTTTTTCTCTCCAAAGCGAAAAAGGTACATCTTTTTTTTAAAACAGACCACACACTGCTTTCCCCCCTATCATTTTATAAACATGAATATTTTACAAACACTAAATTCTAATGTCCTGCCTTCCAATCCACAAGTACTCTACCCGACTTCGCAACGCTATCTCCTGATTCATTTTCTTATCCCTGTCATTATCTCTAAGTACACAGATTCTATGACTATATATGATTACCTGTTATTGATTAATTTACTTTCTTACTAAAAAGGTAAGCCGGCACCCTCTGCCCATCTGATTATCCTTTCAATAGGACGTGTATCCTTGGACATTTAGTTCCCAGGCCTTATCCCCTTGCAGTCAAATAATGAACTACCAAAGGAAGTGGTGGAGGCCGGTACAATTACAACATTTGAAAGGCATCTGGATGGGTATATGAACTGGAAGGGTCGAGAGGGATGGGACAAAATGCTGGCAAATGGGGCTAGATTCATTTAGGATATCTGGTCAGCATGGGCGAGATGGAGCAAACTCTGTTTTTCAGTGCTATACATCTCCATAACTCTATAGCATCATACCTGCCAATTTCAACGCGCACTACAAACTCTTCTCTCATTTCCTATCCCGTGTGCATTTAAGTACAACACCTCAGTCCTGTTGCAGAGATAGTAGGAACTGCCGATGCTGCAGAATCTGAGATAACATAGTGTAGAGCTGGATGAACACAGCAGGCCAAGCAGCATCAGAGGAGCAGGAAAGCTGATGTTTCGGGTCGAGACCCTTCTTCAGAAGAAGGGTCCTGACCCAAAACGTCATCTTCCTGCTGCTCTGATGCTGCTGGGCCTGCTGTGTTCATCCAGCTCTAAACTGTGTTACCTTCAGTCCTGTGTTAACTGTCTTCCTTCTCATAGTTTTCCTCTTATCTGCTATGCTTGAAGTTGGATTTCTGACCTTTCCATACTATCTGTCCTTTTACTGGTTCTGGAAATTTTAACTTCTGCTGAGTCATCTCCCACTCTTTTAACAGGTATATGACAGTTATGGGCTAATGTGAATCAAAAAATCTTGAAAATAGAGTCTAATTACAGTTAGAATGTGCAAATTAAACTTCCTCCTCCTTTAAACAGGGCCTAGGAGAGCGCAGTACACACTGCCCATGCCACTGGAGAGGCCCAGGTGTATTGATGAGTAGCCTGGCAAGCCTGATGGTCAGTACCCACATCAGCTAATCTAGCAGATGGACCATCCTGATTACCCATCACAAGCTACTCAGCCAATGAGCACTCTCATTCTGAGAAGCTGCAATCACTGGCTTCATTAACTGAGAGGGCATGCCTGATTTTCTAGTCACTCTGTTCTTGCTGACTTTGGGATCCACGCGGAATCTGAAACCTGGGTGCTTTCAGCTGCTGCTTCCTTCGCTTTAGATCTGACTGGACGCTGGTGGATCACAACATTAGGATTTGGGACATTGGCCTCAACTCTACAATTAATTTGCCCCATAAAGCCCTCCCAACTTCCTCCCTCAATACTGGGTGGCCTTGGGCTGGTTTCCTTCCTTCCAGCCTCCCTCAGTGGTACATGATCCTGGACTGCAGACTTTAACCCTAACCACGTCCCTCAATGGTGTGGGGCACGGCTTCTACACAATTAGGTACATTTTAAACATTCCACTTGGGCATAAAACTCATTCTGTGGATAGGCAAATAAAAATCCTTAATTTCAATAACGGTTGGCTGGTCTAATTAATCTTATACTGGATAGCAAATTGAAAATATAGAGCTCTATAATACATCAGTCGTTCACAGTTAATGAAAAATAAAATTTTCTGTTATGATAACAATGCTTTCTTCGGATATCAAGCACTATCAATTGGGAATGAGTAAGGACGGCAATAATTGTAAAGACATTTTGAGAGCTGGCGTTTTAAGCCATTGTAGTTTTTCTTGCATCTCAACATCCACCCCACTAAACTAAAATAAAAGCTTTTCTGGAATTAGATACCTTAGTGCAAGTATAAGGCTAGTTTTTGTCCCACTCTCAGACCCAAAGCTTTCAATGGAGATGTCCCAAATACCTTATTAGTTGCAATGGTACAGGAAGTCCTTTGTACATAGAGATCCTAATCAGTTGAATAGCTATCAGACGTAAAGCTTTGAGATTTCAAAAGTATGTTACTTATTTTTATAGCAAACATTTTCATCAAAAAGCACTTTGAATAAAAAGCATCTTCTTCAGGCATCACTTTGCTTTTAAACACAACGGTCTCTCAGGGAATTAATAGATATGGGGAGTGGGCAGGAGAGAGGAGTTGAAGACCAAGATAAGCCATGACTGCACTGAATGGTGGGTCATTTTGGACAGGCTGCATGGTCTATTCATATTTTTATCTATTGTTCTTGAATGAGATTCATTGTCACATGCACTCCAATGAGGGCAGTAAAACGTTTGCAATTTTGCTGCTTATGGCGCCATCTTAGGCACAGATGCTTAAGAATTTAGTACAAAATTGAAAGAATAATAGGTAAAAGTCCAGAATAAAGAATAAAAAGGAAAAGAAATAGTCAATTTACAGTCCTTTCATCCCAATCCGTGCCAGCACCCAGTTTCTGGACTGCATAGAGCCAAGTCTCTAGACCACACTGGGCTTCAAAACCCGAGGGCTCATGTCCTCAAGGGCTTTGCTTTCTTGTGATAGTCTGGGACCTTCCTCAACCATTCCCCTCCAAGTTAGTTTAAAATGTTAAAAGTTTTAAAAAAAATTTAAACAGGTAAAAAAGGGAAAACGAAAAAGAATGTTTGGAGCACATGAGTTCCGACTGGAGCATCCTATTCTGCCATTTATGATACCAGAGGTACGACTGGAGATATAAATGCGGATGTTGGGATTATTGTAATTCTGACACAGTGATTTGAATTAAAATCTGATGACTTTCTCACACACATAATGACAGTAAATGCAGAATAAACATTGTTAAGATGCACTTGATGATGGGTTTAACGATGCCCATCACATTTTAGTAAGAGAAATAAAAAAAGCCAGATTCATAATATTTTAACTAAAGCAATGTATTTAATCGAAATTAAACAAATTATCGTGTATGCTGGGAATCTGAAGTAACATTGTGCTGGAAATACTCAGCAGGTCTCGTAGCATCTGAGAGTTAATGTGAATCCAATATGACTGCTTCTCAGATCTGAAAAGGAGAATGAGTTTAATCTATTATAATTGAACTAATGCAAAATGTAATGAGGGACTATGAAAGTTTCAAATTTAATGCAGACCTCTGCACATAAAACTAAACGGCTATAAACAATAATCTGTGTTAGTGGGACAGAAATAAAGACTTCAGTCCCGTTCACAGTAGGTAAAAAGAACTGTTGGAAATTTTCAAGAAAAGTTTATATATTTCAGTCAGTATGTACAGCAAATTAATAAATATGAGCCAAGGGTGTTGAGGAGGTAGAGATGCCAATATATCCCCTCAGAATATAAGCTGTAAGGAAACAGGACACTGCATGCTATATCAGAATGTTATAAATGACGGAAAACAGGTTGTGCTTAAAAACAATGTACAACACTAAGCTTGTCAAAATCCGCGTTTATATTAAAAGCGATTAGCTCTTATATATATTAGTTTCTGTTAAAGATTTCAAACAGAACTAGAAGTCAATACAAAAAAAAGGATGATTGAGGGGTATGGGCTAATGAGACAATTGAGACAAAGGCTGACGGCATTAAATGAGGAGCACAGGAGCAAGAAAAACACCTGGGCCCATCACATCTTTATTTGGGCCCATCTCCAAATTACGTCAAAACATTTACTATCATCGTACTTGACAGTCATCCATTATACACCAGGCATCGATGGGCTATTAACAGAAAATAATTTCATTTTCCAACTGTGTCTGGCTTGAGGCTTCATACAAAGTCACATGCCATTAAACAAGTCAATGGAAATGATTTAGACGTGCATCATTTATTCAGTAAATCTGGCTTGATGAGGTAGAGTGGGTGTGTGACTGTAATAGGGGATTATGTACAGAATTACTGGCATTAGATTATTAGCCTTCTGTTGAATATATCTATTTACATTTTGTTGCAGGAAAACAGTAACAAAAATTGATGCTGCAACACTTCTGTAATCCCAATGTAAATAACAAGGGTTGATAAACAAAATAGGTTATTTATCAGCATATCTGACAAAACTAATAAAGAGATTTTCCTCCTGGTGTCACCTTGAATTTCCAGCAGACGCATCCAAAAGGAGACAGCAGTTTTGATGTTTGTGTTCTGGACCATTTACAGCTAAAAACTGAATTTTCTTGTTACTCATGAATACATCAGTACATGGAACAATACAAAAGGCCACAGAAAGTTTGCCAGAGTTCCACAGGAGTAAAGACTTTAAGAAACAAAAAAGTGGTTATACATTGTACACATTTACTGAATAGTTTCCTGGAGGAGCCAGTTGTAACCAGCAGTAACACCTATCCACAAAACACTGATTCTACTTAGAGCGATTGTGAGAATGTAAAATCTAAGAGTTGCAAATACAGTATATATGGACTTTCATACCAATGGGAAATTATTAGGAAAACAATGAAAAACATTCACATGAAAAAGTAAAAAAAATTCAGAGAGGCTTGCTGCCATATTCAGCAAATAAGTTGCCATGTTTAATTTTGATTTAAATTCCCTTTTAATAAGCAATGCAGTACAAATGCTCATGTAAACACACCTGTCCAACTTGCACAGTGTAAATCAGACAGCAGGTATTAAGCGAATGGCAGATTTAAATCCCAAATTTCAAAACAAGCTTTATTGATACAATGTAAAAAAAAAATCTCTCCTTTCTGATCTTGGATATGAGCATTGTTCAAATCCCAGCCAATTGGAGGTGTTCCATTTTATATCCAAAGTCAATCAGAATCAGAAATTGTACTTCCTCCCCTTATATATCTCAGTCTATGCAGGAAAAACTGCTTAAGGGATATGATTAAATGTTTAGGAGCAACAGTTTCATGCTGCTGTTCCTGATTTTCAAAGATATTTATACAAATTTCAAAGTTTTCCTTTAACTAAGTCCAAACATGTGACAGAAACAATCATCCAATATAGAATGTGTTGAGGATAACCAACATTGCCCTTCCCAAGATAAAGTGAAGTTGCACACAGATGGTAATGCTTCACAAGTTGTAAAGAACTGTTACAATATCCAATGGATTGTACAGCACAGATTCCCATTTCTTTATAAAAGCAACATTATGAATGTATGGTACCAGGGCAAGCTAAGCATATAACAATTCAGGAGTAGCAAAGTCTACGGAGAAGGAAAGTCTACATGAAGCACAGTGGCTCAGTGGTTAGCACTGCAGCCTCACAGCGCCAGGGACCCGGGTTCAATTCCAGCCTCGGGCGACTGTCTGTGTGGAGTTTGCACATTCTCCCTGTGTTTGCGTGGGTTTCCTCCGAGTGCTCCGGTTTCCTCCCACAGTCCAAAGATGTGCAGGTTAGGTGGATTGGCCATGCTAAATTGCCCATAGTGTTCGAGGGGTGTGTGGGTTATAGGGAGATGGGTCTGGGTGGGATTCTTCAAGGGGCGGTGTGGACTTGTTGGGCCGAAGGGCCTGTTTCCACACTGTAGGGAATCTAATCTAATCTAATCATGAAGTACAACCTGTACAATGGCCTCTGTCACCCTCAAAAGCACATTTACAAACTGATGAATCAGACAAGGTAAGAAAACATAAGAAGATTATATTCACAGCAGGAGAGATTTAATTTGTTTATTCTCGTTTTGCATTGAACAGGTACAAGTTTGAAGAAGAATTAGGTTCTTCAAGACAGAAATAAAAATTCAGCTCAAACCCTGGGGGAAATCTGCATTCTCATCGGAGTAATTAATGAAATTATCTTTAGTGGCAGGTGTTCAGTCAGGTTGAGAATACAATACTGAATTGACTGGCTGAAAGCTTTGTCCCATTAACTTTAGGGGTTGGGGCCAATTTTACAGCCACCAGCTACCTCCAGTGGGATGTCACCACCAGCCACATATTCTCTCCCCTCCCTTGTCAGCATTCGCAGATAGTGTTCTCTTCAAGACACTCCGACCAACTCCTCCACTCCCAACATTTATCCACAAAACCATCCCGTGCAATCACAGAAAGTGCAACACTTGTCTGTTTACTTCTTCCTTCCTCACTGTTCAAGGTCACAGACACACTTCCCAGGTGAAGAAGCAATGTACCTGCACCTGAGTCAATTTAGTCTACTGTATTCACTGCTCACAAAATGGGGAGACAAAACGCGCATGGTGGGTATTTTGCTCAACACCAATGCTCTGTCCATGAAAATGACACTCAGCTTCTAGTTGAATGTTGCTTTAACACACCACTGTGTTCTTATTTCAATATTTTTGTCTCAGGCCTGCTGCAGTGCTCCAGCAAGGCTAAATGCAAGCTGGAGGAACACCTCATCTTCTGCCTAGGGACCTTACTGTCTTCAGGACTCAACATCGAGTTTCACAATTTCAGAACATGAGCGCCCTTTTCCAATTTAATTGTTTCCCCCCCTACCATTGTGTCCTGTTTAGGAAGAGTTGCTCCTGGCACAGACAACACATTTTCAGACATTTACACTCCTTGTTAGCACCCAACCCAGCATTTATCTCTCCCTTGGCTTATAAGCAACCTGTTTGTCTGCTCATCCTGTTTTCCTCTCTCTCTCTCTCTCTCTCTCTCTCTCTCTCTGGGCAATGTATCAATGTAGGCACGAAACGTCAGCTTTTGTGCTCCTAAGATGCTGCTTGGCCTGCTGTGTTCATCCAGCTCCACACTTTTTTAATCTCGGATTCTCCAGTATCTGCAGTTCCCATTATCTCTGACTTCAATGTATTCTGTACACTTTCTCCCTTCTCCCTCCACCCATATTATCAGCAAAAATATCTTTCCCAGCTCTAGTCAGGCCTGACAAAGAGCCACTGGGCTTGAAACATTAACTCTGTTTTTCAGTCTACAGATATTGCCAGATCTGACTTTCTCCAGCACTCTGTTTTTATTTCAGAGTTTTTCCCTGTTTAGACACCTCCTTTGGACTATTGAGAAGAGTCATGATACTGTAAATACTGCAGGTGAAAAGATAAAAGGAGGAGTGATCAACCCAACCTCTTGTATTTTTGCTGTTGCACTCTTAACATTTTACTGAATTTTCAAACATGCATCTGACAGCAGGAACATTATGTTGCAACTGATCTAGCGTCTAAATTGCAACAACAATATGTAGTTCTGGGTTTCCTTATTAACTATTCACGATCTGTACTAGTTGGTTTTGGATCTGTGCTATTTATGTGACATAGCCAATTTCTGAAGCCCAGGCATTACGATACAGGAGGAAACTTACTTAGTAACAAACTCAGGATTAGTTGCCTGTTGGGTTTTAAAAAACAATCTGACATGGGCAGATTAATGTACTTACAGACTAGAATGATTCCACTGGACACATACAGGCTTGCTGCGATTGGCAGTCTCCAATAAACGGAATTCCAGGGTTAGTGGTGGGTTCAAAGCTCCACGGACAAAGGTGTTGTTGTTGAAGATGGAGATAGTCACAATTGGAGAATTTAACACAGGATGCTTTGGAAGTCTGCAATCCAAAAGTTTTGAAGGTATTCAATAAAGGACAGAGGCACTGTGGAAAGTTTCTTCAACGTATTTCAGTTCAATGCACAAGCTCGTGTTCACACCACCACCTACAAGTTTCCTTCAAATGCACATTCCATCCTGACTTGCAGCAAAATCACTGTTCATTTACCATCACTGGGCCAAAATTCTGGAACTCCCTTCCTAACCACACTGCAATTTCTCATGCATTGCAGTGGTTCAAGTAAACAGCTCAACATAACTTTCATCAGGGCAATTAGTGATATGCGATAAAAGCTGGCTCATTTTGCAATGCTCACACCCTGTGAACATTTTTTTAAAATCAGAAAATAGGATACATTGGAAGATTAGGTTTATAACTTCAGCTCTATCATCAGCAGGAAACAAACATTGTGACCAAACTTTTCCCAAAAAAATGAGAAACTAAGGGGTGAATCAGCTACTTCAGCATTTAATCAAGGCAAATCTGAGCAAATGCAGCATTGTTAGAGGGGACAATGAGATTAAACATTAAGCAAAGTTGTCATCTGTCAATTTATGTGGATGGCAAAGGTTCCATGGTATTACTTGAAGAATAGGAGGGTAATTCATTGAGCATTCTGATTGATGCTTTTATCCCAACCACTTTCGACAAATAGATTAACTACTCATTTACATCAATGCCAACTGATGTGTATCAGCCAAGTCTCAACCATCAGCAAAGCACTGGAAAGAATCCTCAAAAGCATTTAGTAAAAACCTTCTTACTAATGCTCAGTTTAAGTTCCACCAAGATCGTTTGGCTCCAAAATGCGGTTAGAAAAGCTGAATTTCAGAACTGAAATTGCATCACAGTGTCCTATTAAGACAGATGCTAATGGGGTTCAGGGAAATTCTCCAGCAGGTAGAGCTTAAATGGCTCAAGAAATGGTTTGCTGGTTGGAGACCAATGATTTCAATTCCAGACATAACTACAAGAATTCCACAGGGCAGCATCCTAGATTCAACTAGCTCCAGCAGCTCATCAATGGACTTCCCACCATCATGAGGATAAAAGAATTATTTGTTGATGAGTGCAGACAGTAAAACATCCAGTTAGTTTGGCCATTGGGTTTCCAATTCAATTTTCCCAATTGCTGAGTCTCTACCATATTTGGAGAAATGAGTATGGGAGATGCTGAGGGTGGTCACGATTGATCAGCAACTCAACTGGCCACCTAAATGTTGCAGTTATTACAGCACGTCAGAGGAAGGATATTCTGTGCAAAAGATGTGGATGGGGGAAGCGTGACTGAAGTAAAACAATTTAATTGTTGGATTCTTGACTGCCAGTCCAGCACTGACTCTCTTCTTTCAAATCCTTCAACACAGGCACAGAACAAGTTTGCACATTCCTGCTTCAAGAACGGTTTGGTCTCTAACTGAAATATTTAGATTCAAGGGGTCACTGAAAACCAAAAACTAGCCCCTGAGAAAATCTCTGGAGCCGCCCTTGAAAAGAAAAACTAATCTTTTCCCCTTGGTGGTGTAGAGACCGCATCTCACCGACTTAATTACTAAACTTGTACCTTAAGTTACGGCGATCTGTGTTGAATCGGGCAGGTAATAAGCTACCTAGTGTCCGATAAATGAGGAGGATCAGGATGGTCATAGTGGGCTCAGTCTCTGGTAAAATCCGTTGGTGTAAAACTTTACTAGTTTCATTCCGCACTTGGATAGAATTCTCTGCTTTGAAGGTGGGTACAGCTGCATTGACAAAGGATTGAATGAGAGATACAAACAGCATTACTAAAGATTGCAAAGGAAAAAAATATAGTCCTGCTTTTAGTCCTCATGGGTTGAACAGTGTAGAGATACTGCATGTTTAATCAGGGAAGTCCACTGTCTCAGTAGCAAGCATTGTTTATGAAATTCTAGCTACTTATTATTGTTGTCCCTCATTCATGGAATCGCACCATCATACATGATGCTCATGGCCCAAGTATATACTGACAAGTCAAAGATATGTGCCCTCTTTTGAACCACAGTGACTCTAGTTCCTGCTGTTATTGCTTACCTTTAAATTTTGATGGAAATAAAACAGATGTTGGCAGCACAATATGTGTATGTGCATCCCATGGAGACTGGCCACGAAACAGTCTGCTGTGGTACCGGGGAAATCGCTTCCTTGTCTTTGTACTATTCTCCACATGATCAATAGTTAGGACTGAAATTGAAATCCACAAATGAGAATTAATGGATGCACAGTCATGACAGTAAAACGTACAGCTATCTTGGCCACTGAGTTTTCAGCATTCTCAAAGACATGTTAGCAGATCTCTTCCCTCCTTTTATGCATATATAAATAAAAACTAACCAATATTTGCTTGGGCAGAACAAAGTTTTTGTTTTATTTTCACACTGGCAATTGTTCTTATTACCAGCAACTGAGATCTGGTTTGTCAATTACAGGAAGGAAAATATGTCATCTGCTTTGTGACAAAGCATGTTAGTTACTTGCCATAACTGACACCATTAGCCAATCTGAATAATAAATTAATTTTAAAAAAATGATTGCCTAGCCCTTAAAACTAAAATGCCCCCAAACATTTTGAAAGAACTCCTCAATAAAATATTGCTAAAGAGAGACACAGAGTCAAAGCTTTTTGTGTTTTGTTCTTCAGGGCTGGTACACAAGAAATCAAACTTTGAAATGAAACACTGTTGTATGCAGCATGAGAAAACAATGCTGATTGGTTGGACCATTGTTGGCACAGGAATGCAGCAGGATCTTTTAACTGTCAACCATAGCTGGCTGATTAACCTTAGACAGACTCTGGCCAGTTACAGGGTTACCATGGGGAATGCATTAGAGATTGACAAAGAATCATGGAAGTTGCCAGTGAAAAAGGTTTAATGTATGCACAAACTCTGTCTACACAGAGTGTGAATATATGTAGCTTTTAGGACATGCAAACGAAACATGCTGAGTCCAATTGATAGTCAGTTTCCTGTGAAACTCTAAGTACTGCCTGGATTATTTATTAAATGTTATCCAATAGCAGAATCACATCTAGTCCTGGACGTTATGTTGAGTTTTGCAAACATGGACAGGTTGAGTACAGTCCATTATCAGTTATAGTCAAAAGGACATGTCCTTTGATACAGTTCATGAGTCACTGTGATGTATAGCCTGCATACCTGGCACTACACCAGCACCAACTCATACCACATTATTAATTTGTGTGGTAGGCAGAAAGACATTTTGGTGTGAATGCAGCATCCTCTTACTACAGCTGAGTTTCCTGCAATGAAACTTCAATAAACACTTGTGTGTTTACTGTAATATATCAAGAGGGAAACAGCTAGCTACAGTCATTGCTCAATTTTTTTAAATGCTTCTGTTTCAGGATAACCTGAGGTTGACCAATTAATTTAGGCTTGTGGGAGATAGTGGCAGAAAACCCACTGACAGTTTTCTCACCTAACAGATTGAGAAAAGGGAGTTCTCATTTGAATTTTCCATTTAAACATAATGTGAGTGCAGGACAATGTTGACCGAGGTGCAAAGGAACTTTGTCGCTACAGATTCAAAAATTGCAAACACATAATCTAAGTATTAGACATATTAGAAACACGCAGGGGAAATGGCCACTAATATCCTAACAACAAAGACAGACTTTCATGATAACCATAAAAAACTTTGTTAACAAGAGCCATGACTAAAGGACAGCATATGGCAACTTAACCTATTTGGTGTTATTAAGATTGAACTTAAACTGTTAATTTCATGAGTTCTAAAAAAGTAGATTCAGGTATTGGTAGCACATCCAGATTGCCAAGATAATAGTGACGAGGTGCAAATGTTAATGGCTTGAGTGACAGCTTAATAAGTAACAATGTTCAAAATCCTCAAGGGCAGAGAGTGAATCCATTCCCGAAAGGTCCCAAATCGCCAAGACATTCACTCACAGAGGAGACCAAGGGGAGAAATGCTGACCCCATACGTTGAATGAAGGTAAAGTAACGGGGCAGCTCCTCCAAACACAGGCCTGTTCTCTCTATGCTTGCTGCCAATAGGTAGGTCCACTATCAAGCCTGAAGATAAAGGCTTCTAGGGTCTGGGTAGGGAGAAGACAAAAAGGACCACAAAGCGGCTGGGGGAGATGAGAGAGTGCCACAAAGAGGCAAAGAGTGGGGACAGGATAATGCAGAGTACCTGGGAGGCAGCAGGGCTCAAGGGAAACATGGGGTCACGGGGGGGGCGGGGGAGGGTTGAGGTGCAGGCATTGGGAGTGAAAAGCAGGCAGCAGGTGAAGGGAAGCAAGGTAGATGCTGGAAGGAGAGAACCGATTCAACCATATCAGCTAAAGAATACTCAGCTAACTAGTAGCAATGAATAACTTGCTAATGAAAGAGGTATCTTTAGCTTAAAGTTGCATACATTCAGAGTTACTCTACACGGATGATGGAAATGGGTGCTATTATAATTAACAGCATGTCAACAGTTAAATTTAAATCTGAATTTGAGATTGCAGACGCAGTAAAATTTAACAGTCTCTTTATAATATTCCAAATTCCCAAAAATGTGTTGAAAACACATTAGCTGTGACCTTTTCTTTTTGAGTTCAAAAGCCTGATATGTCAATAAGATTGTGGGGAAAAAAAATGACTGCATCATCTAATAAAGGAGTTACTGAGAATGAAAAAGCAGCCTCCCAAAAATCAAAAAGTAGCCCTGAAAATAACAAAAATTGAATCCTAGTATGTGCTCTTGAATGATATGATTTGATAGTTTTCACATCCTACTATATCTCCATGTCAAACATAGTTCAGCTAATTAGCACCCTTTTATTATGCTGTAAAAAACGATGCTTCCTTTCAAAGACTGGATTCTTACATCTCATTTCTGATGAGCGCAAGGCAGAAAGTTTGGACCTTGTGTCTCTTTTTAGGAATATATCAGCTTTGTACCACCAAGCAATTGTAGGTACTCACTTATATTGGGGGTTACAATAGCAACTGGATTGAGGTAGGTGAGTTTCATGTTTCGTGTCAATGTCTTCATGTATTCTTCAATTTGTTCCATCAGATGAGCTGTTCCTCGTTCTGTTTGCTGAAGTACATTCCAATGTTTTGCATTTTCCAGGTCCAGAGCTGCACTTCCTGTTCTCAGGAGGTTCTACAAATGGTGTACAAGAACTGGTATATCATCACCGTAACTTGACATATCAAACAAGTGACAATGGTTTGTTGTTTTGATGAACTCTGTTATCAGAGCGTTAAAAAAGATCTGGTGAGACTTATGTCCATAAGATGCTCTACACCCCTGCCCAATATTTATAACACACTGTCATGTTATCAGCACATTTTATAATGAATATTCAACATCTTAAATAGAACATTGTAGGTTAATCCTAATCACTGTCTGCAAAAATCATAATTACATGAAGGTGTCAAGTTTCTATAGAGTTAGAAAAATAGAGACACTTTCAACAAAATTTACTTTAGGCAATAATTCTGCATGAGAATGGATCTTCTGATTTGCCCTGACAATTAGATTTTAAAATATTTTGCCCAGTGTTGTTGGAGGTACAAGATGATAACAGCAGGCTGAGGCAACAAGGCATTTGTATCTCCCTCAGCATTGAGGTACAAAGATTGTAAAACGGATAAAAGTGAGGAGGGGAATGATTTCCTTATCAATTCAGGGTCAGAAAGAGAGGGTATGACAGATTGGATTAAGCGAGAGAAAACAACAAAAAAATGACTTTAGTTGGTGTACTGTGAAAATCTTACTCCACCGTCTGTTATAGTAAAAGTCTGTAGCACAACATGTGGAAAATTGGGAGTAAAATACATTCTATCGATTTCAGGGTATAAAAAATTAATTTGATTTATTTTCTTTAATTTGGTACAGATCTGTAAAAAGCATGAAGCATTAATGCAAATCTAGAGCCTCATGTATCTTTGACTCCTTATTAAATAGTAATTATAATTAGTTTCAAAACTTATCTAAACAAATGTAATCCAATTTAAGTATATTTAATTTATCTCACATGTTAACACTCTAGTTCCAGATTAATGCTACATGACAAATTCTATTCCACAGATTAACGAAGCACTACAAACTAAGCATGCTTGTTTCAGATTAATAATTAAAATTGAAATCATTTGAAAAACAGACCTTCAATATTTTATAAAATATAAATAATCCCAACCCATACAATGATGTCATTAATATCACCTCAATTTATGACCTTTAAGGATGAATTTCTCTGTAAACAAGCTTTGTTCTAAGAAGTTGCATGTGAAAAATATATCTTGATGTTTCATAATTCCAAGGCTGTCATTCAGAAATGTAACAAAAGCAAAATAGTCTGTGAACAGATTTGATCAATTCCACGATTATCTTCATGGGCAGCTAAGTGCTCTATTTAGTTTCTCTGTGTGATATTCTTCTCATGTCATGCAGCTAACCTCAATTAGGCCAGTCAGTGAAGTTTCCCCATAACACTGAAGGGATAAAGACAACGGCCTTGTATATCGATTCAGATTTAATATACTAACATACAATAATGTTACTGGCAGGGATCAATGCAATACAACCTTTTCTATTTGTATGCAAAAGGTTGAAGACTGTCAGCTGACTGGAAATACACATTCTTGTTATACACTATGTAGTTTTGAGGTCTAAACCCATCTTTCCACTACAAGCAAAATAACTTGGTAATACTGTATTTTTTAGTATAGGGAGGCTTATCTCTACCATTTATATTTATGTTCAGGCAATCAAAAGAAACCCCAGTCTATTACAAAAATATTTTTCATGGATCCCATTTTTATAGCCTCCGTCAACAAGCTGGACGTCTGTCTCATTTACGATTCTCAGCTGGCTCCTCTGCCTTCTACAGAAAAGTCTGCTTTTACATTCTTTTTCTGCCTGTTTGGAGCAACACAGTCACATAGATTCTTCATGTGGTATAAATAAGAGTGACACTTCGGCCAAAAAGGAAAAATCTAGAAAACATCACTCAAAAGTCCTATTGAATATTAATTATCAGGGGGTAAAGAAAGAAGATTTGCAACAACTCCACTGTCAAGGTAATCACATGTATTCTTACAGCAATTTTCAATTTTGTTGGAATTTATTTTCTCACTGATTTTGTTCATTGAATCTATAAACATTTTCAGCCTAGGTTTAATTCTTTGTTATCTGCATGCACAACATCAACACTGCTTCTAATTGAGCTATTTTAGGCTTTTGTCCCTAAACTTGAATTCCATTTTTCCATCTCCCCATTTCATCTTCACTTCACTGAGTAAAATATTACTGGCAACTGTATTCTGCTGTCAGATCTGTACCGCACCAGATGGTAGTAAACTGTTCCTCTTATGTATTTTGCACGTAATGTAGGAACTGACACTGAGCCACAAAGGTAGCACCAGATGGGAGGAAATAGTTTACTATTACAAGGTGTTTACTATACCTGTCCAAGAAATGGTACTGAGGCAGAAATGAATTGCTCATTTTTGCCTACTATATTATTAAGAATCTCATGGTTTTTACCTCTGTATAGTGCACATCCTGTGTTGCTGTAAGATTGAATCCACGTTGTCTACACTCAAATTCAAGCATCTTCAAGAGAAGGCGATATGTAATGTGGATGTCATTTCCAAAGTACTGGTCCATCTCCTCAGTGACTGTACGCATGTGTCGGGCAAGTTTCTTTGCCTCAATGGTATTTAGTTCAGTTTCATTCCTCTCCAGCCTTTCCAGCTTTCAACAGAGACAAAAAAAAATTATATCACACAAATCAAACTAGTGTGCGTACAACATACCAAAATTGGTGGTGATTGAGTTAAAATGGCCAAATGCATCAATTGTTTAAACTTATTGTTCCTCATTGGTTAATTTTTGCTAGGTCTTCGACAGCTACATAATAATTCATGTGGATCAGCAATAACTGATAGAAAAGAAAATGTGAACATACTTAAATTATCAGAAATACACAACAAATATAAATCGAGTGAGAACTCGGTCCGATTCTGGCTGGGGAGGGGTCATTGCTTACAAAGATCAGGTATTATATGGATCTTAGAGACAAAGTGATGGCTGGGAATAGGTTATCTCAGAGGGTCAAAACGTCCCAAGTTCCTTCTTCAAACTCTCCTAGTTTTTTGTTTTGCCTTTCTAGGTAGATCACAGCCTAGGTGGTTACATATATTGTGGTACAAAATATATAGCAAAGTGTGGGAAGGTTGAGTATAGACAGCTTTCCCTGCTGTCATGGTTTGTATATCACTGAAAAGATTATGTGGTTTTATTAAAAAGTAAATACAAAAGATTAAATCATATAATTGTGGACGTTTACATCACAGGAAAAGGCCATCAGGCCATTCATCTCTCTACTGGCTCTGTTTCAGTGCATCAAAACATCACACACACTCCATAAGATGTGTCTTTGTTTTATAACTATAAAAGAAATTCCCATATCATCCTCCTCTCACATTTGGTATTCTTTCATGATAGCAATTCCTAATTTTTCTGATTTGAAAAGTACAACTGACAGAAAAGCGTTTGAAAATTAACCTCAATTAAGAAGGCTTCCTGTTTGAGTTAACAAAGGTCACTGCTAAGCTTTAACATCAAAGTTCACATGTACTAGTTCCTCCTTGAGCTCTCTCAAACATAGGTCTTTAGTGATCTTTTAGAATAATCACCAAACCATGGCAAAGTGTTGTGATTTATACTGTGGGTAGGTAGCAGCACTCAGAACAAACAGGGCAGTAGGAAAATTTGCTCCCAATGTTCACAAAACACCTGAGACAATTCAATCACCGGGGTGATCAATCAAAAAACAAGTCACCCTAACACGTGGAATAGTCAGAATATTTGAGGAACTGCTCTTCCAGCCACAGGCTGCTTCTTCTCCATAATGTGGGAGCAAAGTGATTTTGTGAAGATAGGGTTATGTTAACGATAAGAAAACTCAAAGTTGTAAAAAAGAAAAAAACACTCAATGCTATTTTCTTTCCACTTTCACGTATGCATCAAAAATTTGGACAAGGTTTCCGGGAGAAAACAGGTCTCTGAAATGTGTAAGCTAAGATACATACTGAAAAAACTGCTGAACACAGACCATAAGAGATGTCGGAAACTGGACACATTCTTCAAAATTACTTCAAAATGTCAACGTTTCGGCCATTTGATCAGAGCTGATTAGCTCCTGAGCTCTCCTAAATGGAAGAACGGACGGTAACAGAGGTAGGGGTCATTCTGGGTGTGGTTGGATGATGGAACGTCACAGAGCTGTTGTAGATGGACTACAGTGAATGAGAGAGGTTGGTGTCGTATGGATGAGGGATATATCCGATACCAGGAAATTTCCTGGCAGAGTAGCAACAAGCAATAGCAGCTGATCCACAGCTTGCCAAATGATGTAATCAGTGCTTACCATCTAATTAGTACCAACCATTCATAGATATTATTTAGCAACTTATTTGATTAAGGGAAATTTACAATTTGGGAGCAACTCCCAAAGAACAATCCAGATGTGGCAAACTGGATAACAAATAGAGCAACCCATCAAAGCATTCCTGTCAAACTTCACTAGAGTTAATCCAGTGAAAAATTCTATCCTTAATATCTAATTGACTATGACAATGCTTCTGTTGCAGTATGAATGTTTAACACAGTTGCTGAAATTTTTCCCAGAAATTATTTTACGTTGGTTATCTTTTGTTCAGGACAGATTAACGTTTGAATACAGAAAAAGGTTTTCAAAGCAGTACTTACAGTCTCTGCCAATTGCATGAGTGGTGGCGATGTACAGTTAAAAAGATCTGGTTCCATCCAACCATGTTCCTCCCCACAGTGGCGAATCACAGTACCTGAAATAGGTGGTCTAATATAAGACAACGATCTGAAAAAGCCGGGCTTTTAATAGAAAAAGCTTACACATGAAGCCAAGCAAAGCATCACATGGTTCAGCAGTGAGCACAACAACTTACCATCAGCCCGCACGCCTGCAAAGGGAGAAGAGGAAAGAAAAATACAAGGGTCAAGGTGACAAGAGTATGTGAAAGAAAACGAAATTACTCACCAAAACTGTGCGCTGAGAGGTTCAAAAGGAGGTCAGCTTCAGCAAGTCCTTCAAATAACACTGTTTTGTGGATATTTTATTGTTTGCACAGCATGTGCGAAAGTATTGAACTCAAGAGTATAAAAGGGATGCATTAACACTGGTTGGGATTGTCTCTACCAAACAAAATCACTTGTATACCACAGAATCAAAAATGTTAAAAATTGTGATAATTGCTTTAAATTTTGTTTATTTGTTGTCAGTGAAGCTTCAGAATATATGTCTATGAAACATGATCAAAAAATTAGGATTTTCCAGAGGTAGCAGATTCCCAACAGCAGGGCTGGAAGTGACTTCAGCCACATATTACTGTTGCTAGAACTGCCACTTTAATACACATAGCGGCCTACCCCCATGAGGTGGCAGTTTTGTGGATATTTTATTGTTTGCACAGCATGTGCAAAATTATTGAACTCAAGAGTATAAAAGGGATGCATTAACAACGGTTGGGATTGTCTCTATCAAACAAAATCACTTGTATACCACAGAATCAAAAATGTTAAAAATTGTGATAAAATCTACTAATATTGCAGCTCCCATTTTAAGACAGAAAGTATAAGTGGACAAGTATTTCAGGACGTATGAAAAGTGCATCACAAAGAGGAAAGAAAACAGAAGAAATATTAAAGAGGTAGTGAAATAGGATACAAGGTGAGTATGTATGTGTGTGTAGGAAAATAGTCAAATGGAGCAAAGATCTTTCCAATCTTTATTTGAAACTAGTACTGATGCAAATTAAGCAGGCCAAAATATTGTATAAAATATTTTTTTACAGAAGTGATTAATTTAAAAAATACCTTTACATCACATAAATTCACCTTAATGCAGAAGTGTTTAGCTGAAATTTTACTACCTCCCAAGAGGTTGGGAAGGGGCAGGGGGAGAGGTTACCAGTTTGGATTAGTTGCCCAATGCATTCCTTCCATTCGGGCATTTTATGAGCAGCAGGACTGGGAGATCACCAATTACCATGACTAGCGCCTGCTTACTGGTGCTGTCACAATTTTGCTGACGGTGGACTGCGGCACCCCCATCCCAGCCTTTCCAGCAGCAGCCTTAAGGTGGTTTTCATGAAACAAAGATATAGCCATGAGAAAAGAAGGCAGTGCCCAATGACCCCAATAATTTTCTTGGAGGGGTTTCTCCTCCAGCACCCAATTCTGAATTTTTTTCAAAGGTTTTTCTTGCCTAGCTGATGTAGGCCTCTTGTTCCTGGATGCCTCAGCAACAATTACTGGCCCTGTGATTGGACTGGCACCTCATGGGGGTAGGCCACTACGTGTATTAAAGTGGCAGTTCTAGCAACAGTAATATGTGGCTGAAGACACGTCCAGCCGTGCTTTTGGGAATCTGCTACCTCTGGAAAATTCTAATCTTTTTGATCATGTTTCATAGACATATATTCTGAAGCTTCACTGACATAAAATAATCAAAATTTAAAGCAATATTAATTTGTTACCATCTTAAACTGCAAACACATATAGATCCACATTTTCTAAAAACTCTCCAAGTCCAAACAGGGGTAAACTAATCAGTTAGAAATATAATCCAATGTAGACTGAGCTGGTTCAGTTGTCGAGGCCAGATTTTCGGGGCTAGAGTGACTGTCTCAGCGACGATTTAGACACATTGTGTTGAATTTTCAAAATGGAATTAGGAACCCAACATCCCACTAAAGTCTAAGTTCAAACACCATGCCTCAAGTACATTACTCATAAAGCTAATCTGAAATGCAAGTACCTGAATTGGACAGGAAGCAGGAACTGCCTGCAGAACACAAGGGGTAAAGGAAGATGGCAGCCATGATTGGGCTGGTCACTGACTTGCTAAAAAACGCATAGAGATCTTTAGAGGGCCCACAATACAAAACCACAAGATGGTGCCCAAACAACAGAAACGAGGTAACGTGCTCAAATCAGTTCAAGGTCTCCAAGGTGCTCAGAATTTTCAAAACATTAAAAAATACTTTTCCTAAGCCAAGCTGTGAAGTCAAACCATGTGCAATAAAATGAAAACAGTTGCACTGGTTGACTCAGCCCCTAAAACGCTCCTTGGGGAGTTTAATTGATTTTTAAATGGAGGAGCCTGGGTTCCCTGCTCCCCACCCTCACTTTGAAAATTGGAACCTGTCCTGAAGGTGTTAAGATCTAGAGATGCCCCAAGGAAATAGAATTTTTAAATTAGATTGACACAGAGCCCTGACTGCCTACATTTGAAAATCTGGCGCTTCAACTTTGCTGGAATTATTGTTTGTGAAAGTTGTGCATTTATTTTCTCCCTCAGTTTGTGAGCATTTTTTTAAACGTGGCTAAGCATCTTCCTAAGAAACAGGATAACAAAGTGTGAAGCTGGATGAACACAGCAGGCCAAGCAGCATCTCAGGAACACAAAACCTGACATTTCGGGCCTAGACCCTTCCTCAGAGAGGCATCTGCAGTTCCCATTATCTCCAGCTTCACACTTTGTTATCTTGGATTCTCCAGCATCTGCATCTCCCATTATCTCTGCTCACAATTTTAACCTCACCGCGAAGCCTCTTCCAGGATACCTAACCTGAAGAAGTTACCCTCCTCCTTCCTAAGAAACAGGAGCAGGTGTACACTGTTTCAGCCTATTCCACCACTGAGATCATTGCTGATCCAAGTGTAGCCTAAATTCCACTTTCCTGTTGTTTCTCATAACATTTTGTTGTATTTTTTCATTAACCCGTTCAAAGATGTTAATTTGCAGCTCTGGAGCAGGTGGGA
Organism: Stegostoma tigrinum; assembly: GCF_030684315.1. Classification (NCBI taxonomy): domain Eukaryota; kingdom Metazoa; phylum Chordata; class Chondrichthyes; order Orectolobiformes; family Stegostomatidae; genus Stegostoma; species Stegostoma tigrinum. Next base: position 16,096,952 of record NC_081364.1, read on the forward strand.
CTCGAATGTGGCCTCCTGATCCTGGGTAAGGACACCACCATAAGATGGCCCCTAAAATATATAAGTTAATGGGTCTGAAGGATTTAATGTTCAATGTTAAATTGAATGTTACCCATTCTCTGACAGTTTCACACAATCTGTGGGTGAAGACAGTGATCTCTGCACGAACCTTCAGAGAACAGACGTATTCTGCACAACTCCTGAGAATGATAGGAATTATACCTGACTTGAACTATGAGTTCAGATATAAGGATATCATACTGCAGTTATACAGGGCCTTGGTGAGACCACACGTAGAGTCATGTGCACAGTTTTGGTCTCCCTACCTGAAAAGAACATTCTTGTCATGGAAGGAGTGCAGTGGAGGTTCATTACACTTTAATTGGGGATTGGCACGGTTGTCTTAGGGGCAGCAACTCATTTGTCCGAACCTGTATTCACAAGAATTTAGAAGGATGAAAGGGTATCTCACAGAAACATATAACATTCTAACAGGGGTGGACAGACTTGATGCAGGATGGATGGTTTCCCTGGCTGGGGAGTCTAGAACCAGGAAGTTACAGTCTCAGGATACAGGGTAGGCCATTTAGAACTGAGATGAGGAAACACTTCTTCACTCAGAGGGTAATGAACCTGTGGAATTCCCTACCTCAGAAGGCCGTAGAAGCTAAGTCACTGAATATATTCATGAAACAAATACATTTTCAGATGTTAAAGAAATCACAGATTTGGAGAGAAAGCAGGAACATGATATTGAGTTAGCAGAATATGGCCGTTCTGAAAATTGGAGAAGCCTCAAAGATTAGAATGATCTACTCCTGCTCCTAGTTTGATGTTTCTATATAATGCAGTTGTATTTATTGATCATGCAGAAAGCCATCTTGTTAACCAAGGACAGAATGTAAAGATTCTCTGGTGGTCCATCTTCCACAGCTGATTGTTCGAAACGAACTGGACAAAAAATAGGCAAAGGAGGATTGGTGCCAGTAGACTCTCTCAAATAACTCAGATGCCTAACCACATACTGCAAAGGTTGCAGACACTATGCGGTGCTAATTATGGCAGTTGGGTAATATCATATCCTTAACTCCCTTATCAATGCTGGTCCACTCACTGTTCACTATGTCTCATGCAGACTTGCAAACAAGAGAAAGGGTTCCACTTTTAGGCCTAAAAAGTGGCAAGTCTTCTCAAATTACTCTGGAAAGCCACAGAACCTAAAAATATTTGAACAATAAGTTGAACAAGCTGTTTCATGCTGATATCATGTGGTAGTTATATGTGTATTTCCCACTAACAGTGTACTGCAGTCTGTCCATAAAGGCAGTCTGCCTATCACACAATTGAGCAATGTCACATATAAGTTTCAGTGCAGGCGTAATATAGGTATGTAGGCCATACCTCCCAAAAATTAAACAAAACACTACTCCTTAGAATGTCCGCAATAGGCAGAGTATAGAATGTATTCGATCAGCCCACACTTGCAAAACCCAAAGCAAAATTCTGTTAGATACGATTACACAATTGGGTGAAACATACAAACAATCCTGAATGCATTCATCACTACATTAATTACTAATTTGTGCATCAGTCAAGCTCTTAATATGGTTCATTTATGTTTTGTAGAAGTAATATGCATGTACATGCAGCAACCCATCCTCAGTAAAAGAGACTTGTTTAAGCTTTGTTGATAATAAAATGTGAGGCTGGATGAACACAGCAGGCCAAGCAGCATCTCAGGAGCACAAAAGCTGACGTTTCGGGCCTAGACCTTGCTCCTGAGATGCTGCTGGGCCTGCTGTGTTCATCCAGCCTCACATTTTATTATCTTGGAATTCTCCAGCATCTGCAGTTCCCATTATCTCTTGTTTAAGCTTTGTGCCTTTTTTGTATTACCTGGGAGTTTTGGAGGTTCGGGGTGGGGGGTGCAAGGAGAGCTGTTGTTCCCTGTTGCTTTCTCCACCGCAATGCTTGGCTAATGACAGTCAACATGCCAAGTTACCAGCACCTCATTATTCTGTAGCATAAATTGTTGGGATCATCTGAAATGTGGCATTCCTGAATTTGTCCTGATGTTGCATTATGGAGAAATTTGTCAACACATCTCTCTTTTGAGCATTCTTCAAGTTTTTTTTGATAAAAAAATCGTGTTTTTTGGGACTAAATCTTTCACTTTGCTGCTTGGGCTCAAAAATTCTACTATTCTTACCTCAATGGCTGTAATCTGATTTGCATTTAGATCAAACTACCTCCAGCTCTTGAAAGTGTAAATGCAGAATGAGGCAGAGATAATTTTCAATGTTACCAGATATTTACTAACCTGTACATCATACCAACATAATATTCTTTAACCTCACACCTGTCTCAGTTCAGCTGTTCTGAAACCCTCATCCAAGTTTTTGTTAATTCTAGACTTGACAATCCCAATGCAGTCCTGGCTGTTCTTCCATATTCTACTCTCTAAAAACTTCAGATCACCCAAAATTCTCCTGCAAAAGTCTTTTTTTTGTACCAAGTCAAATTCCTTTTGTGCTCAATGACTTACAACAGCTCCCACCCAAGGAATATCCAAAAGCTAAAATTCTCATCTTTGTTCTCAAATTTTCATGTGGCCTTGTTCCTTCCCATCTCATTCAACTCAACCACACCCACAACTTCATCAATCTTGCATTCTTCTAACTCTTATTTCTTTAACATCCTTGACTTTAACTGCTTCACAGTGACTATCCTTTCATTTGGCAAGGCCCTAAATTCTGGATTTCCTTCCATAAACTCTTCCAACTCACTTTTGTTTTTTGAAACAATATTAAAATTTGCATCTTTGAACAGAGCTTTTTAATCATCTGGTTTAACATATCCTTAAGTTGCTCTGCATTGTATTTTGTTTTATAATGCTTCTCTGATGTGCCTTGGAATATTTCATTACATTAAAAGTGCTATGTATGTTCTGCCTACTATTAGGAAAAACAAACTCAGTTAAAATAAAAAGAGGTCGTATTACAATGCAGTAAGTTAATACAACGTAGGCAGAATTTAAGACTTGAAGTTTACCCTGAAGCATTTAATTCTGGGCAATGTGCAAACCCTCATTCAGGCACTGAGGGTGGAACTGAACCTGGGCCCCGGGTGCTGTGAGGCAGCAATGCTAACCACTGAGCCACCGTGCTGCCTAGTTTCTTTTCTTTTTCAAAAATTTCTGCCCTTAGGTTTAATTGATAAGGAACTTTACACTGTCAACAACAAACTGAAAGGAAGGACAAGTTGGCGAGTCCCATTGAGTATGTATTAGCATTGTCAGAAAATGAACTGAATAGCCGAGCAATGTGTGACTTAACCAACTTTTGTGTGAATATGAAAGCATGAAGTAAAAATTGTTGTGAAAATAAGGTAGAATAGTCACTCACCAAGGGAACCTTTTGGGCACAATACAGCTGCTGGGACTCCAAACTTTGTTCGGGGCCACCAAACGCCAGCCTTGAGTGATTTGGGGCATCCATCATATATCACTATGGAGAAGGGAGGCAACAAAAGATATATCAGCAAAGTAGTTTTAAAAATATAATTACCCTGTTACGTGCTGGAGTTTAAATCATACAGCCCACAATTATCCAGCACAGCAGGAATAATTAAATTTGTGCAGAGCTTTCCTTGAATCAGCCATGTCAACTGGAATGATTATAAATGGGTATCTTGAACAATAAGTAAGGTAATGAGGTATTGGATGATCACCAAAAATCAGTCCATGATATCCTTTGTTACACTCTACAAACCCTGTATTGCCACCAAGGCCCTCTAATGATTATCAAAATAGCATTTTAATGGAATAAAATTGTGCACATTAATAATTTTTTGACAATGCAAAGATCTGTTAGAACTCTTAAGCTTTAGCCTAACAATGGAAGTGGAAATTTTTCAACACTTCAGAGAACGATAGAAGTAGAATTGCACTGGAAATGCAGATTAAATTTATGTACAGGGTGTAAGGAGAGGCATGTGCTTCTCATTTGCATTGTTTAAAATCATTATGAAAAATATTCTCTTCTACAGAGTTTATGACAGAATAAAGTTTTGAGCACTTTTAAGACCATGAGATGTAGGAGCAAAAATAACATTCAGCCCATCAAGACTAATTATCCTCAACTCCGCTTTCTTACATGTTCCCTTACTGATTGAAAATCCATCTCAGCCTTGAATGTACTTAATGACCAAGCGTTGACAACCCTCTGTGGTAAAGAATTCCACAGATTCACTATATTCAGAAAAGAAATTCTTCCCCATACATGCACCTCCTTAATTTGACAATATGCACTCTGGTCCTAGATTCTTCACAACCTCTCCACATCAACCCTATCAAGTACCCTAAGAATCTTGTGATCAGAGATAATGGGAACTGCAGATGCTGGAGAACCCGAGACAACAAAGCGTGGAGCTGGATGAACACAGCAGGCCAAGCAGCACCCTAGGAGCACAAAAACTGACGTTTCACGCCTAGACCCTCAATGTGGAGTGCTGACAAAGGACTGGAAGGGAATGTCTGCCTAGTGGTGCCATCCACCTGGAGGTGGTGGAAATTGCAGTGCTTCAAGAAAACTCAGCACAAACTGGGAGAACAACACCTCATTTTCCACGTGGGAACCCTGCAACCTTATGGACTCAAAATCAAGTTCAATAATTTTACAGCTTGAGCACCTTCTCTCATGTTCTTACCGCAACCCCCTCTCACTAGACCTTGCTATTAACAACCCATTGTCAGCTAATAATAGTCCCCATTTAGTAGCTATTCATTCTCCTAGGCTGAGCTTTACCCATTCCTTTGTCTGCCCAACGGCTTTCTCTCCCTGGGTTCCATCTTCACTCATCATTTATTCCTTCCCCAACACCTGCCCCTCTCCCCACTTCTTCAGTATATATACCATCCTTATCTTAGCTACAATCAGTTCTGAAGAAGCGTATCTGGACCTAAAACATTAACTCTGTTTTCTCGCCACAGATGCTGCCAGACTGGCTGTGTCTTTCCAGCAATTGGTAGGCTTGTTTCAAAATTCCTCATGGTATGTAGGTATCACATGCTGGGCCAGAAGTTATTGTGGATGTCTAATAGCCCTGCAACTAAGTGGCTGGTTGGGCCATTTAAGAGGACAGGTAAGAGTCAACCACATTTTTATTGGTCTGGAGTTGTATGCAATCAGATCAGGTAAACATGGTGCATTTTCTTCTGCAAAGGACTTGTGAACTAGAACAATAATCAACAGTGGTTACATGATTGCCATTAGGCTAACTGTTTTAATTCCATATTTTTTTATTCATCAATTGACATGATGGAATTCAAATGCA